>NC_135079.1:22458125-23064687 GCF_051107435.1 Chaetodon auriga | reverse complement strand
TAATGTGGTGCTTTATAAAATGTAAGTCACGTGAGGATTCTTTACAATGTTCATCTACAATAATTAGGAACCTACAATTAACTAATAACAACATAATGTGGGCAACGTGGTTAAAGTGGGCAACCCCAAACACTTAAAAGGGTTCACTGTGTATGGCAATTACAGTATGGTTATTTGATCAGTTGCAATTTTTTTGACAATATATGCTATATAAATAGAAGAACAATATAAACTGAAATGGTGAACAATATAAGGTGGCTCCTGCATTTGAACCTAATCTTACACCTTGTTGAGAGGCCCTGTGTTAGGGGCCTACAGCTTTTTTTGCCCTGTGGCCCACTAAAAGCTTAGTCCAGCCTTGACTGACGAGTATCTCTCCAATGTTTATATATTCACATCACAATATGGCAAATGAGTGAAACATTATACAGGTCATAAGATAATCAAACTGACCTTCAATTAAATTCCAACTGACCCATACAAACAAACCAACTGTCAACAATTGTTCGCATAAAAGACCACAATCCCCATAATGCACCGGGCCGCCCACCGTCTTGATTGCGTGCCTTCATAGCGGAGCAGACACTGCGCTGTGTGATCGTGCAGCCGGCGTCGGCTTTGGTTAGAGGTAAGTTTTTATTACTTATTTTAAGGAAATGCTCTTTTGGAACAGTGAATGGAAACATGTGCGAAAACAAAACGCGCTGGTTTAGTCAGACATTTGAACAAGTATAAGGTAATACAAGTGGTTCAATTGGCTGCTCCTGGCAGGTTAACGGGTCTGGTTTAGTGCTAGCGTTAATGTTAACGTTGGGCACGCCTATGTAGGGTAGCTGCTCCGGGTTTCCAGTGCTGTGTGCGCGGGCCCGGAGGAGGCATCAACACTTGCTGGAGACGGAGTATTTTTAGCCGGCGGTGAAAAGGCCAACGCCAGCCAGCCAGTTAGCTAACGCCTGGAAACATAATTTATCTGACGTCTAACATTAGCTGGCGGAGAGGCATGCGAGGTATATGAACTGTCTTTGCCAGCACAGGCTAAGTCAGCCCTAGCAAACATCGCTCACAAGCTAACGCTAGTAGCAGCTAGTTAGCTTCGTTAACGAGCCGTAAAAGAGTTTTCTATTTGTTAGCGTTACTTAAAAGCTTATTTGTCTCTTTCTCTAGACTTCACTGTATTTATGCCGGCCTAGAACTATGTAATGTTATGTCCCGTCGGTATTTGTGGTGTGGTGTTTCGACTTAGCTGGTTTTCAGAGCTCTCAGATTGTTCCAGTAACAACAGTGTATGTGTGGAAGCACATGACTTCTGTGCTGTCAGTGTCACCCAGGCGGAGAGAGACCAGGCCGTCTGGGCCATTTTACCTCAACTGTTTTAAATGTGTTGTTCTTTTTAACATCCCAGTGTAGTGGTGTTCATGTGTCGCCTAGTGTACAGTAAGCAATGGTGGAGAAAAAGTACTACTACGACACTGTAAAAATTCTCTGCTACAAGTAAAGATCCTGGATTGAAAATGTTACTGAAAGCAAGTATCATCAGGAAAGTGCTGTTAAAATATTCGAGTAAAAGTAATCAACGTAGAAAAACATCCCCTGTGACTGTTATACTTTTATTTGTGTGCATACATATAACATTTGTATTTGCTACATAAATATAAAATAGGATTTTACTGTTAAGATACTCCTGATTACTCCTGTAATCAATTGATTGTTTGGTTTGTAAAATTTCACAAAACAGTGGGAGATGCTATCACAATTAACCAGTGCCCAAGTTATACTTGTTTTGCCCACAGTCCAAAACCTCATAATGATTAAAAACACATCAAAAGGAATTAGATTCATCGGAAGGAAAAGCAGCAAATGTTCACATTTGTGAAGCTGGAACCATGACATGGATTTGCATGAAAAAAAGTTGTTTTTAGATATGCATGAAATAAACACAAGTAAACCATCTGTGAATTAAAAAAGAAAACATAATGTTGTCACTATATTGCAGTACATGCATGCTTGAATGCTGGTATTCAATGTAACAAACAAAGGGCTGTAGCTGTAAAAAGGGTCAACAGGGTCAGTTCAGGTAACTGTTTTCTAAGGTATCACAGGTATGAGTCTGTGCAAATTTGGGGATGGCTGCCTAGCCTGTAGGGTGGATGGTCAACCTGGTGGGTGTTTCCACAGAGTAATTTGTCTGTGAATGAAAACGAGGCAGAACCAGGCTCTGGGTGGGATCTGCCTCGACCAGTTGGGTTAGAGAAAGAGAGAGCGTGAGAGGGAGAGAGAGTCTGACCCTGTTTTTTTTGTTTCGTTATTTAAGTTGTGGTGAGTATTAAGAAGAAGAAGAAGAAGAAGAAGAAGAAGAGACATACTTTATTATTTATTATGTTTCATTTCAACTTTTTTTTTTTCTAAAATAAGTGAGCAAAGTGAGTTCATTTTTGGTTCAAGCAGAGGTAAATCTGTGATATTGATGTCCTCTTTGACCTCTTTCACCCTTTCCTTGGTCTATACATCATGGTGGTTTATACTGGATTTGGATATTGCTTTCATCTCAGTATTGTATAAGTGAATACATATACTGTTGCCATGAAGGTTATAATGTGAAAACTGCTTTAGAGAGGTGTTTCTAATGTTTTTACTGATATAAATGGGATAGACAAAATATTGGAAACACCTGACAGATCTCCCATAGGTGTTCACCTGGGTTGAGATCTGGTGACTGAAGGTCACAGCAAATGATTCTCATACTGTTTAAGTCATCCAACCACATGGCCTGAATGAATGAGAATCTTCAGAGATAGTGATCTCATTGATTTTTATTTTCTTTTTTTATTCATTTGTTTAACATTTTTCACCAATTCATTGCTGGTTTCATTCTGGCTCCCAGTCTGTCTTTCTGACCCTGCTCCCCTTCTGTCTCTCCATCTTCCAGTGTGCGTTGCAGGGGAGTCAGGATGGTGGACCAGCCTCTGTGGGAGCAGATAGGATCCAGCTTCGTGCAGCACTACTACCAGATGTTTGACTCTGACAGATCGCAACTTGGATCTATATATGTGAGTGTAACAATTATGCTTTTTTGGATTTTCTGGCTTCAAGTATAGATGAGAAGGACACATCATTGCCAAAGGATGTTTGAGCTGAAACAATCAGTTGATGAGCTGTCTCAGTAATTTTTCAACTCATATGTCAAATATTCTTCTGTTCCAGCCTCTCAAATGTGAGGATTTGTTGCTTTTGTCTCTCATGTATGTGCTGCTGTTTGGACAATGCAATCTTAGTTCTGGGAAATTACAAGGGGCATATCTCACAATTGTTTTACATTTTACAGACAAAACAATTAATCTGTTTTATTGTTTTACATTTTACAGACAAAACAATTAATCTGCAGCTTAATTGTTCATGAAAATAATTATTAGTTGCATCCCTATTATTATTATTATTATCATTATTATTATTATTATTATTAGCCCAAGGCATGCAGTGTATCTAGATGATTTTCTAAATGTAAAAGTGAGTTTACTTATTGCTATGTTTACATTTATTATTTGAGAAAATAGGCAGTGGGCTTATTTAAAATAGGCAGTGGGCTTATTTAAAAGTTAAATAAGCCCACTGCCTATTTAAAAGTTAAATAAACCCACTGCCTAAATTTTGCAGGAACATGAGCAACTGGTACATGTCATGTACAAAAAACACAGACACATGTGTAGAGCATACTAGTACTTATTAGTGAGTTTTGGAGCAGTATCTATTTAGCTTTTACTTGTGTGAAGTATTTTATCTCAGTTTTATATGTCAAATCTTCTACATCAGACCCTCAGATTATACCTTCTCACTTTGACTCAGAACTCAACTCATGTCAATCTCAAACAGATAGGTGTTGAACAGTGCTAGTAACACTTTTTTTTTTAACAGTTATATGATGTGGCTTTTTTGATGGACCATCTACAAATGGTATCCTCTGCAGTTCCTTCTTTTCCCCAACCTCTTTCTGTCTTCCTCCACACAGATCGATGCGTCTTGCCTTACGTGGGAAGGACAACAGTTCCAGGGAAAAAGAGCAATTGTTGAGAAACTCACTGTGAGTTTATCTGGTAACTTATTGCTATGTTTATAGGTAACACGCAACAGGTGGTGGACAGGCCAAGTAAGAAGTGCACAGGCAATGTCAGTATGTTTACATGTACGCAAGAAACCAGGTTACTCTGAGAAATCTAGAAATCTGGTTATCAGGTTATCTGGGGACAAATAAAGGAATATTGATGAGTCAGACAAGCCATTCACATGCACTATAGTAATTCTTATTTCTCAAGGGTCAGTGAAATTATTTCAAGATATATTAGAGGAAAGTCAGTTTTGATTTCTTACTTTCTTTCAATGTCTGATATACCTGTATTAATCTTCCCATTGTGTATTTTTCATCTGTGTGTGTGTGTGTGTGTGTGTGTGTGTGTGTGTGTGTGTGTGTGTGCGCCAGAGTCTCCCCTTCACAAAAATAGCGCATAGTATAACAGCGCAGGACCACCAGCCAACTCCAGACTGCTGCATCTTGAGTATGGTTGTAGGACAGCTAAAAGTAAGTCGTATTCACACCTTACTTTAGAGTGCGCCTTTTCTTTGTACAACATAATCATCTCAAATTGAATGCTAAAGTAAATATGGATATTCAAGTATGTTCCTGTGTATCATATCATCTCATTGCTGTCCTATCATTTAAAAGTAGTCTTTTGAATTTCGTTTAGAAAAACTTGAGGCAACAAACTATCTAGTTTCCTTCGAAGACTACTCCACCGATTAAGCAATGCACTCCTATAACATTGTTTGACAACGTTATTGACGATGGGAGGACAGTTTTAAAAGAAAGGAGTTAAAATGGATACAGCAGAACCAGAGACATCGTCTTTTAATTCCACCCTTTCTTCAAAGATCTGCAAAAGCAGGCGCCACCAAAGGCTGTATACAAATTTATTTATTTATTTATTTTTACATATGCAGTACTACTATACAATTAATTTAAATAAACTTTAATGTGTAAAATATTGTAGAATTCCCCTTTCAGTGTCCATATGAGCACAGTCTGGGGTGCATTTTTCAGTCAAAACTCTGACAGTGACCAACCATGACCCAAACCTGACAGGCTGGATTCCCAAGTAGCAAGTTGTTTGTTGGGGGAAAAAAATCTGAACTTCTGCAGTAGGTTGCAATAGGGCTGGATATCAAACTTTTATTCTTTTATGGCACCGACCAAATTGCTTCAATGGTATCGAGTATCAAAATACCAAGGCCTTACATATAGACCTTCTAATGCTGATGATTGGGTGTGTAGCGTTACATGTTGTATAGGCATGCAGCAAAAACACAACGTTCATACCAGGGATGGTACAGCTAACCTGTATCTGCTTGTTAGTGAGTGCATCCTCTCCTCACCGCTGCGGGGATGAATAACCTGCTGCCAAGGCAAAGAGTGTTTCTGATGGCAGACGTGATGTTGCTTACAGACCAACAGGTTAAAGGAGAGACATGCTGAAGCTGACAGAAGTTGAGAGAAAGTAAGAGGTCTTACTCTGCCAAAATTTCCCAATACCACAAACATCTTGTTGGATTAGTCAAACTAGATGTTACAGTGGCATATTGCTGCCCTCTACTGTTTGTTGTCAGTGCTCCTTTTGACACATAGTCCAATACTGTACACATATTCCATTAGTTTCTTCATTTCAGTCCAGTTGTCCAGGTTTAGTAAAGTAAAAACATTTTCTCCAGGTGCTCCCAGGTATTTGAACAGCTTCCTCCTTTGATGTGAGTAATTGTACTGTAGTGTGTGATGTCATTTTATAAGATTGAAAAAAAAAAAAAGTAAAAAGTGATACCCAGCCCTACATATCAATGTCACCTTCCCCGCCAAAACAAATGCCTTGGCAAAATTTTTGAGGAGCAAAACATTTAGAAGAAATGCATTTGACACATTTGTTGGACCTCAAGGATACGCACAGTGTTTTGGTGAGTAACACTGAATGAAAACAGACAGCAAAGTCTTCTGGGAAGCGTTGTATATAAGAAAACTTAAAGCTAAACTAAGCTGTCGAAGCCTTGATTGGAACTGCCAGGTAGTTGGTACAATTTCAGGTTTGGAGTCCTCAATTCCTGCCTGACATTATTGGCATTTTTGGAATTTGCACAGAAGGAAGTATGTCCTCCCCACAACTAGTATACGTACTTTGGTGAGCACAACTGATAATTGATATCACTACACTGCTGACTTCATCCTGAACCCCTGCTATTTCTGTTTGTGTGTTTTCAGGCAGATGACGACCCCATCATGGGTTTCCATCAGAGTTTCATCCTGAAGAACATTAATGATGCGTGGGTGTGCACCAATGACATGTTCAGGCTGGCCATTCACAACTTTGGCTAAGCCCCCTCCCCACTCTGGTGGGCAGGGGCGACCATTGTGAAGGGCACTGTGTGATGAAGTATGGAGGGAGGGCAGGGAGGAGTTGAGGATGGAGAGAAGAGAGAACACTCATCCCTCCCTCCTGCTGTCTCATTTATGCCTGTTTGACAAACAAGCAAACACCGGATTCTAGATGTCAATCACTGAAC
The DNA here is from genome assembly GCF_051107435.1 of Chaetodon auriga. Classification (NCBI taxonomy): domain Eukaryota; kingdom Metazoa; phylum Chordata; class Actinopteri; order Chaetodontiformes; family Chaetodontidae; genus Chaetodon; species Chaetodon auriga. The sequence goes on along the minus strand of NC_135079.1, from coordinate 23,058,093 downwards.
CTCATCCAGGCGGGTTTTCAGACAACCCCAGCCAGTAGAACTGCAACATGTTTCTTTGCTGCGAGCCGGCCGACCAATCAGATGCCCCTGTCTGCCACTCCGCTGATCTGCATGACACTGGGGAGCAACCCCCCAACCCCAATTACAATATCTACACTCAAGCCACCAGAAAGACAAACAGCTGACCGACGCCATTAACTCATAATCTGCTCTGCTCTCCACCCTTCTTTACTCAACTCTAACCCACTTTACTGTTCACTCTGCTGCTGTCAACTCAGCTCAGCTCAGCTCAGTTCAGTTCTGTCAGCACTGTTGTTGACTGGTTTGTAGATCCATGTTCAGGTTCAGTCGGCTTCTTCAGCTCCGACCTCTTGTGTTGTAAGTTGTTTTTAGATGCCACTTGTGTGTTGCCTTAGTGTGTTTAACTGGGTTTTATCTTCCTTTACATTGTTTACTTTGCCATGATTGACTCTCTAATGCCAGGCTTTGCTCTCGCAAACCAAAGAGTCATGGAGGACATTAAGTTTGACCCTGTTGTGTGATTGGCTCTGATCCTGCATTCTCTCTCTCTCTCTCTCTCTCTCTCTCTCTTTCTCTCTCTCTCTCTCTCTCTCTCTCTCTCTCTCCCTCCCCCTCTCTCTTTCTCTCTCTCTCTCTCTCTCTCTCTCTCTCTCACACGTCTGGCAGTTACCATGGACTACAGCCACGATAGACAATAAAAGCTGGACTTCTTTCTTAATTGTGTGGCCTTGTCTCTCCATATTATTCTCTATAGCTGATTGTTTTCCTAATCCTCCATTTATCTCTCCACAATAAATCTCACAGGTGTCTTTAAGTGCATATTATTTGTACTTTTTGAAAATTCATTAGTTTAGGGGAACTTACTACAGAAGATCAACTGGAGAAAATTGTCAAATCAGTGCATGCCAGCCATAATTTGACAGGATCGTAATCTGGCTGATACTGACCTTATTAAGTGGATTGTGTATTGACCAAATGTGAATGATCCACTTTCAATGTAGTTCGTCAATGTTATAAAATCCAATATTCCACTATGACTTACAGTCATTATGTCATGACATGCTGCTCTTAATACCACAGCAGTCGCTTTCCTCATGTCACTTTGCCTGAAAATGGGGTCAGTGACTTCCACACAGTGAGGTATACAGATTTTAAATGTGGGGAAAAAGGAGCCCTGGTATTGGCAGATACCTGAGTCGTATCAGGAGAGGCAAAAGTTGGATTGGTGAATTCCTCGGCAGCCATAACTGTAACCAAATGTTCAAAAAAGCTACCACTGTGCAATATTTTTGAATCTTAGGGTACTGCTATTGGCTACATGTCCTAAGTCTAAGATATTATCGCACAGGCCATAAATGTTTCACAGCCATCACAATGATTGATGTGTTGTGAGTCATCTCTTTATGGGACCAATCACTTTCTCAAAGGGTGCAGCAGCACTTTGATGCGGTTGCACACTGACTTCTTGCTGATTGCATCAGTTACGTTTGTACAGTTTCAGAGAGTTGAGTGGAGCACACCAGACTGGTGCAGGTCTGAAAGTGGGACAAGTCAGGTGACGCACTCATGATACGACACCTTTAAGTAGAGTCTGGAGTGTGCCCTCTGAAAAAACAATTGGTTTTTAGTGTTTATAACAAACTGGTGAAAGGAAATTGCTACAAATAATGTTTTTGAATCTGTATTGAAATGATGCCATTAAAAAGTAAAATGTTATTCTATCTTAATTTAAAAAATGTATAATTCTGTTTAATATGCTGAGGATGTTCATTGTCCTAACATTGTCAATCATGAGAAATCACAGAAAAAATAAGGGATCTTAAATCTTTGATAAAATATGTGAATTTGCCTGTTTCAAGAAACCCTTTCAAAGATCTTCAGTGCATGGACATAGAAAAAGTAATTGCATGCTGCAGGGGTGGTGAAATGGAGGATTGCATTCTGGATACAATAGCACAATAGTGTGCCTCCAGAAGGCCTCAGTGAGGAGCCTCTCTGCATTCAAAATGAGCACGGCTAACAAGAACTGAACTTATTTTACAATGACAACACAAATGATTAACAAAAAAACATTTGGTTCAATTTAATAATCTTTCAGTGTATTGTTTTTTTCTTTCTCTGTCTCTTTCTTTCTTTCTTTCTTTTTTTCTTTCTTTCTTCCGTTCTTTCGTGTCTCTATTAAGATACGAAGAATGGGGCTTGGTCTGACATGCTGCAAGGTATTTTGTGATATAAAAAAATTGAGAAACTTGTCTGTCCAGTTATATTTTTGTGGGTGGCAGAACACATTCGGTTTGAGGGTTGTGAAGCTGCAAGTAAAATCACAAGGAGAATCACAGAAAGATGATACAAAAGGATAAAGGCAGAAATAAAATGTGAATCGGCTGACAGTTCGAATGTCTAAAAATCAGAGTTTCTGACTGGAGGGCAACATTATGCCTTGTAGTGTACAATAGGAGTGAACGTCGTGGAAGATGCAGTGGGAACCAATGACCTGACACAGACACAAGTCGGAGCCTACAGCGCGGACAAAACGGAAGTTTAGACGGTTGCTCTGGGTGAACGAAGGGAACATTGACAGCATCGCATCTAACAAGAACTCATTCTCTCCCTCGAAAGTAACCCAGTTTCCCCTTTCCCTCACACATGGCGTCCAGTTCTAGCATAGATATTGAGGGTGCGACCCAGCATCTCCGGGACATCCTCAAGCTCGACCGTCCCGGGAACGGCACCGGTAAGTTGGACCGGGAATGGAAAGCGGCTGCGGTAGTTTAGGCCCCAGAAGCTAATGGAATGCTAGCCAGCTAGCTAAATTGGTACTTGGCTAACGTGAGTTGGTTTAACCCGCTGCTGTACCGGAGCAAAGTTAGCTCAATAGCAGTTTCACTACCAGTTAAATAGCTGTACTCCATCGCATGGAAGCATAATTTGGATGCCAGTGAATTTACACATCTACTATTTTCTTGCTAATTTCCGCGGAGCAACGAATGTGTTCAGGTTCGTCGTAACGTTAGAGCGCTAACTGCGTCGGAAAGGTCTCTAGTATTTTGTCATCCCAAGTGTTAGCTAACGTTATGTTACGAGCTATAGTTAGCTTATGTCTCAGTCTATTCTCTGGTCAAGGGAAGCTAGGTGTTTTGTTGTCAAGTGACCTTTAAGTAGAACAAATGTTTCGTTTATTCGAAATGGTCTTTATCGTACCTACTCATGCGTGGCCTCAAAGAAACACACTTTGATGTAACGTCTAGTTAGAAACAATTCACTGCTATCAAGCATTAGCTTGAGCCTCCATAACTGCGTAGAAGATCGGTGTTCTTGGCTAATATGGAAACACTTATTCCAGGTTTGTTTGTGGTCCCTTCAACCAAGTCATACACGCTCAATTAAAAGCTCGCATCTGTCAAAATGATCAAGGAAGACTTAAGGATTTAGGGAAGTGGGAGGAAAGAAAACCCAGATGTCCTACAACGTAGAATCAGTCCTGTTCCAGTGTATCCTGCTTCTGTATCAACGTTATTTACCTTTTTATTGCAGTATTTTGCTGTGTTTCAGCATACACCGCTATACTATATGCACACATTCTGATATTGTTATACACTGTGGAGAAGCAGAGTCATGTGATACATAGAAGAAAATACAGATGGGAGTGAGGAAATTATTATTTTCTTGAGTGATTAAAGATGTTGACAACTTTTTTCAAGTTATATGTGAGATTGAATCAATATTCTGACCTTACCTGAAACTAAATTAAGCCAGCTGGACAAGGTTGATATTCCAGGTGAATGATAAAAGAAATGACAAGAGGTGCTTTTGCAGTAGAGGAGCATCTTCTGCTGCAAAATAATGTGACCTTCCTCACAAAAGCCTTAAAAAATATTTGCTGTAGTATTGTTATTAATAATTAATAGGCTTATTAAATTCTTTGGTGGTTATTTAGGTTATTTCATGTCAAATTAGATGGCTAGATAGTTGCAAACTACTCAAATGGGTGTTTTGTAATACCTGTATATCTTTTTCACTTGTTCACACTGCCAGCCCAAATTTTGGCATAGTCATATTTATGCAAATTGGATCCATGTCACATTTGGAGGTGGTTTGAAATACGATTCCAATTGGATTGCTACACGTGCATCTCACACTCAATGCTCTGGCCAAATTGAATTTCAAAGTGGGTTTTGTGTCACGCAACACACAATGGCAATGTCAAATGCTGAGTGGTGGGAGTGCATCACAGCAGCTGAGCAGAATCCATGCTGCACCTATAAGACCGGTATGGAGGACAACACAGAGAACATGTGTTCTGCGGGCACTTTGGGGGGAGGCTGGGAGATTATGGACCTCAATTTCTCGTGCTTCATGTTGGAAAGCTATGTCACAAGCATACATAGTTATTGACCTACATGGATCAGACAACAACCCATTTTCCTGGGGATGGGAAAGGTACACTCAGCCAGACAGTGACATCTGAAAGCAGTGTATCTGTCACGGCTGTCAGGCAGTTACAATGCTGTTCCAAAGTGATTGTGGATTTTGCACTTTCTGGTTTCACTGGACAGGCACACCAGCAAAACATACCACAGAGAAGACAGGGACAAACTCTGTCTGTCTGTCTGTCTGTCTGTGAATTGGCCATTGAATTCATAATTAATAGGATTATTCAGTCTCCTTGCGTTGGAGCATGCCAGACAGGTGGCCTTCTCATTTATGAATATAATGAATGTGATATGAATAGATAGATTAATATGTATATGTGACAAATGTTTTAATAAAACATGAGGTGATATACAAATAAATGTGCCAATATGCCACCAATCACTTTTAATTATCAAAATACTGTCACTGTTGACAGCCATTTTATAGTTGTGATGGCCAGGATTTCCTTTGGGACGGTGATGAAATATGCAAATATTTTTCATTTCAAAAGTAAATGTATATGTGAACACTGTGTGTGTGTGTGTGTGTGTGTTTATTTACTTTCCTCAGATACACAATCAAGTGATGGTCCGAGAATGCCATCTTTTAATGGAGAGCTGAACGGGTTATTAGGAGCAGCTGGCCTTCTAGGAAGCGCTGATCGGTCAACCATGTCAGAGTCTACCAGACCGCTCTCCGCAGACATCAGCGCACAGGAACCTCAGATAATGTGAGTGGGTTTGTGGGATCACTTGCACAGTTTTACATTTAGACTGATTTTGTCACATAATCATTAAACATCATGAATGCACGCACACAGATGCTTCTCTTCTTTTTGAATTTAATCGTTAAAAAATGCAGAAGCATATTTGTTATCACTAAACCCCTGTTGAACTTGAAAGTATTTGCTGCCCTTTCAGCTGCCTTTCCGGTGATGATGGCTCCACCTGTTACCCCATCACCTCCAACAGTGTGGAGATTGTGGCAAGTCAAGATTCCAGCATTAACAGCAAGGCTCGTGGCAGCAACAAGGTCAGAAGCTGTGTCATTAGCAATGAAATGTCATTGTCCATTAAGCTTATGAATCAGAAAGTGTAAGACAGTCAGGCTGGTTGTGATGACTTGTGAGAGCTTGCTTATGTGACAGGCTACTGTGTTTTTTTAAATTCTGATATATTCATAAAGAAGTAAACATTTTGGATTTTCGAATGGCTGGCTTTGGCTGGTTAAGACCACAGCTTCATGGTTTAAAAAAGTCTTTATGAACTTTCTTCAGAGAGCTTTAATTGATTTTGAATGGTGAATTTGTTGTTCATTCAGGTGAAGATTCAACCTGTTGCCAAGTATGACTGGGAGCACAAGTACTATTATGGCAGACTGATAGCTGTGTCTAATTCCTTCCTGGCCTACGCCATCAGAGGTGAGAGTCCTGCGGTGCCTCTTATTTCAACAATCAAATGATGAGGTCTGTCTAGTGTCCCCGTTACTCTGGATTATACCCACCTCACTGTCTACAGTTTTAATTGGAACTGTTTTGTTCATAGAAACCTGGTGTGTTTGACATGTTATCTAGTTGTTGTATTGTCTCATTGCTCTGCTTAAACAAATATTTTCATATAGCCTGACTCTGTGATTACCCAAATGAACTGAGCGTTGTGGTACCACAGGTTTCGTTGGTTTATGTTTTACTCTAAAATGATCATCTCCCCCCTCAGGAGCCAATAACCACGCCATGATTCGTGTCCTGAGTGTGAGTTTTGCTGAGCGCTCCCTCCTGAAGGGCTTCACTGGAGCTGTCACAGATCTGGCTTTTGCCCACCTCGACTCCTCCCTGCTGGGTTGTGTAGATGAAGCGGGCAACCTGATGGTCTGGCAGCTCACTTGCACTGGAAGCAAGATACTGTATCCTGACATGTGGGAGAAGCTGATCAGGAGTGTGTAGGAGGATGTACTGGTCTATGTGTCTGTAGAGTGTTACTGCTTGTCTTTGCGCTGTTTATTTTGCTTTATTTCTGGGTGTATTTTTAAGTGCAAGTAATCACTCACAGCAGCCCAAACTGTCTTGTGATTGAACACAAACCCCGGTGATATCACGACTTGCTTTGGCATAGTAATCACGGACTCAAATCAGTCAAGAAATGGTCTTTTCTCCTATTTTCCTTAACCCATCCTCCCTACAGTGATCACATTGTGGTTCACATCCGTCGGCCAGAAGACACCCCACTGAACTCCCACCGCCGCCTCATTTGGTGCCCGTTCATTCAGGATGACAATGAGGAGAACCAGGATGACACTAGCCAGACCTTAGCCCTTCTACATGAGGACAGGGTACTTTTAACTTGAAACATTGTTCTTAAACACTGTAATCAAAAAAGGAATGGTGATACACATGCAATAATTTTAACTTTACAAAGAAGAAAGGAGCTTTGTAATAGAATCAGTGCTCCTTGTATTTAAGTGTCAGAATCATATCAGGAGAGTGGGAACTCGGCGTCCCTAATTTTATCCTCCTCTTCATCTAGGCTGAGGTCTGGGACCTGGAAGTTCTGAGAGCCAACAATAGCAGTTGGCCTATTGATGCTACAGATCTAAAAGAAGGCCTCATCACAGTCAAGGGACATACCCAGGTAGGGGTCAGGACAAAACTGGTAATGTCATTGTGATTAACCTGTCAAGACTTAGATGCAGTACACTTAAATGATGATTTTCTGCTACTGGGACATGAGGAACCGTGTCCATTACTAAAGACGCTGGATAAAAGCACAGTTACGGAAAGTACAAAGTGTTATCCAGTTTGATTTTGGGTTTGTTACATCGAGTCCTTGCAGTACTGATTGTGTATGTTGTTTCATGTCCACCCCTCCAGCGAGTGAGTGAAGGGGCCCTGTCTCCAGATGGGACCGTGTTAGCCACAGCCAGCCATGATGGATATATCAAGTTCTGGCAGATATACATAGAAGGTGGACAGGACAAGCCAAGGTAAGCAAGGTGTTCTTTGAATAGGCATTGATGGTACCCTCTCATTTGTTTTGACACTTAACATGTAGTTTAAATAAAAATTCATTTGACTGAAAGAAATGAAAGATTAGGTGTATGATACAGTCCGTCACTGATGTCTTGTCTGTGGTTGTGGTTTTGTTCCTGTCTTTTCATCATCTTTTCTTTTGTCTCCACTCTGTCCTTCAGATGTCTTCATGAATTGAGGCCTCACGGTGGACGTCCCCTCTCCTGCCTTCTTTTCTGTGACAACCACAAGAGGCAGGACCCAGAGTGAGTGTACACTGGTGTACAGTTTTCACTGAAAATTGGAACATGCATATATTCATCTAAGGGCTCTTGCTTTTTGAGTTTTAGTTAGTTTCTAATCTTTTCCTCTTTTGTCACATCTCTTCTGTTTTGCTCTTTGAAGGGTTCCTTTCTGGCGGTTCCTGATAACTGGAGCGGATCAGAACCAGGAGTTGAAAGTGTGGTGCACTGTTTCCTGGACTTGTTTACAGACCATCAGGTTGTTGCTTTAATTTTTAAGTTTGAATTCTTTTTATGCACTGTGTCCTGTGTAATAAGGCACGACCCTGCTGCTGTCAGATAGGTGCTTCAGACAAGCCCAAATTCAAATTCATGTTGAGATTTATGCAACATTATTTGTGCTGTCTGAAGTTCATCCCATTAATTTACATTGCTGTGTAAGACCACCAGATTTAAAGATACTAATTGGTGGTGTTTTTTCATTTTTTAGGTTTTCTCCAGATCTGTTCAACTCATCAGTTTTGCCAAGTCTGAAGGCCAGTCTGGACCTCTCTGCTGAATATCTCATCCTCACAGACGTACAGAGGAAGGTCAGCACAATGTTGTCAGCTGTGTGGTTTAAATAATGTTCACAAATAATATTGCTCAGCTACTTATTTTATTGAACATTAACAGAGTTTGAGTTGATCTTGTTTAAAATGCTACTTTTCCCACATCACCACTTCATCCTGCGCCTACCTTCATGCTCATGTCACTGTTTGCCAGGTTCTGTATGTGATGGAGCTGCGGCAGGACCTGGAGAAAGGCAAGGCCACTTTCACCGCAGTATCAGAGTTCCTGCTGACCCACCCTGTGCTCAGCTTTGGGGTCCGGGATGTCACACACAGCCGATTGCGACACACTGAGGTCCTACCTGCAGAGGAGGAGAGCGAGAGCCTGACGACAGGTGTGCACCTCCACACACGCACAGGCACTTGCACACTGAGAAAAATCTTTTCACTCCTGTTTTCTTTTCGATCATGCTGTCCTGTTGTTAACCATAATTTTCTTTCTATCGATATAAGCCATGTTCTTAGGCATTTAGATATTCCAAGGGCCGTGAAAGACACAAACACTCAATTATCTTTAAAACAAAGCAATTTATTTTCTTTGAGCTTTCGTTTGCCGACTTTTGGGGAACACTGCTGAATTTAATGGTGCATTAAATATGTAGCAGCATTGATCCTACAACACAGCATTAACTTTGTGTGTGTTTTCTTCCAGAGGGCACTCAAGGACCTACAGAGTCCAAGTCTGGGATTCAAATTAAACTCTACTGTGTTCACACCAAGTAAGTTACCTCCCACATGCCGATATCAGTGTTAAGATCATGTTGGCTTGAGTAAAACACAGTCAAGCTTTAGTGTCCCCAAGAGGCTGTTTGGCCTCCAGGCAGTCAGAAATAATGAATACCAAATTTGTACTGATAACAATCAACTTGAGTGAATCACAATGTTTCAGACTTTAAAAGACATGCAACAAGTCTGCATACCGATTACAGTTATGTAATTCTTAGGTGATGTGTGTGCATGTTTGTCATGCCTGAGAAACAAACTATGGGCACAAGTCTTAATACTTAGCGCTGATTTATATTTGTTTGTTTGTGTCTGTGCGTGTTTTCAGGAGTCTGCAGGATGTCCAGATCTGGTTTCAGCCCAACTTGGGTTCCAGCTCTGCAGTCTTCCTGCCCCACTCCGATTCTCAGGATGCTTTTGGTAAGTGAAGGTCTCAAGAATTCAAAATTAAGATGTGGCAACCAAATCTTAATCCATGGAGATGATGCATATTTCTTGATATCTGTGGACTGTATACAAGAGTATTAGAGGTTCTTTGTACTTTTACTGCTTTTTTATGATAAGCCTTTCTCTTCAACTGCAGGTCTCGTCCTGCTCTCTCAGCGCTCTTCCCTTTTCATTTCACTGTCTCCTCCCCTCAGTCCTGTGCTTTGCTTTTTTACTTTTGATTTTTCAAAAGGGGTTGCTGCAAAATTGGACGAAATCCCAGAAATCCACTTAGTGTTGGTGCTTTCTTCGATTTCTAATAATACCACACAGATGAAGCACTTGTTACATTTTGTGTTTCCAGCAGGGTTTTCAGACCATCTCACTGACCAGAGCTCTGACAAGGAGTCAGGAAGTGGCTCACAGACCGACCTAAGGAAGATCCCTTCGCTTCCTGCTCCTGCTGACTTCCTGTCAAGCTCAGGTAGCAGCAGCGGGACGATGCCGAAGCTGATGACTCCCGACGCCTTCATGACACCAAGCACTTCGGTAGGAAAACTCACATACCTTGTAAACTGCTGCTCTCTATCTGTCAATGAACAAATTGTAAGGGATGTCTGGTCAATGTCTGAGTTGGACACCAGCATGCGGTTTACAAAATAACCGAAAACACTTCAACTTCAGCAAATGGAACGCCATGCTTCCATCATTTTTTTATTTGTCACCTAGCAACATCTTGCCCAATGAATAGCACCTCCTCCCACATATCGGCATTCAGCAGACACAAACCCATGACCCGGGTAATACACAGTCTATACAAACTGAAGACCCGCTCCATCTTTAGCTGAGGTTACATGAAGGCAAAACACAGACAGCTTAAGATAAAGTAAGGCTTTCAGTTTCATCCGTGTGTGAAGTGAGAGGCGAGGAGGTAAACAACTCTGTCCCTCACTCTCTTTGAAGAGTTTCATCATTAATGATTTTCATCATTAATGTAACATGAGAATTTGGTTGTTATGTGACCATCCCAGAAATGTATGGCAGCATCCCGGAATGGCACAGGGAATAATGCAGGATACAAATGTAGCAAAAGTGTTTTGTTTTTACCATTGCATAGTGATTTTACAAATCCATGACATTTGCTGCTGGTAGATCACCTTTTTGTCACCCTCCAGGTACCGGCATCTCCTGGCAGCAGCGCCAGCAGTCTGACCATCGTGACAGCTATCAGTAGCAACTCTGATTCAACTAACAGGTGAGCTTTTCTATGAATTGTTACAGTGTAGGTTTATAGCAGTGCAAAATTTGAACCCCTAAATTTCACCGCACATGGTCTGTCCACAATGTGACCAGTGAAGCTGATCGCTGCCATTCAAGACAATAGGTGCAATTTCACTGCACACGTTTCAATAGCGTCCCAGAAGTAGCACACTGCAAAGAATGCATGCAGAGTCGCTGTTTGACAGCTCCATTGGCTCCATTTGTTCATTTACATAGAACAAATGGAGCCATGCAGGAAGTCAGACAGGAACGGTGTAGAGAATCTGGTAAATTTTCAAAATAAAATACCCTGTGCAGCCTACTGATTGTACATCAGCAATAAACACAATTAAAATGAAGCCATTAAATTATGAAGCCTATTCACCCCTGGTAGAAGCATATACATATATATAAAAAGACCAAATCAGTAAAATCTGAGCAAGTCTGCAAAACCAGACAGACAAAATGCTGCCGGTGGGATTTGAAGCCCCGTGGAGCTTCAGATCCCTCGTTCGCAGCCAGATCACAAAACAGCTGTTCCTGGTGGAATCCCCTAGTAACTGTTTTAATTGTTTAACTTCTTCAGTGCTGATTCCAATTACATTGACAGAATTTAGGGAGTACAGTGTTTCCTCTTGAGCTATTTTCTGTAATGGTAGCAATGCTACGCTTGACTTGATTATAACCCATTGCAACATATCATACCTGTCCTCTGTCAATTTTATAACCAGACTCTATTTATCACAAATAGATTCACGTGATCTCCTGCTCCTCTGGTCACACATGAACATGTATCCCTGAGTATATAGTATATAGTATGTCTTTGTTACTGTGTACAGAGCTATGGACGATGTCAGTCAGAGTCCTAACAGAGCAGAGAACAACAGCAGCAGCAACAGTCTGGCGCTCTCCACTTCCACCAGCAGCCCAAGAGCTGCTTCTGCTGTGCTGCTGCCTGGACTGGAGAACCTCCAGGTAGGACCTGGCACTGTCTTGCTTCTCCAAGCCTCTAAATACCTGTGAGTGCCAAGATCTTGTTTTCATTCCACTCCTCATCTCTGTATCCAGGCTTTAGCGTCCCCTAGTGGTCCTCTGGCACTGGACAGCCCTCAGGTCCTGGATTCTCCCCTCCTGCCACCTCTGGCCTCTCCGACCAGGGCCCGCTCTCCTGACGTCATCTCCTCAGCCTCCACAGCCATGTCCCAGGACATGCCAGAGATTGCATCCCAGACCCTGCAGCTTCAGCGTGGACTAGTGTCCAGCTTGGAGCCCTTACCTCTGTCCGCTCTCCAAACAGACAGCATGGCCTCTGCTGCATCTGCCCTGCACCTACTCACCTCACCACGAACAGCCAATAACAGGTATGTTGACTAAAAACAGTGATGACGTTAACAACAATGAATGCTGACTTCATGTTCACATCAAATACACAACTCTTCAGCTGTCAGCAAGGTATAAAAATCCATTTTCAAACAAGAATGCATTGAAAAATACATGAGCAAAACTACTGTCTTTTCTGTCTCAGCCTGTTGCCCCTCGAACTTGGAGGTGCAGATGGGCCAGTGGGTGGTGCAGTAGAGTCAGAGCCCAGGCTCAGCCACACCCCATCTCTACTTGAGAATGCCTTATCACAGGAGAACCCTGGAGTTGGAGGAGTATCCTCAGATGGTAGTGTTAGCCATACACCGTGGCCGGCCGCACCTGACATCACTAGAGAAACCAGGAACAGTCTCAGGGACAATGGTCTTGGCGACTGGTAAGTAAACCTTTGTACAAATGCATATCTGAGGTGTGTGAAAAGGTGTGTGAAATGCAGTTTGCAATAGAGGTTTGTGTCACATATTTACTGTGTTGTAGTTCAAGAGAGGAGTCGAAGGACAGACACTTGAGCTCTCCTTACCATCGACGCTCCTATCACCTCACACAAAACGACAGTCAGGATGCTGGAGCCGAGCAGAGGTGATACAAATGAACACAACACCTCCTTTTTTATGCATATAAACTAAGACGCCAAGGCTGCACCACTTATAGTTTCAGCTTTGACACAGCAATGCACATCACAGGATGTGCGATGTCAAGTACGGCAAATGAAAAGAAGAGAAGAGAAGTCTGTCTGATATAATTTACTGAGTGAGTAATAGTAAGTGACAGGCCGGCTCTGAACTGAACTGTTTTGGGCTTGTAGGGAAACAAAACAGACTCTGCCAAGTGCCTTGAACTCTTGAGACTGTGGGACCAGTCTGTCACACACACTCACATAAACATCAATGCAATTGATTAATTCTTTCCAAATGGACATTGACCAGAGTTGCCCTATCACACATGTAGTGCATTTGTCCATGTCAGACGCATTCTCACCAAGTGGAAATACTCTGTTTGGTTTATATGAGGGGTGGAGACTGGGTAGAGCGTGCAGGAGGAGGACTCATCTGTAATGATGACTGTTTTTGTGTTTATCAATACTACTTGTCTTTGGACATATCCACAATTTCAGTGAAAGAGTGGAAAACAATATACAGGCAAGGAGAAGAGAGTACAAAGCAGCTACACTCTTGCTCACTGTGCAGCACGATAGCAGCGCAGGCACTGTGAATGACAGCGTGTGAATATGGCTTAAAGAATAGCTCCCATGGAAATGGTATTGTCAAATTACCAGTGGACACATGTATACTGTTGCACAGTATATACCATCATACTGACCAACCCCAATAGAAGATATACACAAAACAAGGCACAACATAAATTCAATTCCTTATTTAAGGTACAATAACATTTCAGTTTTACTGACCTTTTCCAAGATGATTCCAAAGCATGTGGCGCACAGTCTGCAGCATAGACCACAGCAGCTGTGTAACTATTTCTGCCTGTGTTTGACCCAGTGATCCTGATGATGAGGTGGCCAGCCTGGCATCGTCCTCAGGGAACTGTGGCGCTCGCTCCTCTCACAGACTACCTGTGAAGGACTGGAAGACATCACCACGAAGCTCACCAAAACTAAAGAGGAAGACCAGGAAAGATGATGGGTATGTTGATGTTTGATGGTGTGGGAATGAGAGCACAAACTGGGGATGGAATAAATGCAATTTGCGTGTAGTCACAAAAGTGTTAATGATTTCAGGCGCAAGCTAATTTAGAAACCGTTACATTGAGAAAAATCTTTGTTTTATTGTTTTTACAACATTGAATCAATATTTTCTGTACATCTGTAATAACTGCTCTTTAATGTAGAAAATCTTTTTTTCTTGATGCTGTCTGTATGTACATCAAGAGATTGTCAGGCGTGATTAGAATGTGCATAGGTTGATACTAATTCTTTCTCCTTTCTCCTCAGTGAATTGTCACAGTCGAGACAAATGGACTCTGGTCAGGTAAGGTGGTCACAAAACAAGCTTCCATTATATTCATTACTTGCCACAGTGGTACGATGACTGGAAGAAAAGTTAATCGATTTTTGGCCACAAGGGGGCAGGAAAATATCAAATCAAGCTTGGAGATCCTCAGATGCCAACTTATAAATTGCTGTTGCTAATCTGTTAGCAAATTGTCTACTTACTAAGTCAAAAATATTGATTGAATGTAATTCATATATTTCAGGAACACATTCCCTCGGTCCACTCTTTCCCCCTTTTCAATCATTTTCTCCATTCCCTGTAGATGAATGCAGAAGTCCAGGACGAGCTGTTGATGCTCCTGCGTAGCCAGCAGAGGGAGCTAACTGAACTGCGTGGACAGATAGAAGCCATGCAGAGCTCCATTTTGACACAGGTGGAGAATGTCCTGACCAACCACCAGGAACAAGAACGTATCCTTCAGTCTCAGCTTAATCAATTAGCGTTTTTTTGGTAGCTTATTCATTTTGCACTAATAGCTCCTTTGATACTGTCTGTGAAAACTTGAGCCCTCTTTGTACCCTCGGCTTAGTGAACAACTGTGACTCCACTATTGAAAAATAAATTAGAATTCAGAAAAAGCCTTAAGCAATAGCAGCCTGGATATTTCTTTGGGCTTGGACCACCTGAAACTACCCTGCACCATTTCTGCTTAAAGTAAGTACAATAGGTCACCTGAGGCCACAAAAAGATTGTGTGTACAGATTGATACAAAACACATTTTTTTCTGACAAACCTCCACAAAGCTGTTAGCAAAGTTCACATGCAGGCTCTAATGATGACCCCTCTGCATCATATTCTTTGAGCCTTGACATTTCATGACCTTAGAGCGCAGACTAGAGCGAGTTCTGGCAGAGAGTCAGAACCATCAGCAGCAGCTTCAGGAGCAGCTCAGCCAGCAGCTCAGCCACACCCTCAGCTCAGTGCTAACCAACAGAATGGACAAAGTGCTGCGAGAGGAAATGAAGAAAACAGTTCCACAAAGTAAGAAAACGTTCGCACACACAAACACATGCTACTTAGAAGATAGGTAACAGAGCAGAGTTTTACTGTGCTCATACCAAGTGGACTCCACACTTCCTACAAGACGATGATGGTGTTGCACCATTTCGATGTTTCCCAGTTGCAGACAAGGAAGCTTTAAAGTTGAAAGTTAAACAGTCCTTTCAGTCTGCATACAGTGCACACGGTGTCTCCAGTTTCCCATTTCCTGTCATTGATTTCTTATCTTTAGTCTTTCCACCATTCACTTGCAAATGTCTGTTTGGTTCATGAGACCAAAGTGTACTGATCTTCTGTCTTTATCTGTTGTGTCCAAGGTAAATTTGTACTGTTAGTAAGGGACACTTAAAGATGTCTCGTATGACTTTGTGCCTCCTAATCTGATTTTCTTTACTTCTGTAGTTTATTAGGTCAAAGCAGAAGAGGTATCTTGGTTCATTTTATCTTGCAGTCCAGACAGCTCTCAGTGCTCAGTTTATAACATTTACCCTCACTGTTTTTAGTTGTTTGAGGGATTTTGCAGCAAAGCAGATGTGAGATTTTATGATTAAAATATCTTCTATTTCAAGTCATCACTATTGATCGTGCTCATACCTCACCTGCTAATACTGACAACCATTTTGATTAGAATGCTCTCTTTTTGCCAAATGAGACATGTGTATACTTTACTGTGTGAGGTGTTGTAATCAGGTTTTGGGATACTATGTGCGCTGTGAGGTCAGGGATTCCTGCAGCTCTGAAAACTGACTGGATGTCCCACAGCGACTGAATGAATGAAAGAGATGGCTGAAACACTACATTTTAAGGACATTAACAAGGAGACTGTATTGAACAAAGTCAGTAGTGGCACTGATAACAATCTGACCAATCAGATCATTACATTCCTGATCTAAATCAGCTGTAAACACTGCCTGATTACCAGGCCCTTGATAGTTTAAGTGAATCTGGTCTAATCTAGATCTGATAGCAATATGTGCATTGTCCTTTTTATGTATGAGACCAGACATTTATGGCTTCCTTTTTATGATAGGACTGTTGAAAAGCTTTGTGTCGAACTTTAAATTCAAAGTAAGCCCGCAGTACTTAGTGCAGACAGCCTCTGTTGTAGCTGCAGCAGTAGACTTCCTCAGTTTGAGGAGGTGCCAGCGTATCTCTGAAGGAGTGCCAGAACCACATCATTTTGTTTGCTTTCTTTTATCCTCACTGCTAATCTTTGTTTTGGAGCATGGAAAAAAAGTGCACAGTAGCTGTACATCAATAAATTACAGTGTGATCTTAAAGTAATCATCCTAGGCATAAGATGAATTAGATATAATAAAAGCAGCTGAGGTGTGTTGGACTGCGACACTGAAATGAAGTCTTTGGAGAGATGCTTTCTTGGCTCGCCACTCCTGCCCTGTAATTTGAGGATGAGATGTTCCTGTTTTTTTTTTTCCTCCAGCCTTGATCTCATGCCCAATTATAGGGGAGCTCTTGCTAATCTGTCATGCTAATTTCTCTTTAGCAATCTCTAAGAGTCTGGAGCCAGTGACAGGTCACCTGAGCAACACAATTGCCGCTAAGCTGACCGCTGTGGAGGTCACCCTGAAGGACAATGTCAGTAAGGTGGTCAAATCAAAGGTAAGCACCTTGCCCTGTATCATGTCCTGCCATAAATCTTCATACATTACCTGCTCTCTCCTGCCCTTCTCACTGTACCTGCTTCTTGTTTATAGAACACAACGGACGCAATTGGGCGAGCAGCAGCTGAAGCGATGCAAGGGCCCATCCAGGCTGCCTATAAAGACGCCTTCCAAAGCATTGTGCTGCCCGTTTTTGAAAGAGGCTGCCAGTCCATGTTTCAACAGATCAATGACAGCTTCAAACAAGGCACACAAGAATGTAAGGCAACCGTCAAACATCAAAATTTGTGGTTCTGTCTGCAAACAAATGTCAAAATGTAGTGGAGGTATCGAGAGATGGCTTAAAGTTCTCCAGCAGAATTCCAGTGTGTTTTAAGTTTGAACAAAGATATTTATGTGTCTATGGAAAATATTCTAGCATATATTTTTTAATTGTTGTGTAGCAAGAATATGGCTGTGTAATTATGTATCCAGCCATAAGAAACACTGTGTTTATTATTAATGAAGTAGACCTACTTTATTAATATAAGCCTTTGTTTACAGCATGTGGTGTCAGCTCATCGTGGATGTGACTGCAGTACTCAGAAAAAGCACTTCAACTAATAGGTTATTCGTGTTGTTTTCATATCATTGTTACAATCTTTTGGACTAATTAGGCAGTCGTTGCCGAGTAGATAATGCATTTTTACACCATTTTGACCTTTGATCCGCACTTCACAGTCAGTAATAGACATGTTCCTTTTAAGGAAGGCCTGAAGATATGAGCGAGATGACCTACTGCCAGACAGGGTCAAATTAGTAATTACCACTCACATGCTGTGGAAATAGGCTTTACACCCCTTCATGAGATGACGGTGTATACTGTGTAACAGTGTGTCCCCACCGTGGGAGGTAACCCTCGATGTCTCTGCTATATATTCGGGGGAAGGCTATGTAGGGAATCAAGGATAAGAGAGGAGAACTTGTTACGAAAAGGGTTCAGATTGTGTCCTGTGGACATGGTTTGGGTTTAGAACATCTGACACGGTATGGTTCATTTTTCAAAATTAAACCATTTCTTCATTGAATTTACAGAACACTTACTTTATTGTGATATGTACCGTTACTGTGAAATATAATTAGATATACAGTGATAGAAGATTTTGGTCATATTGCCCACTCCTGCTTGAAGCTGTTCTGGTGGCTCATCATGGCCGGTGTCGTTAATGAGACACTTTGTATTGGTACTCTCTTCATGTAGGTTGTTTCCTGTATCTAGCTCTCGAATCAGGGTCTGTTCATCTGGAAGTCTAATTAAATAACCAGCTCTTTCAAAAAGCTCAGGGACAACTTTTGTAATGATGCCTTTTCAGACTTCACCAGAGCCCTCGTGTTGATATGCAGTTTATTTATTCTGTGATGGTGCTCATGCCCCCCTCTCGAAGCTGGCAGTGAGATGTTTTTTAAAATCTACCAAGGCTGTCATAATGTGTATATGGGGAGACACACACACAGACACACACACAGTTAGCCTGCGGTAACTAGGGAGGCCACAAAAACCCTCTGAGCATGTGAGCTCTTGTGAGCTTGTTCCAATTTAAATTTAATCCATGATCAAATTCAGGGTTTTGTGTTTTATGTGTAAATGTTGCCTGTAACTTTGTGAATGCTGCACTAACGTCTGCATTGCCATCTAGTAACTGTAAGTGTAATATGTTGATGTATTATGCAGTGCTTCCCCTGATGACTCTTATTCATGGGTTGATATTGAATGTAAAGCTTTATATTGAAGAAAACACTGTTGAATATATTTACAGCAGGTTAGTCTTAATAGAAGGGCGCAGGTTGGTGAACAAAATAATAGCTTGAACAAACAGAGCACTACAGACTACTGTCTTGACAGCCTTCTGTTTTGTAGTGAATGAGTGTTTTATTACAATAAATAAAAGTTCAGATTTCTGTTGTTTACTTTGCATGAAAAGGATGAATTATTGAGCAGCCCAGTTCCAATAACACTGAGCATTTCATGGTGGTTCTGAGAAAATATTTGGATGTTAAACATACTAGATCCTCAGCTTTTTTCACTAGCCATACATTTGTCCTTTTATTCCAGGAAGGTAGTGCATGCCTGGCTTGTCGAAGCTTGAGAATTGAGCCATCTCTTGGTTGAAAATATAGCCTCATGTAGTTTTGAGTGTGCGTAGGATGTGTTTGCTCACTTGAGGAGGGAGAACCAATTTTCTTTTGACTTTCATCTTTGTAGACATCCAACAGCTCGAGACCCATATGAAGAACAGAAAGCAGAGAGAGCAGGAGGCACGGGACCCCATGATTGGCCAACTTCAGCAGATGATTGACGGCTTCCAAAGCTCCACCGACCAACTGACCAATAACATCACAGCTAATGTCCGGGCAGAGGTCCAGCACCAGATCCAGATGATGGTGGGAAAGTATGTATCCTCGACATCCCTCATCAATCACGTCGTTAACTGCTTGTAATTGAAAAGCTGTTACTGAAACCTTCTTTTTTGTTCACACTTACATTTAACTGAACCTCCTCTCAACCATTTACACCATTTTCTGTCTTCTCTCCTCGTCTGTCCACATTTACATATAAATATGATCTTTGTTTTTTTTTAAAAAACAAAACACTGATACTGGCTACTCAGTACTATGAGCTGCAACCAGTGCAATGAATCCTGCTGTTGACTGATACTACTCACAGTAATCGATCTGATAGCACTGATTGACATTCAAAGTAGATATTTTGAATATCAGATTTGCATGCCATCAGATGCCGATGCCAGCATCCCTGGCCTTATCCACTGCCTATTGAGCAGGTGTGTAATGGATTGGAGAGTAGAAACAAGCAAAGCTTAATCCTGGGGCTAATGTAAGAACATAAATTCGATCCAGTCTCTTGTTCCCACTGCAATTAATTTCATGGCCTCTAGAGTTTATAGATTTGTCGGGGGTGGAGCAAAGAGAAAGAGTAGAAAGTAAAACTTTCAAATCTTGAAAAGGAAATGACAATGGTGGAGTGTGCCGAGACAGATTTTTTTTTTACTCTGTGTTTCCAAATAGTAGCTTGTATATTAAGTACATCTAGTCAAATCTTTGACCCAGCATAGAGACAAAATAACAGTCACAAAAAGTGAATGAATGAGGGAATTGTTCCTGATGCTGTTTATGTTCAGAACGTTCAGAAGGCATATGGAATATTTTCAGACCTTCGCATTTTGGTATGACCTTTTTCCTCATCAATCTGCACACAATACTCAGCAATAACCAAGCAAAAACAGGTTTTTGGAGTGTTTTGTTTATTTATTAAACATAAAAGACTGAAATATCCCATTTACATTAGTAGTCAGACCCTTTGTTATGACACTCAGCTGAGCTCTACTGCATCCTCCTTCTATCACTGGTCCTTGAGATGCTTCTACAACTTGGCTGGAGTCCTAAAAGAATTCACTGGGCATGTTTAGGAAGGGCACAGACCAGTCTGTGTAAGGTCTGACAGTTGATGGTGTCTGTCAGAGCGAAAAGCAAACCATCAGGTCCAGAGAACTGTCCTGTGAGGCATGATTGTGTCAAGGTACAGATCTGGGGAAGATGCCATAAAATGTCTGCAGCATTGAAAGTATTAAAGATCCTCCATCATTCTCAAATGGAAGAAGTTTGGAGCCACTAACCTCCTCCTGGTTCTGACCGCCCAGCTGTACATAGCAACCAGGGACCAAGATCCCTGGTCAGACAGGTAACCAAGACGCCAACAGTCACCATGAAGGAGATCTAGAGCTCCTTTGTGGAGATATGTGAACCTTACAGAAGAACAACCATCAGTGCAGCACTGCAGTGGCCGGACAGAAGCCATTCCTCACTGAAAGGGCACATGACAGCCTGCAGGCACTTTTCCAGAAGGCACCTGAATGGCTCTCAGCCCATGAGAAGCAAAATCCTCCCTCAGGAGAGGCTTTGGGAAAACTCTGTGAAAGTCCTGGAGTGGTCTAGCTGGAGTCTGACCTGAACCCAGTAGAGCATCTCTGGAGAGATCTGAAAATGGCTGTGCTCTGACACTCACCATTCAGCCCAGTGGAGCTTGACAGTTTCTGCTGAGAAGAACGGGACAAACTTCCCAAAGAAAGGTGTGCTGAGCTTGTAGGATCATTTCCAAGAAGACTTGAGGCTGCCAAGCTCAAGCTGCTTTCACCAAGTACTACGTGAAGGGTCAGAATCCTTGTGTAAATGGGATATTTCAGTCTTTTATCTTTAAGAAATTTACAAAACACTCCAAAAACCTGTATTTGCTTTCTAATTGTGGAGTATTGTGTGTAGATTGATGAGGAAAACATGAATTGAATCCATTTAAAGAATCTCAAACATAACAAAATGTGAAAAACTTTGTTTCTTGACTAGCCAGCCTGCTACAGTGCAGCAGACTGATTGAAAATACATGTAATATGGAGGATAATCCCTCTTTCTGTCCTGTCGTCCTCTGTCCTTATCTTTCTCAGTTTGCAGGAATCTATTCTTAGCCATGTGCAGCGAATTGTCAAAGTGGAGGTGAGCCTTGCAATGAAGGAGCAGCAGGCAGTGGTCACCTCCAGCATCATGCAGGCAATGAGGTCAGCGGCTGGGACACCCGTCCCCACAGCACACCTAGACTACCAGACACAGCAGGCCAACATCCTGCAGCTCCTCCAGCAGGGCCAGCTCAACCAGGCTTTCCAGCAGGTAACACACACACACACACACACACACACAGATATATAACCAGGTGTAACGCTGTACACATTGCAGCCTCTACAGCTGAACTGTATTTTCCAGCCGTTAATGAATGTAAACACCCTCACACAACTTGTAATGATGCACTGATACACATGCACATTCACACTCAAGAGATCCACCAGGACTACAGGGTCTAGAAAGCACATAAACTACTTCACACAGTCCCACTTGCAGACACCACTGCATTAGCTGTGCTGCAGACACTCATTATGCATTTTCTCCTTTGGACCTGAACCTGCTTTAAGTATCGGCTAACGACTCTTTTCTCTTACTTTTCCCATCCCCTTTTCATCCACGTTAGTGTGCATAGAGTTCGTTTTTTAGCCCATGGACTTTTGGATCGACGCTTTAAAAAAAACATCAGAACAGCCTATCTAAAGTCATACTTTTTTTAGGATCTCTGACTTACTTCCCGCCAGGCTGTTGTGGCATGGGCACACATTGTTTTTGTAGTCTGAATAAATGTATAAAATGTGTTGCCAACAAGAAATATGACAGCAAATTTCTGCTTTAAAGCTGGACTATTCCTTCTCTAAGAGACCCACAGCAGCTGTGTAGGAATGCTTGTCTTCTAGCTTTACTGCAGGGGCAGACATATTTGAGTTTGTGATGCATAAAAATGGTTTCATCTGAATTTAAAACCATCTCTCCTACTTTCCCCCCAGGCTCTGTCAGCGACAGATCTGAATTTGGTCTTGTATGTGTGTGAGACCATCGACTCTCAGCAGGTGTTTGGTCAGCACCCCTGCCCTCTCAGCCAGCCTGTGCTGCTGTCGCTCATCCAGCAGCTCTCCTCCAACCTCGCAACCCGCTCTGAGCTCAAAATCAGGTGAGGACAACAAGGTTATTGCAAGTGCCATTTTTGGTACAGGGCGGTGTCCACGATCACAGTATTCCCTACTTGACCATTATGCCAATCTCCTTAGGGGTCAGAGCAAACATTCAGTGTGTAAATCTGCAGTGTGTAAAATGATACATGTGTTGGTGATTCTTACCTGTACACTTCACTTCATGTTACTTGTAGGACCTTCATCTCACACAACTGTAGTTTTGATTTAAGACCTATCTTCCAGTGGAGAAGGCATAACTTCCATAGTTGAAAAATGTCATTGGGTTTAATAAAAAACCTGTGGACTGTGCTAGCTTACTTCTTCCCAAAATGTCTTAATTTTAAGTTCATTTATTCACAAAACGATAGTGAACATGTTTTGAATTGCATTACACGTCTTCTCTCCGCCACTAGCTGGATCTTGTGCTACTGTCGATCAGTAATAAGAGCCCATCTTTGCCTAAACTTTCGCTTCCCTTCTCATCTCCATTGTATGCCCATTATTCCTCGTCTCCTGAGTGCTAAGCGGTGCTAAACTGCTGACCCCATCACCCTGCTCTGTCTGTAGCCCTGGTACATGGCTGTCCAGGGAGTGCAGATGATCCTGTGAATAGCTTTGCAGTTTTTAGACGCTCTTTGTAGTTTTGTTCTTTCTATGTCCTTCCTATGTCCTGCATCTTTTATTCTATCACTCATGATTGCACTCCTGTCTGTTTTTGTTCTGTTCTTTTAAAGTGTCATGTTGTGCTTTTATTCTCAAGATGTGTGAATGTGCCTCCTCACAGAGCGCCCGCCTCACTCACTTTATGTCCTTTTCTGAGATGAATCCTTGCATCTCTTCTCCTCTTTCGTTCCTCTCTCTCCATCACAGTCCCTTTACAGCACTGCTCTGTGTCTGGATCACCTGTCTGGTTCTGCGTTTACATTGCAGCCGCTGACTACTGCTAATACGACCCTCTGGTGCTGCTGTGTGCCATCTGGAGAGACAAATGATGGCAGTAGGGTGTGGTTCAGCCTGAGACATTATTATGACAGTGCACAGCTATGGCTGGATGGGTTGTGGTGCGAGGGAGTTCAGTAGATAGGATGAAAACAGGATAAATCAGAAAACTTCTTAACATCTTCTCACTATTGTCTACTTTAATGTCTACTTTTTTTTTGAGCTATGCAGCAAAACCCTGTGCTCTCACGAGTAAATAGATGTCTGTTAACTCTGAAAAAAATCACAGCAGTTATACACTTGATTTTTGGAGGCTTTGTTCAAGATAAAGGAGGCTTCTTTTTCTCTACTTCTGATTGATGGTATCTTAGAATCCATGGAAGCCTCCCAAATAGAAACAAAGGCAACGGTAGGGTTGTTGGGACCAGACAGGATCGTCAGCTGGTTTTGAAGAACACATTTTTGTCCAAACGGATGCGAGAATAATTGGAATAGAGGGACCGTGAACAGCAACTTACTGTGTATCTCCTGCAAGACATTAACTTGCTCGTCGGTATCTGTGGTGTTAGGCGCTGTGCCATTAAATGTCCTTGTGTGTTGGCAGTCTTATGGGGACTTGATAGACCTGTGATTAGTGTGTTGGAGGGAACTCTGGCTGGAGGCCAGCTGGCGATGTGGGAACAGCTCTAATGTTAGACTAGGATCAGGTAGTGCTCCAAACTTGGAGATGAATTGTCATTTAAACTATAAAGACAGTGAGGGTGGGAGAGCAACACAGAAATAGAGCGCTGCTGGACAGTCTGACCACCAGATGTCTGATTAAAACAATTAACTGAGGGGCTAAATGCGGTCTGAGTAAGGACAGGACACAGGTGACGGTGGTACAACTCAATTTCTGCTCTGATATTTGGGTGAAAAAACAAGGTACACATTCACACAATGCGCTGGCAGCCAGTCAGGCAATCAAGGACAGAGCTTGACATTCAAACTGCGAATGATAGTGGATACATTGACAGAGCTGGCCTTTCTCTCTGTTTTGACCCATGGAGCAGCTGCAGGGGATAAAGTCTATCCAGGTTCTCCTTGTACTGCTTGTATGGCTGAATGAATCAAGTTTGAGGTTTTAGATGTGAAACTTCTGTCATGTCATTTTCTTCGCATAGAATAGAATTTAAGCTAACAGTCTCTGTGGAGACCACATCTATAGTGCGTTATGGGGACATTCATGCTGAATTCTAATGCATTCATAATGCTGTGTGACCACACTCATAAACACACAGAATTCTTTCTGATGCACTTCATCAGCAGTCACGAAACAGTACAGATGTGACATAAAGTGAGTTATAACTTCAAGTGACTTCAACTAGGGTTTGACTAATGAGGCTTATTCATT
Organism: Chaetodon auriga; assembly: GCF_051107435.1. NCBI lineage: Eukaryota > Metazoa > Chordata > Actinopteri > Chaetodontiformes > Chaetodontidae > Chaetodon > Chaetodon auriga. Next base: position 23,033,451 of record NC_135079.1, on the reverse strand, counting down.
ATGACTACCTAAACACACCTCAACAATCAGCTGTAGTAAGGACTCATAGACTTATTTATCTCTTTTAAGATCATTTCTGTTATTATGATAGCGGCAGCTGGAGAGAGACAGGGCAGGCAGGGGCTGAGCATGATATGCAGCAAAGAGCCTGCACTGAAACTGAACCTGGGCTCCTGCAGTACAGACTCAGGCTTAATATGTGCTCTGCCGAGTGAGCTGCTGAGGTGCCCAAGAATTTTTTTGTCATCCTGTTCTTGTCTTGAACCTGCCTCTGCCTCTGCTAAAGACTTTAGTTCTTAGCCCAACGATCTCCTTCTTGCTCACACAGTAGATGGTGTGTGCCAGGTTGGAAATTTCAGTCATCTTTTGTCGCCATCATCTGATGTCTCTGTCCCTCTGTGTCCCTGTCCAGCTACCTGGAGGATGCAGTGATGAATCTGGACCACGGCGACCCGCTGACGAGAGACCACATGGCCGCCGTGCTGGCCCAGGTCAGACCGAAGCTCTTTGCCTTCCTGCAGCAGGACCCCCACAGCCCGCTCAGCAAGAGGGCACGGCGCCTGATGATGATGCTGCAGGGTCTCGTCAACCACTAGTCCTTCATTGAGAAGAGCCGTTTCCTCATAGATACCGATCATGAGTCTGTTCTGTCGTGAGTTCACAGATGTTTTAGAGGAGAGAGCAGCATGGACAACTTCAGCCCACGTTGAGCGGTTTCTTTGAGCTTGAGGATGGGACGTGCTGTTGGTCAGAGATGGAAGGTGAAAGCTCCTAAATGACTGAGTTTGAAACCTCTCACTTGGTTCAAGAAGACGGTTCCCTCCACCTGTCCCTCCACACAACCCCAAATCCAGCTCTTTCTCTCCCTGTTCCGTTTGTTCTCATTCCTCCCCCTGTTCTTCCTGCACCAGTAAAGTGTCAAGTTAGGAAGTAGAAATCTGTTTTTGTTCCTTTTTCTTCCCCTGGACAGACCTTCAATGCAAGACAATAATGGTCTGGACGACTCAGAAGTTCACTGTAGATTCTTCCAGACCTTTGTTACTGCTGCTTTCCCCCCTGCCCACAAAGCATTCTGGTGGTCTCTAACCCTTTTATCCCCACCAAGAAGCATAAGACTCTCTAAGAAACAACAGCCACAGAGCCTGAGATTTCTGGTCATCCTCGTCTCCCAGACACGCTGTACCTGACGCCGCTTCGATGTCATTTCATCCAAATGGGTAGAAGACTCAAAGAATGTTCAGCTGTGTGGTCCACCAGACCGAACAACGCTGTTTCTTTTGTTCTTCTTGTGTTCCTCTGACCCGCCAGTCAGACATGCAGGGGCTTCTCCCAAGCAACAGAAGTAACAAAAGTACGCTAAAAGAAGACATGTCTCGCCTCTAAATGTCACCTTGTATCTCGGCCTTAAGAGCAAACAGCAGGCCTGGAAACATTAAAAAAAAAAAAATACAAACCAGCATCCTCACTAGAGCCAACTCGGAATTCAGTTGCTGCAGGATTGCGCTGTCCTCAGTTCAGTTCTTTTCAACAACCAAGCTAATCCCAGCAACCAGAAGTATGTAACATCCAAAGCCATTTTATGTTGGTTGCGCATTTCCTTTCAGTTATTTCTTAATAGGTTGGAGACGCCAACCTTGCCAGGCCAAGTCTTTCTCTTTGCTTTGAAGAGGATCAACACATTGAGTTGTTTTACCGAAAGTTAATAGAATTTATTCCTGTGTTTGAAGTATTCAGGTTGAAAAGCATGTCTCATTATACTTTTTCCACATGGCCTTGTTTCCACAAATCATTTCTAAGATTAAAGATTAAAGGAGACAAGATTAGAGGACGAGAAATAACATTTTCCACATGTAACAAATATTTGCGAAGATCCTCCAGGCTGAAAAGAATTCGCCTGCAAAATCTGAAATGTTTGGAGCCCAGCGCGGAGTTTGGCAGCCGTCCATGTGTACAGCTCTGTCCTGTAAATTGATAGACTTCTCCCCATGTTTTCTTCTCTATGTCAGTCCCTTTTTTTATATAAACATTTAGTATTTGTAAGACTTGTATACTTGCTTTAAGAGTTGTCAAACTAGTTATAATACATGATAAATCACTTCTTAAACATACTGGTTACTGATGTTATTTTATCAGGATATTCCAAATATTGTTTGTAAACTTAACGTGCAGTTACTTCTCATAGACTGTAGGAGGCAGCACTTAGTTGGACTGCAGAAATTCACCCTGCTCGTTTAGGTTTTCAGTTCAGAAATCATTCCCGTTCTTATAGTATCTGTTTAACCAGACATTGGAAAGCCTGCCTTTAGGTTGTAAGTGCACCATTTGTTCATCTTAAAGGTGTGATGAAAGTGTATGATAATTTGTGTACAGCCCATTTACACACATGGTTTAATTGCAGGGTGGCCAGCCCGTTGCGCTGATTGTAAAATAAAAGTTCTGTTCATTTGACCTCTGTGTTTAGAATCTCTTAAGTTGGATTTGTCTAGCAAGTGCCTTATTGCATTCTACATGTTTTACTTTGACATTTGATCCCGTTTAAGCCTTTAGACAACTTGTAATGTTCAAGCGTTATCCCATAGCAGTTCCATTTAACCTCTCCAAGCATTTATGTCATTAAAAGGTCATTTGTGGCTGGAACTTTAGTTGAAGCTCGCACAGCAGAGGAGATTCTGTATGTTTTGTTTGCAGACATTTGGCTACCAAGACAGTTGATCGGACACACGTTGGAGTGCTCAGACAACAGAGAGGCGTTCTGTTTTGACCACCTTCACCTTTCAGTTCCACACCCTGGTTTATTGTTCTCTGAGTAGAAGTACAGGCTGACTCCTGTTTTCCCCCGAGTGGGAGCTGTGTGGGACAAACATGTCTGTGTGTTATTTTATTTTATTTTTTTTTTGCTTTCCATTGTGTTCATTTCCCTATGCTTGGATGGTTAAGTTGTATCTTTTACAGTTTCTTTTACCCTAAACATTTTGGAATAAAAAGACTTGCTCAATTTATTGTCTTTATTTGTATGTTGTGTACTTCCTGAAAAAGTCCCGAGCCAAAGTTCAAGCGAGCTGCTTCCTACAGCAGCCTGAGTGGCCGACTGTCTTTTCCCTCCAGAGACAGCGTTAGCATCCGTCCTGAAGAAGACGATTCACAGCCTTGTTCTTGCGCATTTAAAAGTAACTAAATACATTTACTGAAGTATTACTCTTATGCACAGTTTTGGGGTACTTAAATATTTCCATTTTTCTCTATTTTACACTACTATTAGACAACAGTCCAGAGTGAAATAGTGTAATTCAAACCTTGTACTTCAGCAGCTTTTCAGGAAAAATAAACTACATTGTTAGGCATTAAAGCAATGATTCCTCCCATTTTTGACTAACGACCCCTCACCAAAAAGCAGGGTCTGGATGGGGCCCCTGTTGATGAGGTGTTAGCAGCTCTACCTAAAAGACATCTCCCCTTTCAAACATCTCAGATAGTTTGTTCATCTGTTAAACGCTCAAACGGGGAAAATGATGCAAGTCAGACAAATGAAAATAAAACAGTGGTGCAAAACTTTGCCTTTCCTTCTTTCCTCTCAAGCTCCTTTCAAGACTGCCTAACAGCGAAGAAAGTAGTTTGGTCACCAGCTTCAACCATCTGATAATGTCATATATTAACCACTAGGGCGTTTGTTCTGCAGAGTTTATTTTGCTGATTAGACTAAAGCACCTGAATACTTCTCTCACTGCCACATCCCAGATCCCCGGCCGCCTCCCAGCATCCACTTGTCCATCCACACCAGACCTGGGCACATGTGCAACTCTCCGTGGACTCTCCTCCTCCTCCTCCTCCTCCTCCTTCCTTCCTCCTCCTCCTCTTCCTCAGCACGCACGCGCCCTCCCCTGGATGCGGAGCGGGTGAGCGCACTGTGGATGCTCTCACACTGGAGTACAGAGCTGCACTGAGGACAGCAGGGAAACACTTTGACCAGCACTGGCGAGCGGGACAGTGTGGCCTGCCTTTTCTTCGGCAAGGACAACTTGGGAATTCCGGCGCAAAGCTGAAATTTGTGAGGGAAAGAGGACGACTTGTCAGCATGGCATCTCTGATGAACTCTGCGTGCCTCCTCTTCTTGCCTGTTGCTCTGCTGCTGAGTAAGTACCGAAAACACAGTGATTTGATTGGAACTCGTATTTCTGAACAGTGCACAACCTCTACTGCAGCAACGGGAATTTTTTGAAGTAGTTTTGGCTGCGAGTCGTTGTGCGTAACCGGGTGATGCAGATCTGGACCAGCAGTGCTTTAATATGCCTGCTCTTTAACTAGACAGATAGTCCTCTGCAATAGGCTCCGACCCCCAGTCTCCCAGACTTGCACCTCTGTGCACTTTAACTTAGAGGGTCCCGTAGCTACCCGCATTAATGTCCAGCATCCGCGGAACATGTGCTGCCGCTGCAGGAGCGATCCGAGCAGAGAGAGATGATAAAAAAAACAAAAACACCCTGAAGGTGGTGGATGCAGCAGGCTGAGTGCTCCTGTGGGAGTATATCTGCTCCCAAAGTTGGTTACCGGATCATTACGCAAACTGTCGTCATGAGTTTCATTCAGTGAGACCTGGCTGCATCTTTCCACTTCAGATACACACGACAAAGTGCTGCTGATGAGCCGCTGGAGAGGAATGAAAGATCATTTCTCCTGAGCCTGTAATACCTTAGCTCAGTCAGGTAACTCCTACATGACAGGAAGAGCGCAGCAGTGGCAGATTCATTCAAGTTAGATAGGCAGATGGTGGGAACTCTTTGTCAAGCTGATAGTAGAGGTTCCTCTTGTGGTTCCCACCTACCACCATTCAGGTTTATTAAAGTGATCTATGCTGTTTAAAGGACACTCCAGCCTCAAGAGATGGTTTGAAAATAGAATGGTCAAAATCAATGCACCAGAGGTTTAGATATCCCGACCTTTAGACCCTAGAATGGGTCACGCAATCTAACAAACAAACAAAGAAAGATCCTACATTTCCCATAATGTGACTTAAATTAGATTATCCTCCTCTGGTAAAAGCCAACATGCTTGAAAAAAATGACTGTTAAAATTCTAATAGTTTCCAAAGTGAGGCTGCGATGACCAGACTACATCACCATTACACCACACTGCTTTGGGAAGCTCCCATCAGAGCCACAGAAGATAATTACACAACGCTTCTCACGAGCTTCTTGACGAGTAAGCTGAACGTGATGTGTAAAATTGGTGGAGTGGCTCATTAAATGAACAAATATACTGCATTACTTTAAACTGTAGTATATGTTTGAAATCATCATCATCATCTTTATCTTTATCATCATTGATCATCACCCCTGCTGATGTCAGAGCGATGAAGATGTGGTGGTGGATGGGGGGGGTCCCATGGGAGAGTGTGACACCATCAGGGGGAAAGAAAAAACTGTCCCACCGATGGAGATAAATGATAAATGAATCACATCTGTCCCCCTCCTCTGCTCAGCAGAGTCTCTGGAGACTCCTTTCAGCCCTGCGTCTGAACCTGACGAGGAAACGCTGCTGCTGCTGCTGCTGCCGCTGCTGCTGCTGCTGCAGCTGATGATGATGATGATGTCTGTCATCTCCTCCATGCACTCACTCTGTCCCTCATGTTACTGACACAGCGAAAGAATAGGCTTGTTATGTATTAATATGGGCTGATATTTTTACATGAAGCTCCTTCTATGTTCCTACCAAGTTGTGCGTGTGTGTGCGTGTGTGTGTGTGTGTGTGAGAGTCTGTTGATATGTGGGTTCGTGTGTCCGTGAGTAGTGCTTCCTGTCACCTTTGACTCAGTCCTCAGTCAGAATTTCCTCAAATACCTTGTGTGAAGATCAAAAAGCTATTAGAAAGAGACAGATAACTATTAAAATTGGCAAAGATGAATAAAATCCTATACTTTGGATTTTCTTCGTATTCACCGCTGCAGTTTTTATAGCTGCCTTTGATCACTATGGATCTTTACAACACAGAGCTCCTATTCCTATGTGTCATGCAGGAGTACATCAGTGTAAGAAGTCTTCCCAGTGTGTCTTTTAGGTCTGTACTCAGTCTCGTGAGATGAATTTCTCAATATTTATATTTCCGCAAATGTTACAAAAAGATATTTTTCTTAAAGTCTCTCAAAGGGAAAAGAAGCGCTTTGATGCAGAGTCATGAGAACGTTTAATCTGCTGAATATGTGCACCAAAACAGGCACTTAAAAGCACAAAAAAAACACAGTTGAGTGGCAGCTGTGCTGAATATCAACATGTTTCAGGTTTAGGGTTGTTTTTACATGTCTCTTATTATTACTACTAACGCTTTACTTCACCAGGTAGGTCCCATTGAGCCCTGGCCAAGATAGCAGCATTACAGTATTTCACATACAAACATTAAAAACACACAAAGCAAAATATACATTACAGTTTTCCAAACCAAACACACGGAAACAAAAACTCCTAAACCCCAAACATGCAGTATCAGCTCACAGAATCACACGCCTAGGAAGACAGACAGGAGGAGGGAGATCAAGCTAAGGAAGCAATTACAAATTCCAATTGAATTTTGCCACCAAGCACTTCACTACATCTTTGAATGCCCTAATTGGGATCTTGCTGCAGATGTGTCTGCAAGTGGTTCCAGGCTGCAGGGGCAGAGAACATAAAGGCCTGTTTTCCCATTCCAGTGTGAAGCTTAGGGGCGGAGAGTGAGAGGGTATCATTTGAGCCTAAGCACTCATTACTAGTTTTAATTGAGATATGCCCACAAAATAAGAGGGGAGCAGTGCCAGGATGGATTTGTAAATAGATACATACCTGTGAGTGAGTGAAGGCCAATGAGCTGCACATGTACAACAGATCACTGTCGTCAGGCAAGAGAAAGAACGTAGCCTCAACCAATAAATAAAAAAAAATAATTAAAACAGAACTAACCTGAGCTTCAGCGTCATTACGAGGTTCTCAGTGACACTAATTCAATCTGATCTGCCTTGTAAGGTTACAGTTAGGAAGAGCAGTTAATGCCTTCAGACGACCATGATCCAACAATACAAAAGGCAGTTTTTTGAGCAATGGCAGCAGCACAGCTGTAAATCATAGTACCACTAGGGTAAAGGTGAAACTGCATGAGCAACACTTTGACCCAGGCTGTTTAAAGAATTTCCCAAATCGGGATCCATAAAGTAAAAGTCTAAGTCTGAGTTAACACAGATAGTAAACAACAGCAACCTGTCACACACTGGAGGAAAAGCCATCAAATTTGACTCAGTGTTGAGCAGCCGTTGCTTGGTGGTAAGATGGTCAACTGCATTGAAGGCCTGTGAGAGACTGATGAAAGGAGTGGTACATCAATTATTTTGTTACCAACCTTAAGGCATGTCGTGATAGTACTGTGTTGTTTCCTGAAGCCAGAGTGGTACAGTGAAAGAATGTTATTAGCGCTCAGGAGCTCCTTCAGTGGACCATTTACAAATCCCTCAAGGACCTTTGACAAGACTGTTAAGTTGGAAATAGGCCTATAGTTGTTTGCAATGTGAGAACTCTCTGAAGTTCATCAGAGAAAGGAACAAAATAAAAGGGCTGACCATCAAAATTACTATCTATAGTCACGTCTGAAGAAGGCAAAGTTTTCAAAGGTAGGAACTGGTTAAACAGGGAACCAGAGGCAATGAAGTGCTCATTAAAACATTCCAGCATAGCAGCTCTGTCACAAATGGAAGTGGCCTCCTTAACTATGCAAGGAGGCAGTTCATTGTGAATATCAGAGGCTGAAATAGATTTGATAACTTTCCAGAATTTCCTGGGTTTACTCAAATTCCCAGTCGTTGCACACAGATAAAATTCACACTTGGCTCGTCCGACAGATGAGGTGAGTTGCCTTGTCGTTTTCCTTCACTTAAGCCAAATTTACCTTACAGGGTAACATATTTACTGTTTAGACATGAGAGTGATATCGAATCCACATCGTATTCTCAGCAAGAAAGTGAATAAGCACATTTCCCAAAACCTCAGAGTCATAGTATTAAAGGTGCTGTGTTTCTTATTAGAATGCAGGAGCCTCGTAGTCTTCTCTCCAGTTGTGTATCGGTTTTCTGTTTGTCTCCTCTGTCTCTGCTCGAAAAAGCTGCAAGTATGAGGACCAGAGACACGGAGAGGGTCCCCTGGGTGCAGGTCTCCGCTCTGCGTCATCGGCGCCCCAATAATCACATTAAAAGCAGTCCATAGGCGAGAGGGAGATTAGATTCAGCTTTTAATTGTTCTCCTCAGGAAACGCTTGCTAACTTCTCTCTCCAAGTTCCCTCTCAGTGGGTTGACTGCAGTGATTTCGAGGTGTTTTTTTTTTTTTTTTTTTTTTTAAACTGCAGCACAGACACATGAAGTGGAAGATTCCTCATTAAAATAGGTTTTAAAAGTCTCATGGAAAACCGCCTGTGCTTCCTCTCCTCGTCCTTCCTTCCTCCCTTCTTTCCTCCCCATCCATCTCACAAAGATCACAGTCTGTAACACTGAACACACACACCTCAAACACACATACACACAGCTATGTCCACCACACTGCGCACTATTTCCATCCCCTTCTTCCTTCCCGTTTTCCTCCTACTTCCTTCATCGCCGTCGTCTTTCCTTCCTCACTTCCACCAAACCTCGTTTCCTCCTTTCTCTTACTTCTCATGTCTCTTCAGTCATTTTCATCTCTATGCCATCACTCCTGTTCCTTTTTATTTTAAACTTGCTCCATCCCTCATTTCTCTGCCTCTGCCTCTTTCATCACCTCCTCCAACTCTTTTCTTCACTCTTCTCCATCCTCCGTTCATCTTTTTCAACAGGGATTCACAACTGTTGATAAATCTGATAGCACACATGCTGCGTCACATGTTTCAAATTAAAGCAGAGCTGCTTTATTTCCAGGATTTATTGTTTTTTTGTTGAACCTAATGCTGGTATGTCTCTGTAAAAAACAAATGTTGAGCTGTAGAAAATGGCGATAATGATAGTTTAACCTCGCTCATCACCCAGTAACTATATGGTTTCTATAGTTACTGGCACCATTATAACTTTTGGTTTGAACTCGGATCACCATCACGGTGTACGCTCTATGTCCTGATTTTACAAGACGAAGCAGGTAGCAGCTGCACATGTCATCTCCTTACTTCAGTTCAGCCTGATCAATCCTTAAGCTGAACATTAGTGTACTGAATCATCAGTGTCACTTACCAAATCTGCAGCTCACTGCATTGGAGTTCTGCTCCCTGGAGACTGAAAGCACCGCTGTCAGCGTAGATGTGATATCCAGTGTGGTATTTCCTGGGTTAAAGGTCCAATGTTGTAGAAAGTGAGATTTCCATGTCTTTTTGATCATGAAGCAGGTCGAGGTGCTGTATAAATACTATGACAATATCAATCCACTGAGGAATGCATATAGCTCTTGTTCAAAAATGGCACCTTTAAATGAGCCGTCAGGACTTCCGTAAGGTTGTGATGTCACTATACAGTCACCGCCCCCAGCCACGCCCCCCCCAGCACAGCTGCTGTTGTAAAAACAGCTGTGCTGATGGGTAACGCCTGCTCAGGCCTGTGAGAGCTGACCAGTCAGAGCTTCTAGACTTTTCAGAGCATGTAGTAGACACTACTACTGCTTATTTACGCATCCAGCAATTATGGAGCAATGTTGCTGTTCATTTTGAGTTGTTTTTCTGGCCACCTAATGAATGTGAATTTAATATTCACTCTCTTTAAGCTCTGTTTTTGGTCTCTCACAACTCCTGAGGGAAATATTTGGCTCTTTAGCTGCTAAATGCTCCACTATATTCAGTAGCTGGTCAGTAACTGAGTCTGCTGTTTGGTGCTAAGCAGTTAGCATGCAGTGAGGTTTCTAACTTAGATCTTTGATTTGAACTTTTCCAACATATGAATTTCTTCACGTCACAACATAATATGCCTTTTTTTTTTTGTTGCTGTGGCCCAAAAATGATGCTATGAGAGCCGTGAGTAAGTTTTTGGCTGGAGAGCTAAACATTGAGGTGAAATTCACAATAAACAACGATAAAGCTGCAGGTGGTAATTCTCTGCAGGTTCATCACTGCAAGCAACCCCTTTCATACTGTAGTTTGATTGTTCGGTTTAGCTGCTTTAAAGGTATAATCCCAAATCCCATTTGTTATGCTATTTATGGTTGGCATTTTGTCAGTAAAAGCCATTCAATGTACTTACATTCAATAATGATTTCTCTATGCAGTAGTTTTTATTGGTAGTGGTGGAGTCTGCCATTCTTATGCTGGAATGAAACAATCAGCAAAGTCTTTCCAAATTTCCACCTCTTTTTCCCAACTTCCGTATTGCTTCCATGTTTTATCTTTCCTTGCTGTTTTCCTCTTTCAGCCTGTCTTTCCTCCTCTTCACACACCGTCTGCCTGTGATGTAGCCATCCTTTCCCCATCTCCTCCTCCGTGTCCCTGTACGTGTGCTGTAATATTCAGCTCTCCTTTCCAGTCGAGATATGTGTGGTTAGGAGAGTAGTATGTAGCCACACACACGCACACACACACACACACACACACACACACACACACACACACACATACACACATTAGTGTTCTCCATTTTTTTCTGTACCTGCACTTCCTTCTTGATCTCCTCAAAGGGGATTGTTGATGTAGGTGTGTGTGTGTGTGTGTGTGTGTGTGTGTGTGTGTGTGTGTGTGTGTGTGTGTGCGTGCGTGCACATGTAAATAAGGGGTGACAGTTTCTCTGTATACACGTGTCACGCGAAGAAAGGTTTGGATTAAGACCATTTAAAGAAGCTTTGTGTGTTTGTGTGTGTATCAATGTTCCTCTAACAAATACTGAGTAAGGAAGCACCAGCAGAGCATGACTCTCTTCTCTTTATCCCCAAACTACACTGAGCATGAATATTCACACACACACACACAGTCGTATTTCCATCGCTTTTAGGGACATTTCATAGACTTACAGTCATGTCTTGGGGACTTGGCCTAACTTTAACTATAACCACCACTGGCCTCATCTACCCCTTATCCTAACCTTAACCCAAGTCTTCACCCTAAAATTCAATGATTTACATTTTGGGGAAGGCAGGTCCCCACCATGTGACTGTGTAAACAGATTTCTGTCTCCCCTGGTGTGAGTAATACACATACACATACACACACACACACACACACACACACACAAAACACACACAGTTTTAAGATGCTGTATCGCATGCACCCACATATGTACTGTATGAGGGAGTCACTGTCCTCTATTGTAATCAGTGTAATTTAATTCATATCCTGTTCTCACTGTGTGGTTGTGTGTGTGTATGCTGGCATGTAGCTTATGAAACCAAAGTTTTAATCCAAGTGCATGTAATTTGCATATATAGGTGGGTGTGTGTGTATATTCATTCTTACCACACACACACGAATGCACGTATGCACGCATGCACGCATGCACACGCACATACAAACACTCTTCATGCCCCACTGCGTGCAGAGGGCATATAGGAAGGTTATTTGCAAGGAGGACAGCACTGTGTGTCCAAGGTCAGTGGAGCTCTTGTCTTTTAGTCTGCCTCCACACACGCACGCACACGCACACACACGCACACACACACACACACACACTCACACAAATACACAATTCTATAGGGAAGGAGTGCAGAGAGCATTAGCTTTCAGTCTGAGGGAAGCAAGAGAAAAAGATAAAAGTGAAAAAAAGCAATGTAGTTTACAGGAACACAATACAACAGAGAAGTAAGAGAAGTGTTATGGAGGTGAGTGAGAGAGGCACAGGGCAAGTGGAGAGAGAGGGTGGCGAGAACAAGATGGAGAGAAGGAGGAGGAGGGAAGAATAGAGACATTGAGAGAGATCAGGACCTGTATTTATCAGGCCTGTCAGAAAAAGGCAAACCATCATGGATCACTGACCACAGCCTCCGGACAATTCAATTTAATAAGATCCGAAGTCAACAAAAGAGATCCTGCTGAAGCTCCTCCAACTCTGGAAACTTTGAATAAAATCCACCAGGGAGATACAGAAAGACAGAAATGAAAAAAAAGAGAGAGAGTACACAGAAAAGCTGCTGTTTTGTGAAGGACGAACGAGGTGGAAATCTGTTTCTCACAGGTTCAAGGGAAGACTTCTCTGAGTGCATTAGCAGTGTAAACAAAGACAAGGGGGCACGTAGCAACCGATGATGTCGTCATTATTCAAAATGTAATCAGGCATCCCTCTAAATGGGCTGAAAATGTGATAAAGCCTGTTAGTGTAATAAATGGCCAGATTATGTAGCATCTTTAGATTGATAATCGTCTCATTTTATCCCTGATGGGCAGAGCATTTCACAGCAACACTTCAGTCAGCTGCTGATGTAAAATGGCCCTGTGTGTGAGCAGGAGCAGACTGGTTGACCACTGCAGTTCACAGATGTATTTTATGCAGAGTATACAGTGTGCTGGTGTGGTTTTAAAGCTGCAATAACACCTATTATGGCTAATGTGTTATCAAACACAGCCTAAATAACCAGCCAGCAGAGCATTCATCAGCATTCATTTGGAGTTGTGTTTCTGGCCTCTTGACAAATGTGAACTCAATGATCACTCTCCTGTGAAGCGGCCATTGCTCAGGAGGTGGAGTGGGTCACCCGCTAATCAGAGGGTCAGCGGTTTGACTGAACAGGGTGAGCACGGAATCATCATGGGATGCTTCGGATAGAAAGGCGACATGACAGGCGCCGCCATCAGTGTGCGTGTGAACGGGTGAATGGTGACATGTGTTTTGAAGTGCTTTGAGTGGTTTAATGCAGTCCATTTAGCATCTCCTTGCTCAGGTTTAGTCTCTACCAACTTCTGAGGGAATTAATCAGCTACATGCTCCAGTTTGTTCATCGACTAGTTGCTGACTACTGAATGTCTGATTGCCATTTGGTGCTGAGCAGGTAGTGTCCAGTAGCACTGGCTCTGGCTCCATACTTTCCAAAGAGAGATTGATATCAACCGTCATCTGACTCTTGGAAGGACAGCGGATAACCCTGTTTCAAAAAACACTGAACTATTCTATTAAGATGATTCATATTACTGATTTGTATTCAGCAACTTTTCTTTTGCAGCTTCCTGAGCAGTTTATTTCATTTAAAGCACTTTTCTTGTGTTTTTGTTTGTCTGCATCCTGCTCGATGGAGGAAGTTGTTTGAATAAATGTTCCAAACCTGTGAGGATGTGAAGTGACATGAGCATTAAAAAAAGATGTGCATGCCTCGGCAGATGAGCATATATCCAGGCCTGCACCTGTTCCCGTGTACCCATGTGTGTTTGGTTTTGTGTGCTTGCATGCATGAACGCCTGCGTGTCTGTGGGATGGAGGGGAACGTCACATGGACAGCGTTCAGGTTCGTGGCTGTGAACCTAAGAGAAGAAGAAAGAACACGATCAACTGCAGACTCCTTCAGAACCAGACAGTTAAGATAAACCAGACACAGTCAAAGGAAAGAGAAAAACAAGCCAACAGGAAAATCAAACTAAACTCTTCAAAGAAGTGAAGGTTGAGGGAGACACATTTGTCTGTGCCTGAGTTGTTCACAATTGAGTCAACCTACACAGACGCTTAGACACATATAGTGTTTTTGCATGGGAGGAATTCAACAACTGGTGTCCTTTACATAACCTAAACCTTTAAGAATTTGTGAGGCTTTGGCGCTCAGTTCTTTTCCTTTGTATCTGATGTTCAAATATGCTTTAGAAATACAGGCAAGGTAGTTCAAAAGAGAAGCATGGTCCTTGATTGAGTTTCATCAGCATCTCCTTGCACCTGTAGAGCATGTGGTACATCCTCAGTTGTTTAAAAGCACTGCCATATCCTCTGATACGCAGCTAGATTCCCTGCAGCTGATTCCAGCATCTCTTGAATGGCGTCTTCTCTCCAGGTGCTCATCACGTCTTTGACATCATCATCTCATTCATTTGTAAAAGAAGAGTCATTGTACTGATGTGTGTTTGTTGTAGTACTCTTTGTTGTGATGTAGCATATTTGCTGCAGGAAATGCATTTATAATAATAATAATAATAAACTTTATTTGTATAGCACATTTCATACAGGAACTGCAGCTCAAAGCGCTTTACAGATAAGTCATTTACACTCTAGTCACTTGAAATATGACGACACACAGCAGGCACATCCACCCAGGTCACGTGTTGCAGGTTAATTGGCGGTTTTGTTCATTGGTGCGCTCTGATTGCGCCAGGTGCACTTGTCCCTGTTGATTGGCTGCAGGGTGGCAGCTTCAGGGTACATTTCAGCCTTCAAAACCCTCATGTGCTGCAGCACTTCAGCTTTTCGTCCCCCCCGCCGCAGGCCGGCAGCCCCACCAGGCCCCAACCCGAAGCAGGACGACCCCAGCGACCCACAGAGACACCCCGGAGCAGGAGTTGGCGTGAAATGCATGTTGGTGTTGCTGGAAGCTTGGTGAGATAGTACCGACTTGCCCTCTTGTTTGTTTACCAGACAACAGATGACAAGCATTAATTCAAGGTAAAATATTTGTACCATCTACTCCTATGTCATGACTGACCATCAGGATGACAAAACGAGAGAGAGAGAGAGAGAGAGAAGAGGCAAGGCTGAATCTGCTGGAGGCTGAAGATCCACATCCAGAACATCTGGAATGAGGTATTGACAGCCAGAGAGGTCCCAGGACGGGCAGTGATTTGGCATAGAGAAACCTGAGTGAAAAGAGAGGAGAAGGAGAAGAAACTAAAGAGAGAGAGAGAGAGAGAGAGAGAGAGAGAGAGAGAGAGAGAGAGAGAGAGAGTTTGTAAGCTCATGTGCTTGTGGGACATCAACTTCTCTTGCCACATCTTTTTGCAGTGGTTTAATTAGTCAACAGCTTCACCCCTGTAAAATGAATTGATTTTGAGATGAAATATTGCTGGACTAAATGTTGTCGTGATCAGGCCTTACAATGGTTACATATCTGTGAAGACAGTGGGCATGAACTCAACTTTAAAGCCGGTGTCTGCAGGGTAGGGATACAGAGTGAATGAGCGGAAAGCAGCACTCAGACTGCACCGGGATTTTCAATCTCCAACGAGAACCTGTGCCATCACAATAACTTAAAAGATGCTATAATCACATAAGCAATCTACACACAGTCACATTATGTTAGGATAATAGATGCTCTTTGAAACACTCGCCGTGGTCAGCAGAGTCTAAAGAAACCTGCTGACTGGCCAAAGCAGCTAACAGGCTGAATCACTGCAGATGGTCATATGGTACGCACACTCAGAAGCACTTACACATGGCGGTAAATACACACATATGCAAATGTGTTGATGAAGTGGCGCAGCCAGGGGTTCACTCCTAATAAGTCAGTGCTCTGAAATGTAAATGTGGATGAGAATTAACACATTTATCAACACATCCCCAGGTTATCGCACAACAGTATCGCGCACACACATACAAACAGAGCTAATTATTGAGTGTGAGTTGAGTCACAGAATTTAAAAGAATCTGCTCAGAGTCTTGTGCAATAGTAAATACATGCGTATACATTGCTTCATGGGTCCATAACAAGGCACAACACATGCGTCCCCTGGGACAGGAAGTGTAGGATTAGATTTCCATACTGTGTACATTAGAGGTGCTCTTTTTTTCTGGAGGAAGGCAGCAGCCTGTTTGTGTGCTGGTGTGCGTCGTGAGTGTGTGTGTGTGTGTGTGTGTGTGTGTGTGTGTGTGTGTGTGTGTGTGTGTGTGTGGCCTAAAGGGAATAGAGGTGAAGCTTCAGACCCAAGGAGTCAGCTAGGGAACACCTTTCATCTTTAGTGATGAAAGATTTGAGTTTCACTTCATGTCAATGGCAGCAAATGTAAAACTGCGATGTTCTTAGCTCACTATGACGACAAAGATAAGCATCCATCATAAATCCTCACTGAAGCACACCCTGCTGAAGCAGATCATTCTAACTCTGAGCTGCTGTCCTTTTAGAGACTGAAGCTGTTAATATTATTAATTTTATGCATACAGTATGTGCGTACACAGTATTTTATTTTTCATTCCATTTTCTTGTTCTTTTTAATGAATTTATTTACTCATGTAAGTTATTGTTATTATTGTTAATAGTACTAGTAATTTTCCTTCCCTATGCATGCACAGAGACACATAGATTTCTATATGTTTTGTATTATCATCTGTATACTGTCCTGAATCAAATAAAAAGAGATATGTCAAGAAATAATTTTAAACGAAGATAAAACTGACTTCTCTTGAATCGATGTGTAAAGACTCAGGTGGGAAGCAGGAGAGTCACTGCAGGGATGAACAGTGTAGCTCGCTTCAGTCAGCAGGGGCTCGATGTAAACCAGCCATCAACATTGCGCTTTTGCCTGTTGCTGTTTGCCTTCCATCATTGCGTTTGTGTGGCGCTGCTTTTTTAGCCAGGTCTTGCTTGAAAATATGAATATGTACATAGCGAGTGTGCCAGAGAGCTTTTGATCAGTTCTTTAGGCTATACTTTGTGACGGGTTTGTACTGGGTTACAATTTGCTAATAAGTGCTTCCACTATTTTCTTCCCCATGTGGAACAACGGTGCTAGATGGAGTATTAGAAAGCTACAAAAATGGCAGACACAGTGCCAAAAAACGCAATTACAACGAGGCAAAATGCCAAAGCTTGTTCCAAAACGAGAGTGACTCTGTAGGAGGGCTTTCTTCAGCTAGTGAGCACTGAAGGAAAGGATGGGGATGAAGAGTGACGCAGGGTTGGCCTGTTTTCTGTTTGGACAGGCAGGTGCTGGCAGTTAGCCTTGTTAGCTTGCTAAAGTATCGGCTTTTCCATTACAACAAATGTTAAGTGTCCGCAGTAGTAGCTTGCAGTGTACGTACAAATACAAGTAGGAACAGGTTGTTGAATGCAGTGACATATAGCAACCTTGATAGGAAAGAAATAGAAATGCCTGGCAAGGAAAGAGTCTACAGTAAGGTAAAACCCTGAAAGTTGGGACGCTGACTGTGATCAACTGCGAATACTTTTTAACATCTACTCAGTTGAAAGACAGTGTATTTGATATTTGACCTTCATTGATTTTTGTAAATATATACTTATTGTTTCAAGCAAGTTGGGTCAGGAGCAACTGAACTGGGAAAGATGTGGAATGTTCCAAAAACACCTGTTTGGAACATTCCACAGGTAAACAGGTTGATTGGTAACAGGTGATAGTATCATGATTGGGTATGAAAGGAGCATCCTGGAAAGACTCAGCCGTTCACAGGCGAGGATGGAGAGAGGTTCACCACTTTGTGAACACGTGATTGGATAAAGGAGATTAATACATGGAACACTTTGGAAAACGTGTCAGTGAACACAGTTTGTGTGCAGATGATTGTGTTCTGCTTTTAGTTTTGCACAGCGTCCAAACTTTGTTGGAATCAAGGTTGTAATAGACACTTCACAGTTTAATCTATTGTGAGCAGTAAATTGAGATTTCAGATACTTATAGTCATCATTTTGTCTAATCACTGACAGGTACCGACAGTAATTTTTGCATCTATAAAATGTGTTGCATTGGATTGTGGGATTGTTGGCAGAAAGAAGTGGCCATGCCACACACGCTGCTTTTTATTCCCCCTGTGGGAATCCTGGTTGGCACTATATTGTGGATAGATGTCGTACTCAGGATTTGGACACTCAAAATGAAACGGCAGAGGGTAAATGTGGCGCGCTACATAGTAAACAGCCTCAGTGTAAATCAACCAGCATTAAATCAACATTCTGAGTGATCTGAAACGACACAAATGATGTCAAAGTGTTGTTTTTTGTACATCTCAGCTGTTCATCATTTGAAGTTCAGACTATGAAACGTGTTGGTTTATGAGCGCTTCTGTGTTCCTGATTCCCAGGAGCCGCCGTACGTTTACACACTGAGAGCTGAAGGTGTGTGTGCGTACCTGTGTCTCCATGGATCTTTACACACACAAACAGAGGGTGTGTGTTTTTGCTTGTGTATGTGTGTGCGCTCCCCTGTGTGTTGTGCGTCTGGGGAGTGAGGTGCTAACAGTGATAAGTTACAGCAGCAGCTTCAGGTGCTGGAGTCAATAAAAGCTCATTAACTCAACAAGGGGGTCAGTGGCTCCGTCCACCACAATATACTTCCCACTTTGTCTTCTTCATGCACTTCATGCATGTGTGAGCTGCTGGATCAATGGGACCACATGGTTCATTTCCTCTGACTTTAGAGAGAGAGGCAGCGAGGAAGGAGGAAGTGGAGGGTGAGGCATGGAAGCACACAAATGAAAAAGAACAAGAGCAATGATATGATCAATAATGACTGATAATTAAAGAATTTGTCTTAATAATTGACATGACTCATACTTTATTGGAACACTGCTGCCATCCTTAATGTTAGAAATACCTGTGCCCTGTCTGCAGGTCAGGCTGTCTGCTGTGAAAAAGTGAAGAGTCAATTTTTGTTTTATAGGGACATTTAAAATAGGACATATTGAAATGAAAATAACTAGATCAATAAATGTAAATGACAAA
Organism: Chaetodon auriga; assembly: GCF_051107435.1. Classification (NCBI taxonomy): domain Eukaryota; kingdom Metazoa; phylum Chordata; class Actinopteri; order Chaetodontiformes; family Chaetodontidae; genus Chaetodon; species Chaetodon auriga. The sequence continues at coordinate 23,014,929 of NC_135079.1, read as the reverse complement.
ACAACCAAAACATCATATTAATGAGAGTGGGGACTCAAATGCAACTGTAAAAAGATATGTCTTAAGGTCTCTATTTCAGAGCAATCAAAATACATGCCATATTAGCAACTTTCATTTGATCCACTGTTGACATAAAAATATCTATCAATGCAGCATTAATGTTACATTACTAATAATAGCAGTAGTGTAACATTAGCTCTCAGGCTGCATAGTTAACACCTTTAAACCTTAACATGTAATTTTTCGGTTGTCGCAAAGGCTAATTATCACCTACAAAAAGTTGAAATGGCTAACATGCTAGTGTACTAATGCCAAGTTAAGGCCATCAGTACTGCCATTTAGTTGTCTGAGATATTTATCTCAAGCAAGTTTCAAATCTGTACGTTGATTTTCATACTGTTGTAGTGAATTGAATGGAACCATTGATTGAAATTATGTATGAAATAAGTTTTATAAACTTGTGATATGCTTTGAAAACGGTCCATGTATGACCTGCAGTTCATGCGTTGAACATGCAAAAACACTAAGCTTAACTTTGTGAGATTTTCAGCACCTTCTTACTTGCTGAACAGTTGTGTTTTTTTGAGCAGATGCTTTTCATTCCAGAGCAGCAGCATCATGCTGCAGGCGTATCTGGATGACGACTGTCCTGCTGGTCCATCGTGGTGCAGCGGGCTGCTGTTTGTCTCTGTGCTGGAATGCACTGCGGTCTGCTGACTTATGTTTGGTCTGATGAGGTTGTAACTTGTGTCTAATCTGGAGATGTTAGCTCATGCCTCAGGGGGAAGTCCATTAACTCATCTGAGACCTCTCTCTCTATCACTCTCTGTGTAGTTGCTTTGTTTTTACTCTCTCATTCTCTGGTTTTCGAGGATTCTGTTTCTGCTCTTTTTCATTGTCACTCATTTTCTCATTTCTTCTGCTCCTTGTCAGTGTTTTTGTCCATATCTTGTGTCTATGTTGCAATTCCCTCTCAGCTCTTGTCTCTTTCTCTCCCCTTTTTCATACCCGTCTTCCTACTGCTGCTATATTGCTTTACATAACACGGGCTAACTAAACTGTTTTTTTACACATCAATCTTTCATTACAGCTCTGTTGTGAGCTCTGCTTAACAAGCTTTTAGGCTGAATAATGCACCGACTGGTGGCCAGGACTGTGAACATCAGTTGTGTCTGTCTCTGTGTGTATATGCAAGTGTGTGTGTGTGTGTGTGTGTGTGTGTGTGTGTGTGTGTGTATTATCAGATTGACATTCTTTTTGGTCAGATTCATGTCCATAGCAGAGGGGTCGTCACTCCATTGATCCATCTGCAGCTGCATTGTGCACTGCTCTGTGCCCCTGGATGGAGGTTGTAGGGTGAAGTGCTTTGCCCAAGGGCACACCAGTAGGACATTCAGGTACACAGTACACAGTTGGGCAATTTGTCAGTTAGTTGAGAAAATGACTGAAACTGTTAGAGTTCCACATGTGGCACTGTGAACCATTTTGTCTCAAATGACTGAACTAATCAAATGAAAGTGTGAAGGTTAATGCGACTCCTCGTCATCAGTGGACACAAACCAGCACTGTGATCTATATTCTGTTAAATTGGGAAGCAGCATCTGTTTCCTCAAACATGTTAGCTTATTGTAAATCAATACTCCGTGCCTTATGGGAAAAGGTCAAAAAAAGTGTTTGGTGGCTGTAATGACTCCGGGGAGGATGAATAAGGTCACAGGTACAAGCAGGGGGGAGGCAGGCCTGGGTTTATTCCTTAAATGTTTAACTAATTGATTGTAACTGACTCTTCCTTTAAAACCACTGGTGAATGGAGACGTTAACGGAACAGCTGGGCCACAGATCCATATTTAAATGACCTCAATGACCTCACATCGCCCTTCACCAGTGTAGGAAATACAGAGAAACTGAAAATCAGATTGTTGTGTGGCTCAACAATCAAGCTAATTAGTGGCTAACATGCTAGCAAGCTGTGTCTTATTTAGACATCCCCTGAGAAAAATCTGTGTTTTGAAGCTGCTAAATGTTTCATCACAGTATGTTCACCAGCTAGTTGCAAACTTTGCTAGTGTGGAGTGAGTTTTCATGGCTTTTTCACTGAAAACAGCTGCTGTTATCCAAGGCTGATGAGAGCAGTGACTGACTCAAAATGGTACAGCTACAGTTAAAAAAAAAAGCAAAATGAGCTAGGACACTAAAACACTTCATAGACCTGCAGGAAACTGCAGAGTTGATAATTCTGAGTGTTCAACACTGCAGGTCACACCTTTCACATTACATGTTACATTACGTTTGACCTATTCTTCATATACTGTAAAATATTATATATAATATCAGCTTAAAACAACTGAGCTAATGAATACACACATTTTTTCATGGCTTATAGGATGCTCAGTTGTGTCGTGAACAATTCTGTTGTGGAAGGAGCCTATCACACTCGGCAGGGACAGAACCAGAACATAGTGGAGGGAAGTACATATCCCACCTGGCTCAAGAATGCCGAGGGAATCCCCTGGAAGAGCTGGAGGATGTGGCTAAGGACGCCTGGGCCTCCCTAACCAGACTGGATAATGGAGGATTTATAATTTAGAGCTGTTAAGAGGTCACGCTGCAGCTACGCCATAGCACAATGTCCCCAAAATAAGAGTCCAAGAACTGTGATTGTTCAGCTTGCTTGTGAGCTCTCTTCCACAAGTCTGCAGTGCTGTTAGAGTTAGTGAAGACAACAAGAAGCCAGCTGAGGAAGTCTTTCTGCAGCTCTCCAGCACACTGAATGACAGGAATTTAAACATGGTGAACAGCCTCCTATTTAGTAGTGAGACAAAGTGAAATAGAAGTTACCTGGTTGTAACTCCAGTTCTGTTGATACCTTTGAAGCCCCCTGTCACTCTGTTTCCCATGTTGGGAATGTACTGTTGACAAATCATGCAGGTTACTGTGAGAGCCAGCAGTCTGGTCTTGCAGGGTGAAAGCTGAATCAAAACCTATGCCAAAGCTGATCCGTAGTCTCAGACACACTTCCTGGGTGGTTGAAGAACATAAAGAAAATGTTACAACAGCTGCACAACTGCTGCTGTTTGAGCATCATGAAATGCACAGATTTATGCTTCTGTATTTGTTTTGAAAGTGACTGAATGAGCAACAGTCACCATCTATACTCTCTTTTAGTATAAAAAGCCACTTTTTGTCATTGTCACATAAACTAAATGTGTTCTGTGCAGCGACAGATGAGGTTTCCTCTCCGTGCAGCGGAGTCTGGAGCGCTCTTTGTGCCATTTCAGTGCTCTCTGATAGGCCGTTACATCATGTTGTGTATTCTTGCACACAACACCTCATAATGCTGCATGGGCACTTATGAATAAAGCACACATTGTAAGTGCGCATAATTTTGACAGAAGCTGTGCAAATTATTTTTAGAGCATGGCCACATTTGCATAAGATTAGAGTAGAATCAGAAACGGCCACAGACAGTGGATTATAAACAAGGTAGTTATCTCAGGGTTTGACATGAAGGATTACAACTAAAGTGCAGTCATTCTGCTCATCGGCACAACTTTGTGTTTGGATATTGCCCAAGTGGAGTCAGTCACAACAGGGCAGTCAGTATTTTTTCATTTTTAACAAATGTTTTCGTAAGCATTTGTCTGTCCTAATTTTTTTTTAAGCTCACCGTGAGGAATCAAGTTTATTGCTCAGCAGGTTGCAGTTAAACACCCACAGAGCTGACATAGTCATCAGGCGAGAGGATCGAAAACAGCTGGAATGAGTTGGAGAGAAAGTTCACTCTAATTTGATTTTAATTACCAGCTGGGTCTAAACTGACCAAGGACAGAGGACAAGCAACGGAGGGCTGTGAAGTCCAAACAGTCTAAAACATGCAGAGGGGGATGTTTTATTCATTTCAATCCAAAGTGTTTTTACTTATAAGCTCCAGACGTCATCTATCTTCCATGAAGAGATGTACTGTTGCCAAGACACAGCTGATGTCTTTATGGAATTTTAGAAGAAAACTTCTTCGTATGGCTCCCGTCTCTCGCTTGGCGCGGCCAGGTGCGTTCGTTTCATTGTCAGGCCCTGTCCTGATGCACAGAGGGACTGATGGGAGCAAGTCTGCTGAATGAAACACTGCCGCTGATGTTAAAAGCTCCCTGACAAAATGATTAGATCCTCCACTTCCTGAGGTGCAACAGTCACTGAGGTGTGTGAGTGTGTGTGTGTGTGTGTGTGTGTGTGTGTGTGTGTGTATACAGCAGGGGACACATTCAGTTTTTAAATGCCTGGAGGATCCCCAACCACTTTACGCACACACACACACACACACACACACACACACACACACATGCATGCACACACACTGAAAGGTAAACAGGCATTCCTCAATGAACGACATTTGTTCAAAGACCTTTTTAATCATCCCAGTGTCGCTCTGGGGCGACTGAGTCTGACGCTGGAGTGTGTGTGCTGTCACCACTTACAATGGTGTGCGTGTGTGTGAGACCAGTGGGGAAATCTACAAGAACAATCACGGCCACACATCGCTGCCTTCTTTGTTTTATAGGAGAGATTGACAGATATTTGCCACAACAGAACGACTGTGTCTCCGTCTCATTTCCTGTATCTTTCCGTCCATCTCTCTCATTGCTCTCTCTCCTCCATCACATCTTCATCTGCTTTCTCTCCGTCTTGCTGAACTTTTCCTCCTGCCCTCTCTTCGCCGTTGTCGAGTTTAACTTCCAGGCAGAAAACTTACACCTAATTTGAGTGGCTGCATTTCTCCTCCGCACTCTCCCCACTGTCTGTCATTCACTCCTCTTCTTTCTCCTCATCAAGGTGTCCTCTTCTCTCCACTTCTTCTTCCTCGCCACCACTACTACCTCCCCCTCCTCCCTCCTCTCTCTCTCCTCACCAACCTTTCTTTCTCACTCCATCGTCCCAACTTTCCCCAGAGCCCCCTCTAACTTTCCTCACATTTTTCTCTTAAAATTCTTTCCAGCATCCTCTTTCTCTTTCTGTTTCTCAGATAAGTGCATCAGTCGCTCCCACTCAGAGGATTGCCGCTGTTAGATCGTCTTGTGTGAGAGTGAGGTTGTACCCATCAGAGTCGGTCTCTGGAGGAATTCACTTTACACATGTGCTGTGGCGGTTCAAACTGAGCCTTATACATATTCATCAGCGTAACTCGGCATATTTCCAAAAATGCAGAGAGTCTGATCTGTTCCTGTCCAACTTTATTAGGCTGTTACATGCCACTGGGTGTGATGAAATAAGACAGAGCAGCACAGGAGATTCAGTGGAGGGTAAGCCCACCTAAACTTTAAGTTTTACTCCCAGGTTTTATTTGCGGAATTCTATTTGGCATCTGTTTCTGTTTCAGGCTGAGCTTAATCTTCAAGAATATTCTAAGTCAGACATGTCAGCATGGGGATTTGAAAATGAGGGAGGTTTTCCAGTGGCCTGCTCTGGGTGGACCATCTCACCACCTTTAGCACTGCCCACGTACGCCTTCCATTTAGACAACACACAGTGAATCCTAAAATCACCTCTAGAACACCACTTGCTGTAAAATATCAACCCTGCATTATATCAGTGAACACACAAAAGGTCATATAGATTCAGCAGTTAATTTATTTATGTACTATTGAAGGATTTGCACAGATCGCTTACACATGTGCTTCAGTTGTGAGAGGCTTCTGGCAGTGAAAGAATAAGTGCAGTCAATGGTGGAGCATGTTTCTGAGTGATGACTTCTTGTCAATAGATGTCACAGCTATTGTTCTACATACTGCCACTTGCTGTACTGGAGGGGAATTTAGCAAACACATCAAATAGGGGATTATGCCGCAGTGGGAAAGGAGGGTGAAGTACAGGAGGGTTGATAAGTCTGCTGTAAGTTCACTGTTTAAAAACATGCAGAAAATGCTGGTCTATTTCAATTCATTTCAACAATTAGAAACTAAGCTTTACCAAGAAATGGACAAATTAACTACTTACTGTTTTAATGCAAAGTCTTATTCAACGATCTGCATGTATCCAAAAAAAAAAAAAATAACACGATGTAGCTCCTGATTAGGTAAACAGTATCCTCCACATCTTGGCCTGTTAATGAGCTGCATCTTGTGCTTCAGTAACACGCAGTCTTAGCCAGTAACGTAAGCTATGTAATGTGAGAAAGAGATTTGGACTAAATTCATCTATAAGCCCACTGAACATTAAGAGAGGAGTAAGGGGAAATTAGCTGGGACAAACACATGCAGGCCAGCGCACTGACATATGGGACAGATGGCAAGTCATGTGAAGTAACCTGTCGATGTTCTGACTGCTTAGGAGACATGAAAATTAAAATATGCTTGATAGAAATACGATTTAAATATCACTGATGAAAACTGGACTATTATGTCGGTAATTGAAATGTCTAAATCAAACATCTGACTAACATGGATATTTTCATTAAAAAATAAAAGAAATAAATCAGGTGCCAAAGTGATGCTCTGTGGGTGATCATCTGCTTTTTACTGACTCACTGAAGGTCATAGTTAATTGAGCAACATGTGTGCAACACTGTCAGAAAAAATGGTTTGGAGAAGTATCTGGGGATTAACTGCAACACATGTCCACAAGCTATACCAGGACTGTACACTTAATCAGTTAGGAGTACCTTCAATCTTTCAAACACATTTTGAGAATGAATATTTTACGCTAGTCACCTTGTTGGTTGGTTATCTGCCAGAGGAGCTGACTGAGACAGTCACTATGCCAAAATCTAGCAGTATTGGCCGGTGTTCATTTCAGACTCCCTCTGATCTGTCCACCTTTGTTAGCTGTGGTGCCAGCCTGTCTGGACTTCAACCCACCTTAATCACAGTCTATGTTTGTTTGTCAGCGGGAAATATAGAAGTCAGTCAGTGTAATTGGCTATGCACCAGCAACTTAAAGCCAAGACAAAGCCTTATTACGCAGCTTTTACTGTGTAAATCCCACACCAAATTGGGGTTTCATCCACTGATAGTTAGTCGGACATACAATACAGGATGTTGTTGTTGTTTTCAATACAGAAGCAAAGAGAGCTAAATACACAAAGCAAAGATTTAATGAACAAAAGAAAAGGGAACATGGATCAGAGCTGTGGTGGAGGCTTTTCCTTCTGCTTCTTGCTCCAGCAGTTTACACTCACTTATTGATTCAAATGCCACAGACATATAGAGTTAAAACCTGGTGGAGAAACAGAATACCCACCAGCAACTGAACACCACAGCACAGCGCTGCAGTCATTTCGCCTCGGCCTGTGGACTGGCATGCTAACGGCACCTTGTTCTTTGGAACAGAGAGGATGGGTACGGCCTCGATGCAGCAGATTTGCTTGGTGAACTGAGAGAAGCACGGAGTAAGAGCAGAGAGTTTGGAAGATGTTGCAGTACTAATGCAGCACAGTGCAGCGTTAATGGCTCAGAGACCAGGAGCAGTGCACTTGTAAATACAGCCATTTCAACTTTTCTGTGTGAAAGAGACCAGAAACCCTTGTCTGTGATGTCATCAAGAGACACTTTTTGAAGCTGCTCCATGGAAAATTAATGACTCTGTGGACTCAGCCTTAGTATGGAGCATTTTCTGAACGTAACGAATGAATAAACGGGCAGGTAGGTTTGTAGATAGATAGATGAATAAGGGGATCACATTTCACAAAAATAGCAAGTGTGGCTTCATGATTTCATTTTGGTTATTTACAGCAAATAGTTGGAACAGATCTAATCTTTAATGAAGCTTTCAGAGAATCACAACAAATCCCCCCAAGATACATGAACATTAGATCTTACGAAAATGCACAATACATGAATCTGATTGGACAGTACTTGTCAGCTAGTAGCCAAGCAGGTAATGAATGAGCCAAAGATGCTGAAGAATGAATGAAACAGCTAATGCCACTAGTTCCCAATATTTCTGGAATGTGACCCCTTAAATTGAAGCTATTTCTACTTGCAACCCCTCATTGTGTGGTCCAGTTCATCTACTGGTTGTCACCAGTTTTTTCCCTTTTATTCTTTCATTATTTCTTGAGGAGATAACATTTTTCAGTAATTCACCATAGAAAAAGCAACAATAAAGTTTGCATAATTCTGTCACAGCAATGTATTTCTTCTGCTTTCCAACCCTGTTAATAAGTTCACAATCCAATCAAATATGTCTGCAGTCCTTATTGGGAGTCCTGACTCTTAGGTTTGGAACCACTGAGCTAATATAAGCATGACTCATGAGCACTAAAGTAATAGGCACTTTGGGACGACTTTACAGACAATAAGTCTTGTTACAAAGCTACAAAAACACCAACATGTTAACAGCAACTAAATCTACCAACTTGTTTTTGGCCCTTGTCTCAAGCAAGAGCCTGTGGTGGTTCAAAAACACCTGTGGTGGCTTGAGGACTAGCTCAGCATTGTCAGTCCTAACACAAACCAACAATATACACTAGATAGAAGATCCTGCAACCGAGGTGCAAACTCTGAGTGTCGTTGGAGCAGAAGAAATACATTCATTGATTGGGACAGACAACTATCTGAAAGGAATAACAAAATGTCTTTTACATACATTTTATGGCAGAGTGGAGTGAGAGGAGCTCTCTCGTTTAGCAGCCAGGTGGTTTCCTTCGTCAGTCTCCTGTGATGGCTGTGAATAACACCTAGTTTACACAACAAGCACCAAACAGTAGCAAAGCAATTGGAGAGGCAGTTCATTACCAGTGGAGAACAGCAGAGTGGATCAGAGAGGGGTGGGAACAGCCACTGCAATGAAGATATCAGTCCTCTGTACCGAAAAATATTGACTGACAGCAACAACCAATCAATTAAGTCAACTAAACTTGTCAGTTTGTAGAAAGATTCAGGGTCTAGAAGCAGTGAGCCACCCACTGTGAGATGTAACATGCAGAGACGCTGATGCTCGAGGTTGGCACTTGTTTGCTACATGCTACTGGAACCCATTGGGAGCACAATTAACACTGTGCACACAAGCAAAATACATGTCGACCAGTTCTGATATGCTTTTAGACCTTTTTGCAGTAATTTTAATGTACCTATTTGTGCTGTATATGCTAGTTTAGTGAGCAAGAAATCCATTTGATAGCCCCCTGGTTACATTGTAGCTGGTCTGGGTGCAGACCTGATGTGGAGCTGAATTGATTTTCTGAGGAAATGTTGCTGTAGAGCACGCAGCAACAACTACAGCAGCATATAAAGTGGAAACGGGTCTTCTGATGACATAGTGTATTGAGTGTAATCATGGCATGCTGTGCCCATAGCAACATTTATTACAGGCCAAAGATGGTAGATGACTTTTTTTTTTGTAATTTCTAGCTTTAACTTTAAGCTGACATTCTTCAGCATTTCTGTTGCCTTACTCTCCACATGTAAGAGGAAAATGGCTTTAATTGTCAAGCTTACGTCATATTTCAGCATTACATTATGATGTTAAGCTGCTAGTCCAGTGTTCCTCTGCAAAATGATCTGAATCAGCACTTCATGTTTGCGCTGATAGTGGAATAGATTGTAACTGTGGCTCATTAGCATGTGTAAAGGATTTAACTGTCCCACAAGGAGAATGAGGAGAAACAACCATATTTCACTGCAGGGTGAATGCAGCCTATGTGTTCTAGGATGAACTCCAGCTGTGATCTCACATGTGTGCTGTATCAATGAATATTCATTCACCTACAGTCACCAGTCAGCAGGGGCCCAAACTGTTCCCAATACTTTGTTCTGTCCCTCACCTTGAAAGTTGATTAAACGATTCTGGAGAAAGATTGTTGACATTTGAACTCAGCAGCCAAACAAATACACCCCTCTCTTCAATGCTGCTTCAGAAGCTACAGCTCCCAAACTCATGGATGCGCATTGCCAAGGCAACAACCATTAGGTGATTTGAGGGGGGGGGGGGCATTCTCCTTGTGAGAAAATGACCGAAATGCATCCCCTTCGTTCACCTGCCATCCCTCCTCTCCACCCCATAGTCACAGAGAGAGTGCAGAGGCTGAAAGCTGGTCTGCCTGACTCATTGATCTTTTATCTGACTGAGACTCGTGTTAGAATCTATGGCCCCGACCAGCCGTGGCGCTGTCCATGGTCCTGAAGGAGCAGACAGATTTGTAATTGCACCCTTTTCTCTCAGCTCTGCCCTTCTGTCAGTTCCTTCTTGGATCTACAAATGATCTAAACTATACTGTAAATACGAGGGCTGCCCCCTAAAGGTTTATATTTCAAGTCATCAGTTGAGAAGACCCCAAGCTGACTCGCAAAATTAACACACTTTTGTTTTTCAGCTGTATCATTGTATACAGAGCAATATAGGAGCAAGATGATGGCAGGCTGTAAGCTTTACAAGCCGGGTCTTAAAATGAAAAAAAGTGATGGAAATGGAGAAAGGTGAGAGAAATGAAGGGCAGCAATAGATGCCGGACAGCATGAGGCAGCGCAGCTCCAGTCTGTTGATTGCTCCAGTGAAGACTGTAGTCAAAAGGCCCAACAAAGTCTGTGCAGCTTCAAGCACCTAAGGACTTTTGGCCTGAGGCCCTAAATCCTCGGCTCTTCTACAGGTGAACTATAGAGAGCTTTCTCACAGGCTGCTTCACCACCTGGTGTGCAACTGCACCAGCATGGACCACAAAGCCCTAGGGAGGGTGGTGCACATGGCACAGCGCATCAGTGGGTGTGACCTGGCTAGCCTGCTAGAGATATACACTCTGCGGTACCTCAGGAAGCCCCCGAGGGTTGTAAAGGACGCACCACATCCATACGGCAGCCTGTTCTCCCTGATAGACTCTAGTAGGAGATGCAGGATTCACAAATATGCACCAGCAGACTGAGGAACAGTATTTCCCCCCCGGTCATAAGACAACTGAGTAAATAACACACACGCATGCAATCTAACTTCTGTGCAATATTCAAAAGAGTTACACTATGCAAACTTTTATATAGATTTGTGATTTTATGTGTATGTCTTCCTGCATATGTTTTATTATTGTTCCTCTTTCCGATATTGTTTTTGTTTTGTTTTTTAATAGAGCCTATGTATTTGACATGATTATGCTTGTATGGCCGCACTGGCAATCAACATTTTTATTCTTGAATATTACTATCATGGTGTAGCTCTGTTCTTCATGGCAGAGGGAGAGTAGCCGGCAGACGCAGAGGAAGATGCAGAGGTTGGAGTGCAACTGGATCCCCTGTTGCTGCATGGCTGGAATAGTGTTGTGTAGTTCGGTCTGAGCCACATTGTTCGTTTCTCATTGACAGAGCAAGGGCTGTGTACAAACACCAGATTTTTTAGAACACACAGAATGAACAGCTCGCAGATCGTGAGGAGATACTGTATTGTGCACCTTTAATACAGCATCCAGAGGTGGAGAGCAGAGAAGTCATCTTCTTATTGAGCAATGAGGAGAAGAGGATTGATAGAGGATAAAAGACAAGTTTTTCTTTCAAATACTTCTCCTTTATGAGCACCTGCCCTGCAGTGGAGCGAGGGGAGAGAGTTGCAAAATACGTCTACAAGCGCCAATTTGACCAATTTATATCAAACCAGAGAACACACACGCTCCCACACATGCTCAGACCTCCCTGCTATTTAAGCCAATTTAATCACTGATCACAAGCTGCATCAGACATAAAAGCACTGCGTAAACTCTGAGACTCTCTTCATTTCATCTCTGCTTTAGAGGGAAAGTTGTGCTAGTCCACCTAGTTGGTATTAAACATCTCGCTCCTGCCAACTATCTAATGCACCAAACGTATTAAGATCAGAGCTGGATCAGTCTCTAAGTGCAGAAACTTCCACAGAGTAGTGCTCATGGCTTGTTAGAGTGAATACAGCATTGGCCCAGTGGTGAGAAAGTATTCTTTCTGCTGTGTACAGTACTAATAATGTTTTTGGTGGAAAGAGGAAAAGTTGGATAAAGCTTTCAGCCACTGATTAGTATATTTGCTTCGAAGTAGCTGATCTGATTTTGCCCTTAGCGCTATTCTTCCAAGAGTACTTGATAACAACAAATTCTAAACTTAAATCAGTTTAAAACAAGGAAAGTCTTCCTGAATATTTCCCATGAGCTGCTTAATTGAGCCACGTTAGCAGCTCTGTGAGGCTGTACTTAGGAACAACAGTACTTTGATTGAACACCCGCATGGTAACGTGCTCACAATGACAATATTAACATGCTGATGTTAAGCAGGTATATTGTTTAATTCAGTGCAGTAGCACTAAACACAAAGTACAGCTGAGGCTAACGGAAATGTCATTTATTGCATTTTGGAGACTAAACCAAAGTATAGTCTAGTAATCTAAGTATTTCATGGCAATCCATTGTTGACATATTTCAGTCTGGACCAATCACCATCAACTGACATTGCAGTTACTTGAGCCATATCTTTTAGTCATATGACCTAGCTGTGCCATATCCAAACTATGATTTCTGGAGCTGTGAATGAGACAAACATGTGCTGGGACTTCTTTGCTTGCTTATTAGTGTGTTCTTGTCAGACCTTTGACAGTAGATAGGTCTAACAAAGCAATATGATGCTGCTGTCTGATGCCTAGAGCTCGTTCATCAGTCTTTTCCAATGGTATGAAATGAGCTTGGAATAATTAAATGATGATGCACATGTTGGACATGTATGTATAATAACAAGTAGAAACATGTGTACTACTATCTTACAATCTGTCTCCTGTAGTGTGCAGCACAGGAATTGATTTTTGAAGGTGTGAGCATCATGTGTTTGTGCAGAGTTGCTGTGATGAAACCACAGTGCAAATTGTTGAATCGACCACCTGTCACAGAAACATACACAGTGTTATTGCTGACCTTTGTTTGGATTCATATTGTCTTTCTGTGTGTGCATGTATATATTTGTGCGTATCTGTGCATTCATGTCCATACTTGGAAGTCAACTTACCCTTGTGCCTGCATGTATATAAAAGTCTATATGAATTTACATTTATTAGCAAACAAGCAAGCAAACTTTGTTCATAAAGTACTTTTGGAAACAGACGTTACAACATGCTTTATATGAAAAAGAAAAGGGAAAAGAGGGAGACAAAGAAGATGATATACTGTATAAAAGAGGCAGAATGAAGAGCACAACCCTCAAAAGAAAAGGTGTCAAATAGAGAGAAAGCCAAAGAAGCAGGAAGCTACAAGAGCAAAAGCTCCTTTAGTTTTCAGCTTTGACCGTGGAACAGCCAGAAGTCTCTGCTCTGATGATCATCACTCATACTAGTGGTCAGTGGACACAACAGCTGCAAGTATAGAGCAATGTACAATGCAAGGCTTTTAATGTCCAGTGTAACATTTTAGAATCAATCCTATAAACGACAGGGAGTCAATGCAGAGACACTGAAGTTGGAGTAATGTGGGATTTATGTTTTGTTCTTGTTAAAAGCTTTGCTGCGGATTCTGGACCAGCTGGAGTTTAAGTAGAGCAGATTTGCAAAGGCAGGCGAATAAGGTGTTCCATTAATCAAAACATGATATCGTAATAGCATGCATGGCTATACATGTCATTTGCATACTGATGATCCTGATGCCAGACAGACTGATGGAGTGAATGTGTGCATTGAGTTTGTATATGATTGGAAAACAGTGCGTTACTATATGGATGAAAGATGCACATTTGCATCAGTGACCCTGAAGCACTGAAACAATTAGATGCTTTCTTGAACCACATGCATGCAACAAGTCCACAGCAGGAATACCACAACTAATAAAACAGGTTGACACAGAGGGAACAGAGTGAGGATTCAAGTGAGCGGTATGTGACATGAAGACAGAGGGGAACCCTGCTTTCTCTATATATACACTATATATCTGTCTGTGTCTCTTTCTTTTTGTGGTAAAGCTGCATCATTAAATGTTTGTGTCCAAAATGCAGCTTATCCTCTGTCCGTCTTTGAGTTTTTTTCACTGTCCTCTGCTTTAGCTTCCTGCATGGTAGATGATGAAGATATAGTGACAACAGTCCCTGGTTGACTGTCAGATCAGCTGTCTCCACCCACAGGTCAACAGCTGGCTTTGGGTCAAACGTCTCTGAGGTCATCTTTGACAGGTGAATGTGTATCAGGGCTGAGAGACGAGTTTGCGACAGAGATCTGTTCTTGGTTTTTATTTTACATGCTGCACTGCTCAAAGGCTGTGGAAGAGGCAGTTTAACCACCTTGTTGATGTTGGAGTAACAATCTGGATCGCTCCTATTTACTGTTTGGACCAAGTCACATTCAGAGGACGCTGCCAGACGTTTTCCTGCTTGTTTTAAGCACATTCATTCTCCCTGTGGAGTCTCTGTCAAGTTACAAAGGTGGTTTTTGTGATGTCCTCTGATCCATCAGAGAGCAGACCACAAAATTCAATGGACTGCGACTCAGCACAGGAAGACACAGAACGTGTGTGGTAAGGCTTGTGAAATGGTCGGAGACAAACATTACTCAGAGCTTGATGTTGTTCTTCATTCAGCTTGTTTCATTGTGACTAACTTGTTTCTTAGCAATAGCTTGGGCCACATTCCTGTGCTCTGTGTTCTTTTCATGCTTCTCAAATAATGGATGATTGAAATTCTTTCAGCCTGTATAAAACACACCTGTTGTGTCTGCTAGATGTGGATATGAAAGACATATCTTGAAGCGCATTTCAATGTGCTCATCATTAGCTTCAAGCCATGACACATCTTCTCTCACGGCAGGTTGACAAGAAACGTGTTCCCATTCATTAGCAATGACAGTTGCTGCCTTCGTCATCTTCATCTGAGTTTTAAAGCGGTTTGCATCCATAACTGTTGCATTACTGCAGTCTGCTGGATTGTAACTTTTCGCAGTGCAGTGCCATAACCCAGACCCAAGCACAAAGGCACACTTTGAAAAAACTGGATGTCATGCATACTTGTCAATACTGGAATTTGAAAACAAGGCAAATTTTCTGACACCCCACCCTGGGCTGTCCCATCACCCTTGCCAGTGTCCACTTACCACCTATAGTAAATATGTTTAGGTGGTCGGATACCTGGTTGAAAGTGAAATTCTGTGAACATCCCTGCGTTTTTTAAATGAAAACACAAAAGCTCTTATAAAGGCAGCACTTCATTTATGTATTACTTGAAGGATTTGTACATCTCACTTACACATTTTGCTTCATTTGTGATTTTGAGAGGCTACTGGCAAGTGAGACGGTTGAAGAGGGTGGTTCTGAAAATGGATGGGAGAGAAAGGACGAGTGAGAGAATGGGTAGGTGAGTGTGAGTGAGTAAATAGATTTGGAATACAGTTTTATTTGTCATGGGGGTCTCTTGCATCCACAAGAGGTGTGTTGCACACATAGGTTGCAAGCTTTGCATTCCTCAGCACCTTATGAGAAGGAGTTTATTTGTGAGCTTGACCAGTGTGGTTGATTTGATTTTACAAGACACTAAAACACAAACAGTTGCTGTTACTGTTGTCCAATGCCATTCTATTTTCCGTAACAGTCTTCAACAAGCTGAAGGCCCGAATCGTTTTTGTCACTAAGCACTGACATTTTCAGCTCAGCTTTGGTTGCTGGATGTGCCTCAGAAACATGTCTGGTTATAAATGCTGTGATTGGCAGAGCATATGTCTGCACCTCTTGGGCACACTTATACTTGGCAGATTTATCATGCTGGCTCACATCGCTTTTCATTCCATGTGACACACAAAAATCTGTGTGGCATATTTTACAAGAAGTATGACTTTGACTGACATTGCTCTTCATTAAGTACAGATAAACCGTCTCCCATTTGGTTAGCCTTTTTGGCAGGTACTCCATCCATCTTCTTTTTTTTTCTTCTTCTCCTTGTTTTATTCACAGGAATATAGCAAACACATCAAATAGGCCCGCCGGTTGTGCCTCTCATCATCTCAGGAGGACGTCAGTTGAGTAAGCAGTCCTTCAGTGTGGCCCAGCACACATTCACGTACACACTGTTAAAAGAATGTGGCAGATCTGTCCCAGACCATCTCTGAATGTGGTCTGAGCGATCGGATCTCAATGTGTCCTCAATGCATCTTGGATACAGTCATAACTGTACTTTGAGCTGTCCACATGTGATCAGATCACCCACGATGCAACAAGACATGACTGCATGAGGCAGGCAGCTGCAGGTGTGGATGGGCTGGTTCTGGGAGTATTGACGGAACATCAGTAAGGATGGAGTGGTGAGATATTGGCTGGGGCATCAGGCAGTGGGACCTCCATGATGCTGGGCAGTGGTGAGGATGAGGAGCTGTGAGACATTACAGCAGTCTGGAGGCTAGCTGGCTGAAGGCTTGCAGATCAGGGTGAAGGTTGGAGGTTAGTGTATTTGATGCTCGCAAGCTGAGGTGCAGACAGGAAATCAGGGGTGCTGAAGAAGTCTGTGACCCACACAGGTATTGAGTTCCTTAGAAGACACTTCTTTGTGTGCCATAGACAAATTTGCCTCTCTTCTTTCATCACTAGAGGTCTTTCTCCAAATATCCTTGACACGTGAGAGGGTTTCAGGAAACACGTAACAGGTTTGATGGTACATGTAACAGGCAACAGGCAAAGGGGAAAGCAACAGCGTGAAACAACAGTAACAAAGACAAACTGGCGGAGAATGAATGACTGAGACCAATAAATGTACCGAGGAACTGACTGGAAAACAGGGACAGCATGGCAGGGCTAACGGGCTTTATGCAGGGCAGGTGTGGAGGGGAAAAAACAGGCTGGGGAAGGAGAGCAGAAGGGAAACAGAGCAAGCAAACAAAACTCCAGAGAACACAGTGAAACCACACAGGACTGCAGCAGGACTTTGATACACTATTTCTATACTGCAGTACTTTTACTCACTCCCTGGTAAAGGTGTTTATTTACTAATGTATACCGACTTTCTAAACTTTGTTACAAAACCTTTAGGAAATCTTCACAGATAAAACTGTTATGTAAAACAAAGGTCAGGTAGTGGCAGAGTGAAACTTTGAGGACTTAAACATGTATTTTATCGTAGGTGTTTGCTTCAGTGACGTCAGCAGGGCTCTTCTGAGGTTGGCAGAGTTTATATGAATAACACATTCATTTTAAGTCTGTGAAACATTTCTATGTGGATAAAACATGAGCCTTAATTTAAACAGTTGTCATCTGAGGAGGAGGAAAAGGAGCCCTGTGTAGGAGGAACTTCAGCGCCTCAGAATGAGGCTTCAAACGACTCTAAAATTAAGGTTATGAAGAACCCATTCCTCCCTGTCTCTTTTCTCTCTCGTGCTATCTTTTCATGTTAACAAGCATTGAACTTGCCCACAGAGGCTTTCTGTGCTCTTTTCTCCCTTTTCACAGGTTACACACTCTTCCAAGTCAGTTACCTAAAGCCCTTCATTAATGAAGGATCTGGTGATTGGATGCCTTTCTTTCTTTCCTTTCTTCTTCCTTTCATTTTTTTTTCTTTCTTGCTTTCATTTCCACTCCATTCTGGGCTCTTTCCTGACCCCCCCCCCCCCCAACCCCCCCCCCCCGACACACACACACACACACACACAAACACACACACAGAGATAATAGACACTTGAAAAGTACACACACACACACACGCACACACACACACACACACACACACACACACACACACACACACACAGAGGTGTTAATGGAAAGGTACTGTAGAGCAGGTTCCCCAGTCACACTGAAGAGTCACCTGACCTGGACCAGTCTAATTATAAGGTGTTGTTGTTCACTTCTGGTCCCATGAACACACAGGCAGCCAGAGGCACGCACACACACGCACACATACACAGACACGCACAGATGTAAACAATCTCCATGGTCTCAACGGGATGCTGTTTCTCACGCGTTGGGGTCTGTCATCTAGAGCAGACATCATTAGATCTTCTTACAGTGTATGTTTCGAGTGGAGGCACATCAAAGGCCAAAGTTTCCATAGTGAAAGTTACCATAGCATCATATAAAAACACTCACTGCTATATGGTGTGGTGTGTGCGTGTACGTGTACGTGTACGTGTGTGGTGGAGGTGGATCGGGGGGAGGCAGGGGGGCTGGGAGCCATGTGCATCACTCAGGGATGGATTGACATCTGAAGAAAAATAGCTGCAGGTCTAATCAATTTGAATGTGTTCCCCTGAGATACATCTGTGTGTGTGTGTGTGTGTGTGTGTGTGTGTGTTTGTGTGTCTCTGTGTGTGTGTTTGTCAGGTGAGGTGAGCAGCAGGCATCAGCAGCATTTCAGTCCAGTCAGCAGTGATCTTGCCAACCTCTGCACGACCAGACTCATGAATAGATCAGTACTCTGTGTGTGTGTGTGTGTGTGTGTGTGTGTGTGTGTGTGTGTGTGTGTGTGTCTGTATACTAGCGACGTTGTGAGGATCTGAACAAGTTTTTAATGAAGTGGGAGTGGGAATATTTTTGGAAAGTGAGGACATTTTGGTGGGTCCTGACAGCTTCAGAGGTCTGTTTGAAGGTTCACACTTGGTTTTAAGGGTCAGGTTGGGGTTAGGCATTGAGTTATGATGGTTCGGGTTAGGGTAAGGGGCCAGGGGATGCCTTATGTCAATGAGGGGTGACAGTGCAAGGTTGTGTGTGTGTGTGTGTGTGTACTACTGTGTGTCTTAGTATGTCTGGATGCCATCTTCAGTCTGTTCTCCCAAAGACTTGGAGACATTGTGGTGACTCTGAGCCCCTGAGTCTTGTGTGTTCGGTGTGTAACGTGAAGCCCTCTGCCTGCTCTGAAAACTGTGCTGTTAGTGGGGAGTCACTATGTTCTTGCAACTTCACACAGCATGCTGCTTTGCCAGTGGAGCAGAGGGAAAAAGAAGAACTGATGTTTTTTCACTACTTGCATAAATGTAAACAACACCTGAGCTGATGATGACCCATAGCACAAACACTGGTGGAGTTGGTACAACGGCAAAGGTTCGCCAAGCTAGCTTACTTTCAGTCGTCAAGCCTGAGCTCCATGAACAATGTCACAACGCAAAGGTGCTTTCTATCAGCAAAGCCGTGGTGTAGCCAAGCTTGCTCCAGTTCACAGTGAACCACACTCACTGAAAAGATAATCTGAGAAACTATAAACCACGAGCTAGTTTGTTAGCTTGATAATAAAGTGTCCAATGATAAAGTCTTGTTAATTTTCTGCAATGTCAAAGGTAGGTGACTAAAACTTGTGTCTGTTTTGATAAAAACATAATGATACAAGCCTTTGTACATACAACACGAAAATAATTGTGTTCAGTGTGAGTGGCTATCATGAGGAAGAGATAAAGCTTATGCTTTATGGAAACTTCAGCTGGTGAAATCACCGCACTTCAGATTCTTTGTCAGTTCTGGATCCATTTGATGACTGTGACACAGTGTTTTGTTCCCAATTGCTACAATGTGAAGCATTGCTTATTGAAATTGAACCTCTGTCTGTCTTCTACTTCTTTGCAACAGCTGAGGGTCATGGGTATTGTAGTATTTAGAACCATCATATCAAACTGACACAAAAAACAAACCAAAAACATGATTTCCCAGAAACAGTTGAGATATTTTTATTGTTAGTATTGAAGTATTTTAAGCAGCGTTACATTTCCAGGTGTCTCCTGTGTTTCTGTGTTAATGAAAATGGAGATTATATCACTGAAATGAG
Source organism: Chaetodon auriga (assembly GCF_051107435.1). Classification (NCBI taxonomy): domain Eukaryota; kingdom Metazoa; phylum Chordata; class Actinopteri; order Chaetodontiformes; family Chaetodontidae; genus Chaetodon; species Chaetodon auriga. The sequence goes on along the minus strand of NC_135079.1, from coordinate 22,995,298 downwards.
AATTCACAGTGTGAAAAAATACTTTTGGAACCAGAAGGAACTCTATTAGCTTGCTAGCATATTTGCTAGTTATCTTACTAGCTAGCATGTATTTTATGAATAACAATAACATCTAAGAAATTCCAGATTGCTAAAAACCATCTAGGCCTTTTAAAACCACAGCTGTATGGTCTTCTTCTGAGAATTAGTAGACTTTTCCATATCCCCCAGCAGTCAAGATTCCAGGTTCAGCCATGGCTCAACAACACGTCTGTAGTCTGTTGGCTGTAACTTAGTTCAGCAGTTGCAGTGAAATGAAGTCATCATGTGTTTCAGTGTGTCAGACATCATTTTGTGGATTCAGTTTACTAACACCGCACATTTCAGAATTTGATTTTCAGGTTGACTGGGGGATTGTTCTGCCTAGTCTGATGTGAAACACAAAATGCTGCTGCTTGTTTGATCATTTGATTTGTTTGAGATGAAAGCAAAAGTTCAGCTTAAAGGTTTTTCAGGCATAAAGCCTTACTTTGATCGCTATAGTTTGATTTGGTACATAAGCAAATGAAATCAACACCAACCTACAAGCTTATTTGATGGAATGACAGAAAACACATTTTAATCAAAGGTATTATTAGAGCTTCTTACCTTTTTGACCTTAATTCTACCCTGGTAGAGACATGGTTGAAGGGCAGTGATGTGGACAGTGATTGTCCACATGGCCAGATTTTCAGGAACCTTTCTGTGCATATTCATGGTTCCCAGGTGATGTTCAGGACTTTGGGGACCCTCCGACCTTTCTTGTAGCATCGCCATCAGCAGAAATTCTCATTTGTTAACAGGAATGTTGAAATATTATGCGTATATTGCCATGAAATATATAGAACACAGTCACGTTCACAGTAGATTGAACCATTTCCATTACTTATGATCCACAAGAATGAGTTCAGCATCCTCTGTGATCTGCCTAAATCTTGCTTTTGCTGAGTTTTGGTGGCTTAACTGGTCACCTGGCTGCAGTGGTGTAGAAGTGTTCTCCAGGGTGTGCCAATGATATCACTGTTGGGCGACACACAGGTGTCGACCAGTTAAATCCTGCGCTAAGTGGGTCAGCATGCCACAGGTGGTGAAAGTGAATATGTTAAATGTCAATTTAAAGCCTTAAATCACATGTATATGCAAAGCATATAATGCCATCACAGTCACTGTGCAGACTGATATATCAAAGTCAAACTTAAATGGAGAGACAGCAGAAGCCAGCATATACTTTTTATGCTATCATGACAAAAATATCCTCTCAGAAACTCCTCTTAGTAAGTGGAGATGAATTCCAGTACCAGTGGAATATGCAAAGAGAAAAGGTGAGCTGTCTGGCAGCTCTGAGACAACAAATGAAAGACATTAAAATGGTCTCTTTGAATTTCCCAAACAATCTTAATAAATGTGAACACCTCACAAAGTTCAACAAATGTGTCACATCATTCAAGGTAACAACATGAATCATAGTGCGCTGTGTCACTGCAGATTGTGTACTGAAATTTGATTGATATAGTTTTGGTTCTTGAAGATGCGTGCCACATTGCTCTTTGAGTATTTTCTTTTGAAAACAAACACACACACACACACCAAAAAAAACTTTTGCCTGTTACACTCAGGCCATTAAAAAGCAACAATTACACTTTAAAAGACACGTGTTTGATGGAAATAGACAAACATAACATAACATTTTCTTTTTAGTATGGATAAGGTCAAACCATTGAGGGATAAATTGTCAACAAATCCCATGAAACCAGCACTATATCGACCCTATTGATAAGTATTGTATGTGTATCATAAGTCTGATCTATCTTATTCCCTTGTACCCCTCCATTAGTTTCCAAAAATAAAAAAATACATAGTTTTTTAATAGTTTTGATTATTAAAACGCACCAATGAGCCTCACTTTTGCATTGACACTGACTGTAGTTTATTTTCAGATAATTCCACACATGCTTCTTGCTTGTCCTGTTGCTGTAAATAGTACTGTAGCATACCAAGTGTGTATTAATCCATGGCTGAATATAGTCCCCAGCAACATGGGCTGATTAACTTTCATGGGGACCCTGGCAGAAATGAGCTACTGCTGGATCCCTTGTAGCTCCCGATTCCTCCATCTGTGGATTGTGTGCTATATTGCTCTGGCAGAATAATACACAGCTCAAACCTGCCGTGTGCAAGTTTCTTTAGATGCAAATTGATTTTGGAATATGCTCCATGTAATTATAACATACAAGGTATTAGAAGTCTGAGAAGTAAATTTTGATACTGAGACTCTCTTCAAGACAGGTCATTAAGGCCTTTATAATGTTTGTATGCTTCCCATAACCTGAATTTGTAAGAACCCATAATTCTTTGGTCTTAGTTTGTGCCTTACGTTTTACAGACCACAACTTATAGGATTATGGCTGATCCCTTCAAATCAGTCCACTGCTGGATTCTTTCCTCAATCAGAAGACAGACAGGTGATAGTAAACAAACAAGGGGGAGAATAGATGGGATGCAGCATAATCATTCTGGAGCTCTTTTTTTCTGAGCAAGTAGAATAGCTTGTTTGTGCTGCCCCACTGCTTGAGATGTTACAGTAAAAATGTTGCCATGTTGCAAATAAAGTTTTGCATTTCTTTTCCCCAAAACTATGTGGAACTTGGATTTAGTTTCATCTCCTGAGCAGTGCCAAAATTTTGTTTCAGTAACTTGCCCTCAAAGTGTGGGGAGTACAAAAAAAAGAAAGAAAGAAAGAAAGAAAGAAAGAAAGAAAGAAAGATAGTAGGGAGGTCATAAACTATTGAATGCTGGACTAACACATTATTGGTCTTTCCATGGGATTTGTTGACAGTAAGAAAAACATTGGATAAAACCTGTCGTATCATTCCGCATTTATTGAATGTGCAGTGTGTTTCTGTTTTCCAAGTTGCGAGATGGCGAGTTTGGAGATGGGTGGCTTGTAGGTGAGTCAATTTGAACAAAATTTTTGTAAAATAACTCATTATATTAAAAAAAGAGCATGTTTCATATTGATTCATATGTTTCTTAAGGTGACAGTGCATACCCCTTACACCCCTTCCTCCTGACACCTGTTCTCAACCCGACCACTGCTGGAGAAATAAGGTACAACGAGGCCCATACCTGCACACGGAATAAGCGCACCTTTGGAATCCTGAAGAGCAGGTTCCGTTGTTCCGTTGATTTCTTTGCTGTAGCTCATTTAAATGTTTATTGGCTTCATCTACCAACACCTCTAACTCCATCAGGTTGAATTTCACTTTGCGCTCTCTTCTCTCCAAACTCGCCATGCTGCAAACCATGACACATGCAAAACCCTCATTTAAATAGGGTGTCTCCAACACGTTTGCACCTGTTGACATGTACGCGGCCCTATATTGGGTGCAGTGAGAGCAACATCTCCTGACATTGAGAGTCATAAACAATTCTGCCGATCATATTTATTTATCGGTACAATTCATTAACCCCCTCGGAAAAATGCTTTTCTACATTTCCTCATCTCTTTTTATCTCCTTTATCTGTTTCCGATCACAATCAAGTCTGTGCAAAGCCTGGAGATTTCTCTCGTTGTCCATATCAATCAGTCACTCCATCTCTGTAGTCGTACTGCTCTCTCTCTTCCTGGGCTCAGCCTTAGTTCAGATATGAAATATTAATCAAGGTAGGTTGAGAAACAGTTGATCAGCTGTCCCTTCATTGATCTGCATGCTCCTCTCAGCAGTGATGTGTCCCATGCAGCTGGAGTTATTCTTCTAATAAGCATCTCTCTATCTTTTATTGTTCTTCTACTTACTGTATGTCCCCATTTCAGCCTCTTTTCTACTCAACGTCCCTGTCTTTGTTAGCCCATGTCTTGATGTCATAAAGCAACATTATGAAAGCAGTGATATTTCATTTCCGAAATTCAAATCAGCCATGTGCAGCTCAGCCCGGCTAATGTTAAAGAAGTCCATGCAAATTCAGGCCAGTGAGCACACATCTTCACTAACCTTGGCAGTTTCTTGCTACTGACTAATGGGGAAAGTCCTGCAAGAGCTTTTATAATTCTCTGTGGACCCACACTATTTAAATTCTGAGTTGGCTATGCCTTCGACTCATTCAATGATTTATTTTCTTTACCTGCTTATCCTCCCAAAGGGGAATGGAACCCATTCCACGTTCAGTAAGCAGGAATCAGGGTCAGACCCTGAACAGTGAATATACATCACTAGAGTAACAGATTGCCAGCCCATTTCAGCCTAAAGCTTTTCCAGGAACCGTTTTAGGAGCTTTACCTGCATTTTTACTGCATGAATTTAGCTCTGGTTTTGAGTTCTGTGCAGGGCCAGTTTTAGCCTGCTAGGGTGGGCTTCTAGCAATAGGCGGACAATGTGGGTGGTAGGTAACCCAGAGGTTATAGAAGCTGATTAATTGCCTGAAGGTTACTGGTTCAAATCCCTGGCCATTTTGCACAAAACTGTGACAGAATGACAGTTGGCATCTGGAGGCTTGCCAGGGTCAAGATCACATGGAAGCTCCTGCCATTGGACCCTCAGGCCTCTCTATCTTATACTGTGTATTTGTGTTTGCATAGGTTAAAAACAGAAAATGAATTTCCAATGGAGATTAATAAAGGAGTAATTTCTAAGCTAATGTTCTAATTTGAAGCAGGGGAATTGGAAGTAGTGGAGCAGAAGTTTTAAGTTTGTTGCTGCTTGAGTCAATAGATGGCTGATTGATTTACCCGTAGTGCTTTATTTATATAACACTTTTTAAAACACACAGTTACAAAGTCCTTCAGACACACAAAAAGATAAAAATGAATTAACAAATAAGGTAAAAACACACTAGAGTCCTACTGAACAGCTTTCCTATAAAAATGTGTTTTTAGAAGCTGTTTGAAATAATCCAAGGATTCAGCAAATCTGATAGATGGGAAGATGATTCCAGGGGGTTTGGGCTAAAACAGCAAAGGCATGATCACCTTTTGTTTTGCAGTTGGATTCTGGGATCGATAAAAGCCCAAGATGAGAGGACTGAAGTGGTCAAGAAGTGGAATACAGAGCAAGGAGATTAGAAAAGTAACCTGGGGCAAAGTCATGATCAGTCTCATAAATAACCAACAGGATCTTGTAGTTTATTCTGAATTTTACAGGAAGCCAGTGGAGGGAGGCAAGATCAGGGGTAATGTGGAACCGTAAAGTAGTTCTAGTAAACAGCCTGGTGGCTGCATTCTGAACTATTTGTAGCTTCAATGAAACGTGTAGAGGGAATTACAATCAAGGTAGAGGAAAATTAAAGTTTTAATTAATAGTTTAACATCTGATTTTTGTGATATTTTTTAGCTGAAGAAGACAGCACTGGACAAGCTTAGTAACGTGTTTGTCAAAGTCACATACTGATCAAAGATGACGCCAAGATTTTTAGTGGTAGATTTGACATTTGAGTAAAATGGACCAATAAACTGATCAACTGCAGTGGAAAAGTTATGAGGACCAATTAAAAGAATTTCTGTTTCGTCAGAGACATCCATTCTGTGGTGGCAGCTAAGCAGTCATGGAGGGAGGACAGTTAATTCAGGCTTAGCAGAGAAATAGATTTATGTATCATCGGCATAACAGTGACATGACGCGTCTTGAAAGTAGCTGAACAAATGACCCAGAGGAAGCATGTGCAGTAAAAAAAGGATTGGTCCAAGGAGCGACCCCTGAGGGACACCACACAGCAGGGGAGTGGAGTAGGACACGATTTTTGATATGGACACTAGAATATCTCTTTGTCAAATCAGAATGAAACAGTTATAAACCAGCTGTACCAGAGACCTAGCAAGTAAATTGGCATGATTGAGTCTAGTAGCAGGAAGAAAATGGAGCATTAACCTTTGTCTCCATGCATAAGGTTACTAATAAGGTTACTATTTATTTAACAGGCCATATGTCTGATATGGTGCTGATGGTTTGTGTGTTTGCGTGTGTGTGTGTCTGTGTGTGTGTGTGTGTGTGTGTGTGTGTGTGTGTGTGTGTGTCTGTTGTATGGCTGTGTGTGTGTTTGTTTAGTCATTGTATGTACTGCTGCTCTTCCACACGTGAAGTTCCTGACGGATAAATAAAGTTCTTTGGAGAAGTTACTTACATTTATTTTTTCACTGTTTCAGTACTGTACTACTACATTACTTCATTATCATTGGTTACTCGCAGCAAAGCTGTCTTGGTACTATGCTTGTGATGAAAGCCGGACGGAAATTTGTCAAAGATTTTGTGACACTTGACCATCTTCAGGAGTTGTTTGGGGACAATATTTTCAAGGATTTTGAATAAAACGGGTGGCTTGGAGATTGGTCTGTAACTCTCTAAATAGGTTGGGTCTACAGAGGGTTTTTGAAGAGGTGACTGAACACTGGCAATTTTAAAATAGTAAGGGAATGGACCTGGAGGTGAGAGAGTGGGTGAAAATAGAGAGCAAGCTGGGACCTAAGACAGGAAAGATGGATTTTAGGAATCCCTTTAGGAATTCTATCACATAAACTAGAGGAGGGACACGTACGACACATACATAGTGTTTATAAGGATCCGCAGGGAGATAGGAGCAAATCCAGACAGTGAAGTTGGACGGCTGAGTAGGGTGGACAGTAAAACAGACCAGAAAATTGGACCTCAGACCATCGATCTTGTCTACAAAAAAGAAGAAATTTTCACAGTCAACAAAAGATGAGGTGGGATGGCATGATGAGGGGAATTGACAAGCTGGTTGATAGTGCTAAACAGAAAACTTGAGTTGTGTTTACTATTGATTAAGTCAGCCTCGTGCATCTTTAATAATTTGATTCAGTTTAAACTATAGCTCCTTCTTATGGAGGTGATGAACTTCAAGTCTAGATTTGTTTTCCATGTACATTCAGTGTTCCTATTTTCTCTTCTGTGTTGTCTGGGACAGCCCTGGAAGTGTATGGAGCTGAGCATCAAGGCCTGACGTACACAAATCATCAAACCAACTAACTTGGTCTTAAATATTAGTGAAGTCAGTCTGGCTATTCGCCAGATTAAAATGGTGGTTGGAAAATGTGGGCGCAGACTGCTCATCAAAAATGCCACACTGAATTAAACCTTTCTGGGTTATTGTAGTAGGTAGTAAGGGTGCAATCAATCATTACAAACGGTCTTGGAATTGTAATTGCTGTTTGCACTGCAATCGTAAGATGTAAAGTAATCCCACTGTACATCCATGTTAGACTCATCATACAGTATAGCTTATATGTAATAAAGTGTCTACTAAAGAATTATCTCCATGGACAGTGTTCATTGTAACCACCTCCATACGATGATAGTGGGATTAGCATGCTAATGTTCTTTCTGCCCTCGCAAGTCAAGTCAGTCAACTCCAAGATGTTCGACTACAGACGTGTGTTTTCATACCACTCCCAAGTGCAATCCGCTGCTCTCTATTTTCTGTACTATTTTACAATTTTATAGGCTAGCTCTAGCTCCATCATGAGAGTCCAGTTTTTAATTTGGCCAGTACTTTGCTTTATGACCAAATACCTGCAAACCTAATGATATTCCCATCAGCCTCAGCTGTACTTTGTGTTACGTGCTAATTACCAAATTTTAGAATGTGACCATGGTAAACATTATTGCAGCATGGCAACATGGTCAGTGTGAGCATGTTAGCATGCTGACGTGTTATTAAGTACCTCAAAGCACTGCGGTGGTTTAGTAGAGTCCCTGGTGTCACTGTAGACTCTTATTAATTATTATCACTCTAATTTGCCAAAACTCTGCAGTTCCTTACATGAAGTGGAAACTGGAGTCAACAGAAACCGAGGGACTCAAGGGACCTTGACTTCCTAAGTTTAGATCCTGGGACTATTTGATCCCTACATCAGAGAAATCAGCAAAATATACGTGTAAACTCTGTACAGTAAAGCCCACGCAGTTGACCTTGGGGATTCTTCTTGCCGTGAGGCCACATGTATAAAATCCTGAGTCATTAGAGTTGAACCTGCCACCTTGTCACAACCCCTTAGTGACCTCAGTGTGAAGTGGAAAGGGTTCAGTTAAGCCTCAAAAACAGATAATCAGTTTACAAGCAAATCAGAAACAACAAATTCCTGCCAGTTGAACAGATGTGCTTCCGTGCCTTGATTTCCCTACTGCACCCCCAGAACTCATTTCAGTTTGAATATTGGCTCGTGGAGATAATCAAACCGTTTTTCCCTATGAGGGCTGCTTTCAAAGAAATGTAGAAATTCAAATCATTGCATTGGGGACTACCCTATATCCTCTTGATTTAGTTTAAATCAATACAATAGGATTAATTAGACATAATTCATATACATATTGCTATAATAATTCCCAGCTAGAAACAGTAAAATATTTCTGAGAGTGAGATGACAAGATCAGCATCATGTCTGAGCATTAAACATAAACTGGAGTCAGCCCGTAGTTGGCCTAGCTTAGCATAATCAGATACCTGGTTAAAAGTGAAATGCTGTGAACATCCCTGTATTATATAAATGAAAACAAAAGGGCCCGTAAATTCAACACATAGTTTAAATATGTATTATTGAAGGGTTTATATACATCACTTACACGTTATACTTCAGTTGTGATTGTGAGAAAGTCTAATTGCAAGTGAGACAGTTGGTAGAGGAGGGTGATTGAGAAATGGATGGCAGAGACAGTATAAATAAAGTCATTGGTGGGGCATGTTTCTGTGCCTCATCGGCATGCTTATGCTTGGCAGATTTGTCATGCTGGCTCATCGCTCACCGCTTTTCCTTCTGTGTTCCTCCAATACACTAAAATCCATGTGGCACATTTTACAAAAAAACATGACTTTAACCAACATTGTTCTTCATTAAGTCCGAGCAAGCCTCCCCCCATTTGGTGAGATACTTACACAAAGTTTTAGCCTTTTTGGCAGCTACTCCATCCCTCTTGTCTTCATTCTTCTTCTTCTTCTTCTTCTTCTTCTTCTTCTTCTTCTTCTTCTTCTTCTTCTTGTGTTATTGGCAGGTGCCGTTTTGAGTGACTTCTTATCACTAGACATTACAGCTTATGTTCTACTCACTGCCACCTGTGTTATTAGACAATGTCACAGCCTACTATTTTCTGTTTGTTTAAAAAGGGTTAAAATATGAGAGACTTACAGGAAAATACTTAAGTGGGAGGACAGTAGGTGAGAAGGGTAAAATACATAAGAAGCCCTCGGAAACGGGAGGGCTGACAGGTGATTGGTGAAGTGAATCCAGCCACGTCAGGGGGATCTCAAAAAGAGCACACACAAATACAGTGAAGTTCAACAACAACATCCAAATGTGCTTTTGCTGAAAATTGTTTTGAATATCTCTCTATGTTGAATGATAATTTAATATTTTATTTTGTTTATATTTGTTTATTTCTACATTAAAAAAAAGAAAGAAGGAAATGTGTGCGTCTGCATCAGAAACACATTTGTTTCATATGTGGATTTGTTTTAAAAAGAAGGAACAATATTTTTGTGTGCATTGAAGAATATCTATGTGGAGAGAGTCATTTATGTATAAGTCCCCAAATACATCTGTGAATCCATCTGTGCAAATTCATTAATTCTGAGACAGATCTGACTCCATAAACAACAGCCAGGAGCTGTGTTTATGCACAGCATCCCAGAGTCTTGCCCTCACTGAATGGTTGCCATGTTTGGTATATGCCTGTGCTGAGACCAAAGCCAAATCATCTGTACCTGGCAAACCAGGCTGTAGCAAGAAAAGCTGCATAAAGTGCAGGGCAGATGGATACCAAATAGCTGACTGCCCCTTATACCACAAATGGTCACTTTTCATCCCCATCTCCTATTCTGTTGATTTGCATTTGTAATTACGTTGTGCTGGCAAATGTAATTGCCGCTTGGATTATGTTCACAGTCAACAATCGTTTGAGTGAATGAAACACTGTATGTTATTTCCACATTACGGAGTCGCGGGTAGGTGGTGGGGGTGGATGTGGGTGTATGAAGTGCAGGACTGTGACACTAGAATCCAGCGTTCACATCCAGACTGCGGTCAGGTTAGGCAACAAAAGCACTTCTGTTAAGGTTTGCCAAAGATTGTGACCGGTTTTAAAAGAGACCATGATCTTCCCCTAACATTAACTAAGTGCTGTCAGTGCCTGAACATACTCACAAAGAGGTTGAATAATGCTAATGGTAGTGCACTGCATGATTGCCTATTCTGGTCAGTAAACATATGTTCATTGTCAACGTTTTCGTGGCTGGCCAGGAACGTTAATTAACAGCATTTCCTAATTAAGTTAATACAGAATGGTTTGGTCTACATGGTTTTACAATGGTTTACATTTCCTTAAAAACATATTTGGTGTTGCCAGTTAGCTTTATATAGACGTAATTTCTCTGAGACAGGGCTCCATTTTCTCACTGTTTGTGAACGCCTTGAACAAATGAGATGAAGCGTGTTGATTTGTTGACTTTAGAGGGGCGGTAGGTAGATTTTGTTATGTCAAAAACAGATTATTGTGGTGCCTGCGAGTAAGGCAGTGACCTGACTCTTTTGATAAAAAGCAAAGTGTTTGCTGGTTTTTCAACAATATCTCATTTATCTCCTAAATCTCTCTCAGTGACTCCTTTGTTTGTCATCACTAAGTCCAGCACTCTTGGTCACTTTCTCCTCTGCTCCATCTTCATTTCTTTTTGTCTCACACCTGTCTTCTCCCTCTCCAGCCAGTTTTTTCTCCTCAGGTCTTCATGAAAACTTGATGGAGACGAGTGAAGCCAATAATCTTCAGGCCCCATGAACAACCCTGCCTGAAATCAATAGGTTTGCTTGAAAAAAAAAAACAACATAGAGTGAATAGGGAGGTGGGAGAAGGTCTGGTTTATCAAATATTAAACAGCAGGTCTCCGGGGAGACGGGGAAGAGTTGTGGTGATGCAGTGTCTGACCCAATTAGCATCTCCTGTTCACCTGCCAGGCTCCAACAGTGGCTCCAGTCTGACTTTTACTCAACACAACAAGCCACTTCTGGGGCAGTCACACTTTTCAGGAGCATTATCCCTGCCGTCTTGTACACTAATCATGACATGATGCATCTGTGCCTGTCACACCCTTGAAGGGGGCCATGTTAGCTCAGTGAAGTCACTACCAGCTCCAAAATGATCCTACCATTCAGGAGAGCCGGCTTTCAACAAGTCACGATGAGGCCCCTCAGGGGTGAGCTGACTGTTAGTCACATTGTCTCAGCTTTTTGTGTTATTAATCAGAACGTCATTCTGGGACAGTTTTACTCTTTTGCGTCACCTAAGACACTTACTTGCAGTTTGGGCTTCAGTTTGTTTTTACAGGAGTCAACCCTTTTGATTGCCTCAAAAAATGAAAAATTTAATTCTTGAGATATTTAGTAAACTGCCTCATAAAGTGATGGCGGACTGGCTGTGAGCAGCGTATGCTTTGATCGGTCACACTATTGAGGCAGTTGACGTCACGGCCTCTAACAGCTGGCATACTGGCAGACAGACAACATGTTACTTTGCTGTGCTAGCATTTAACTGCATTAACACTGACTGCGAAAGTACCAAGTTTAAAGTGATACAGTCTTATCAAAGAAAAGCTTTACTGTGACACAGAGACTTTTGTGGTTATGTCAGCATTACTCGTGTTAGCTAGTTAAGAAACTGACTCATTGTATTCATGATGCAAATTTAACAGCATTTTTATCTTCATTACTCCAGCAGTGGACCCTTGGGTGCTTTGTTCGAAATGTTTTAGCTGAGGTTGCATGTGGATATGTGCTAATATTTCCAGGCATGTTAACTTGGACAGGGACAGTAAAGGTGTCTCATCAACATATTTTCACTCCCAACTTTTCACTGGGCGCTGGGTCACTTACTTTTTAATATACTGGGTAACCCTTTAGCATCGTTTTGCAATGCCACAGTCAAAATAGCAGGATCAATCGGGTTAGCATCGTATGGTTACGCTTTCAAAATAAAGCTTGCTGAGAACAATAATAAACCCATGGTTAACATTGTCAGATGGTTGCACTTTGCTTAGGTTTAGGCAACAAAAACTACTTGATTAGGTTTAGGAAAAGATTGTGGTTTGGCTTAAAATAACTAAGACTTAAAGTCCTGTGTTTTACCCATCAAACACCTGCCTCATTTTTTCATAGTACGATATTTGACGTGTTGGGACTGGAGTGGATTGTATCCAGGTGGCCGTGACCCCCCACACAGGTTTGATTTCATAGTAGCCTAGATACTTTTTGCAGTAACTAGCACTCTGACGGATTACTTTCTAAATTAAGTACCAAAATTACTATTACTGAAAAGCTCATTACTTCTTTACTTTTTATGTAGCTAGGTCAACTAATTCATTTTGTCCGGCTGCAGAGATGGTCGACACTTACTGTTTAAAATTGATCTGATTTCACATGTGAATGTACTTGGACATGAATGATGATGGCGGACAGGTCAAGTTTCTTCGCAGGGAGATGTCACGGCTTCTCTTTTGTCTGACAGAAAGATAAGAGTAATTTGATAAAACCTATCTTGTGCCCTTCCTCAAAGGTTCCATCCACTGTGAAAAACAGTACTTCTAACCTTTCAAAGTATCTGGACAAGCAGCATGTCTGTGCCAAGCTGGTTGCTTAGTGAGCATGTCCATACTCCCAGGATTGTATGTCCCACAGTTCAGTATTCTGCAAACGCTACGATGCTGCAACTACTTCGATTCTAAATCAAAAATCTATTGAAATAAGGTTCAAAGGTTTTGTGATTCTCCCAGCATTTGTTTCATATCATCCCACGTCCTCCAATTTCGCTCTCTGATTCCAGGCTCCAAGAGCAGTTCTGCCATCTTCCACCACCTCAGAGACCTCCTCTGTAATGCAGTGACCAGCAGCAACAGCTTCTTTAGTTTTCTCTCATAAGTGGCAACAGCAGAACACCACCAACAACTCCTGCCTTACGCCAGCCTTATGGCAACTCTGAGGGGGCACACCACCTCAAATACAGAAACACACAGTAAACACAGGATGGTCTACCGTACCCTTTCGCCATCTAGTTCCTATTCTTCTTGTTTTTGTGTTTTACAGTTTGTTCCCAATTGACTGCTGAACTAAGCTGCTGTTATTACACTTTAAATAAATAATTTAAATTTGACTATATCGCCTTAGAGTGGTACATTCTCACTTTTCCCCCTTTCTTGATACCATGCAGCCTATCTTTTTTTTTTTTTTTTTTTTTGAATGAAATGTAAATAAAATGTAAATGGCAGGTGTCAGGTCATCAAACCAATGATCTGCTGATCTTTTCAAATCAAGAGCCAGTAGTCTAACGATGGCATTGACATCAGAAGAATCTACATTTTATGGTACTTTATACCTTTACCCACAACAGTTTAGGAGGAAATACCATACCTTTTTATCCACCACATTTATTTGACAGTTACTTTTTATTTTAAATTTAGATTTTACAGATAAACACATATGATAAGCTCAGAAAATACAATACATTCTTTAAGATCAAACCAGTGGTTCTCAGTGTTTTTTGGCTGAAATATTTTACAAAAACAGCAAAGATTAGAAAATATTCCGAAAAATGAAATTGTTTTTCTTCTTTCCTGTCCCACAGAGAGTCATGATGTCACATCCTGTCTAGCCCCTGTTCCTCTGGCTCTGTAACTGCAATGCAATGTCCTGTCAGGATTTCTTCCAGCAGTCTGTCTGAAAACATGAGAGCAAGTTGGTGGGGCTTACTTTCCATATTCAAAGACTGATTGGCATCCATGCTCTATTAGAAACCAAAAAGAAAAAAAAAAAAATTACAGTTATGAAAAGTTGCAAGAATGGATAGCTACATCTTCATGTCTTGGTTATATCCATGTCCACTTTTAAATATCTCTTAGCTGGCCTGTTCTCATGATAAACAATACATTGTCATACTGTACCAAAGCAAACTTTGAATAGTTTAGTTTAAGTGAACAGGGTTGTGATGAATCCTAAAGATAAAGATTTTAAAAATCAACTAAATCAAACTGTTGTTTGTGTAGTGGATCTGTTTTTAAAGTTAAGAGCTCAGTTTTCATCGGCTCTATTTTCACTGAGAATGAGTTCCAGTCTGGATCACCTCCTCTCGTGTGTATCCAGCGATAACTATTCAAACACTGTAATTCAATAGGCAGGTAGTCATTGGCGTGCATTGCCTGTTATGAGGCAGAAGCTTCGAGATGAATGAGTAAATAGCCTAGATTAATTTAAATGGATGAAAGACAGGAAGAGGGAACAGATGGCAAAAGAAAGAAGCTGCCAAAACAATTCACTGCACCTCCTTTTGTCTCCACCTCCTCCATCAATCGTCCCAATCGTCCCACAGGTGAGGAGCAAACTAAGGATGGAGGTAAGAAGACGCGATTTGTTTCAGTTGTTTATTGAATATTTAAATTTATACTGGGCCCACTCAGGTGACAGTTTATTTGGTGCAGTTATTCAAGACAGTCCAATGATCCATTTATGGATCACCTGTCTCTTCTCCACCTGAGGTAACTTCTCCTGTCTCTGACATTATCTCCAAATTATCATTGAGAGGGGGACACTTAATCACTTCTAACACATCTATATCAAAATCATGATGAAAACGATGACTAACAAGGAAATGTTGCAGTCTAAAAATCTAACTGAATTGCCATTTGGTCTCACTGCTTTATTCAGACTAATCCATCACTAACAAGTGGGGTATCTGACCTGCCATTTTCAGTCAGCAGAGCTGCAGCAGTAATTTGCTGTATGGACAGCATTTTTGATGTGGATTGAAGAAATGCAGCTGAGTCAGTTTCATCCATGTTTGTTGCTATGTTCGTGGCATTTTCCGCTACATCTCTGTTTCCTAGAATTTGTAGTTATATCGTGCTAATTTGCAACTGCAAAAATATGCTTGAGGAAATCATAAGATGCTGGATTACATTTGGAATCATAACATTGTTAATTAATGCACCTGGCAAGATGCAAAATGTTGATGCTGAATACCATTAAAATGTTCACTAACAGTATATTCCATTTGTTTTCCTACAATATCTACTACTGAAATACCAATGTCCGCTCATGGTAAAATACAATATTATTAAATATTTTATGTCTATGTTTAGGTTCTGGCAGCTTGGTGAAAAATTTAATATTACGATAGTACAGCAAACATTTCTTGAGCAGCTTCGGTGCCTACCAGCTGCTTCTTCCTTTATTACTCCCTTGCTGAAATTAATAAAGGCCCGCTAATGGAAAAATGCCAAAAATGACCAGGCTTGTCTTGTAGATGTATTTCTCAGGAACCATTGCAGTCAGCGCTAAACTTGGTGACAAATATAATATTTTTTGTGTGGCTATTGGAGTCTCATTCCATGCATGTGTGCACATACTTGGTCAATAAAGCTGATGCTGATTCTGATTAGGGTGCTGCAGTAGAATGTTCTGATAGCAGAGCTTCAATACAGCTCCACCACGTTGTAAGAGAGTGAACAGTGAACGCTGAGGCTGACGTTAATGAGATCAATGTCAGATTACATGCATGCAAATCCCTCATTCCTAGGAAGGCAATCTGAACCTAGCGCTAGAATGGACTCCAGCACTACCAATAAAAAGTAAGCTATAGAGAGGTAATTGCTGAAGGTAAAAATATTGAATGGCTTCTGCAGAAAAAGTGCAGACCAGAAATAGTATCAAAACCAGCGTTTGAGCTTCAGGATTATAACGTAAAGGTTGGGGGAAAGATCATGATGTTGGTTTAATGCAGATAAAGTCTATAGTGATTTGGACCACAAGACGTGTGTTTACTTAGTAATATTTAATCAAAATCACAATATTTCCCAAACCTTAACCAGTCCTTAGATTGGCCAAACCTTACCAGACACTGTGATGTGAGGCCCAGCCCCAGTTTCCCATCACTAACACTAATCAATCACACATAATTGGGAAAACAAATCAGTGTTATAAAAACGTAGCCTCCAGAAAACAGGAGATGCTTCTTGCTATTTTTCTGGCTCCTGCACAGGATGATGACACCCCAATTCTTAATCCTGCCTACAAAACTCCAATTGCGTGTTTCCAAATTGGTTTCCAAACAGACAAATGGCTGTCAATAAGCACAACACTACACCTATTTGAATAATTGAGAAATCTAAAGTTGTGGATTGCAATTGAAAGATCTGGAACCAGCTTAGCAATGTTGAGAAAGGACGAATAAGCTTTGAGTTGAATGACGGAAGCGAGATTGGAAATGTAAATGCCTGTGATGGAACAATTCCATCTTCTGTTTTCATGGCACTTTAACACTCCCAAGTCTTCTCGGGCCTCCGATTCACATTCATTTGCAGCTGCTTAAAAGATGAGAAAGGATCAGCTTAATCAAACAATGTTGCCTATGTCCCAGAGGAGATCTGTGTCCCCGCAGTGTGTGCGTGAAAGCTAAGTAATTTCAATCCTCTTTAAATGGTGGTACAATAACAAAACAACTGAGTGATTGCTAATAATTATTTCAGAATTCATCCACCAAACACACATCTCCCTGGAAGATTTTTTTCCTCCTTAAGTCTGACTCAACAAACAGCTTTGGGCTTTGGTGAGATGCTGTAAATAGCTACAGTATGTACAAAGTAAATGACTTGTAAGACTGGGTTCTCAGGGGGGTGTGTGTTTGTGCATGCATCAAACATGCACTAACTTTGAAATCCTGGGAGAAGCTTGGATGGGGGGTTTCATTTTCAACAACAAGAAGTGGTTTCTTGAATGGGCCTCTAATGTACTCATCTTTTGATTTCGTCTGATGTGATATGTTACTCTTTTGGCTTTGGACTGTATGTAGACATATTCTGCTCATGCTGTGACTGAGTTACCTTTACAAATGATCCGTCATGTTGGGATTTGACAGTTGACTTCAAATCAGAAATTATTGCCAGCAACATTATGAAGACAAAAAGACCTAAAAGCGTAGGTGTATGTAACCTCCAAATTCTTGACACCTGCCATTAAAATGCATCTACAATCTAAAAATGATTTGATTTCTCTCTCTCTTGCCAAAGCACAGATTTCCTTCCTTCATCTTTATACATAGTTAGAACTGACAGCAAACACCTTGTCTTGCTTATTCTCTGTCACCGAGTGTCCTGACAATCCATGCTGACAACTGACAAGATGCTACCTGAGCTGCTTGACATCTGACATTTGTTGTTGTTGCTCCTGGTTGGATCCTTTTCTAAAAGAGTATTTGGGTTTCTGTACAAGCACACGTAGAGTTTAGAGGCACATTTACATTTTGTTGTTGTCGTGCGCTAAAGCTGCAATAATCAATACGTTTATATGTGCAATGGATCAAATGACGTATGTATAATGTTAAGGGGTTGCATGCACAGAATTATCACACAACTCTGCAGTTCCCCTCGCTTCTTTCAGCTGCAACTTTACTGTTTTGATTCACACTCATGGCTCTCATCTGGCAGATGGACGAAGTGAATGACAATCTGATGAGCATGGGTAGGCAGTTAGCAGCTAAAGAAACAGATATTTCTTTCATTGGTGGAGACCAAAACAGAGCCAAAAGGAGAGAGAATGTTGGACTTACATTTGTCAGGTGGACACAAGCATGATTCCAAATGAACGATAATGTTACTGTGTGTCTGCTGGATGTGTAATTAAGCGACTGTTTGCTGACACGTTCCCCATAAGAACTTTATGAGGTAATAATAGCTGGCTTTCCACATGTTTACATATGGCAAACTTTGCCAATTTAGAGAAAAATGGGCAAATTAGAGAAAATTTAGAGAAAAATTGGCAAAGGAAATTAAGAATTATTGCTTTTTTCACTCATGTTAGATATGCAATTATTAGTCAAAATAAGTTCATCTTGAAAAAGAAGGTGCAACAAGGTAATTGAGCAATTAAGCATTTCTATTTGTTTCATGTATTAATTCGAGCTTATATTTGATCTGTGTGGAGCGATGAGGAGACATTTTAATCTGCAGAAATAGCTTCTTCGTCCAGTTTGTCCTCTGTATTCACTTAGTTTGCTCTTTTCTGCTGTTTAGACTGAAATATCTGTCTCGTTTGGGTGATTGCTTCTTGGCTGCATTCAAACATGATTATGTGCGTTGTTGTTCTGAACAGAATGTGATCACTGAGGATAAATATGTGTTGATAAATACGTCAAAAAGCTTAGACTTGTCTCATATTTGATGTGAGCAATCGATCAGCAGTGGCCTTTAAACACTGAATGAGTGAGCGGGGAAAGGATTACAGACGGACCCACAGCTGTCTGGACCTTTGTGTGTGCATGATGGATAATACTCAGCCACTAAGTCCATCACTAAAACAACAAGCTGCTAAGACATGAGTGTGACTCACTGCACAGACCCTCCTTTTATCTGCACGTGTCTCGTCTGACTTTGGTCCAACAGCTGCAGCCGCTAACAAAGAGAAGTAGAAAAATGATTATTGTCAAACACTGCATTGACATTTGTGATGTCTCACTTCATGTTACACAGCAGTCAGTTCATCTCTTCTCTGTGTATGTGTGGTGTTGTGTGTGTTCTCCAGTGCTGAGCCCATGCCCTGTTGCTGCAGCCAGAAGGTGTCACTCCATCTATAAGGGTTTTGCTCAGTGTCTGATGGCTTTGGGCGACAGTCTGACGGATAGCGCCCGCAAGGATGAAGACACACACGAGATACACTCCATCTGCAGGTCAGTGTGTACTCGCACACATCAAAACTCTCTGAAAAAATTCCAAAGCACTGAGTCAGTTAAAAGCGAAGTCTGCCTAATTTCAGTATTCAAATATGCATTTCTAAAACCCACAGGGCAGTTAGGTCAGTATTAGTGAGTATTCAGTTACTTCAGCAGAGAGGGTTTGGAAAACAAAGGCTGAAGCTCTCTGGGGAAAGGAGTAGACATTCTCTGAGCTGGAACTGAGTATGCAAGGGTTTTGGAAAGAAAAGTGTAGACAAGCATTTTACAATTCCACAAAGTCATTCATTCTGCTATCTGATATCAATAGGGCACGTCCTGGCTGTACATCTGTACAATACCACAGATCGAAGTCTTGGCTCTCTAATCGCTCACTCCCTAATCCCTCACAGTTCAAATGTTACAAGAATAATATTTACTAAATAGTTTCATGACTGTTGTAAAGGAGGATGTGCTTGTGGTGTATGTAACGTGTACAATCATGGACGGGGACCCTAAAGGTTTACATTTACTACATGCTTTAACTTAGACTCCCCTGTGTTATTACCTACAGCAGGGGTGCACAACCTTTTTCCTATCTAGGCCATTCCAGTTTTTAGAACATCCTTCGAGGGCCATATTCAGTGGTGCCATAACTGAACGCATGCATCACACTAACCTCTGCGATGGTGGGAACTGCTTCTCTAATGATGATGCTCTCAGTTGCTTTTCCAGGTTTGGCTCAGTCAGTCTTCAGAAAGAGTCTTAGCAAGAGTCAGTTTTGAAAGAGCTGCTCCAGTAGCAGGTTGTTGCTTTGCAGCTCAATGATTTCATGTTGTAGGTTGTCAGGCACATCAGCTGGTTCTACATGTAACAGTGAGCAAATATGTTCCTTTTGTTTACTTTTCATGTCCTGAAAGTCTCTCTGAATGCCTGAAGGAGTTCTCACATTCAGCAGCATATTCAGCTGTCACAGCAGCTTTTGTTCTTGCAGAGCAGGAAAATGCTCAGTGTTTCCTCTTTCTAGTTGTGACAGCTTTAATTTCACTTCAAATGATTTTACATTTGAAAGCAGAGAGCAGAGAAGCTGCTGGAGCTTGAGGTTCATCTCTGAGAGCTTCTTGGACAAACAGTCCAAGAAGTTCTTCAGACAAACAGACACTTTGGAGCACTTTTACTTTGTCTGCTGCTATCAGCTCCACAGCAGCAACAAGGCTCTCCTTCACAGCTTCTCCTTCTGAATGAGGTTTCAGCTTCTTAGCTATGAGCTTGCTCACCACAAAGCTTGTCTACATAACACTGTCTCTGTCAGAATGTGGTCTGTGAAAGCTGCTTGTTGGCATCCAAAATCTGCTGAAGAGCATTAACTTTGCAAGTACATTTATCCTTGGAGCTCATCCAGTTTAGCATGTTTGTAGTTGTAATGATGCTTGAGATTAGACTTCTTCAGCACAAACACACAAGTTTGTCATTTACTTTGACAACAAAAACAAAAAAAAGTTTGTCTATTTCTGTTGGGAAGAGCAACCCACATCAATCTATGTTTTGGTGACAGGCACCGCAACACTATGTGTGTGTTGCGTTTGGGACTTCTCAGAAGAACGTAGTAGTCTACTATTTTCTGTTATTATCATTTGTTGCTGAAAAAAGTAAAGTAATTGCTTATTTGTATTTGTTAACTGCCTGGCAGGCTGGAGGCCGGAGGTTCCCCAACCCTGTCCAACATAAATAAGAGAACAGTGCTGATAGGGTTAACTGACTGTATATAGCTACTACTGAAACATTTGACATGGACATATAATTCTGCACAGTGGACTCTGTACTGAAGATAGAGTTGTAGTTAGATTTGTTCTGGTTCTGGTTTTTGCTATTTCTTCCTCCATTGTTGCAAAATAAACTTTCATTTGCCATTGAGAATTCCCCTCGTGATGTGTCTTTAACAAGCACACATCACAGGATTGTGATATACACTGTGATAAAAAAAAAAAAAAAAATGACTTCACTGGAAAGAATTATATGAGAGGGATATTGTATCTTTCATTTAGACAAACAGCAGTATTACAGTGATTTATGCTGCATGTCTGCTGGATTACCACTACTCTACCAGATGTCACTTGAAGCTGAAGGAGATATCACTTACAACATGTTTATCATGTTCAGTGTGTCCTTCGATTTAAACGCTGGTATCACACTTTGTTTATTTATTTATCTATATAGCACTTTCACAAGCAGTAGTTACAAAGTGCTTCACAGTTGATAATAAAAATGCATTATCACACAGCTTGAAAACAGCAAGTAAGAATACAGTTTATAAAATGGAAGCAGATACTCAAAGATTTTTCACAATGTAGTACGTACTCAGCTGACCTGACAGAGAGGGGGAGGCAATTCCATAGTGCTGGAGCTAAAACGGTAAAAGCATGGTGTCTTTGTTTTGAGCGTGGACATTTAAGAGCAATTGGTAAGAATATCTAGTTAATCTGTAGCAGAGCGATGGGTTATAAGTTGAGACGTATCAAAGGGTGCCATGCCATGGAGGGCTCTGACTGTGATCAGGAGGACCTTGGACTCAATTCTGATGCAGGCAGGAAGCCAGTGTCAGTGGTGGTGTTTGTCAAAGGCCTGCCTGCTGAATCCATAGGTTGTTTGTAGTCACGTGATGTTAAATTCAGACAGAAAACTGCAATGGACAAGATGAAGGAAAGTTCATACTGGGCTAGTTTTCTGCTCTAAATACTTGTTTATATATCTAGTTATATTATATTTTTATTATATCATCATAATATTATATAATATGTATTATACATTGTAATACATATTATATAACTAGATATTTAGTTATACTTAGCTATATTTTTTAGCAATTGCTATTATTCTATGTTTATATACTTAGTGATACTTTAAGAATTTTATGTGCTTATTTAGATTCTGAGAACATTCTTTTTCTCTTAGTTTTTTATTCATCTTTATTTTATATATATCGTTGTCTGCATGTTTAAACTGCTACTGCAGCAGAATAATTTCCCAAATTGGGATCAATAAAGTAACAGTCTAAGTTTAAATCTAAGTCTAGAGGAAATTAAGAGAGAAAGGTATAAAAAGCTCCTCGTGGTTTCTTGTTTTGATCAATCTGAGCAACTGTAAACAACGCAAAACATAGCCATTTTGAGTGTGTGTTATAGTGCTTCCTATGCAAGAAAATCACTTCCCTCCGTCTGCAGTTCACGCCACAACAAAAGAATGACATGACATCATCTGCAAAGAATAGGTAGGTATTTCTGAATCAAAACTCAAGACTGAACTAATCTCTAAATGTGATGGTCAAAATTCTGATTTTAATCAAACATGTTTTTTTATTCTCTGCTCGATGCCCAAGATGTGGACTAACACTGGGCTAATGAAAAAAAATCAGTAAAAAAATAATAAATCAGTTTTGTCCGTATTCACCTGCAAAAAATTCTGTGTGGGTGTTTTCTGTGACAGCAGTGACATTTGAGAGCCATGGCCCTGTAGGCTTATAGCATACAAATGTTGATTCAAAAACTTTTTCCCTCTTCAGTTTACAAAGGAAGAAGGAAGAGCTGCCTGGCTCAGATGACTGATTCAACAGGCCCTCTTAATGGGGCAGGTGGAAGTACAAAAGTTGGCTCGGTTTAATTATTCTGCCAGAAAGGTGGTAAATATAGCTCAGGATCGCAGAACTCGATGTCTTACTCCCTGCCTGTTTAAGCCATAATCCTGCTGATCATCACATGCTGTGGTATTCATTGAGGAAAAGAAGTATACTTCACAGAACAGGACTGGTGGCACATTATTTAGCAGCCACCATCTCATTATCTTCATTTTAGTGTCTTATATGGAAACATAATTGTTCTCATCCTCATGCATCCACACTTAACTTTTACCATTTCAAGATGAACAATTTTAAGATGAGTAGAGATCATTTCATCAAACTTTGTTGTAGAGAACAATTTCTTTTTTTCTCCTCAATGTCTCCCTTCAAACATGTTATAATGAACCCAAAATAATGCTTCCATACTGTCCTTTCTCTTTTCCTTGCTTAAAACAACCAAATGCATGCTTCCTGTGCTCATTTGCAAGGATAAACTCCTGGCAAATGTTTTCCGTGTTCGCTTCATCCAGTCTTTGTCCGTGTGACAGACTGCTAAACTTTTCAGGCGACTTTGAAGTGACTGTGAAAACTCTACCACCAACATCAGGACTCTAGTCACAAACCGTCTGTGACTCACAGCGTGAAAGTGGGTCCACTTGATTACTATCCCCGCGCTGTCACCTCAGCTGGGTGGAGTTTGTCATCAAATTAATGTAAAATAAGCACATCGGTGACCTGGCTGTATACGCCAGAGCAGTAGACTAATCAAGTGAACCCAACGTAATAGCGGATGCTACAGAGCTTTCTCTGAATGACAAAAAACAAGTGGGGGTGGAAAACAGGATTGTGTGGGGGTGAGAGCATGGCAAGGCAACTTTATTTGTACAGTGCATTTCATACACCGGGGCAATTCAAAGAGGTTTACAGAGTAAGTAACATACAAACGAGAAAGACTTAAAGCTAAACTTGAGCAGTTTAAATCAAGTGAAATAGAAAGATAAAAACATATGAACACTCCTGCAGTTTAACCAAAGGCTGAATGTAAAAGTTAAGCTGAAAAGCTAGGCTTTTAGCCATTACAGGGTATGATAGGCAGTGGAAGATAGGAAAGTGGTCAGTATCTGGGCTTGTCTGACATCATCTGGGAGGTTATTCCAGGTCTGTGCTGCATAATACCAAAACGCTGCTTCGCCATGTTTTGTTCTAACTCTTGGGACAGCCAGAAGGCCACCCCAAGGTGTCCGATGGGTCCTAGAAGGTTCATACAGCACAAGCATGTCAGAGATGTATTTGGGTCCAGAGCCGATTTGTAAACAAGCAGCAAGATTTTGAAATTCTCTGGGCGACTGGTAGCCCGTGTCAGGATTTCAGACCTGCTGAATTGTGGTCGTATTTCCTCGTTTTTTGTCAGGTCCCTGGCAGCGGCTTTCTGAATGGGTAGGTTATAATCAAGTAAGTGATAATAATAAATTAGAAGTAATAATTTAGTTTCTGAGTTGTCAAAGAACATTTTTTGATAGCCCTGTGAACATACCATTGCAGTAAATCAATCTACTAGAAATGAAGGCATGGATAAGCCCTACTAGGTCTTGTTTAGACAATATTAGCTATTGTGAATTATGGAGCATTCTGGGCCAGCTCCACCATATTTTGGAGGATAGCATTGTAGCTGCCATTATCTGCCATACTTGCTACGCTTATGCATGTATAATCAACACACACATGCTCTCTCTCACACACAATTGTTTTGTTAATATTGCATGTTGATAGAGGGAATGGGAATCATGGACCATTCTGGGGCGTCTGTACTGGCAGTCATTATCTGTCTCTGTCACCAGTCATTCATGTGGCATCTGTCAGTCGTTCATGTGTTGTATGCACAAAAATCAAATCCATGTAAAGTGAAGCTCTTGACAGAGGAACAGGAGTGACAAATTACAAAACTGAAGTTAATCGTAAATGACAGGGTTAGGTTTAGCTATTGTTATGCTAACTTAATGCTAACAAAACATCAGCTAATCATGCATAATTAATTTACCGTTATCTGCAAAATGAAGCAACATTAGCCAACCTTTGTTTGTGACTGTATAGTGCGATCTTTCGTGTTTTGAATCTTAATCAATGTGAAGTGTATTTTGTGTTAGTTCAGCACTTCTTTTTGACACACAGTAAACAGATGTTGGCACTCTCAACATTACAAATGTGCCAAATGTGCCCTGAGTGGCTATTATGTTTTATATCCTCTGTGTGGCACATAACATGTTATAGCCTCCATACAGTAACTAGTAACATGTCTATTGTTCACTACCTACCTCTTTATATCCTCCATCTATCTTAAACTGAGAAAATGTTAAAGCTGTAGTCACACATTTACTGTGTCCAAAGGTCCTGCACTCACAGCGCCTCAGCCTGATCAAATTTGTTTTCGGTTGTTGGTTGTGTGATTAGTTGTTGCAGCCCACTATACAACGGTGTTTACAACCATGTTGAAAGTGAAGTTTCACAGAGTTACATCAGGTTGAATGAGTTGAGATGCTGTTGATGACTTCACATTCCCATTCCCTTCTGAAATTTCAATCTGGGTCCAGGATAATGCAGATTTCTAACTTGACTCTTCGCCAGAGTCTAGACCACAAACGTTGCGTCATTGTTCACATGACACTGAAGCGACTGTCTATTCTGTTTCCATTCCGTCCGCAATTTTCAAAGCATTGAGCAGCAAAGGTTTCTGTGCAGTGTATGGATTCCTGATCTATTTTTCTATTAAAACTGATGGATATGATTGTGTGCATAGTGAGCGTGTGGTTGAGAGAGAGAGAGAGAGAGAGAGAGAGAGAGAGAGTGCTGGTGGCTGTGCTCAGAGCAGACCAGTGTTGCCAATCAGAGCAGAGGGAAGGCAGTGAGGCTGTCGAGTGGCAGTAAATGTATCCTGTAGATTACAGTTTCCACACTGCAGCTCCTCAATATCCAGTAAATCCTGTGTCTTGCTTCCCCACTGCTGGGTAAAAGTAAAGGGAGAGTCAGTGTTATTACAAACCAGAGCAAAGTGTGCTGCTGCAGCCTAAGTTGCTAAGATAAGATAAGATAAGATAAATATATTCTTTATTAACCCCTCAGCGGGGAAATTTGCAGTGTCGCAGCAGTGAAAGGGATATTGTAATAGTAAGAAGCATCTGTAAAAAAAAAAGCCAGATATGGTACATACAAGTAAACAATATAATAAGTAAAACAATGTAGATGTAGATAAATGCTGTATATGTATTCAGTGCCTTTTAATTGAGCATCAATGTTACTATTAAATGTTAAATAGAATTGAAGTGTAAATAAATGCTTCATGAGGTGCAGCTAAGATGTGAGCCAGAGCTGGTGGAGACAGCTGAATAGATTAAAAGGAGACTGCATCTAATGTGTGAGACGTCCATGCAGGAAAAAGATGTGTAGACTACAACTTTGAAGGGTTAGTTTGAGGGACAAGAGGTCAAGGTGAGAACCAACATTCTGCCTTTCCTTCTTTGCCCCAAAGACAATTATCCCAGTCTTAACTATGTTTAGTTTGAGAAAACCTTTCCACATCCAGTCATTGATTTGTTTGATGCAGTGGCACAGAGAAGGGTCCTGTCACCTGGAGTAAGGGATGTGTAGATTTACGTAGGGTTTGGCCTGAAGGAAGCATATAGTGCTGAGATGGGGCTGAAATCCTGGCTGAAAGTTATTGAAGCAATAGTTGTTGATGAACAACTTTTTCACCAACTTTACCGAAGAGCAGTGAGTTTGATATAGGTCAGCAGTTATCCAGTACAGATGCATCAAGACCGTTCTTCTTTAGCAGAAGCTTAATGACAGCTTTTTAATGGCAGTTTTCAAAGCCTTTGGAAAAATGTCAGATTAGAGAGAATTGTTAACTACCAGTATCAGATCTTTCTCCAGGCGCCTCAAAACTGTTTTAAAGAACCTGGTGGGTAAAACATCAAGGCAACAGGTGGAAGATTTGACACTGATGACAGTGTCTTGTCATCAATGCGATTGAATTGAGTCATATTTACCAAGTTACTTCTGGAGTTAACATCATGTCTGATGCCTTGAATCTTGTCATTAAAAAGAATCAAAATGACAACATTTGCTAGTGCAAACAAGTTCTAGTAGTAACTAGTGGGGATATTGGAACTGGAGGGTTAGTTAGCAAATAAGATGTCTAAATAAATTGTTACAGGTATTGTTGGTGATCTCAGAGACAAATGCTTCCATAGCACCTTTCAAGTTAGGACCATTAATATGTAATTTTTCTGGATAGAGTTCAAAGTGAATCTGGAGGTTTGATCTACCTTGATGTGTCTAATATCTATCTACTGGCTCTGCTTTCTGGCACTTCTTTGGGTCCTTACGGCCATGGTGCCTTTTGCTTACGAGCAATCCATTAAACCTTAGCAGGAGTAATGACATCACTTACATTCAATATTTTAGAACTGAAAGTATTCAGTAGATCATCAACATTATTTGAAGATGGGGCAGTTACCTATTCCATTTCAGCTTCCATAAAAGCGCTCTGGTATTCCCATTGCTAGCTCTTTTTTTAACAGGTTAATGACATTATCTATGTGTACTTTAATGACCATGCAGTTATTTGAAAGAAAGGAATTGTGGGGAACATTTTGGTAGCCACTAAATATATGAGCATAAAATCAAGAGGTTATAAAATCAAAGTGATTTGTTACACAGGGACCTAATATTAAATGGGGATAGTTTTAGACTGGTTGAAGCAGGGCCTGAGATACTTGCCTTACATGGAATGTGAATCAGATTTGTCGGATTGGAAGATTTCACTGTGACCTGCTAATCTAATCTTTGCCTTGGAACTGTGGCTAATGCATCTGGGAAGGCTGTTCCCTCCCAGAGTCTCAGGCTATAGGATACAGGTACGGATTGGTATGTGACATAATGTAAATTGGAGAAGTTAAGAGCTTTGCATGAATAACCTTTAGTCATTCAAATTAATGGTCATTCACGTGTCCCCCTGTCCCCAGAGGATGCTACACCACAGATTTTTTCTGTGTTATTTTTTCTATGTTATTTCAACACCTGCTTTGTTTTCCGCAGCTCATTAGTGTTTGTCCTGCATTATATGAAGGAAGACTTCTACATAGTGTTCGCTGTCTCCCCCTATGAATCATAACATGATGTAAAATAAAGAGTGACAAAGTAATGTAGGCTGTGCTCACATCACACACACAACCGTGGTTCCAAAAAGTTTGGACACTGTGTAAAACAGAATCAATCATTTGCAAATAAAATGTTTTAAACAACAGTTTTCCAAAGTGTTTCCATGCATTGAGCTCATGTATTAATATCCTTCATACAATCATGTGTTCACAAAGTGGTGAACCTCTCTCCATCCTCGCTTGTGATCGACTGAGTCTTTCCAGGATGCCCCTTTCAGACCCAATCATGATACTATCACCTGTTACCAATCAACCTGTTTACCTGTGGAATGTTCCAAACAGGTGTTTCTGGAACATTCCACAACTTTCCCGGTCTTTAGTTGCTACTGAACCAACTTGTATGCAACGTGTTGCTGCATCAAGTTCTGAATAAGAATAAGCATCAGTGCAGTTGATGAGATCAAACATTCAGTTTGTACTGTTTTCTATTGACTATATATCAAAAAGATTAGCAAATGATCACATTCTATTATGAAATTATGTTTTACACAACATCCCAACTTGTGACATCTGGTGACTATTGTTAATGCATACTCACAGACATTGAACCAATCAAATCACCAGTAAATCAAATGCCTTGAGGAGAGCACTAATATAGGGAATGAAGTTACTGCAGAAAAACGAATAAAATGTCTGGTAATTTCTTTGCTGAAGACAGTTTTGACCAAATAAGTATACCAGTCAAAACAAACAGGAAGGAGATACAGATTCCTCAGCAAGAATGAATTTTAATTCTGGTTTGATTTTAACTTTGAACACTTACTCCCTAACAGCGCTGCCTCTTCTCCCAGCATATCTGCACTCTGCAGCTCTCTTTTTAGCCTCTCATTGTTTTAGCTGGAGGCCTGATGACTCTGATTAAAGATGCAGAGCATCTCTCGCTTCCCCACCTTTTCTTTCTCTCACCACTCAATTTCTCCATATCCTGTATCTATCCATCATTTTTTTTCTTCTCTCTCTGTCACCATCTCACCGTTCTATTTATACATACCTCTATCATCCATCTTCTTGAGAAGTCGTATCCTCTTGACCAAGGAAAGGAAGCATAATGTGTGATGGGTCTTAGAATAGGATCACTGATCTTACAGCAACGTCTCTGTTGAGTGATTTTTGTACGGGGCCAAAACAAACTCCTGAAGTAGACATAGCCATCACAGCGCACTGTACACAGATACTGGGAACAACAGAGATCAACCAAAGAGGTCAAAGTAGACATCACACTGCTGTACTGCAGAGCTGACAGGTTAAGGAGTTATTTAATGCAACACAACAGGAATTGTGGCCAGCACTCTTTTCTCACTACATTATGAATGAGGCTTTTTCAAACTGAAGAACATGATCAGCCAGTGACACCATACATGCTATATATAACACAGTCAACTCCAGGGAATCCAGTGAGGGCTTTTCTTTTGTTCAAAACACATTTATGTTGAGATCTACAAAGGACATCATAATCCTTGACGCAAAACCTAATGGAGTTATTTTGAATGTATCCTCCTGTGAGGATGTGTGCATGTGCTGCAGTCTCTTGCAGGATAAGTCATCTCACTGATATCTTGGCCCAAGCTTTACTGCACCTTCTCATTCTATCCTCCTTTCCTTTCCTACTTCCTTCCCTCCTTTTTGAACCATGGTGGTGGCGTGGCACTTGAGATGGAGTGTTAGTCAGTCAGTCACAATTATGGTCCAGACTGAAATTTCCCCCAAAAATTACAGGATGGATTACAGTGAATTTATGTACAGATATTCATGGTGCACCATCATGACTTAAGTGATCCCCCTTAGTGATACTTTTGCCAGCTTTTTTTTTTTTTTTAGTTTTAGTATTTTAGTCACATGTCCAAATGTCCTTGTGAGTTTTTATCAGGTTTGTTCAATCTCATCCTGTTTTTTTAGTCAAGTTTTACTAGACTAAAAGTGAGTGTTTTAGTCTAATCTTAGTCAAAGAAAACTAGAACTTTTTTAGTCTTATTTCAGTCAATTAAACTGTTGACATTTTAGTTTTCTTAGTCATCACATTACTTTCAACTTTTCAGTCAATTTAGTCAAAACCAATAACTTTTTGTCATTGTAGTCAAACTTATTTAAGATTTGATCTTATCTGATGAAAAAAAAAAAAACACACAGGTTGAATGATTGAGAGTTCAGCTTTGGAGAAAGTTTCTGCTCTCGTCGTCTGATGGAATCAATTTAAGGAAAACATCCAGATTCATTTTGATGACAGTGTGAAGGACATACGAGTGCAGCATGTTTATGTCGCCGAATACATTAGTTAGTAAGTCAGCTGCTCAGGTGTTTGGTGCACGCTAGGCTGGCGTTAATGATGTTAAAATGTTTGGCTTACAGGTTGTTCGCTCACTAGTTTCAGACTGAAGCTCCTCCTGCTGCTTTAAATAAACCTGCAGTCTAACTGAAACATCAGCGTTTCCCATATTTGCCCTGCTACAGTTTCATGTCAGCATCCCCTGCATATAATCAGCACTTGCACATCAACTGACTCACATGCAGGCGTGCACACACATACATTCTCTCTCTCTCTCTCACACACACACACACACACACACACACACACACACACACATTGCTCATTGTATGCTGCCAGTAGTCCTGATATCACACATGCAGCACAGAAAGAAAGAAAGAAAGAAAAGAAAAGAAGAAAGTCTCATCTTTTCTAGAGATTTTTGTAAAGATTTTATTTTTTGAAACACATTGTAGTCTCGTCTCTTTCCATTAACAATATTGCATATTGATGTAGGAAATGGAAATCCTGGAGGACTCTGATGATAGCATATTAGCACTCATTATCTGTCACGTGTCATCTGTCAATCGTTCATCCTCAGAAATGTTGAAATTATGTGCGAAACTCACCTGTCCATTTAAAGAGAAGCTCTCCACAGAGGCAAAGAAGTGACTTATTACAAAGTTGAAGTTAATGATAGTTAATGATAGGGTTAGGGCGACCTAATGTTGTGGTAAGTTAATGCGAACAAATCATCATACATACTGTTACTTAGCAGAATGAAACAATGTTAGCCAACCTTTATGTCTGACTCTACACTGCAACATTTTCAGTAGAGAGCATGTTAACATTTTACCTGCCTATCATCACCATGCTAGCATCGTAATTGTTTCGTGAGTGTTTATAGCCCAGCCACACTCGAAGGCTGTCATAGAGAGGGAGGATGCTGTTTAAATATAGGAATAGCAGCACACATTTTCAGGCAGTCTGTCCAGGAAGGCATTTAAAATCATGCGCTCGGTTGCTCACTATTCAAAAGACAGAGACTCAAAAAAGAGGTTGAGGGAGAGGGTCAAACCCTGGCTCCTTTCTCAGCTCAGCCCAATCACAACGTGTACTGGGTGCGAATGGCGGATTGTCGCTTTCAGAAAGTTACAGGCATTGACAGACACAGACCCCCAATTCCAATGTTAGAAAGGTGTGGGAAGAGGGTCTGAACACTTTTGATGGAGCATGCTTACAGTCATTATCCCTGTGACAATGATTGGCATCGGTGTGTGGATTTATGTTCAGGATTCTTCTCAAAAACTTAGAAACACAGTTTTGATTACAACAAGGGTATCAGAACGGTTCAAGAGAATTTCCTCACAAGTGGAATAACAACGCTGTGTGTTGTGTGTGCGTGCGTGTGTGCATGTGCGTGTGTGTGTGTGTGTGTGTGTGTGTGTGTGCGTGTCACCATGGCCCTGCAGCCCACCCGTGGTACCACTCCACTGTTGTTAAGTCTATTCTGTTCCTTGAGGTACCAATTAAACTACTAATCCTGCAACCCAGCCACCTAAGTGTGAGTGTTGCCTAATGCAGGGACATAAGAGCTCACACACACACACACACACACACACACACACACACACACAGACACGCACACACAATCCACATGTCGACATACACACTTCTCCCCAAACTACTCTCTATGTCCTCGCCTCACTTCTTCTTTCTCTTATTTTTATATCTTTCTATCCATCCCTCTTTGCTTCCCTCTCTCTTTCTCCCTCCTCTTTGTTTGCTCTCTCTTTCCCTCCCTCTTATCTTCGTTCACCTCCCTCCATCCCTCAACTCTGTTTTCCTTTTCAGCTCCCTCTTTCCACTGTGGAACATGGTTTTAGCACTTCTATCTGAGCCACTTAATGAGGAGGTAGCACGGCACTCCCCTCTGAAGATCTGCAAGCACATGCGCACTCCAACACGCACATACACACATGCACGCTACAGTGTAGTCTGAATAAGAGGCTATGATTTGCATCTAGGCCAAGGCTGCTCCATTGTCAGAGCGCTCCCAGGAGTTCAGCGCTGCTTTTATTCCTTATATTCACAATAGGTATTATGCAGTTGCAATCATTCACTGTGGATCCAGACGAGGTGAGGTGAAAGGGAAATATTTGGGGCTAAACATACAGAGGAATTAGGCACAATAGAATTAAACAGTAAGCTTTTGCTGCAGCTTTAAAAAGAATAGGGGTGGTTTAGATGAAAAATAGTTTCCACTTTACATTCAGGCAACATTATAAAGGGTTTATAGGTTATCATTTGTAAGGCTATTTAGAGTTAAAACCACTCTTAAAGCTTTGAGTAGTAACAATAAGCTGTTATAATGACTGTTCTTACATAAATAATGATGCTTGGGTGTACATCAGATACAATAAGATACACTGCAGTTCAAAGCTGATTTGATAAGAATTTGATATTTCATGTATATTTGATAAATTAGAAAATTCTATTTCCATCTACTGCATCAACAACGGTGAACAGGGACAGTAATACACTTATGGCCAATCTCCAAGAAGGATCATTTTTCCTCTAAAATGCTGCTGACTCTGGGTTGTTTGCCTCAGTTCCTGGATCAGCATCATCGCTCTGAATGTAGGAGGACTTCCAGTTAGGGCAACAGCATGTAAAAAAGAGTTTTTTTGTGAAGCTCTTCGTGGGAACTACTATTTCAGATGAGTGCTCCTTTTAGGTTACATAAATCAACCCCATGTGTTAGACAAACAAGTTAGGTCGGTAACTTTTCACTGCTAAGAAAAAATGCCCCTAAAAAACCTCAAGAAAGCAACAAGTCTGAGGCGAAGACCTCTGAGGCTAACCCTAATGTTAATGCTCACCCAGCAGAAGATGAAAACACTATGGCCCATAACCATAACACAGTGGTACAAGCAGTTAAATCTCCAAAACAATAGCAAAAATGGAAGAAAAGGTAATAGCTCAGTCAGCAGAACTCCGAGGCCAGGCTGTCCACATTCAGATGGAATAACAAAAAGTGGTGGGACAAGTTAATAAAAGAATCAAGGCAGCCAGCAGCCAAGTATCTGAGCTGGAGGCTGAAGGTAGCAGCCATTCAGACTCAGTCACCTCAGTGGAATCAGATGTCGGCAGTATGAAGAAAGATCTGGCCGCTGCTAATGCTAAAAAAAATCTCTCAGTCTTGAAAAGCCTCCAATCATCGACAAGGTACACTGACTCTCCAAAGAAAACAGACACAAAATAACCTTCCACCACGGGCACCGAATGTAATTTTCTTCTCCGAGAAAGAGCCCCTGTTGAGGAAGGCCATAGAGATGGAATCAGTAACAACTGCCGATGCTGACCATATCCAAATCCTGCAGGACTGAACTCAGGCCGTGAGTAGACAATGGGCAGCCATTACTGAGGTGAGGGGCCTGCCTTTGGGTTATGAAGGACTTTCCTACCTGAGATATGCACCTCTCAGTGAGCTGAAGAATGCCGCGACCCACTCCATGAACAATATGTGTGGGTATATATAGAGCAGATTTTCTTTTCTTTCACTACAACGTGTTCAGATTTGCTTGCATTTCCCATTTGCCTTGTTATTCTTGCTGGCAACACTTAAATGCACAAAGAAGACTGGAAAAGAGATGAGGCAAGCTGTACCACAGACAGTGTGGGTGTATGAATATATGGGACATTTCATCTCATTGTACTGTGACGTGCTCAGGAATGTTTAATTGTCCATTTGAAATATTTTTGATATTCTTGTTATGCCTGCACAAAGAAGAGCGGGAAAGCACTGAGGCAAGCTACCCCGAAGACATTATAGGTGTGTGAACACATTGGACATTATTATTTATTTTGCTGTACTGTAACATGTTCAGGACTGTTGATTTGAAATATGTCTGGTTCTCCTGATGGCAATGGATGCAAAAGAAGAGCGAAGAGCTGAGGAAAGCTACGCTACGAACAAACATGCATGAAAATAAATGGGTCAGGTGTTTGTATTGCTGCATAACATGTTTAAGACAGTTGAAACAGTTATCTTACATTTATGTGAGACACTTAAAGACAGCATTACCAGATCAGCTGAAGAGATAAGAGTTACTCTGAGCTATATTTTTGTTCCTGTGTGGAGCTCACATGGTAAACATTTTGAGGTCGACTGGAAGAGCAACAGGCAAAGTCATGTTTGGCATGTTCCTTTTTTTCTATTTTTATGGCTGCAACTCTATTACCAGTGCAGTCTTTTCAGAGCCACTGGCTACAAAGCAGAGATCAGGCGGCGGCATCATTTGAGAGGTCGCCTTGATGGCGCCGGAGGATATAGGCAGGGCCGACAGCACATTGGTGAGCTGGAATGTAAGGGCATTGAATCATCCGGTTAAGTGGAGCAAGGTATTTAATCACCTAAGCAAATTAAAAACTGAAATAGTGTATTTACAGGAAAGTAATTTATTATGTAAAGACCAATCAAAACTCTGCAGAGGATTTATGCAAGTTTTCCTCTCTGACTTTAATAGCAAATGTAGGGGGGGGTGGGCTATTCTCCTGCACCGAGATGCACAGTTTAGAGAGTCTAACATCACAAGGGGAATGAAGTCACCACATAATCATTCAATGGGAATTGTTTAATAGGCCGCTAATGCTTGCAAATGTGTGTGCCCCCAGTCTTGGCTTTTGCCAGACCTGGATTCGCATGATTTAATATTAGGGGATGATTTAAACTGTGTCTTAGATCCACACTTGATTGATCCAGCACAAAGGTCATCGCAAGTTGTAAATCTGCATGCTGCATTGGAGCATTTCTTAAAGCCTGTGGAGCGATTGACCCCTGGAGATTCAAATAATCTACACCCAAACAACATTTTCCCAGAGCACCAAAACTTACCCGATGATTGATTAGCTTTTAATAGGTCAAAAATGATTTCCCATAATTACACGTAGAATACAGTGGAATAGTCATATCAGACCACTGTCTAGTACTTTTAAATGCTTCCAGAAAATAAGCTTCCTCTGCATGCATGGCACCTTAACCCAAGACTACTTTTGGAACAAAACTTTGTTGACTTTATGAACACACACATCAACGTATTTCTCAAAACTAATGAGTCCCTAACTAATGAGTGAGATAAGTTATTGCATGTCATGGGAAATCATAAAAGCATATCTGAGGGGATGTGACATCCTATAATGCTGGGGGAAATAAACGGGCTGAAGAGTTGACTGACCGGATTAAAGTGCTTGACCAATTACACTGAGAATATATACGAGCACTTCGCTCCAGGCAGAACTTGATTCCCTGACTATAGATAATGTTATAGATCTTCATTTGAAATTATTATGTCATTATTTCTATGAATGTGGGGAGCATGCCTTTAAGCTCTTGAGCCATCAACTTAAACCGTCAGCAACAGCTGGTTTAATATCAGCAGTAACAGATGGGGAAGGTAATACTGTTAGACACCAAAGAGACATTAACACAAAATTTAAGTCTTTTTATGAAAACTTATATACTTAAGAAGTGAGTAACAAAGAATTAGTAGAGGACTTCTTTAGTGAAGTAAAACATGGCCTCCTTGGATGAATCAGACAAGTCTGGTTTAGAAAGACATATAACTTCAACAGAGATTGATAGTGCAATTAAAAAACTGAAGTCGGGAAAGGCACCAGGCTGTGATCAGTGCCCAGCAGAACTTTTTAAAACATTTGCTCTCAAATTACTGCCATTATCAGTGAAGGTTTTTGAAGAGGTCCTGGAGAAAAAGGCTCTTCCCCCACCTCTGCAGACTTTTATCGCATCATTACTCAAAATGACTAAAGATCAGCTGTTTTGTGAATTCCCTTGCACGGTTAATCTATTATATTGCGACTAGAAAATTTTGACCAAGGTTATGGCCGGTCTTATTCAGAAAAGTATGTCTACAATGACACATAAAGATGAGATGGGTTCCATTGTAGGTAGACAATTATCGAGCAAATCTTTGCTGCTTTTCAGTGTTATCTATCAATACAACAATGTGGAGCCAGAGATTATGATGTCCTTAGATGCACAAAAGCATTTGACAAGATTGAATACAAGTACCTGTTCACTGCGCTCAACAAGTTTGGTTTTGGTCATACTTTCTGTTTGTGGTCTTCTGCTTCTCTGCGGCACGAGACAAGGGAGTACCCTGAGCCCTCATGTGTTCCACATCACCATCGAACCCCTAGCGATAATGTTAAGAGGAAAGTCTAGTGTAGTTAGAGGGCAAAAGGGAAACAATTGCATGAGTGATCATTTCAATCACTGATAATCTTCTTTTTCTGTCAGATCCAGATGCTACCATGACCATTGCTTAAGACCTTATCACTGAGTTTGGGCAGGGGTCAGGATACAAGTTCAGCTTATCTAAAAGCATTCCCCATGAATGATGACGCGTGTCATATGTCATTTGGCGTTGCTAGCTTTACTTAGATGGGTGTTTGTGTCACTTACAAGTACAAGCGTCTGTTGAACAATAACTTTAAAACAGTGTTTAATGAGGCCAAACAGGACGTGCAGAAATGGTCAACCCTGCCTTCGTCAGTCGCTGGTAGGATCACTTCTGCTTTTTTATTTCTGTTTCAAACAATCAGTCTTTATTCCTGTTCTCCTTTTTTGAGGAATTAAAGATGCACATCAACTTTTATTTGGAATAAAAATATACTCCAATTAAGGAAAGAACATTTTGAAAGACATAAGATGGAGGGAGGTCTGTCTTCACCCATTTATTGACATTATTATTGGGCAGCCAGCATCCACAAGATGATGTTTTGGGTTTCTGACTTATCTGATGAAGAGTCGTCTGGGCTGTTACGGAGCAGCATTTAAGTAATACAGTGTCACTTCGCTCTTAATTTGTTCCCCACTACCCTTAAATAAATGCAGTTGGATGATTAATTCAATTAGTCATGGTTCTCCAAGGATGTGGTCTCAGTTAAGATCCATTTTGAACATAAACAAGCTCATATCACTTCCCATATTCTGGCAAACATCTATTTTGCTCCATTTCTCTCAATTATGGCGGAGGAGAGGGATGAAGCGTGTGTTGGACGTGTTTTGAAAGGGACTTTTATTTCTTTTTAACAGTCAAGGAAAGACTTCAGCAATCACCAGTCAGCTCCCATCTTAAATGTGAGCATCTTAAATACACTGTTGTAGCTTAATTCCCTACCCCCTACTCCGTTTTCCATTTTTTTATTTGACATTTGTATCTGTGCTCTATTTTATTTTATTTATTCATCAACTGCAAACTTACTGTATTAAAGTGGATTTTCACTGACGGTCTGTGATGCCTAACAATAATCGTTTTTTATTTTTCTATATTTACTTCATTTTGGTGTATTGAGCGCTGCTGTGAGTTTATAATATATGCGAAAATCAATACAAATATTTTGATAACGCCTCTGAATTTCTAATCCTGTGTGGGTGCAAGTGTCCCTGTAAATAAACAGACTTCAGTGACCACGAGGAGTTGGGGGGCAGCTGAAAGTAGCATCAGGTGCTAATGCTAGCGTTACTTGGCCTGTGCTGATTGCTCTTTTCAGTAACTTCACTGTCAGCACAAGTTGCCTTCAAATGCCAGTGGCATATTTTATGATATTGAACATTTTGAAGACAGATTAGCAGATTAGCAATGTAAAGAGTTCAGGCAGTGTTGTTCACACTAGTGCAGAGAGAGACAGAGAGAGTTGCATGAAAAAGATTGTTGATTGACGGTCATATAGATTTTATGTCAGTGTCAACAAGCTAAATGTATAGGATGTGGGCATAATAGAGGGGACACTGTGAGAGAGTGGATACTCAGGGCTCCGTCAAAGATACATAATCACCACAGAGGGATTAAAGACTTATCCAAGTTTGCCATCTGACAGTAGTCACAGAAAAAAAATCAATCATTTCACAACACACAAACTATGCAATGAAAAGGAAAAAACACTTAAAAAGCCTTTGGAAAGGACATGGTGCTGATCATTAAAAAAAGTTCAATCTTACAAAGTCTGAAGGGAGGTCTTACCTGAATGACAGGAAGTAGTTGAAGCACAACACTGAGAAAACTCCTCATTCTGACTTTTTAGATGAAGTATTTATAAAGTACAAAGAGAAGCAAGGTAAAAAATGTGGCCTTTGTTTCCTTGGCTACAGTCACACAAAGGATAGCTGGAGTCTACGATCGCTAAAACAGGTTTCATCAGAAAACTCTCACAATCAATAGTGGGTTATATGCATGGGGGGGCCAGTCCAAGGCCCGCAGTCTCTAGCGGCTCAATACATTTTCCTTTGATTTCATTTTGATTAATACTTAAAAACATGCTCTTGCTTATCCTGTAAGGCAAAAAAAAATCAATTTTAAAAGGTGGATGGAAATAGAAAATGATTCAGGTGGTCAACTAGTCGTAAAGGCCAGTGACCGGGTGGAGTGTGGTGATCCAGAAGTCAATGTTTTATGAATAATCCACCCACTCTGTTCAGTCTGGACTGCAGCAGCGCCTGTGACTGGTAGTCAAACGTGCTCCCCCTTATCTGGACAGGACCCACAGACTGACACTTTATAATATCACACAAATATCACATGAGAAAAACAGCATAAAGTCAGTGCTGAGCTGCATCTGTTTTTATATGATACGACAAATTAATGCTCAGATAATT
This sequence comes from Chaetodon auriga, assembly GCF_051107435.1. Lineage (NCBI taxonomy): Eukaryota > Metazoa > Chordata > Actinopteri > Chaetodontiformes > Chaetodontidae > Chaetodon > Chaetodon auriga. The sequence continues at coordinate 22,956,852 of NC_135079.1, read as the reverse complement.
TGGGGTGTGCCACGAGGTGTAAATACAGCAGAGCTAAATCACAAGTTACTATATGAATATTTTAAAGTGATATTAAAAATGACATGCTAGACTGCAAGGATTTTAATGTTTTATTTCTGTGCTGTGTTAATGAGCAATAATACTTACTCAGTGACTGGGGAAGAGGGCCCTCAAGCAAACCTGCACAACCCTTCCCTCAGTAGACCCCTGCCCCCCCCCTCACCCATTCTTCTTTCACAGAAGCCTTTCCATTTGCCTTTATATTTTTATCCTCTACAGATTTAGATAAGGCCATTCATGCTTTCATTGCATCTCATTGTAGCGCCTCTATTCCTATTCCTGCCTCGGTTTGAAGTCACTTTCAGCTCTGCAGCTCATTTAGGATGCAGCAGTTAGGATTTCAGCTGCTGCCAAACAAACACGCCATAATATTCCCAAGTTCTGCATGTCTTTCTGCTTATCATGTAGATTTAGAAATTATTTAAAGGGTCTTTTTTTTTCTACAAAAAAGCTGGCACATACAAGAAAGTGGGATTATAGATCTGTAAAAGCCAAAAGCCTCCACATGAAGTAGTTTTTAAACATGTATAAAAATAGTCATTTAGCACTTAAGCGTTTAGTGCTGAGATACTGCATCTGCAAAATATAGATCAAGTCTTGTGTGAAAGGAAAATAAAAAGATTTTTTTCCTCTTCAGCGAGGTGAAGGAAGCCTTCTTGAAGCATGGCAACCCGCTAACCCTGATGAAGGCCACTGCAGTTGAAGTGTGATGATTTTAATATGAAAGCTTTGTCAATCTGTTTCTCAAGAATGGCAGATTTTTTTTTTTTTTTTTTTCCATTTCTTTGCTTTTTGCAACTCACTGGAGTTTAGAGGCTGCGACTTGTTTTTTTTTTTTTTTTTTAACCTTTTATTACATCAACCTTGGGCAGAATAGTCACGATGTTTTCTGAGGTTTTTGTAGGATGTGATAAAAGACCCACATAACTGACGCTTCAGACGAAATCACTTTTACATCCAAGTTGTGTTATTTCTAGCTCTGACATAAAAGATGATTTGAGATATGTGGAAATGTCAATATATTTATATTCTGAAAGTCTGAACTGTATATTGAAGTAATAGTATAATAAAATAGCAGTAAAATTAATGAGGATAAAAAAAGATCTACTTGTTTACTGACCTAACCAGCAGGCTACCGGCATTAAATACATTACCTTTTTCTTTAAACCACACTGAAGCAAACAGGACTACATACACCACAGGGTTTGACATACTGGGGCTAGGGGGTGATATTGTTAATGTAGTCCCCAATCACTGTCCTGGCAAAATATTTCCTCACCTGATTATCACCAGAAAAGTAAAGGAACAGTTCAGCATTTTTGGGACTTACACTTGTTCACGTTCTTGCTGAGAATTAGATTGATACCACTCTCATGTTAAGTATAAGGCTAGAGCCAGCAGACAGGCGGCTTAGCTTAGCACAAAGACTGGAACCTGGGGGACACAGGTAGCTTGGGTCTGTCCTAAAACACCTCAGTGCAGGGAAGGTGCTTCACCTTTTTATTAATCTGGAAAGCTTGGCTGCTCACATTGAATGTTAGCAAGGGATCCCTGGGTGGTTTTGCTCATTGACAATTCTAATGAAGTTCATTCAGACAAGACAACCACATCCTCAATAGTGTTGACAAAAAGAAGGAAAGGAGAGAAACTGTCTTGTCACCTCAAGGTTTCCAGGCACACACTGAAGGCATAAGGAAGTCAGTGCTCCCAGCCAAGAAATAACCCGGTCCAGCACATAACCCCCATAACACCTTCGTTTTTCACAACATATAACATGTTCATTTTAGAGGTGCTGGGGCCTGAATTGTGTTATCTTTGGACAGAGTCAGGCTAGCTGCCTCACCCTGCTTCCAGTCTTTATGCTAAGGTGAGCTAAGTTAAGCATCTGCTGGCTCCAATTTATTTATATATCTCAATTTATTGGGTATTTACGCATTTCATTTACTGTAATTTAATAATCTAATTTAAAGAATATTATACTCTATACTTTTCTGCTATCATATACTCTACTGTATTTTTCTGCTCTTTAGTGTATCCTGTCACACTCCAATGAGGGCTCAAATTCCCAGTGACCTCTGACAGTGGTCTTAAATAATTCAGGGCTGGACAGGGATCAAATCTTTACCATTTTAAGGACCCATATAAGCTGTTGTCAGCTTATCTAACTAATGTCAAAATAAAACTGTCCTGTCATCATGAATTTAAAAATCTATGTCGAGTCTTGAACCCAAGGTGAAAAATTGTACTCTAATTCATTCTTCTCAGATGTACAAGGTGCAGACTGTGTCACAGGAGTTGAACATACTGAACCTTTTTGTTCCTCCTGTTCTCTAATGTCTCCTGTGCTGTTCTGCTGTGTTTCACTCTACTCTCTCTTGCTCTCCATTACCTTTCCTGAAACAACTTTGTTCAGCTAAATGTGTTAAATATTGGCCCATGTGTCCATAAATGCAGCCTGTGTCGTAGATCCGTGGACACCCATATGGCCATAATGCTGTGTACATTCATTTCAAATCAAAAAACAATGAACAAGAAGCCCAGAACTGGGGTTTGAAGGTTTTCAGATGTCAGCAGCAGCATGTTAGCTGCAGAACAGACATACTCTCAAGAGGTTTCATTATTATGAAAGCAGCTGGTCTGTCTATCGGTGTCCTCAGTGCGTTTCTGCTGTCTCTGCACCACCTGTGACTGGAGCAAAGACCCACACACCTACATCCAAAAACATTCACACACACTTCTTGAAGACACACACAATCTCAAATCCCTACACACTATAAACTCTGCACCACTGCACATGACTCTGTCATCCTCTTGCTGTCTCCTAGACACACACTTGCACACACACTCAGGTACACAGATGATAACCAGATGCTGGCAGCCCACAGCAGCCCCCTCTCCTCGCCTCCATCAGCTGCTCCTCCCACAGCAGCAGGTAAGCAGCCGTCCTCCTCCAGCAGGGTTCTGTCAGAGGTGGACCACTGGAGTGTTTAAGCTCTGGACACAGGCCAAACACACACAGACACACTCATGCAGAGTCATCAAGGGAGGGCAGGCCTGCAGCAGTGAAGGAGGGAGGCTTTATAAAGCTGCATGTGGGTGTGTTCATAAGTGTGTCTTCCTCACTGTGTCAACACAGTCACAACATTCATTGAATTTGAGGCTAAAGATGGGCCTAAAGAAATTAGATTTGTGTACAGCATGTGACAGCAAAGAGGTGAGATGTGTGCTGGAGTCTGTCAGAAGGTGTGTGTGCCTGCATTTCCGTATTTATGATCAGTCGCAAATGTCCTCAAAGTGACATACAGTACAGGTGAGAAAAGTCCTCCAGAATGTGAAAATGTTGCTACTTCTTCCTCCTTTAAGGGATTTTGTAAGAGTTATGATTCAGCAGTTCAGTTTAGGTGAGAATTACAGCTACAGTTTGCAAGATTAGTAATGATACAAACCTTCAGGGTATCACAGTGCAGGACTGCAACGAAGGCAAGCATCCCATTCCATCATGATTTATCTTATTTGTCTGAATTAGAGTCTGGTAATCAATCCCTCACCAACTACAGTGATAAATCAGAACTGCTCCATTCAGTCTACAATTTGCTAGACTCACCCACAATACATTAGATCTTTGTCACTCTTGTGTACCTTGCCTTTGGTATCACACGCTGAATTGAAGACATTGTCTTTGGTGTAGTACAGTTCAAATGATCACTTACCTTAGAACATACACCGTGCAAAGCTTCCCGTTATGTTTAACGGATAGACATAACGCATATATGGTTTAAGTAGCAAACCTGCCGTCAAACCTGGACTATGATGAGAAGTTCGATATTAGTTTGAGATTGTAAGTAAAAGCAGCTGATTGGACAATAATTTCCGTCAACCTCTTAGTTGTAAATTCAAATCGAGAAATATCAGAAATGTCTCACAGCCTGGATATCATTCACTTGGTGAAGAGAACGACAGAAGTGTCCACACGCTGTTGTTGGCAATGCTATCTTTGCAGTTACATTTACCAATTTATAGTAATACAGTCAATTTGGCTGATTTAACTCCTATATATCTGTTTGCTGTTAATGAACTGCTTCAAATACATAACACATCAACTGTGCTTAATTTAGGCCAGTGGGGTAACCATTTGGAATAATGTGTCACCTTAAAGTTACAGGACATTCTTCTGTTTTTGACGTGCTGCTGACGTGTGAATGTAGCATCCGTACAATATGCAGCAGACATACGCATGTTAGCATTCAGCTTCCAGTCTTTGTGCTCAGTTGATATGTCTTTTAGCTCTTTATTTTAACTTTATATCCCAATTTCAAGAATGGTCAGAGGAGTAGACCTACAAAATATATCTCTGTAGTTTGTCATCTGGGAGGGGTGTGTGTGTTTGGCCTGTGTCCAGGGTTCCTTGATCCTGCTGGCATCTCTGCCATTGACGTTGCTCCCCCAGCAGACCACAGCACAGGAAATGCCACTCACCAGCACAGACTGGGAGAAGATTACCAGCATCTTGTTGCATAAGATCTTGAAAGAAAATTCTTCAATAATAGAATCTGTTCTGCCCTTCTTGAACACAGCACTGGTGTTGGTCCAGTCCAGTCTGTTGTTCCAGTTACAGCCAAATGCTTGTAGTGCTCAACAATTCCAGTCTCCTCAGCCATGATGTTTATGAGCTTGGTTGCAGTTTTAAAATTGACCACCATCTCCTTGGTCTTGTTTACATTTAGGAGCAGATGATTCACCACTCCATGAAGTTAGCCAACAGATCCCTGTAGTCTGACCCTAATACACCACACCACCACAGGGCCGTCAGAGAACTTCTGCAGGTGGTCAGAGTTCTACTGAAAATGTGAGGTGTACGGAGTTGGAGACAGGATAGTCCCCTGAGGTGTTTCTGTGTTAATAACAACCATATCAGACAGGGAGCTCCACAGACGCACAAACTGGGACCAACTTTGCTTTAAAAAAAAAAAAAAAAAAAAAAAATCCTGTAAAAAGGATATTAAAAATGCACTTTACGGATACTTGCAAATTTTTCTGAAAGACTGAGGCTAAAGCTACATGTCCTCGGCATAAAGTCAGCATCTTCAACGTTTTTCTTGTAATGCAGCATACAGCTAGTTAGTCCTAGTATTATATTTATGACAGGGGGAAGTTCCAGTTGCTAAGCTATGATTTGACACTGACTCATCAAAGGGGGTTTAGCAGATGGTCCACACATACTGGACCCACCTTTGTTCAGAATGGACAGAGAATTTTTTGATATCAGTCTCTTTATGGGACCACCGGTGCCAGCCATATCACTGGACATTCAATGACAGAATGTTTCATTTCATTTCATTATAAATTTCATGTATATTTAGCTTAATCAGAAAAGGATACAGAATACAGGAAATGCTGAGTTTAACACATCTGTGATATTTTCTGCAGATGCAGACATTGAACCTGTAGTGAAGGTGTAACGTTGCTGGTACGATGTCAGTGTAACTCATCAACACATCATTTTCACTGTGTTTTTGCTGAGAACAGCTCGGGTCACATGGGACAAATAGGTGACTCGGCAAATCTCTGGATGGCACACTGCTGCAGCCGCGGTGCTCACATTGGCTCAGTGGCTGCTCTAACCTGTAAACATGGCCGCTGAAATGAAAAGGAAGAGGTTCCGTGACCTGATGGGCAGTGTGTCCCAAGACGTGAGGCTGCAAACAAGAGCACGCCAGGCTGTTCTTCTAAGCAGTCAATGAGAATACTCACAAGTACAAGATACAGGCCTGCTGTGTCCTATCAGGATGACTTGCGTGCATAGCTCCTCTGTGGCATGCTGCTCAGCGTGGTATTGATTCTATGAACTTTTATTTTTTTTGTGTGTTAAAGTACTTTAAGTTTTTCATGTCAATAAATGTTAAACAGAGCCATCTGCCTCCACTTTCTCCACCATCCCTCGCTCTCTCTTCTAGTTAACGCTCAGCCAGTATTTCCTCAGAGACAACTTAGCCAACACATTCATGATGAGAGAAAGAATTAGCAGCCAATTACAGTCAGACAGACTCAGACTCAGCTTTGGATGAGGAGCTTGAAGGTTATTGGAATAAAGTTTAATGTTGTGTTTAGCTGAAAAAATATCTTTATATCCAAGTGACCTCCGTAAGATTACTTCATTCTGTCTCCTCTTCATCATCCTTCCCTCCACTTCTTTACTCTTTATTTGTTGTTGTCCTTATTGTTACTCTTGTCAGGTCTCAGGAAGTGTTTCAAAAGTCCGTTTTGCCTCTGATGGATGAACACAGCAGCGATTCAACCAACACCCAGCTCATGACAGCTTTCCCATTCCTTGAACTAATGAAGGTTTTTCCACGTTCCAGTCGAACCCACAGGGCAACCTTTGCTCTCAGAGCAGTGAAGATCAGCAGATGGTCTCTTGGCAACTGCAAAACAAGTCGAGGGGGCAAACAAATAGATTGAATTTGATTTTCTCAATGAAAGCACAGATGCTTCACTGTCATTACGTGATCTGTCATTTTCAGAGCAGTCTGCTGAGATTTTCAGTCATGTGTTTCTAGGAGATTACTGGTTCGGGTGTTTCACACTTCGCACCCTCAGTCTCATCCTCCTCCTCTTCTTTTCTTCAGGTCATGGGATGAGTTCCATGACTGCGCCAACGTGGCGATGGCCGGCTGTCCAGAGGAAGCAGCGGCCGTCTGGGAATCTCTCCGCCAGGAATCCAAGAAGATGCAGTTCTCCGGGAACCTGTACGACATGTGCTCCAACCGCAACAACCACCCAGTCGCCTCAGTTTCCCCGCATGGCTCCCCCAACCAGGAAGAACTCAACCAGGAGTCTCTACGAGGGGCCGCTGATCATCTGGCAGGCTGCCGCCACCTTCTCATGCTACTGTCTCCTCTGCTTCTGTTAGTGTTTTGGATATAAATACCCCAAAGAAATGGGACTAGTGTGAATAGATATAAACTTTGTGTATTTTTTCTTCCACAAGTCCATAGACTTTCCACAGTATTTTTTTCCTCTGCTTTGCCAGGGGTTGAATATTTCTAAACTGCATGTTCAGAGGCCCGGCAGTCTTTTTGATAATGTATCTTTAAACTGCCTGCGCTGTTTCATACATATTCTCTGCCTTTTAATTAGTCTCTTAGTTGGAAATACACACAAAATTCATACCGAGATACACCACCACAGTACAAACGGCCTGCAAACACATACATAGTTAAACAGATGCGTATGGCAGCCTTGTGTCATCTGGCTTGATCCCCTGTCCCTCTACATTTAGTTAGTATTAGCTCATGTATGATGGTTGCAGGGGGACTCTGTCCTCCTGAGTGTAGTAAGAGAGAGACAATAACGTCGTATATAATAAACCTGGAAACTAAGTGATGAAGAGGCCAGCTGCCACAGCTAGCTAAACACATTCATTTATCAGCTTTATAGTGTGAAGCATTTGATAATTATGTAAATCTAACAAATCTGGATTGCTACCTTCCAGTCTGTCTCGGTGGCTGTGTAGTGCTGCGATAAGTCTCTGTTTGATAACCTTTCACTTCTTTCTCCTCTGGTCTCTCCAAGCTGCCTCTGTCGAAGTCACTCCTGTGACCAGCAACAGTGACTAGCTCAAAACATGAACGCTCAAAGGGGAAAATATTTGTAGTGTTCGTTTTGTGGATTGCTTTACAGATGTTTGAGGAAAATGTTCTGAGAATTTAATACTAAAATCCAAACAAAATGTTCCTCAAAAACACGCAGTAGGCGAACACAATTAAAGACAAGGTCAAATACAAATACATTTTCAACCTTCTCGTTCCATTGTCCTGCATTAATTGTATAGTTTCCTCTTGTAAATCTGTCAAATATACAAAAAATAAAAAATTTAGGCTTTGGGACGTTAGCTAGCCCCTTCCATCATCACTTGAGCCTAGTAGTTAGCAGGAGTGTGTGCTTGGATATCAGCTGCTTGAAGTTTATATTTCCAAAAGTGTGTAGATGCAGTGAAATGTATTCATTTCTCCCTTGTTCTCCTCGTCCTGATCTAACAACATGGATTAGTAAATTGCGGGTCAAGGCTAACAGCACTCTGCAGCTCCAAATCACCGTGATTCTCTAAGACACTCTCTCTCACTTTTTCAAATCCCTCCCTCCCTCCTGACCTACCTGCACATCTCATTTAAGTCAGAACTACACGACATCAGAGCACAGAGGCTTACGATGCTTTTACTGACATTTCAGACGTGTGCTTAAAGAATTTGATTGGTTTATGAGATTTAAACAACCAATAAAGGTTCTTCGAGACCTTTCTTGTTCGCTTGCTGAGCAGAAATAGACTGTGGAGCTCAGTCCAGAGGTTTTTTAATTCTCCCTTCAAGGATTCGTATAAACTAAATTTAGTCTCTCTCAAGAATCCTGGCTCAATATAGTGTTCAAATAGTTTTGTCGTTTGGGGAGTCACTAGAAAAAGCTCAAGGCCCTGAAACAAAAATGGAGAAGGACTACTGCCAGTACAGAAAACTCTCTTCCAAATAAAAGAACTATTGGGTGCTCAAAAAGTCCTCAATGTTTCCCTAAGTGCAAGTTCTTAGCTAAGGCATGCACAGCACTTATTGGCTTTGGGTGTACAGATTTGTCTGTAAATGCTGTGGGACACAGTAATATTGTTGTGGATGGTATGAAAAACTGATTGTTCTGTAGCTGCCTTTGAGAAAGAAAATCATCTTAGGGAACGTGAAATATCAATGTGATCAAACTGGGAATAATGGCTCCAGCAATTTGTCTTCATACTGAACATGTACTGTGGCCCTATAGGATCGTATAGGACCACAAAAATTTGATAAATTAAAGATGATGGATGAAAGAACATTTATCTCAACTGCAGTACTGGAAAGAAATTCTCTGAAGTCTTTTACACTCTAAAATTAGACTCTATACGAGGCTATGGCATACACACAAATAAAGTTGATTTAAATTAGACATGTATTTGCTGAGAGACAAAAATAACAACAATGAAGTGACATTTTGATTTGTTTATTTTGAAAATCAACGCGACATAAAATGTCATGGATTTCTTATTTGCCCGAGAAGCATGACAAGTTCCTCTGCAGCTGCTGCAGCAAAATGAAAGTTAAAGTGAAGTGTGCTGGAGTTGTTTTCATTTGGTGCCTGCCCAGGTATGAAATCCTCCGGGGCTGTTCCTTGGCATCCCGTACTGTATAGTGAGAGACCAATATGTTCTCCAGTCAGAATCACGATCCTCTTGCATGCCAAGCGTATTTCATGCTCCAAGAGTCGTAGTCTGGCCCTGCAGGCCTGCTGAAGCTGCTTCTTATTCTAAGTGACTGTGGGTAACAGTTGTTTCTGTCTGGCCCAGGATCAGAAAAACTATCAGATTAGACGCAGACAGAGACATGAGTACACCTTGAGAGCAAACACTGTTCTGCCTTGTTGAGGACTGAGTCCACCTGTCTGGCACCAGTGTGTTTTACACAGGAGACTTTAGGTTGAGGGTTTATTTTTCTTCACAAAAAAAAAACAATAGTGACACTTTTTTCTTGTGTGTTTGTGATGTCAATGTCAAAAGTAGACTTTTCATTTAAATACTTTCTTACTCTTGCCACACAGAAGCTATAACAGGAATAAACCTTTGGCCAATTTTACATTTTATCCCTGGATTGAAGTCACTGGAATGTAGAGAATAAACCCCGTAGCTATTGACCCCATCGGTGGAAAACTCTGCGAGGTAAATCTAAGGCCAAAGAGACCGAGCAGAAACATAGAGAGCACTCAGAATGAAAAATCTCCAATCAGCCCACAGCTATTTTTTTTTTCTTTACATAAGGGACTTAGCCCAGAGATATGCTTGGATGGTTTAGAGAGGCTGATGTAGTTTTTAACTTTAATTAAACTGACAGAATTAGCAATTAGAGGCCTCAGTGGCTGATTCACCAAGGTGCAGCAATTTGAAAACCATCTCCACAGAGCTCAGATAAGATGTTGTCACTGGAGGCTAAATCTGAGTAAACCATAGATTTAAGGCATAGATAGGAAAATCAGATTGGATGTGTTTGTATGAATACAGGCCTGTAGTGAGTTCAGTCATCATAGCCTCACCGATAGCTTTGTTTAACAGGAGAATAACTGCTTCAGATTAGATTTTAAAAGTCTGCTTTGCGCAGAGGTGCTGGAAAAACACGAAAACACTCACAAAATCTTTTATGAGAAGATAAGTTTCATGTAAGGCAGGTGGACAAATGCAATTTGGGAGTGGTTTTCAATAAAACCACAGGGTAATGCGACGTTATTGGCCAGAGCAGAGCAGGGAATTGTACATCTCCTCGCCTCCGGCAACAGCTCGGTACTCTGAGAGGACAAGATAAAGGGAAACATACTTAAACACCAATACATTATTGTCACATTAACGGTTCAGTATATTTGGTGTTATTACTGAGAACAAATGGCAAAGATGATTTTCATGCGGTTTAATTAGTGCTAATGTTCCTTTACATGAAGGCAACATTTTACATACACCTTGTGCACCCTCCAGTGTCTCCCTCCTCCGCGAGACTCTTCGTTTGCGCCTCCTCTACTGGAGAGGATGACTATGTTTAGGGTTGAGGGTTTGATTGCATTTTATCGAATTCAAACCCTTTCAAATCCCTTACCAAAGATAACTCCTGAAATTCAGTATGACACAGTTCGTGACGACTTGGTGGTCTCTCTCAACTCGCAGTTTAATTTGGGCCCCTCGTCAAAACTAAGCTATCTTCGTACCTAATGAGAGTGAGAGTGGTATCGATTTTCTCATCTAACTCTCAAAAAGACAGCAAATAAGATTCCCGAAGATGATGCACACTTACTGTAAAGAACATAACACCATAATGCAGCGGTCAAACCAACAGAGAGAAGAAGAAGCACTGAGAGGGCATCAAACATTCTGCCCGTTTACGGACTCAGCAACACTTTCAGCCAGCAGCTTTGATTGTGAACACACACACACACACACACACACACACACACACACACACACACACACACCTTAGGCTGGGACAGACATGGCAGATGGCAATAGTGAAAAATGCATGACATTTTGAAAAGAGGTTTAAGTGGAACAGATCGGACAGACAAACTCTGACCTGGGAAGCAGGTTTATCTGCTTGCCTTCAGCAAGTGGCTGCAAGCAAAGCTGTATTTTCAGACTCCAAGCTTAAACCTGACACCTCCCAGTTTTAATTACTGATAAGACAAAACAGAAATTACTAAAGACTGGAAGGTAAGAGAGGAAAGTATAAAATAAGTGAGGCACTGACCTACGTATGGCTGAGGATGCATTTTGTGAAGACTGAGGAGGGCGAAGACAGGACAGAATTCTGCTTTTTAACTTTTTATCTTAACTATACTGCTAATATAGAAGAAAAAGAGAATAATTAAGTACATCTAAATGCCTCCTGTCTTGGTGATATGCACACGAAAACACACACACACACACACACACACACACACACACACACACACGTGTCACTCAAATAAATTGAAACAGCTATTTCTAAATATGGAAAGTCAAATCAGTGTTTTATGACAAGAAACATACAGCCTGACAATGAGTTAGGTGCCATCACTGTGTACAGTGTGAATACTTACAGCTCAATGAATACCAGTGTATATAGCAGTAATATATTTCATATGTGTATAGACAATGTCATATTTGCCCTGCAAGTGCTACTTTTAAAGCTTTAACATTTTCTACTAGTCGTGTGTTATACCTTATCCATGCCGTCCATAAACCCATGATATCCTGCGTGAATTATGGCCACAACCTGCTGTTACTCCTCTCACTGAACCAGGATCTGTGAGAGCTAGTGATGCGCTACAGGCGTCTTCTCTTTTCCTAGAGCTTCTTGAGAAATAAAGGATGTGGCAATGCATCCATTACATAATGTGATCTGCCTTCTATTGGAATGGGAAGACGACCCGAAGATAATTTTACAGGTTTCTGGGACAAATTGCACTGTTCACGGCTGCACCAGCTATCAAACTAAACTAAATTCTGATCCTATAGGGAGCTGATGTGATACCATAACTTCCTGGTTCTTTTCCAGAAGTAAGAAAACCTCATTCAAAAGCCTATTAACCACACTCATAATTAAAGATTCAGCCTTGGAAGAGAGCCTTTATTCCTGTTTTTTGGTGGCATTTAACAAACACTATTACCACCATCAAACGCCATGGGTGAGTGGAGCGGTAGCAGCTAGCTCAGACAGAGAGCAGTGAACGCTATTGGTGTTTTAAGACAGCAGCGATAGCAACTAAAAAATTGGAAAGATCAATTTACAGAGAGTTTTGGTTAATTTTTGGGATATGAATACAATCAAATAACTATGACACAGATACCTAGACTAGACAGGACATCATGTTGATTCTCCATAATCCACACATGGTATCATGGGGCTAGGAATAAGGTGAATAGCTGAAGCAGAATGCAAATGCTGTATTGTTTAAATGACTAGTCCTAAGGCAAGTCAAAATCCTGTCACCTTCAGCCAAATGCACAGTAAACTGTAAAAAAAAGAAAAAAAAAGAAAAGAAACTCAACAGAAACTCTATGGTGTTATTTAACTAGATTGTTTGTCCTTTTCGCACTGTATTGTTGTCTTTGTGCTGCAGATGGTGATTGTTTTCCATGTTCAAGGTTGTGTGCAAGTGTGTGTGTGTGTGAGAGAGGAGTGGAGAAAGAGAGATTAAATATCTCACTGCAGTGTAAATTAGCTTGTTGAATTAATCATTCATTCACACAACACGCTGTACATTTCATTGTTACTGATGAAACTGCTTTTCTGCGGCGCTCTGCGATCCAAATGTCGCTCGCTAACATTGTTTGTAGACAAAGCATGCCGTGCTGAGCTTTCTTTGCATTGTTATGTGCGAGAAACAGAATAACAGGTATGTTGAAGCTGAGAGATTAAAAAAAAAAAAAAAGTCTGGACTGGCTTTAAAGTGGCGCTGCTGTTGCTGCTTTGGGCTTCCCATCAAACAGAATGAGGATCCAAACATCTGGGATGATGGATGAAGGATGGACTTTTCCAGGGATGAAAGCAGGAAGCTGCACAACAGACGCTCGGGGCACATACAGATCACATAGCTGCATTTTCCTGTGGACAGTAACAAAAGCTCTGTGTTGTACATTAGTACATTAAGCCAAGAGTCTTTTCAAATGGTGCAAACATCAGCATTTTCTGCTTTTCAAAAGAACTTTGTGAAGAATTTCTGGATTTGTCCTTTGCTGTTTTTCATTCAATCCTCTTGTTTCCTTCCTCTTCCTCTTCCTTCCTATCTTTACCCTTCATGTCTCATCAATCTGCTCCTCTTACAGGTATTTTTTCTGTCCCTCCATCCTTCTTGCCATCCATACGTAGTAGGTTTTGCTACCTTTATAGAAAATCATTAAACTGGTGCTTACTGATGGACTGACTAATTGTGTGTCTTCAAATTGCTTGCTGATATTTAAATGAATGTTTCTGGGAATTAAGTGCTTAGGGTGAAAACAAGGTTAGTTACACTGCAAAAAGAAAAACTCTATTCCATCTCACAAAAATGCTCAACAGAGGATTGAAAATCAAAGTTTTTTGTGACTGAGGTTTTTTGAGTTGTATTGGAGTGGTGAGATTTCGGAGCTGTATGATGTGTGTTAAATCCTTTCTACAGACGATGCTTCCATGAGTGTTCATGTTTTTGCTCACAATCTGAATCTCTACGCTGTGACTAACAAAGCCAAGTATGGAAGGTCACTGACAAGCAAACTGTTTAAAGAGCACAAGAAAAACTTCATGTTCGAGTCAACATTGGAGAGCAAGGACGAGTTTTAAGAGGAAGCAGGGCAAGAATTCAGACTTCAATACAAGTTTGAAGCCTGGATGAAGAATTTTGTTGTTACATTTACGACTGATGCAGTACAGATTCCTTCAGTATCTTCAAGGCTGTGTGCTCGCGCTGGAGCAGTCTGCCTTGCTTGTATGCAAATTAAGAAGAGTAAAAATCTTTGGATTTGACCTTAATAAAAAGTGGCAGCGATCTGTTCAAAGGATTACTCTGATTTATTACAACATCTGGTTCTGTGTTTATAGTTTTGGTCATCATTTGGATAATAACACTGAACTCACCTGGTTAATTGCTGTGGTCTAGCAATGTGTTGCTATAACTAAACAGAAATCAGCAAGAAAGACAGAAAACCAGGCAGGTTTTGAACAAAGCCCCGAAGTTAGCCAAACAAAACACAGCCAGACAAAAACAAATGGTAAAATTCAAATTATTACCCAAAGAGTATGTTTCAATCATCCATCGCAGTTAATCCCTGTGAAATGAGGGGCTAACTCCAACGTCATGGATGCACTTCCACCACTTCAGTTTCACTTCCAAATGAAGTGCTTCAGACAGTCTGGCTGAACTGACGCCTTGTTTTGAACCTCTCCAATCATCTCACTGCTCATGTTTCTAATCCTGCTTTGTTTTAGCAATGGCGCTATGTTTCCATCTTTACATAATATTATACTACTTCCTATCATTGCCCATTCACCCTCTTATTTGTCTACTGTATAGACACACAACCAAAATTATATAATGAATTCAAAAATAAAGACAGATGTAAGCTTATCTCTTGTTAGCCAGTGCATTGAATCTGCTTTTTTCACACTGGTTTTGTGATTAATGGGCTCACATACAGTATAGTTAAATAAATAACTATAAATAACTATATTAATAAATAACTATAGTTTAAAAAGCAGTAAGAGAAAAAATAGAAAATACACTTATTTGTTTTCTTACCAAGAGTCACATCAGAAGATCAATATGACTCTCATATCTGTCTGTCTGGAAACAGCAAAACAGCAAGACTAGCTCTGTCCAAAGGTAAAAAAAATCTACAAACCAGTTTACATACTTACTTATTGATATAGTCAGTCATTTACATGTAAAACATAACCTCTCGTAAAACTGTGATATGTCATTTTTTAACTTTTTGTTGATTTCTTTTCATTGTCAGGCAAATCATTTCCCCATTTCCAAGTTTTGACAAGAATGCAGACCCAAACGCTGTAACTCAGACACAGAGAGGGAGTGGATGAAATGTTAAGAAGTGTAATGCCCTTCTAATAATGTTTAACAGTCAAGTCTGAGAGGTCCAATCACAAGAGCAGATGAGCAGGGCAGAGAGGCAGAGGGGAGGGAAACACAGGAGGACACGAGGCAAAAGAAGGGAACCTGCAGATCCCAACTTTAACAGACGGAGAGTCAAATCAATCTTCTCATCTGACTATCAGCAAGAAAGCAAATCAGCATATTCCCAAAAATGTTGACCCACTGCTCTGATGCACGCTGTTGCTGTGTCATTATTTTGAAACACAGATTTGAGACTTGGACATCTCTAAAGAGTTTCATGACTCTGGATTAAAGCATCACCAGGTAACTCAGCATGTTTGCAGCTGCAAATGACTGCAAGAGATAAATGTTTCAACACACTGAACTTCAATATCCAGAAACCATTTAAGGTGACATCAGTGAGCAGAAGAGTATCTTGTGTGCGATGTGTTATACGAAAGGAGAGCGAAGTAATGAAGCTGGGAAAGGTCTTACATTGCTGAGTGCAGCTTTTTCTGGACGCAGTGCTGCTCTTTCTGCTGTGTGGGAGTCAGATTGAATTTCACTCTTATGTTTTGAGTCTTCATTTCCTGTGGCCGGAAAAGTCAACATGTCCAATAGTAGAATTTTATTTAGGCAGACGGGGAGAACCTGCTACAATTTAGAAAGATCGGACCCGCTTCTTTGTTGCAGCCGCGCTTCATGATTAATTCTTCTAAATACGTCACATTTTTCATGTGATGTTGTGTCAAGTAATGCTAACGTTTTTTTGGATGAGTAGTTATTGCAAATAATTTGTAGCTGAATTTTGAGGTCTTACTTCACCAAACACCATCAAGTGAGTTCTGGCTGAACGTGTCTGGAATGAAGCAAATGAAGTGAACCTCCAGCATGTGCCAGTAACGAGTACCACCAGATGAAATTTGGGGGGAAATGTTCTGCTGTTTTCTGTATTGCAGCTGAATTTGAGTACAAAAGCTGTTTTTAGTATGATTGAATTGTCTCTCCGGCTCCTTTCGTGAGCTTTTTCTCTGTCAACATAAAGACGTCACACACGGCATGGGCCTCTTTCTTGAAAATAACTTGTAGTTTCGCTGTTTTTCCCTCGGGTTAGTGCTTGAGAGTGGATTCCAGGAACAATATTTTTGCACATTATGGCCATTATATGAAATATGATTCAGAGTACTTCACACTGCCTCGACTCCTCATGTTCATGCAAAACCACAACAGGGATAGCTTTACCCTCAGGGCCTCAGAAAATATCTCCTGTGTGAATGTGGTAAGAGTTGTTCTACACTGGGCACACTGCCTCCTGACCTTTAGCTGCTCTTCGCATACAATGAGCCAAAGATGTGGATTATACTGCAACCCATACATAAATCTGATGGATGGACGTATAGAAATTCAAGCAGTGTCCATGTATATCTTCACCAATAGGCATATATGTACACATATATACCATATTCTTCACATAATACATTACAACTATACAGGTTTATATTTTCAGAACATAAATGCTGATATATGAGGTATTTGTATACTGTTTGTTACAATATTTACACATTCATTCACACAGCTTGCTCATACGTTAAAACAGGAGGAGACAAATATCCCAAAATCCTGACATTTCTAATATACACATTAAAAACTGCATTATATGGTCTTCAAATACTGGATTTTTTTTTTTTTTAAAAGCTGACTTTTAATACATTACTTTTTATTCAAAAACTGCAGTTTCCCCCCCAAAAAAATAGCATTATCTTTACCTGTGTCACACAAAACATACAGTAGATAGATACAAGAGGTAGTAACATAATTTCATAATACTGCTGTTTTTACACATACCTTTTACATGTATGTGTGTATTTTATCAAAGTGTACAAAGCAAATATTTG
Source organism: Chaetodon auriga (assembly GCF_051107435.1). Lineage (NCBI taxonomy): Eukaryota > Metazoa > Chordata > Actinopteri > Chaetodontiformes > Chaetodontidae > Chaetodon > Chaetodon auriga. The sequence goes on along the minus strand of NC_135079.1, from coordinate 22,939,777 downwards.
TGGTACACGTTAACACATTATTTTTACACATTATTTCCAGGGGGGTCCCTCAAGTTGTAGAGAGAAAGAGAGAATGTGAGAAAACCGGTGATAGAGTAACTGTAAGTTCCAGTGTATATGTGTGTGTGTGTGTGTGTGTGTGTGTGTGTGTGTGTGTGTGTGTGTGCGTGCGTGTGTGTGTGTGTGTGTGTGTGTGTGTTTGTGTGTGTCTGGCCCTCGTTCATGCCCACACTGCCCTCCATCATCACAGTATGGTGTGAGAGAGCGAGAATGAGAGTCTCAGGTGAAAAGCATGTATGTTATGCAGGAGTTGCTTCCAGTTATTTGGATGGTTTTTGCAGATGAATATTTTATTACTGCCGGATGCCCCAGTAAACAGAGAAGCAGCAGCAGTTTATAGAGTGAAGATGAAGTCCCAAACCTCATTGGGTTTACACAGTAAGTGCAGAGGCACGTGTAAACACACACTCCACTGGTCCGGGACAGTGACACAAATACAACCTGATTCAAAAACTATATCTGCACACACAGACAGTGCGCAGGTGCTGGAATATTGGTTTGGACTCAGCAATCTGCTTCAAAGGTCCTTTTCCTTCCTGAGGTCTGCTCCGTGCTTCCAACAGGCAATGAGCAGCAAACCTCCAGCTCCAGTGGCCTCAATTATAAAGAAAGCTTCTTCTCAGGTTTGTGCTCTGAAAGCTGTGGGTAGAAACCTGCGTTAAAGTGTGTTACTTATTCATCTTAACCTTGAGTCGCAAAGGTTTCCAACACACTCTCCTGCATGTGTACGAGACAGCTGTGAAGTGCATGATTAGCTACCATGAAAACCATCATAATAAGATGCAGCACTCGGTACTGTAACAGCAATTAATTGGGAGGGTTTAAAAGGACGTTCAGGCGCACTCAGACTCCTGTATGGTAAATGATGAAGTGCGGAGTATCTTTGTTCTGTGCTGCCCTTTGTTGTGAATTACTGCAGTCAAGTTTGAAGAATGATCAGGAAATGTAGTTAAAGATAAAAACTTACGTTCTCATTAATGAGACCCCTGCTTTACAATGAAACTCATTGATCTGATGAAAATTTCACCTTCTCCTATTGATAAATTTAGTTTTTTATTAAGAATGGTCTTGTTACATATATATCTGCTGTCTGGGGATTTAATTACAGGATTTCAATCTAAGGTATTCATTCACCCATGTGTTTATTTGCCTTTAGACCTCCACATGGAAAAGATACAGCCAGCAAACAGATTCAAATCCACAAATGTCTTGATTTATTTTTGACCATTAACTCATTAAATAAGAAGCTAACTAATTATCCTTGCAATATTTCTTTTATTTACTCACAATTTCATGCCAAATTATTTTGTAAGACGATTGTAGTCTTAAATGTAGAGATTTAATGGATATCTGATAGTGAAATTAAGTTATTTAATTACACAAAGGTCTATTAGGGTTTATGACATATCTAATCATTACCCAGAAATTAGCAATTGAATGTATTAAAATCGTGGCGTACAGGAGAAACCTCTGTGTTCTGCTGTTTCATTCACAAAACAACAGGTGATTCATAAAAGACAAAGCTGTCATTGTCCTCAAAATTTAGATAAAATGTTTTGTCTTTCAAAAAAACGGAGAATCGACCTATGCATATACGCAAAAGCAAAGCACTGTAACAGGTAGTACAACTACTTCTATTCAGTACACACACACACACACACACACACACATTACTATAAATACTATTTTTAATACTGCTTCTTATATGCTCACTGCTATAATTACAATGATAATCACACAATAAAAGTAAAATAAGATACATCTGAGTATCACCAACCTAATATATGTCTAAACGGTAAAAACAGTGGCAGCGATAGGGTTAGGGGTTAGGGTTTAGGGTTAGGGTGTAATAGGCATATATTGTGACTGTAGAGACAGTTTTGTGATGAGATCACACGAACCGCAGCACAGCGCCCATCAACACATTAACGGTCTCACCTGTGTGTAGTCAGTAGTATCTATGGGTCAGACCACGCCCATCTCGTACTGCAGCCTTCATGTTGATGTCACACACCAGTAAACGTTCACAACTGCATCATGCACGGTTGTGACGCTATCGACTTCCTGCTGACAGCCTCCACAGAGCTGCAATGGCTGATAATTAACTGTAGGTTTGTTACAACTGACTGCTTTCACTTTGCAACCAAACATCTGACTCAGTGTTTGCATAATACTACTGATTAATACAGTTTTAAGTACATTTCTGAAGTATATCAGCACTTTTTAAAAATCTTTTCTTTGTTTTACACTTATTTGTTTAATGGGCAGTTTTCAGGGTCATTGTATCAGTCAGGCACTGACCTTGAAATCATCAAACCATCTTCAGTTTTCTTGTTCATAGTCTTGACATAGTCTTGTCTGAAACTTCCCAAAAGCACATGAAGCAGTGGCTGCTTTCAGGTTAATACATCAATAACTTAAAGGGAATCTCTTCAGAATGTTCCAGAAAGACCTTCATCACTCTGGACATCAGCACTGCAAGGAAAATAGTGAATAGACAGCTGTGAAGTAGAAATAATCAGAAAGCAGTAAATGTACAGTTGTCAGTGAGAGAGCATCTTCCCTATTCCACTCAGTTTATTTGCTTTCAAAACAACATTATTGTCTGAATGTGCGTAGAGCAGAGAGAGTGAAGGAAGAATGAACGGACGGAGGATAGTGATGATGAAGAGAGCAAAGGAAAAACTGGGAGAGCAAGAAGGAGACATACTGAGGGGATACAAGGACTTGAAGGACAGGTTCTGAAGATATATGCAAGGGAGGAGTGAACACGGGGGAAAGAGAGAAAGAACAGAAAGAAAGTGAAGGTTATACTAATGAATGGTTATACTGGGGGACAGAAAGAGGAGGAGGAGAGAGAAGAAAGCTAAGACGAGAGGAGAGGAAGGTTAGGAAGAGAATGTGCAGGTGTCAAGGGATGTTAAAAGAAAGACGATTTGTTATAAGAATAAAAGGAAGGTCTCTGTGCGTGTGTGTGTGTGTGTGTGTGTATGTGTGTGTGTGTGTGTGTGTGTGTGTGACCTTGAGCGACAAAATCCGAAGCTACATGTAATTCAAGGCATTTTACAAAAGTGCAGAAACACACATAAACACACGCACACACATACACACACACACACACACACACATATTCAGTGTCAGTGATCTAACAGAGTAGTAAATTGTCTGCGAGACTCATTACACATAAGGAGGATTGATCCAATGTTCAGAACAGCAGTCAGATAAACAGCAGGTCGTGTGTGTGTGTGTGTGTGTGTGTGTGTGTGTGTGTGTGTGTGTGTGTGTGTGTTAACGTTGGCTTTCTCAGCTTGAACAGAGAGTCATGGTCATGTAAGTTCTGTTCCTTTGTCTCTATTTGGGTGTATTTGTGTGTGTGTGTGTGTGTGTGTGTGTGTGTGTGTGTGTGTGCTTTGTTTCTGCAGCGTTATCGCTGCAGTAATCCCAGTGACAGTGGCCTCACTGCCCCAGCTGTGGCCAGTCTTTGCACTAATTGACTCTAATCAATTGAGCTCTAACCTTTCTATCAAGCTTCTCTAAAGGGGGGATGATGTTCCTCTTCACTCCCTGCATGTTCCAATCAAGCCTGTAAAGTGGGACACCGCTTAATTCAACATCCATCAGTGCAGTAAGCAGTCTTCCTGTTCCAAAACCTGGACAACTCCATTAATCACACGCACATTAATACACCGACGCTTGAATGTGAATGCAGCAGACGCACTGTACTACAGTGAATCCTCAACAGCTCTGGAGCTAAAGTGCTGAGATGCAGTAAAGTAGGGAAGAGAAAGCTCGTTCTTTTCCAAGTGGAGCTTTTGTGCCAGTATTTTGTTATTCTTTATTCTAAACCTTGTTATATCCCCGTGGGTAAATGAGTTCACATTCCTTCTCTTTGAAAGGGAGTGACACTAATTGCGGTGCAAAAGAAAGGCTGTTTTTTCATGAGAGCCAATTCGCTACCTACTCGCTCGTGTTATTCTCAATTTTGTTTTTTGCAAAATCCTAAACTCACTTCACAAAACAATCTCAACTCAAAGTCCAGTTCCTCCCTTGTGTTGGGGCTCACATGGTATTCATCAAGCTTGGCTTTAAAGCCAACGTGGATGACAGAGTCGATGTTATGTTTAACTTTTAATTACAGTTTGAGCTTATTGCAACCAAGCAAAGCACTTGTCTGTCTTCAATAAAACTCTTAATTGAATGAAATCATGTACAATCCTGAGAACAAAATGCAGGGGGTGAAGCTACAGAGTACAGAGAAGTGTGGGGGGACTGTTTGTGATTGACACGCAGCAGCGTGTTCTTGGCTGCCTAGAGAGTTCATAATTAGCTCACCAGCTATAGTAGCTCACCATGTAGCCATCAAGCCTCACATCTTTCCCAAAGACCTACAAAATATTGAGACAAGACCTTTACACTTACTCACCTCTGAGACTTATTTGACCCAACCAGGCACATTTTCCAGCTGCGACATGGTTTTGTTCTGTCTGCCACAGGTTTAAAACAGCACCGGGAGCATTTCAGAAGCAGAGCATTGCCTGCCTGATTTTGCTGACTTGCTCAGATTTTGCTGATTTGGTCATTTTTCCTTTGTGTTTGTGCTTCTACCATGGGTAAGTAGGCTACGTGGTTTAATTGTGTTTATTGTTGATAATCCGCGTGGTGTTTTATTTTGAAAAAGGATCAGATTCTCGATACTGTTCCTGTGTCTGACTTCCTGCTTGGCTCAATCTGCTACGTGCAGCTTGATGTGACATCTGTCAGTGATAGAGTAGATAGGTTTTCTCTGGGGAGCAGTGCGCAGAGCTGCTTCTGGGACACTTTGGAAACGTGCCATGGCACGCCTCGTGGATTCATAATCGTTGTCTAGAATGGCTGTGAACAGGTCCAGGGGGCCAGAACAGCTACACCTGAGGGAATTAGATGAGCCTGTGCATAAACAGTGGAGCTACAGCCAAGACTAGATTAGATTCCCCTTTACGAACCAAACCAATTAATGTGCATTTCTACCCACTGCTGCTAACGAGTTGTGTGCATTGAGATAAACAGCTATAGGTGTTGCACTAATTCTCCAGCTAGGATCAACTAAACCACTGCAGAAAAAGACGGGAATGTGATGGAAATATGGCATTTATGTTTGTTACGTGTATTAATTTCAGGAAGTTTACAGTCTGTTCAGCACTACGCTATCTGATGTTTTTGTCTTTCTGCAATTGTTCATCTCGTCAGCGGAGCAGAAGCTTATCACAGGCTAAAAGTACATCATGATTCATACACCAAGTATGTTTCCATTACACTTTGGCACATTTTGCTTTTAGCAATACGCCTCAAGTTTTCCTTGAACTGCTAAAAATGTCGACCCCTGTCTAAGGGACATACTTATGGAAATGTACAGATATAACAATACAGAAGAAGTAATAAACTGTACAGTTAATACAAGTGAACACAATAACTTCAAAGAGTTTGTGTAAAAAAAGCAATGTGGAGGAAGGATTTGAGCAGATTATTTCCTGTGACTATCAGAGATGATATTTTTGATATTTTTAGGACCCTTTTATTCAATTCTCTGTCTGTATTTTGTGTTTTATCATACATACTTGATAAGCTTCTTTTTGACAAATTCAGTTCTTCTTCCTGACACTTGTTTATTGTTCTATTAGCTCTTTGTTTGTGTGAACTGTCTAATGCAGGACGAGGCTGTCTAGCAGAGAGTGATGACTGTGAATATAGTTTGTGTTCAGATCTTCACCGTCCCCTGTACATCTTAAATAATCATCTAGACTTAAAAAGTAACAATTGAATTTAGTTTTATATTTCTCCCATATTATCCTCTCTGCACTGGCTCCCTGTAAACTCTAGAATAGAATTCTCCATACCGACAAAGGTCTAAATGGTCGAGCATCATCATATCTTAAAGAGCTCATCGTACCCTATTACCCCACTAGAACATTGCGCTCCCAGACTGCAGCTTTTACTCTGATTCCTACAGTGTCCAACAACACAATGGGAGCCAGAGCCTTCAGCTATCAAGCTCCTCTCCTGTGAAACCATCTTCAGTCTCGGTCCAGGGGTCTGACACCCTCTCTACATTTAAGAGATTTCGATAAAGCTTACAGTTAGGACTGGCTCAGGTTTGCCTTGGACCAGCCCGTAGTAATGCAGCTACAGGCCGCACCTGGATGGTGGATCATGGTTGTGCCTACTGCCTTGGCTCTGCTTGATGCCCACTGCTATTACTACCAGTTATATTCCTATCATTATTATATACATATAATTATTGTTGTTATTATGTACATACATAACAGATATAAATATATACATATGCTATCAGATATTATATACATATACTATCATGTGCATACCATATACTTCTATCTACCTACTATCATGTACTTTTATTTGTCAAATGTCTTCTGTTATAATTTGCTCGCTGCCATTGCTTGCTCATGGGGGAATTGTTGGGTCTCTGCATATTAAAGAGTATGCTCTGGACCTGCTCTATATGCAAAGTGGCTTGAGACAACTTGTTGTTGTGAATTGATGCCATATAAATAAAATTGTAATTAATTAGTTTTCTTCATGGAAATGAATGAAAATGCTGAGATATAGGTCGAGGGTATCTTATTAAAAAAGGGTTTCTTACCTCCTTTAAAATCAAAAAGGCCTCGTGACCCCTCGCAGTGCTTTGGTGGCCCATAGTGAGGGTCATGACCCCCAGTTTGGGAACCAATGCTTTAGTTGCAATGTGTTACAAAAGAGGCTGCTCTATAAATGTGTAAAGTTGTCAAATCTCAGCAGATTTTCTCTCTGCATTGTATTTAGTCCCCCCACCTCTCTCTTACCATTACACACACACACACACACACACACACACACACACACATTAGTGCTATGAGTGTGTGGGGTGACATTCACTGTGCTCCCAATACCTCTTCTGGTGCTCGCACTGGGAGCCACTCAATCCCTGATCGATACACCAATACGCACACACACACACACACACACACACACACACACACACACACTGAACTCTGCTGTATCTAGCTGTAATGGTGACAGTCTGAAACCCTTCCATTCCCCTCTGCCTCAGTCCCTCCTCTGTCTTTTCTTGTATCTTAACAGCTCTTTCTGTCCTCTCCTCAATGTCTCCACCTTCTTTTTCTTCCCTTTCCCTTCATCATATCAATGGCAAGCAGATGATTGGCCGTCAAACAATCTCCTCTTCTTCCTCTGACATCCTCCTTTCAGTTTGAAAGTATGTCTGTGTGTGTTTTTGCTGCGTGCATGTGTGTTCACTCCTGTGCTTGGAGAACCGTAGATGGCAGCATTCGCCGTTTATTCAACGTTATAAATCGGTTTTCATGATCATTGCCATGGTCCAGGTATACTTCTCAACCACGGGGGACACAACTGATAAAAGACTGTGTGTGTTTGAGATTACGTGTGTGTAAAACAAAGAAATGTGTGTTTGAGAAGCTGTGCATGGTTATATGTGCATCTCCGTAAGTGTGTGTGTGACAGTTTTAAGTGACGGAGGGAACAAAAAGCCAAAGAGCACGTGTGAATGAAAAGAGAACAATTTACCAAGCAGGTGTGTGTGTGTGTGTGTGTGTGTGTGTGTGTGTGTGTGTGTGTGTGCACAAGAGTATAAGGGAAAAAAGAAAATTTAAGAGCATTCTCCTGTGTGGGTGTGTGTGTTTTCATGTGTGTGCGTGTATTTGTGTATATGGGTTAGTCTAAGGTGGCTGTGATTAATTTCCCTCCATAGCCGTGGCTCTAATTCCCGGATGAGGTGGGAATGGTCCCTGAAAGAGTCCCAGTGGAAATCACAGTAGGCAGGCAGGCAGACAGCAGCTCTGAGAAACACTGATGAATTATCCATAGAGAGGGAGGGGGAGGAGGGGGTGATGGTGAGAGAGATAGAGAGAGGGGGAGAGAGGGCTGGGGTGTGAAGAGGAAGAAGGAGAGCAAGGGAAGGCAGGAAGGAAGTTAGGGAAAGATGGTGGGGAGCAGGGAGGTAGAGGAGGAGTGTGAGAAATTTGAGAGAGGGAGAAAGAAAAGAAGGTCTGCTGATGGATGGAGGGAAGAGTGAAAGTCACAACATGTTTTTCCTCCTGGAAAATTCACAGTAACACTGCTCATCCATCCCCAGTGTGTGCTTTCTCTTATTGCTGGACCAGTGTGTCAGCTGGCTTGTGTCTGTTTGGAAACATAAATCTCCAGGTTGCCTCAATACCAGCAGCCATCCAAACAGTCTCAGGAGTAGCTTAACTGGAAGCGAACATCAACCCTGGAACTAATTCACCACAGAGAGCAAAGGTCAGGCAAATACTGACATGATGCATTCATAGTCTATATGGAAGAATCTGCGCCCGTCACATATTGAGATTTTTCCTTTAGCTTCTCCCCTGGATGTAATTAAAACCTGGTTTCAAACAATTTGTGGCAAATTAAACAGTGTGTGATGCAACGACTGAAAGCTTCGGGTCTCAGAAAGCCAAATTTAGTACTTGTGTGAAAGACATTTTTAGTTCTAACATGAAATTAAATTCATGACTAATTTGAAAATAAATCATGGGACTAAATCTGGAAGTACAGCTAATTTCCAACATTGCTAATGGTGGAAAGTATCTAAGCACATTTACTCATCTATTGTACTTAAGAACACTTCTGAGGCAATTTTATGGAAAATGCAATGGAGGAATTATATTTATGCTTATATAACATTTAATTCATATGCTTATATTTGTAATATGCATTTATTGTTTATCATAATGATGTATTTCGTTATTCGTTGCGGTATTTGTGCACATCCACAAACATGTTGATCATCCACCATAATGATTAAAAGTAGGCTTGCTTCTCCTTCCAGTCAGAAATGTGGCCCCTTGTTTGTGCACTTATCTCTCCCCCAGCCTTGCAAACTGTTGGCTGCTTGGTTCATTTGTTGTGTTGTGGCTGTATGTCACAAATTATGGAAAAAAAAAAAAATTAAGATGTATATTGCAAACATGCTTTATACAATGTCCAAAGAATTCCCATAATCTAAATGATATCTGCACACCCCACATCTTCATCAGAAATGCTCCATTCAGAATCAGACCCAATTCAGAAAATCTAACCACAATGTGCTGTTTACATGACCAGTATCAAACTGGGAATATTATCATTCTGATACTCTGTTTTCTGGCGGATTAATTAGCATTAATGTTGGTGTAGTGATAATGGGAACAATGATAGATCAAAGTTGACAGTTGTCTTGTCATCGAACATCGAAGACTATAGAAAATAGTGTGAAACTAATTACGCCCACTGTAAAGACTTTTTAATGTGCGGATCAGTTCTGTGTGGGTGTATCTTAATGCATGCAACGTCTCCTTCATTTCAAACTTCACAGGCAAACACACACTGACATGAGCATCGCTGACATACCTTTTATACATATTTCATTGTAGCACAAGGCCTAATTTATGTATTTTTCATATCCCTACCTGATAACCATGATGTTCTTCTCTATAAAATATGTACATTTGGAGTTGTAGATTGTGCTGTAAGTGAATGTGCTTATGTAGTGTATGGAATATGAGTTGCCTGATCGTGATTTCTGCCATTTATTGCACATTATGCTCTGTGACATGGGTGTAATTAATCCTCATCATTGCCCTGTTGAGTGAAATGTGTTTGACCAAACAATGGTTCCTTATGGCAATCTGCATATTCCTCTATGACCTGAAGTCCTTGGTTTATTATTACTGCACTGTTGTGCTTTAATCATTATTCCATTTGAAAGTTGCATACAATCCATCATCACATAATACATTATGGATCTGTAATGACTGTGTTATGAGGGTGTTACCCACACAGTTCCTTCAGAAGCTACTCACTGCCTCAAGGTTTTAGACACTGCGCAAATTGCACGGAAGATTATTATATCATGATCATTGTGCCTGTAATGAACTCATAAACTGCTTTTAATGTCTAATGACCAGTGCTTAGACGAGTTGGGCACAGACATTTACCAAAATACAGGACATGAGGTATGGTGCTCTGTTGTTAGCGCTCCACAGAAACTTCACTTCTCGCCGTGGGGAGATTAGGTATGCTTTAAAATTAGCCGGCAGATTGAAGGGAGTGGTGAGCGCAGGTATGCCAGTGCTTTATTCCTGGAACTTCATGACAAATGGTTGACCAAATTATGCACCTGACACCTCCTCATATGGGATGGTGGCTCCTTCAGAGGATGTCTGGACCACAAATACTCCACTCCCTCAGTTATGTAGGTGGGAATATGGCTACGAAGGCACACCACAAAACACGGTTTACACTGGCTCTTCAAGTGAAGTCAAATAAATTTTATTTATGTAGCCCAGTGTCACAATTTGCCTCAAGGGGCTTTGCAATCTGTACAGCACATGACACTCTCTGTCCTTAGACCCTCGATTGTTTTTCCCCAAAAAAACTCTTTAAACAGGAAAAAATGGAAGAAACCTCGCACTCAGAAAATCATGCAATTAAAGCTTATGTTCGTCCAATGGCTTGCTGAACCAAAGCATCTTCCTTTCTCGTGCCTCTTCTCATACATCTTCTCATGGCACGGACAGCCCTAGAAAATAAACACTCCTCTGAGTATTGCACCAGGATACTAGGTCAAATGTTAAGCTGGTGCTAACTGTCTCTGCTGAGAATATACTGGCCTACATCTACCAGTATTCCCCGATCACTGGTTTACCATGACTGTCCGGACATGTACTTACACAGGAACACTCCTCGTTCGACAGTCAAAGCTGGTGATTCAGGTTTGCTCTCTTAGGGGCGGAATAATTCACTTTCATTTATATATTGTCGTGCGCTGCCGTCAAAGGCTTTACGGCTCTGTCAGCACATGACAAGTTATATATTACGCTGACTGAACATGGGTCATGTGGGAAGTCGACAAGAGACTGTCCTCTCCACAAACATCCAGTGTGCTGGTCATTTGTTAAAACACTGGAGATGATTTGACATTTTGAGGGATATGTTTATTCACATTCCTGTCGAGAATGAGATGAGAAGATCGATCAGCTCCTTGAAAGCTCACTAACTCATCATCGTCTCTAATACCTTATTTGTTTAATCCTTACACAAACTGAAGAATAAAAATGACGATTTGTGATTGTAGGGGAGGCTGCATGCTGGACTAATTGGCCAAAGTTGTTTTTACACTTCAGTTCTTGTACTGATTTAACAAACAAGATATTGCTATATAAAGATATATTCCTCCAAAACAACCTACAACCCTTTTTCTAGACAATTGACCTCACACAAAAAATCATGACTTGTCTCTGAGAAGCAGAGGCAGATGTATCTTGACATTGTTGGACTAAAGTGCGGCATCTTTTGAGGAGTTGGGGGAAGAAGATTTGATGTTCAAGGTTTTTGAGTAGTTTTAGTCCACCTAACTTAATCAGGCCTGAACCAGAGAGACACCAGAAAATGCTTATATGAATTTTTTGGGTAATAGTCATATGGGTAGTTTTAGAAGGCATCGATCAAACATGGCTTAGAAGTTCTTTTATAAGTCGTTTTACAGTCATATATTCCATAAATCCTCCAATCAAGCAAAGAAACACTTGGGGCTCGGTCAGTCTGAGCTCTGCATCCTCACTGCTACACTGCTGCCTCTTCCTAGCAGTGATCCTGTACCCGCTTCCTCTTTTTAAATGGTGCTGCTTTGTTTAACGCCGGTTAACCCTTTAATGACTTAAAATCCGCATCACCCTCTGTACGTACAGATCGTGCTGAACTGTTTTTGACTTCCACTCAGTAATGAGATCGTGGACCCGTACTGTCATCTCTCCACTCTGCTGGTATCAATCACAATCAAACATCAGCACATTTAAATCTCTCCCTTCATTTACACTCAGGTAACTCAAAGATTATACTCCAAAGAGAAAATGTGAGCCATTTCCAAACAAATGACATAATCATTGTGTAATATAACACTGACCTCTCTGTGCACTCTGTGTTTTCTCTAAAATCCTCGCCTCTTTCAGTTTTCGGATTTCCTGCTGGGTTGAGGAAGTTATTAAACGTCCTAGGCTCACATAACTCTATCAGCAACAATTGGATAATTTCAAAAACGCGTCATCATCCCGCAAAAATAATGCTTCTTTCTTACTTCCAACCTCCAACTGTCTTTTTCATGACTATTCCTGCCCTCTTTCCCCCACCCCCTCCTCTCTATTAGAGCCAAACAGTTTGGTTTTAGAACATCATGCATACAATGAGAATTCAACTTGTATGACTTGGAAACAGACTTAAACCAGGTTTGTAATGATGTCTATGGATATGTAGGATATTATTGAGTAGAAATGAGGCACTGTTTAATGTGACATGCCTTAAAGTTTAACCCCCCTCCAGAACAAGGACGCTAGTTCCAGTCTTATGGCTGTCAGAGACCATGTGGTCAGCTCTGACCAGGTACCACAACAACAACTGGCATTTACATTTAGGAAGATCAAAGCTCACCTGGAGGAGACAGAAGACAGGACTGATTAGCAATTAGTTGCTCCCTGGGATCAGGACCCCTGATGTACCCGACGCCTCACAAACAGGACTCTCCTCCATGGGATTTCTGAGATGGAACAGTGGAAGATTTCTCAAAGGAGAAATACTGCAACATTACTGCTGGAACAGAACCAAAACTGGACCTGAAACACCAGACACCACCACCATCTCCAGTCATGCAAGTAGCATTTTCCTTTTCTGTTAACTGGGTGAATTTATTTTACAATTGGCTTCCATAACATATATGTACACATTTTTATGTATACAGTTGGTGTCCTGGTTATCTGTGTCTTAATCTCAGTCACTTAATGTGCTGTTTCTTTGATTTTCTGCTGAATTTTAGCTAATTCTTTTTCAAAGTTTGTTTGTTTTGCATTTCTGCTTTATTCAGAGAGTGACACCTGGACAGAGACAGGAAAGGCAGGGGAGAGATGGGATGACATGCAGCAAAGGGTCCAGGCTGGAATCAGAGTCAGACTGCTGTGGTAAGGACTCAGCCTTAATACATATGTGCTCTACCAGGTGAGCTACCAGAGGACCTTCACAGCTCATTTGTGTGTTAAAGTAAATACTCTTGCCTGATCACGAAGAGGACGCTTTCATTATGCTGACAGCAACCTTCACTGGGAGAATAATTAGAGTGTTGCGTGCAATAATCTTATTAATGCCATTTTCTTCAAATACAGCTGAATTTTTCCTACATAGTTTTGGTGGAGAATGCAGTCATGTAAGAGCACCATGCAAGCCAAAATTCTGAGGGGCCACCATTAGAGCAAGGGGCATGGGATCCATCCTTAGAAGAAAACAGAAAATAATGGCACAATTTTCATGCCCTTTATTTTTGCTGTTATAGTATAAACAGACAGCAGTATTATAAAAAGAATGCAGTATCTTAATGATGCAAATTATCTAGAGAATGTCAACAATACAGCCGTAGATATAAGGAGCTTGCCAACATGGTAACAGGTTTCAAACACATGCATAGGAGGCATCATGAGTACAGATGGGACTGTGCTGACGTCACATAGCAGCCTCTGCCCCATTGGCTATGAAAGCTCAGACTGACCAGCCTGTTCCAAAATGCTCAGCTTACTTGAAAAATCCATCATAACCACTAGTCTAAGTACATACACCTGTAACCAATCAATTAAATCTAAATGCATTTCCATCAAGGAATAGCCTATCACTATAATTCTCAGCTTAGCTTGCGCTAACCACCTCCTGACTGAGGACAGAGCTTCATCTTTCTGTCCTTCTTTCCTCTACATCTCGAACTGCAGACATCAAACTGAATTCAGTGCTTTGCTAACTACAACCAGTACCTGTGTGTCAACCAAAGCAAACTACGCCTATGTTTCTCATATGCACCTAAGTGTGTGTAAGTAATTGTATTTCATTTACACACATTTGAAAAAGGAACTGACAGTGTACGAACCGCTTCCGCAACACACTGCTAAGTTGTTTACTACATCTGCTCCAGCGCTGATGTACAACAGAGTGCTCGCTCTGTGTGTGTGTGTGTGTGTGTGTGTGTGTGTGTGTGTGTGTGTGTGTGTGTGTGTGTGCATACCTGCTGTTGAACTGATTTCATCCTGCTACTTTTGGGGAAAAAATAATACCATAGGGAAAGGGTGTGTGTGACTTTTTGAGGTATGAGCTACGATATAATTAGAAGAATATGCTTGACTGAAATGATCATAGCAACATATTATAAAGAAAAAGAAAAAAATGAAATGCAAATTTAAATAAAATAAAAATATGACAAATCCAGACATCGAAAATCTGGTGGGGCCAGTACAACAGCCATGCGTACTTTAGTCAGGATGAAGACTAACTCAGGTGCACAAAGTAGCTTGAATGGCATTTAATTCAAACCTGTTGCGGTTATAAAGGTTTAAAGGACAGATGTGGATGTATCTCTCTGGTCTCAAGCTCAATAAGGGTCTTATCACTTGAACCAGTGAGAGTGTTGCTATGATTTTTCCAGTCATTCAGCTATGTTCAAAGCTCCCCACAGCCATGAGACTAGCTACTGACTGGTTATATTATGATCAGGTTAATCAAGTTTGATTGACATGTTATACAGAGCTGTGTAAAAAATTTAAATCACATGAATTTTGTATTATCTATCTTGTATTAGGGACCTCTTTGTATTATCTGATCTGGTGCAATCAGCTGATGCATGAGGTAGTTAGAACTAACTCTGTTATCTGACTGCTGTGCATTTGTTTTACTACTTGATATGAACGCTGTCTCGTCAACATATCAGTTTCTGTAATGTAAGGCAGCGCCGCCAAATGTCTCAAATTTCAGCTCTTTGTCACTGACACCACTTTGTAGGCATAAAATAATACACAAACATGTTATTCCAAGTGGAATACATGCATGTTGCATTGATATTTCATCAATACATCATGTTGCATAGCTGGATGCAAAGTGTTGCACTTTCCAAGAGAAATGGACAATTTTTATTTATTTACTTATTTATTTTTGTTGAAGTAAGAGACAAACCAGCGTGCCTAAGTTTCTCTGTGGGCACGCCGTCACAGTGGTGAAAAAGGCTAAACTTCATTACAACTACAAACGTGCAAAACTGAGATGAGCTGCAAGGAGAGATGCTGTTGGATAATGTTCAGCAGAGTTTGGATGCCCAACAAGCAGCTTTCACAGACCACATTCTCACAGAGACAGTGTTATGCAAGCAAGTTTTGGTAAGTGAGCCCCCTCCTCTTTTCACATCGCCCCCATTCCAAACACGTAATAAGCTTGTCATTTGCCTCCCATTAATAAGTGACCTCTGGTCAAACCAATTCATTTGCATCCCAGTTGTTCCTGAAGTGGTGCAACCCTTAAAATTTTAGTAGGAGGTAAAGTTGTTCAAACTAGACTGAGTTTGAAGTTACGCAACTGGTGCAGCCCCCTTCTGCTGGCCTTCATCTTTTATGGGTCTTTGTATATATAAAAGGCACATGAGCTTAAACTGCCACACGTCTGCAGACATACTGGATTCAGTATTAGTGTTCATGTTGGTGTCCACCTGACTTATTTGTTCCGTCCTTGCTGCTTTCATGAGCATCCATAAAAGTCATAAGTCATCAGGTGCACTGTATGCAGGACAGGAGAGTCCACTGGGCACCGGAGCTGACAGCTCCTTTATGTCTTGTGCCTCATTTTGCACCTCTTACTATTAGAGAGGGTTCACGGCCATTTGGTTTGGCAAACCTTAGCAAGATTCCATTTCCAATTTTAAAGGAACCCTCTTTGATGCCTTGAATGCATTTCTTGTAATGGTGAACACTATTCTTCAGTACTTCTGAAGAATTTCCTCCCACCTAGTTACTGTCAACAAAGGCGTCACAGAATGCAGCACAAAGACATCGTTGATACCAGCTTCTTCATTAATTTTCATCACAGTTTGTGGATTAAGGAAAACACATCTGGTAATAAAGAAAAAAGATAATATAAATCTAGCTGAAAATGATGAACTTGAGATTGAAAGTTCAAAAAGCTTTTCCTTTCGACAGCTTGAAGACTATACAGGACCTGAGTGTGGTTTGAAAGTGAGCTCTGAAAATCAGACATGATTCAACTCAGTGGGTTGTTTCAGCGGTTTCAGGGGGACAGATGTTGCCTTTCAGAGTCTCATCTACCACCTCAGCTGAAAAACAGTAAGAAAAGAGAAATATTGATGGCTGGGAGACGTTCAAAACATCCTGCCAGGCCTGACCTTTTGGTCTTTCTTGGGTTATTGCTGTCTTTGCAGTGCTCCAGGAATCACACAATATCTCAGAGGTTTGCAGCCCTCTCAAACCCACCATGAAGATTCAAATTGCTGGGCAAAAGTAATAGTTTGCGAGCAGTGAATCAAAATGCTTTTACCTGCTGTGGAGCTCATATGAAATGCTCAGATTTGTACATTAAAGCAGAAGTAGAGTAAATGTGGTCCTTCTCCCCAGCTGTGGCTGTGGTTTGTGAAACCCGTCTGCTCTATTTATCTCTGTCTGCCTGTCGATCCCTCTGTGCCTGCCTTTCTACTCCTGTCTCCTAAGCTGAAAGCTAATGAATTAACATCTACCCACACTGCACTGCCTAAGGAGTTCTTAAGTACTTCATCACCAGAGTGGTTTCTTATTCACTTCTACTAAAGTGGTTTATCGTGCCGTAAGTTTCACTGGAGTAACTTGTTTCTTCTACTTAAGGGTATCTAAAATAGTGCTTTCTCACCTCCGCTTGTTGGATTGGACAGAAGTTGGTCCAAACTTGGTTGCATTTGTCATTGTCGCCACGTTTGGCTGACACTCTGTTGGTATGCCATTCAGTCCATCTTAACTGTCAGCTTATAACTCAATCTACCTGCTGTCTACCTGTCAGCCTCTTCTCCCCATCCCCTTTTTTTAATATTGCGGACATAAAGTTTTAGGTTTGTATCTCAGTCTTTCTATTATCTGTTTATTGTTATCTATCATCTGTTCTCATGTGTTGGTGACTTTCTACCTACTGTACCTCTGTCAGGACCTTAGCCAGGTCATCTTTCCATTTTATGTCCTAACTTGAAAGTCTAAATGCTGATTAAAATTCTGGTGGAGAAATATTGAGATCTATACCAGGCTGGCTCTATCATCTAAATACACTCTGAGGAATGAGGAAGTGTGTCCATAATATCAACTAGTTACAGACACCAAAGACAAGGGTGTAGCGTGTGTGTGACCTTTTTAGGATTTTTTTTTTTTTTTTTGGTCCATAATCAGAAAACTTCTCTAACTTTTGACTTTATTTCATGCAGGCAAAGCTTTTTAACACTGATGCATTCAGCAGATTGAATGTCAGAGATAATTATCACCTGAGTCTGATTCCCTTCCTCTCTATGGAGACTTTTGATGTCTTTGTCCTCATGCTTTTTTTTTTTTTTTTGGCCTATTACTTTACGCCAGGCATCTCCAAACTATTCCACAAAGGGCCATGTGGCTGCAGGCTTTTCCTCCAACCAATCAAGAGCACGAAGTCTGACCAATCAGCTCTCTGAAGACTGAGATCAGCTGATGAAATGAGTTAAGTCTGGCGTGCTGCTGCTTGGTTGGAAAGAAAACCTTCAGCCACTCTGCCCTTTGTGGAATAGTTTGGAGAAGCCTGCTTTACGCTCTTGGTTCACTCTCATTGATTTCATCAGCATTGTTTCAGCCACAGCAGGAACTTGGTTTCAGCAAAAAAAAAAAAGGAATAAAAAAGTCACTGTACACTAGCTACCTACCCAGAGCCAAACAGCTAGAGAACATAATGGAGCTCTTAGCTGCTAAAGAGTCACACATTTCCCTCTGGAGTTGGTAGAAAGCTAAAAGTGGAGTGAATATTGGAATTACATTTATCAGATGGCCAGACACAAAGCTCCAAATGACAGATAATGCTGCTCTATATCTCCTGGATGTGTAAATAGGCAACTGTTTACACATCCAACATCCACCTTATTAACTCAATTAGCAGACATTGTGTCAATTTTGTGTTTACAACTTGTTCTGCTGCCACCAAGCAGCCAAAAAAATCTGTCTTGTCAAGTGCAAGTATATTGTATTTTTACATGGCATTAGGCTGTGAAATACCCTCTCTATCAGCCTCCTTCAATGAACTCGATAACTAGAACTAGCAAGTCAGGGGCTCTCCAGCTGTGAGCACCTTCAACTTGCATTTAAAGGACACGTGGTGAAATGGAGATTTTGAGAAACCTCCAGAGGTGCACTAAAAAAATTTGACGCAGCAGGAGCAGTAACTTGTGGACATCAGCTGCACTATAAAAGTTAGTACCACAGGTGTTCCAGACGTGCACGGCTCAACAGGGACCCAATGAAATTCTACAGTCTCAACGACACCTGCCACGTGGAAACTGCACCTTCTGGCAAGAATAGAAATAGAAAAATCACTGTAATGTTCTCATAATATTCCCCTGGAAACTAATAGCTTGCCTGAGGGTTTCAATAACACTCATACAACGAGCATGTTGTATTTTATGGTATTTTTATCTCCTGTGGTGTCAGACATACAATCTTACTTCAGGGAATTATCCGCCTGTGGTAATCAATAGTGAGTTTACTATGACCTGATTGCACTGATGGCATGCAGCAGTGGTTTTGTCTTTATCTCTCCTTCTACCCCTGATTCTCTGGGGGTGGGGGGGCAGAAATAGCAATATCCTCCAACAAGAATCATATCTGACAGAGGATGTCATTTTCTAAAGTTTCTGCTCTTTTCCCAGTGCAGCGGACCACTTGTAAACACACACACACACACACACACACACACACACACACACACACTTGTCCACTCACCGTAAACCCTCACTCACTCGCTTACTCATCCTCTGTAGCGTTTTCACAAATACACAGAAACACATGGCACATGCTGGCACAAACACACACACACACACACAAATGATGAGGGAACCGTCCTGGGGATATTAATGGAGCTGGAGACACAGATGGAGTCAATTGAGCTTTTAATAGAGCAGCTCCTCTTCCTCTGTATGGATAAATAATACAGCAGTCAGCAGATTTAGATCTAATAGACGATATTGACCTTTGGGGGTGGGAAAGGGGAGAAAGATAGGGAGCGGCAGGGACAGCGTGAGCGGAAATGGAGAGAGAGATGGAGGGGAAAAAACGGAGAGTTGCGACGCAGAGGAATACGCACAAGTGTCAACAGAAGAGGAGCGCTCAGACAAAGCATCTTAATCAGAGTGCGACAAACCGGTGATCAATCACGAGGATGACGATGTAGTCGCAGAGCCGGAGAGGCCCTGACCTGAGCTGCACTGCAGATAGAGCTGGCCGGGCAACACTGGCCCTCAGAGACTCTGTTTCTTTGCTTTTATCATCTCTCTTTGTCTTTCCTCTTTCTTTATGTCCCTCCTTCCTGGCTGCATTCTGTCTTCCTTTCCTCCCCTATCTCTCTCTCTATCTCCCTCTTTCCATTTTGATTACTCTCTGCTGCTTCATCTCTCTGCTGCTTCATCCTCCCTCCCTTCCTTTCTCCCTATATTTCTGTCTCGTACCCACCATCTGTCATCCGTTGTCTTCCTCTGTCACCCCCATCCCCCTCCCCCACTCATTTTCGCTCCCTAAATCCAATTCAAGGAGCTTTATTGGCATCATAAGATGAATTTTATGTCTCTCTGACTCTCTTTCTGGAACATTTGTCTTGTTCTTACTAATTCCCCACTTTTACTGCTACTCCACAAAACTCTGCTGCGTCCTGTGCAGGCTGTAGAAGTCACGGTCAGTGTACAGTGCGTCCAGTACACTCTATCACATCAATATTGAAGTCAAAGCCATGCATTCTTTATTACCTTACTCATGAACAAGCAGAGTGAAACTCAATGCTACTCATCCCAGGCTGTTTTACAAGCACGGTAGAGGCATGAGTGCTGGGATATGAAGGAACAGCTAGCCTAATAAAAAGACTCAAAAGTACATTTTGAGATGGCCTTGAAAGTGACTTTTATGTGTATAGTGACACCATGTGGAGATGCCCTGTAAGACATCCAAACATCAGTATGCTGTGAGCTGCCCCTGCTGCAGGAACTACGACTGAACTGCATTTTCCTTCTCTGCCCTCCTCTGCAAATCAAAATACAGATTTGAACCACTTGAAGGATTGCTCAAAATGAAAACATGTGCATGCGCACAATTGCATGCACTGTGAAACACATGGAGAAAAATATGGTTGAGTTCTGTATATATGTTGTTTTTAGACCAGAGGCAAAGTGAAGTGGCTTGGTGGTGAATCTAAGTTGGCTTTACTGTGTATAGGAATTACAGAAAACTGATCCCTCTGCATGTCTGCTGTGAATTAAGTGGTTTAGTTGATCCCAAGAAAGGTCAGTAGACCACCAGGGGTCCCTGAGGGTGTCCCAGTGAGACCCCACCACATAAAGGAATAGCTAAGTTAACTTTGACCTATAACTTTCATGTTATTACAGCTCCATATCGTTCATATTTTGCTCAGATGTCTGTGGAGAGATGAAGAACTCTGCTTAACATCACAAATTCTCTCAGATGTTCTTACTTAAGGCACGATCATATCAAATGAGGGTCAGACAAGAGTCACTATATGTAACTAGTCTAACCTGAACGTGAGCTTTGGCTGGAAAAGTGCCCCCCAGCCATTCCAGAGCTTTTCAAAGAGAGAAGTCAGCACTTTGACAGCGGGATTGCTCTCTGGATCCAGGAAGTGACGGTGAAGAGTTACTGGGGTCGAAATAAACCGAGGGAGGTCTTCCCGTCTCTACAAAAGAAGTTGGGTGGAAGGGGCGCTCCGTCACGCTAGCCAGAGACAGATAGAAGAACAAAGGAAGTTAAAGGATTAGCTCTTCAAAATAAGGGAATAACAAGCAGAAAATGGAAAACACAAATATATGTTTATTGTGACTTACCAGCTAAATTTCGCCATTTCTATAATTTTCCTCACAACGCTAAGAAAATGCATATTGGATAAAGTCTGATGATAAATAATGTTGGGTAATTTGCTTATGACTGAGGGCCGTGGACCACAGATGGCTCCCAAGTAGGCTTTCATTCCTTCCCCTTCCTGTCATGTGAATGGAGGTATTTATCACCCAACCTGAAAACTGCACAATAAAGCAGGACCCACCACTTGGTATAATGTCATTCAATATGCTTAAATGCTGCATATTCCTATACAAATAAACAGAAATGCCAGTGGTCTAGTACAAACCAGTTGATACACAGCAGTACTGGGCCTTCCTGGAGCCAATCACGCAATCAATCAGAAAGTCACCTGTTTTGTGCGGGCAGGTAAGTCAGCCACCTCAATGCTCAATGTTACTCTTTCATAGACTTAGCATGCGAGATAACCCAAACAACATGGGAATGCTGGACATGAATGCTTCTCACTATTATGACTTTCCATTTAAAGTATGTATCCTCAATGATGATACATCTGACACATTTGATCTGCTTTTAGTCAAACATACACAGCTCAAGTAACTTAAGTAACTTAAACAGACGATTCTGGAGAAAAATTCAACCTCAATTGTTTCGGTTACTGCCACATGAACTGCTGTGAAGAATTCACAAGCGTTTTATTTTGAAAACGTAAACCGGAACCCCTGCATAACATTATATCTCTTTTCACTTGTGTCTGGCTGTGGGAAGGTGGTCCTGGTCGAAAAACACCGTCCAGAAAAGCAACCAACAGGGGAACTTTGCATGGTTTTGTGCTGTCCCTTCGTCTCCAAAACTAACCATGAAACTTCGGAATTGACCCAAAATGTCGCGAACAGAGGAAGTGACGGATTTGACTTGTTTGTCATCGGGAATAAAGTTGGGAAAGTACGAGGTGAAAATGGAGAGCCCAGCTGAGTGAGAGTGGGGTGAGGAGGCTGGATTTGGCAAAGCTGGGAGTCCTGCCCTGCTGCTAGCAGGCTAGTTAGCATGCTGTTACACTTCGCCCTGTCGGATAAGTAATGAGGTGAGCCTGTAAGTCACTTTCACACCTGTAATGTCGCCCTTATTTCTCAAAGTTTTTACACACTGTCCTGGTGTTACCCAGTGTTGCCGATAAATAACTGTCAAGAGTGTTTTTGGCTGAAGAAAAAACACTGACATGAGTAGGGCCTGGCCATTTTTGAGTCTTCACTAAACTTTAGTTGCACTATACATTTGTGATAGAAGTTCACTTTTCTTCACTTTCAACTTAGTTTTCAGGGATGTTTCCACTTCATTTCCTGTTGGAAGTGAGAAAGTAAAGTAAGTTGGGTTCTGAGAACTTAAAACAATTTATCAAGCAGACTACCAACATTTGATATTGGGATAAAAGTGACCATCTGTGACAGTGCAGCTACTTCTTCCAATGGCAAAGCTCCTTCTTGTTCTCTTGGCCATTTCAACACGTCTGGATCGCTGTAATCACACTTTGGCAGGAATCTTCTACAATATGGCCTCATCACGCAACTTCTCCACAAACATGGTGTGTAACTTTAGTGCTGAAGTGATCAGTCTGTTCAGTCACTGATTGGCCTAAATGCTAAAGCTGCCTCTGTCATGTCAGCACACACTCACACTCAGTGCCCGTGTGCTCGCTGAGCCTCACCGTAATCACTCATTTTTCTGTCTGTTCTCTGTTTCAGAGCTTCCCTCTGCCGCTCTCCAGCCTGCGATTCTCCAGGGGGGCTGCTTTATCTGCGGCAAGACCGCAGCTGACATTGCAGCTTCTCCCAATGGATGGAGGCAGAGTTGCTGATGTTTTTTTCTGTGGAAGTTCTGCCTGAATCTCTCCCTCTCCTGCCCTGATCAATCTTTTTTTGTGTTGTGAGCCCTCATACTAACTCATTTTCTCTCAGACTTTCAAGATATCACGTCATCTGAGATGGGGCCCTGGTAGGTTCTTCAAGGGCCTTTAGGTACCCCCCTACCAGCCCACTGTGCAGCCAGGCTGTGCGTGCGAGACCCACCATCACGGGCCCATTAAAGACTTAACAAAAAGACAACTGACCTGCTGATGGAGCCAACACAGACAGCGTGGTCGCCCAAAGTATATTCATGAACTCCTGGGCTTCTTAAGGCGGACTTAATTGGATGTATCAGGTGTATTCATGGACTGTGACTGCTGATGCCAGCTTATCGGGACCCGAGTGGGTGTAATCAGCTTTTTTCATGAGCCCTCTGTCTGGGTACAGCCTGAATGTTGGATGCCCTGAGTGTGTTGAATCAGCTGTTGCGGTGATGAGGCAGGTCTCCTGGTGGCCTGTGCGGCTGACTGGGCAGTGGCCCCAGGTGATGTGATGTGATGGGGTGCAGGAACAGTAAGGTCCTCCCTGAGCCTCCAGGGGATGTTCAGTTGGACCTGGTCAAAAAGGTCAGTAGGACAATGCTGTTGCTAGTAATGGTAGTTATATTGTCACCACCACAGATGCTTTTACAGATCACTACAGCAGCAGTAGTACCATTACTTCCATGCAGACTCCTACCGCCATTAGTATTCATGATATTAACTTAGGGCTGCGAGTATTGATTGTTTTCTTTATTGATCAATATTTAATATCGTGTTTGAGATCTTTGTTATTTCCCACATTTTTCAGGTCGATCCTCCCCAACCTCCTCAGACAGATATCTATAAGCACTTCATACGAGGGGATGGCACAAGGAGCAAGACGAGCGGCGCCGGTGGAGGGGGAGGTGACAAGGCTGAATCCACCTCCCCATGTCAGGCCCAAGCTGCCACTCCCACTGCTTCTGCTCAGCCCCCTAAGGACCCGTCCGAACTGTCGGACCCTCAGCGCAAGAAGGTGGCGAAATATCGAGCCAAGTTCGACCCACGGGTCACAGCCAAGTACGACATCAAAGCTTTGATAGGCCGTGGGAGTTTTAGCCGGGTCGTTCGCGTGGAACACAAGAGCACGCGGCAGCCGTACGCCATCAAGATGATTGAGACCCGTTATCGGGAGGGGAGGGAGGTGTGCGAGTCGGAGCTGTGCGTTCTGCGACGCGTCCGTCATACCAATATAATCCAGCTGATGGAGGTCTTTGAGACGGCAGAGCGTGTCTACATGGTGATGGAGCTGGCCACTGGAGGAGAGCTCTTTGACCGCATTATTGCCCGCGGCTCCTTCACGGAGCGGGATGCCACGCGAGTGCTGCAGATGGTGCTGGATGGCGTCAAATACCTCCACACTTTGGGGATCACTCACCGAGACCTGAAGCCGGAGAACCTGCTCTACTACCACCCTGGAGCTGACTCCAAGATCATCATCACCGACTTCGGTTTGGCCAGTAGCAGGAAGAAGGGGGACGAGTGTCTGATGAAGACCACGTGTGGCACGCCAGAGTACATCGCCCCGGAGATCCTGGTGCGAAAGCCCTACACAAACGCTGTAGACATGTGGGCGCTGGGGGTGATATCGTACATCCTGCTGAGCGGAACCATGCCCTTTGAGGACGACAACCGCATGAGGCTGTACCGGCAGATCCTCAAGGGGAAGTACAGCTTCTCTGGAGAGGTGAGGAGTTCACACACACACACACACACGCAGAATTCACCCATATTTGGAATACATTCCTTACACCGCATGAGACTGTCACAGATTTCCAGGAAGTTGAGCTCTCCTCGTGAGGTGACATGCTTTATCTGAGACACACACACACACACACACACACACACACACACGCATCTTAACACACCTAAACCTTTCCTTTTCTGTCCTCACACCTCATCTGTCAGTTCACAACCATGTCTGCTTCATGAACCTCCACCTTTCCTTTTACCTCGCCGCACTCGCTCTCATTTATTTGTTCTCTCTAAGTCAATATGTCCGTCCCTCTAGATGTGTGTATGCGTGCACATAATTTATGCTCTATCTGTGTATCTAGTTAGAAGAATGCTGAGTAGTCCATTCCTTTGTTTCAAAGAGTGGGATGTTGATGTTGCCAGTGAGCTTGACAAAGGGACCCCTGGTTAATGCAACTGCAGGCCAAATGATAGCAGAGCAGTTCTGTAATTTTTGACGAGGTTGAATTATGTCAGTTTTCTGGGAGTGTGTCCAGATTTTTCAACTTCTCAAGTGCCCGACAGGTGAGATACATTCAGGTCATGTCAGATTCATTTAATAATTGAAATCACTTCCAGGGAACGTATATTAGCTGAGGTCTGCAGATCGTACAGCAGAAGTGCTGGATGAGTGCTCGGTGTGTCCGGCACGTCGTCCTTGGAATGAGTGAGGGAGCTTTGCGCTGGAGTCAACCATTACGCATTTTTAGGATGATATAGTTATCAAATAGACATTGTGGTCTTAGTTGTCTCATGAGTGACTAAATTTAAAAAAAAAAGAGCAAAATTTCTCATGAGAGCGTTAACAGAGTGGCCTTTATTCTCTGTCAACATGAGGACAGACGAGGACCCAAGAGTTCAACAACACTGACTTATTTTAGCCATTTAAGTTGATATGAAGACCTTGCTAGCAAACCTAGTTGCCTATTTACACATCCAGCTGATGTGTAAATACTCTTTTTAGCTCTGGTTTTGGTCTCTACCAGCTCCTGAGTGGAAGATCTGTCTCTTTAGCTGCTAAAAGCTCCACTGTGTTCACCAGCTGGTGCCTAACTCTGGCTGCTGTTCGGTGCCGGGCTGGTAGTGTGCTGGGGGTTCGTTAGAGAGCTGCGGTGGCAGAGAACAACTCTTTGAGGATGGTGTTTTTAAGTCCTGATAAACATATGTAATGTTGGTGCTGTGTTTCCTGGCACATCTCCACCACTTGTCTTGCTTTCATCAAGCTTAATATATGACTGTAGACTTAAAATGTTTGTGACCATTTGTAGAGCTGAAACCATTAATCAATCAGCCACTCAAAAGAAACTGTAATTTTGCATGACTGAGTAGTTATTTAATACCAAGATTTCATGCAGAAATCCCAAACATTTGAAACCTCTCATGAGGGATTCTCCTCGTTTTCACTGTGTATTGAGTGCATTGAACTCAATTTGAAGGCGACACCTTCAGCTCTGAGAAATCATGATGGCTGTTTTTCTCTGTTTTCTCATAACTGATAGACTATATGATGGTTTGATTAAACATAAAAAACTGACAGATAAATCAATAATGGCAAAAATAATATTCAGTGTTTTTCTTCCACAAAGCAGTCGAGTCCTCTCCTGGTGTGACGTGGGTGAAATGGGTTTGGGGCATCATGCACACCGTGTAACTGTGACGTGTTATACTCTGTTCTCTTATCCAAACGTTTCCTGTCTGTTGCTTTCAAAGAATATTATTATAATATAAATAATCTTAAAAACTATTGCTGAATTTTACAGTGGCTTTGAACATGACTCAGACATTCATAACTGAGGACAGCTCATTTCATGAAAGGGCAGTTGTATCTGCTTGTAGTACAAGAAGCCTCAGAGGCCCGTGACCTTTAGCTGAAGAGAATCTGCTCCTGAGGGCAGATGAGAGGTGGAGCTGAGGTGGGACAAACCTCCCTAGGGGACACGTGTCTTTACATCTGTGGTAAATAATGTCCACATTTTCCAGCTGCAGTCAAAGAATTAAGCTCACACATGTCTGTGTGTGTCTGTGTGTGCGTGCGCGCACGTATGCGCTCACACAGAAAGACGTGCTGTGTTGATACTCCTGATTCCGGTCCTGGTCGGGGATAGTTTGACTCACTAATACTGAATAGAGTCCATGTCTCGGAAAGTGAGTCAACAGCCGTTGTGGAGATTTGCTTTAAAATAAACTTTAGTTTACGTGAGATCTTTTTGAAACAATCAAAGTCTTTTCAAGCAGAATGTATTCGAGCAATCACATTAAACTCAGTCCCCATCTCCTGACCAAGACCATTCATAAGCACTATGAGTTGAACACGCTTGACATGGTCACATGAGCAGGCTGGTGCTCACACCACATGGGACATGCTCAGCTTCATGTCGCTCTGCTGCCCTCTTGTGTCCAGTGAACAAAGCTCTGCTGGTGCCTCACTGAGTTCTTACAGTGACTTCAGTTCTACAGGGTGTATTGTTCTCTGTTTATGCACAGGCAGAGTTTGACACTGCTAGGCTTCTTTTTATTTCTGTGGTAGGTCCTTCGTTACTTCATTCTGTCCTTTCACTTCATTCTTCTGTGTTTTTTTTATCCGTCAGCTTAGACATTTTGATTTTTCATAGCATAAACAGTACAGGTGGGACTCATAACATCAATGATGCTTCTTTTCTCAGTAATTATTCTGATAGTCCATATTCACAAGACGGCCATTTTCCTCTGACATTGATACTGCAAAATTAATTCATAGCTTTTCTATCGTATTGTGGAACTCTATCAAATGGTAACGTTAGTAGCTGAATGTTAATATTAGCTGTTATCCAACAGTAACCTGTAAGTTATCAAATATGTTGTTTGGCCTTGAAATATGACCCAACATCCCTCCAGATTTTCACTGTGCATTCTCTTCTCAGTTGCTGATCAACCAGGAAGTGATGAAACGATAGCAATCTGTCAGATTCCTTCTGTTAATACAACTTGCAACCTGTAAAACAGCAGTACGACATTATCTTTTTGATAACAGCATTTGAGGAAAATGGCTGCCGTGTGAATGTGGTCTATGCAGTCCAGTACTAACTGATGATAGTAGTTCCACCTGTGCCCACACCTCAGTTCGTGAACCGCTGGTTTTCACTGCAAAGAGTTCTGACATCCAAATTTCAGTGCACTCAGCTTGTTAATTATAACGTGTCTCTCCTCTCCAGCCGTGGCCCAGCGTGTCCAACCTGGCCAAAGACTTTGTGGAGCGGATTCTCACAGTGGACCCCAGCGAGCGGCTCACGGCCGGCCAGGCCCTTAAGCACCCCTGGATCGTCAGCATGGCCGCCTCCTCCTCCATGAAGAACCTACAGCGCTGTATATCCCAGAATCTTCTGAAGCGGGCGTCCTCGCGCTGCCACAGCACCAAGTCGGCTCAGTCCACTCGCTCCAGCCGCTCCACCAAATCCAACAAAGCCCGGCGGGTGCGAGAGAAAGAGCTGCGTGAGCTGAACCGTCGATATCAGCAACAGTATAACGGCTGACACGGGACCGTGACCGCCTACAGCTGTAGCGGACCTTATGCTTTTGGGGGAAACTGCACTATAGTGGCTGAACTTTTCCAATTCAAATTTGCTGCCAGTTTTAGAGGCCAAATGGCTTTAAATCCCAAATCATTGCCTTATGAAAGAGGACAATGACTTGACTAAATACAGCAAAAGTAGAATTAAAGTTGACTGCTGCCAGTTGATCATGAAGACAGTGTAATCTTTAAATTTCTAAGGCAGCGTGTCTCCTGACGAGCGCAGAAACGGACACACGAGTCAAGTTTTGCTCCAAGGATTACATCATCTCTCCATCCATCCCTTCACTTTCTCTCTGGCAGGATGGTGCCTTCCACTCCTTTGCTTTTGTTCTTTCGATCCCTGTGTCTCTACATATTTATTTATTATTGTTGACATGATTATTAGTCTCCATTCAAATGGTCACTGGATAATGACCTTCCACGAGGATCTGTTGAACAGAGTTCTGGGTACTGAAGTTTGTAAGAAGAGAGGGAGGGGACAACAAATCCCCCTCCCTCAATCCTGATTAAAAATTGCTGTGAATTTATTATTGTACTAGTTGTACAGACCTTGTCTGAAGATGTGGCGGAAACATGACAACCACATCCTTTGAGGTCAAAATGAAGGCGTATTTTTTATTAGTCAGTTCTAAGCTTATCCAATCTTGCCATTATTGCTCTGTTGATATC
Source organism: Chaetodon auriga (assembly GCF_051107435.1). NCBI lineage: Eukaryota > Metazoa > Chordata > Actinopteri > Chaetodontiformes > Chaetodontidae > Chaetodon > Chaetodon auriga. Next base: position 22,910,904 of record NC_135079.1, on the reverse strand, counting down.
GTTGTGCTAAAGCTGTCAAAAGATTGTGAAGCTGTTTTGTGTCAGTGTATTCAATTTTAAATGTGTTGAATTAGACAATAGGCCACACAGCCCCCACAGCCCCCACTCCCAATGATGTTTATAGACCAGGATTCACTCATGAAGTACCCGCTGTGTTGTAGAGCAGTGTGTAATAATTCATTGTCTTTATCTGGGTATGTGGTCATTGAGGGTCTCGTGTGGTTTTACAGTTTCAGTGTTGGTTACAGTGAGAGTGGCACATGCTGCGTGCAACAATGTTGGTAAAGCCCGTTGTTATGGAGAGCTGTATCCGGTTGCACCAGCTTTTTGTATGTTCACACTTAGCCTATGTAGTGTTCACGAACTGGGGATTTACACATCGCTGAATCACAGCAGGTTGCACCACGTAAACTACTTCTTACAACGAAATGAGTTGTTACTAGTGTTGCTTTCGTCAACGAAAATTATGACAAAATATCGTCGTCAACGAACCTTTATCACGCTACAGAAACAAAATGTTATTTCATCTCGTCTGGTTTTAGTCAACGAAAATGAAGAGACATTTTAGCTTTAGAGTTTTTGTTTTGTAAACCACATTTAGTCTTGTTTTTATCCGTCAACAATATTGCATTACATGTTTAATTATAGTTATGGTCACATGACCAGCATTTACATTGTGTCTCGTCTCGTTTTCGTAACGATATTTAGTCATAATTTTCTTTGACGAAAGCAAGACTGGTTGTCGCTAAATAATTACGACACCCTGTTCCACGGCCAGCTGAACCCACTGACAAAGCTAGCATTAGCTTGCTAACATTTGACCCCCCAACACTTGATCAAAACTTGGAAGACTTAAAATTACATTTCACAAAAATTACATAATACACCTTCAATGACAAAATGCTTCACCAATAACCATCAGAATTGTAGCTGGGTCAGCACAATCGGATCTTTCCCTCTCGCTCAACAAGACATAAATTCGACTAACTGAAACATGAAGTAAAACAGTGTAAAACCTAAACTTACAAAGGACTGGCTGTTTAAGATATTGTTTGCCCCCTAAAACTGCAATTTTTAGAAGTTTTGACTTCCTGTTTCCATTCACTTTACTTAGTCTGTGTGAGCGTAGACATTTTTCAAGTTTTAATGGTGCAAACTCATAAAGTAAATTGCTAGTTTGAAACGAGCAAGTTGTTACTAATAACTTAGGAAGGACTTCACTTGCAAACATGTTAATGGATTTATGACTAGCGGTGCAACCCAACCCATCTTTCCAAGCCAGCCTCTGTCCCACTCGTCTGTAGCTCAGGGGGTTTCCTCTTGTTGTCAAAGTGTCAATTTATTCTTTGTTAAAGTGGCAAAAATAGTAGCAGATGCCCATTTAGCACAGAATATGGAGAGAAAATCCCAGGAGCATGATGCTGCTAGTGGAGCTGAGGCTAACAAGGAGAGGGGGGGACGTCAGCATCCTCCTCAGTTTCCATTGGCTGTATAGCGCAGTAGTTCTCAGGCAGGTTGCGAGGAGCCTGCTGAGAAACAGCTGTCCTAATTTTGTACGCCACACTCACGACCAAGATGAAGGAAACCACTGAAAATAATGAGGAGCGTGTGGAGGTGCATCAAATGACCATTAGCATGTATGATTTAGAAAAGATCCTGAATTTCAAAACCGAGCACATGCAGCCGTGCAGCCTCATGCATACGTTTTCTGAAGTTTGAAAGGTTACTTTTTGTCTATAAATGCACTTAAATCTGAATACATTCCCGAAGGCTTGCTTAGAGATGAACTCTAGTTTCTCAAATCCACAGTATTGATAGTAAAAGAACAAAAGGTTTACACAACCCTGATTCCAAAAAAAGCTGTGTAAAACATTGATATAACAGACTGTGATCATTTGCTGATCCTTTTTGAAACATACTCGACTGAAAACAGCACAAAGACAATATATTTAATGTTGTAAATATCTGTTTATTCTGAATCTTGTGCAGCAACATGTTTCAAACACATTGGTTCAGGAGCAACTAAAGGCTGGGAAAGATGTGGAACGCTCCAGAAACACCTGTTTGGAACATTCCACAGGTAAACAGGTTGATTGCTAACAGGTGATAGTATCATGATTGGGTATGAAAGGAGCATCCTGGAAAGACTCAGTCGTTCACAAGCGAGGATGGAGAGAGGTTCACCACTTTGTGAACACATGATTGGATGATATACTCTTGGTAAACCTTTCATGGCTGAACACAGTTTGCAAATGATTGCATTTTGCTTTTGCTTTTTTATCTTTGTTTTTGATGTTTTACACAGTATCCCAGCTTCTTTGGAGTCAGGGTTTTATCTTCATGTTCCGCACTTTCTTAATTTTGCCCTTTTCAGTCTGAATCATAAGTAGTCCAGTGCAGTCCAATACATGCTGAATGGATAGTCCACATCCTTCCATAAAAAGGTTTTATGACTACTGCATTACTCAGAGCTGTTGATATGATAGCAATTATCTGAAATGAGACTAGACTAAGGATTTTGTTTGTTGTAATATTGTGATATAGCTGAAATGCTAATGGGTTTTATTACAGTAAAGTGAATTTTCTGACCTTTAAACAAAGTGAAATGAATCATGAATGCAACTGCTTGTCTGATCATCATATCCATGTTTAAATGACTGATTGCAAATGATTTATCACCAACTTGGTCAAAATAATGTGATATTTGATGATTGAATATTCTCCAAAAGTAGCACAACGTAATGATTCAGAAAAAAAAAAAAAAAAGATTGCGATTATATGACTTTTTTGCTCTTTTATCTGGAAAAGCACTTCGTTAAGTTACAATGAATTTTGTTAGTTTTTCCAATTGCAGTCTTACTCTCCATTGGGCCTGTTCATCGCATTTTTCTGATTACTCCCAGAGTCAATCATTTGCTACAGTGTGGTCTTCTCTTCTTTATTTGAGTATTTTGCTGTGATCTACCCCAGACTTTTAAAGTATGTTGCTGTTGTGAACGTTTTAACACATACTGGAAAAATAACCGAGCCATGCCAGCTGACCTCAGTTTTTCCTTTCTTTTTGTCTCTTGTCCTTTGCTCGTTACAGGGCGCTCTGTCATCTTTCTGATACTCCTCTTTCCATTTTCCTTGACGTCACGTTTCAAATCTCTGTCCCACTGCTGTCTGTTATCCGTCCTGGTGTTTCGCCTCTTGATGGAACTTGAGGGTTTATGAAAGACCTGAAGTGAGGCTAACATCAGATCTGGTGTTGGTACACTCAAATCTTCACTCCCGTCGACATTTTTAATATCAAACGCACACTCTATAGCCTTGAAAAGGTGCATTTCTAAACTCCTCCTTCACAGAAACTCCTCTTTTTGGGTGAACTATCACTTTAAGATGTCACAGTTTCTGCAACATACAGTAGTTCTGGTTGTTAGTTCATTGATTGCTCCTAGAGTATCTGTGTGAAATAGACATTTGTAACCTGTTTAAAAAAATCTCTGCTCTAAGACTCTCAGTCACAAAGTAATCACCTGCTGTGGTTGAATGAGCAGCATTGTTGAGTGCCTACCATCGTATACCACGTTCAAGGAATAACCAAATCAGTCCATTAGCAGTTTTGCAGAATGTCAGCACATTTGTAAAAGTGTTTCCTGTCATGTTTTTATATATGTGTGATTTTATATAAATGCTGTCGTCCTAAATGAAGTAGCCAACTCAACACTGTTACCTGAAAACAGTTGTTCATCTTTTGTTATTGTGTGTCTCAATGAATGATAACACTTTGATTCTTCTACCATTAACTTTTTTTATTTTTGTAAACGGTGAGTTGTACGTGCCAATAAAACACTCGAACCTGATTTGCTAGCTTGTAGTTGGATTTTTACACTGTTCTCTTAGAGGTAGTGGGAGTTTCTGGGTAACTTAATGAGTCAGTGCACAGCATGACTATGTTTTAGCTGTTCTAGCACCTTACTTTGAACTACTTGTTTTCAGGTTCATTGGTTTATTATTTACATTCCTTCCTGCACCTGGGTGCACATTGACCATGGAACAGCATAAAGCTGGATTTCAGCACAGGAATGACTACTGATGGAGATGCAGTAATTTCATTCAAAACATCAGACCAGCTTGAAACACATCTTGGTGGATAAACTGTCTTTTTGTATAACTATTTTCACCTATAGTTTTTGAATTAGCAACAAACTAAATGACCGATGTGAAAGAGGTTGTGTGCAGTGACCAGCCTCTTTTCGCTCTGTTTAGTTTTGTTTTCAGCACATTTGCATTTACGATTCAGTTTCAATGCCCTCATCAACACTAATTCCAGGTGCAGTTGTTCTCGTCCAAAAAGCTCAGATAAACGTCGTCTGCTTTATGCCCAACACCAAACGGCCAGCTGACAAAGCTAGCAACGAGCTGGTGGAGAAGCTGGTGGCTGAGGTTTCGGAAGCTCCAGAGCAACTGTGCCATACTGTCAAGGTTTAATCCAAAACTAATTCTGCAGGGAGTGAGTCCTCCAATTTATTGGGGTTGTAGTTTCCATTACAGTGGGTGAAATAAGCATGTTAAATCATGCAGGTATGGTACTACTGTTGTCTTACTTACAGCCCCGCTTCCTGATGACCAACAGCGCCATCTGTTGGCAACACCGCAGAGTGACGGGGAAGGCTGAACTAAAGTGGTAGCCGGAGGCCCTTTGGGTTGCCAGGTTTGATACAAAGCGTCACACACCGTGAATGAGTTAACGGTGCATTTGAAGGGTAAGAAGAAAATAATGGCGCCAGCAATTTGATTACGTGACATGTTATGTTTCTTCGAAAACGTTCCGGAAAACACACGTCTCTGTACATGGTATATTCGTAATGCATCAGAAGTTGATTGTGCTCAGTGGTTTGAGAGGATAAGTTAACCAAACCTGGCACCCCATCGTAACCAGACGTCAGTGGTCTGCGGCTGTAGCGTTTAGTGACTTTGCTGCTAGCTTTTGTTCGGTGGTCACTAATCTAGCTACCGATTATCAGCCTAAAAATACACGAACAGTAAACGGTACAAAGGGATAACTGTGGCGCGCGAGACGTTGTTCAGCTCGGTGAGTAACGTTAAAACCAACATAAAAACCAGCAGCACATACTGGAAAATACTAAGCTAGCTAGCTAACGCTGTACATGTGATAGACTGCTGGGTCTGAAAAATCTATTAGCATGTCGTCTTGTTTACAAAACCAATTTCAAATGGCTAAGTTAAGCTTTCGCGACCTTAACACGTACTTTAATGGTTTTTAAATATCGATTTCTACAGTCGACGATATTATTATGCTATTACTATCCGATACTTAGCCTCAGCCTCCAGCATGTGTCTGCTGATGCTCGCATTGTTTATGCTGATAAAGTAGTGACTTCTGTGAGGCTACATGGCTTTGTTTGGTCCTTTGACTTAGCTAACTAACTAGCTAACCTGAGTTTTAGATGGAGTCTTTTGACTGAAGATTGTGTCTCACCAGCACCAGTAAACTGTTATTTAATCTCACGACTCTATCGACGTGCCTGATGTTATTTAAATCCTGGTAACATTAGACCTTTTATGCACCCTCTAATGTAAACTACATTTAAACTGGTGTGTGTGTGTGTGTGTGTGTGTGTGTGTGTGTGTGTGTGTCATAGTGTGCTTGGTTTGCTCAGGGAGTTGACAATGAACACTACAGAGAACAAAATGAAGCCTGTCTCAGGACTGAAACATTGGAGGTTTGGCTGTGGTGAGCCCTGCACCTCAATAACCCTTGATGTCATACAGAAGGAATGGATCCTGATAAAACTAATACAGTTAAACCAAATTTCTGCTTAAAGTGATTGTCTAAGGGACCCCTCAGATCCAAAGAAATGACCCCACTTCATTGCCTGTAGATTGCAGTGGGTCTCTCCTCTCTCCTCTGATTGTGGTGGGGGTCCCCTCAAAGGTATTTATCTATTTTCGCCTTGAGGCTTGGTGCCATTTTTGTGGTTTGGTGTTGTGTTGACACAGGTAGTCCCAGCCTGTCTTTTACAGCCCTGCCTTCACCAGTGGGGCTATTTTTACAGCCCTGTCTCCAAACCAGTAGTCGTTAGCTGTATTGTTGTCTCACACAGGCAGGGATCCTGCCCCGAGCCGGAACTAGTGATTGAGCCCCCTCCTGTCAGCCCAGACCAGCCAGGGGCTTTTAATTATATCGTCTACACTTGTGTAGGCCCATATCTACAGTTTTTACTTGCTGTATCATTAAGGCTGAGTAGGGGTAACCATGTGACCACACACAGACAATGGAAGTGAGGAGGATGGGTTTGTCATTTCTGAATTTCTGATAAACTAATGATATCCTTTAACATGAAAGAGCTGCTACAGTGTAGTTTGAGTAATGTTTGCTAGTGTTGCTGAAGTCTCCATAGAGGAAGTAAAGGCATCATCAGGAGAACTAGACGGCTGATGTTACACTCGAGTGGTTTGCTAGTTAAAACAGCGTTAGATATCACCACTAGTATACCATGGAACCAAACACAGACTGAACCCAGAACTGAACACGCTAGTAAACACTACTGTGCTATTTAAATCTGTTTGTTTGTTTTTTGCGTCTCTCTTCATAGCAACAAAACAACTAGCACGTCTGCTGTCAGGTAGCACACAAACAGGTTTACAAAAATTGATGGGGTGTTGTTTTCAACCTTTGATGGCAGTGTTTAGCTTGTAATGACAATATAGTCATCCCTGCCTGGATAAAACAGACTAAAGGTAGACGTACACATGCACATTGCTTACTGTGTAGCTGCACAGTCAGTGCTGGAACATGTTGCACACGTGCTATGTGCAGCAGTCAGAGAGCAGCGGGTCCACAGCGCACTGAGTGGGCTTTGTGGAGGCTAATTGTTGAAATGAGGAAATGAGAGTGGGTGCCAAAATGTAAAAAAACAACAACAAAAAAAAAACCAATGAATTTCATAAATGAACAAAGCAACACATCTTGGTATTCTGTAAGAGCTCAAAGCCCATCCTTGGTGTCCCACTGGTGTAAAGTAGAGGCAGTTACAGACTCGGCAGGAAGGGAGGTTGTCTTATGTAACCTGGGCTGGACCCTCCGTCATAGTTTAGCTGGTTCTCATGAGCTCTAGTGTTGAGATTGGCAAGTGTGTGTGTGCGTGCGCGTGTGTGTTTGCTTGCCTTTGCCTTTGTGTCTTGAAAGTAGCTGTGTGTCTTATTGATGTGTATTTTATTACTGGGCTGTCTGAGCCTTGGGCCAGAGGGAAATGATCCTGTATACCCACCCAGAATTAGCTTTTTGATGCAGCACAGAAGGATACAGGTGTGTGTGTGTGTGTGTGTGTGTGTGTGTGTGTGTGTGTGTGTGTGTGTGTGTGTTGGGGAGTCATATGTCACACAGTTTCGGGTCAGTCGAGGCAGGCTAGCTGATTCTTTTCATGCTGGTGGGTGTTTTCCGTGAATCTGGGTTGTGTTTATCTACCTGGAAGGTCCTTTGTGCAATGCTGGGTGGCTTTCATTGTAGCAGAAGGATGTTTTTGATGCGAGTTTGTTTTAAAGCAGCTCAGTGTATCAGTTAGTTGTTGAGTTTCTTCATTGTGTCTGCAGTTGCTTGCTGTCTGTTTCTGTATAACTCAGTAAGCCATGTCACGCTTGCAGGTGAGATAAACCTTTATCTCAGTGGGCATGCTCTATCTAGTAATGGGGTTGTTCCCCGAGGGCAGCCCAACTCTTCATGAGTGGCTAAGCGAGGATGGAATGGCTGATCCGACATTCTATATCTCCCTGCACCCAACACCTCCTTCCTTCCTTCCCCTTGGCACAATGGAAGAAGCACTCCTTTCTCTGAACGCTGCATTATGGGATAAAAATGTAACCAAAGTCTCTATAAGATTGTTTTCCTCAACACTGATGGTGTAGGAGGCTAGAAAATAAACTAATTTGCGATCTTTGCCAAGGTGATATTTTTTATCTTGATTTGGTTTGTCAGTCAGCAGCAGATCTCAAAACAGATTTTCATTAAATTTCTGTAGACAGATAGACCTGAGGCCAAAGAACAACTGATATAGTCATATCGCTATTGCCTATATGTTGGCAGATAATGTGAAAAGAAATTGCATTGCAGCAATAAATGTTCAAAGGTATGTTGTTATGTACTGCATATATGACCTCAATTTTACTTAAATCCATTTTAAAGTGAGAATATGTGCCTCATTTCAAAGCTCATTTCAGGACACCCGGCGGTTTTGCTGTTACAGCCATACTTGGTCTGGTATGAGCAAACTTAATGTTAGCAAACTTAAATTATATGTTGCTGTGTAAGTGACATTACTGATTCAGTTTGTGACTTAATGACTCTTTTATCCTTGTGTTACTCGAACAATGTTTTGGCATTTACTAAGCAGTAATTTTCAGTGTTTAGCATAGGCTCACATAAATATATTTATGTGTTTTTTGTTTTTACTTTATATGCATTATTTACAATGATTTGATTTGCAGTTAGCTTTAAGGTTAAAAATTACCATTGTTATATTTTACTGTGACTGTAATCTTTACTTATCAAGGTTTATCATTCGACACCCACACTGCACTCATGCTCTGCCTCCAAGCCCCTCCTCCCTGCGGCGTCTGCTCGGCTGCCGTGACAACCAGTAACGTTAGCCTTAACATCGGAAACAAGCTAACACTGCCCAGCCGCTACATCACAGTCGCTAATATACCATACACGCTGCAGAGTGTTACTGTAACAATCGCCATATTAGCTTTATCGTTATTTGCTGTCTTAGCTGTATATGCTGTTGTTGGCAGCGGCGGTATGGGCAGTTTCTCCTTTGCGGGTGGTTGTTGCTCCACCATAGCTTTCACTAACCTCCTGACGTCGTTCACAGAGCTGTTCAACTGAGTGGCAGCCAGCAGCATGAGCGGAGGGAGGGGGCGGTTCACAGAGTGTGTGAGTAGTGATTGACAGATGTCAGACACTCCCTCAGACGCTCCTCTGGCTTTGATTGGTTGTTTTGTGTTGGGTGCGGTGGATTCTTTCAAAGCAGTAGGAGCAGTAGGTGGGACCAATGGAGCCTTTTTTTTTTTTTCACAGATTACATGTTTCATGTACTGCTGTCTGGGCATAGGGACAGTTTTAGCAAATATGACAAAAAATACTTTTATACAAGTTACCTACTGCAGCTTTAAAGGGTGTAATAGCAAGTTTGACAATATTGTTTTTTTTTTCTCTTTTCCTCCCAGATACAAACAGGAAGGACTGAAATTGACACCAGCATCATCCTCCTTCACTGCTCCCGCCCTCCTCCCATCCATCCACTTCTCTGATTGGTTGCCTCCTCCAGTTCTCAACATGGCAACAGTGTTCCTCCTCTGGCAGTCCCACTGACCTCCACCCTGGACTACCACCATGGAGAGAAAACGCAGAAAGAAATTAATCTAGCTGCTCAGGCCGTTTGCAGTATGGACTCATTTTGGGAGCTTTGGACCTGAAATGCTCTGTTCCAACCCCTGACCTGGAACCAGGTTTTAACTGCTCATTTTTCATCTGAAACAGCACTTCTGCTGCCAGAGTTTCAAAGGCCTGGTCAAACTGATAGTTTGTGCTACTTCACAACTTAAAATGCTCCTGCTTCCTGTGTGGGCATCCATGCTTTTGGGGATGCTGGTGGGTTTCCTGCCTTTGGTGGGGATGGAGCCAACAGGAGGAGCTAAATCTGGCTCTGACCACGCCCCCAACCCAGAGCCCCTCTCTTCTTCTTCTGGCTCCAACTGCTCCCAGTTAACCCTCAAACTGGAGTTCTCCTCTAAGGTGGTGGAACATGGTAAGAAGAACATGATGGTGGACATATTTTTAACTGTGTCTATTCAAGCTGTGGAAACACTGGATATGAAAATTTCAACACAGGAAGATCTCAGTTATTTAGAAATTCCGGAGGTTGTAGTCAGAAAAAATGCTAAATTCTGAGGGGAAGTCAGGAAATATCACAGCAAGGGATGTCAAAATATTTTGCCTTTATCCCAAAGTCACTGGAGTCCTTTTAAAATTGAATATCTGAGTAGCTGAGCCATGGTGTACTATTCTGCTGCGCTGAAGGTTTTAATCTTTCTTTGATTTATAGCAGTCCAACACTTCAACTTTAATAATAACACCATGCTGTGAATACTGGTTTACCATTTAATATGTAGCTATCTCTTTAAATGAATTGCTGGCTTAAGGCCATCAAAGGTCAGAGAAAATCTGGGCAGAAGTCCTTTCTCTTAACAGTAACTGCTGAGCTTTAATGGGAGAGATACTTGAACCACAACCGCTCCAGTGGAGATGCTGATGGTAATAAAAAAAAAAAAAAAAAAAAAAGAAACCCATTATGGAGATAAAAGGAAGTGCTTGGGAGCAAAGCAAGCAAGTAAAGTGACACAGAAGTTAATAAAAGGTGGAACTGTAAAAACAGGCTGAAATTCGTTCATGAAGAAATGCTTTTATTTGTTTTTGCTGTAGTTGTAGTATAAACCAGTGATACCACAACAATGCAAGTGAGAGGAAATGCAACAATGTCATAAGCAATTCACACAGATACTGTTGGAGGTGCTTAATATGTACTTAGTGCATACAGGTCATAATGATGTGCTAGTTGTGCTGAGCTGAGGACACACCCCATCCAGCTAGTTGTCACAACTCGCTATTCAGGCTCTGTGCTCATGTGATGTTCATACAGATTCTGTAAGAACTGACACAGGAATAAAAACAGACTTTTTCTTCCTGTTTGGAGAGCATGTTAACAGAATGTGTTAGCTGTTTTATCTGCCCATGACTTCAAGAGAGCAGAGACTTAATGTAAAACATTTGATGTCAAATTTTTCACAACTGACAACAGGCGTTTGGTTAACCAGTGATTTTTCAGTGTAGAACTTCATTCATTCCTGAAGAAATTCAGTATTTTTTTAAGTATGTATGTTTTCATCGTGTGTTGCTCAAGCAGTCCTCAGCAGTTCAGTGTGAATGTGGGTTAACAAAGGGCTTGAAGCGGCTTTAATTGGACCGTGGGTCCAATAAAGTGTTGCTCACCTCAATGCACACTGTTTATTAGCACATCTCCCACCCTGCCCTTTAAAACATCCGCTTCTTCCCTCTCTGTCTCTGCAGAGTACATTATAGGTTTTACAGGGTATTTCTCGGCCAAAGCTCGCAGCCTGTACATCAGCAGCGCCCTGCGGAACGCCGGGGACGGAGCGCTGGAGTGGCACATAGTTCCCAGAGAAAACCCAGCCTCTGACTTTCCCAGCGACTTTGAGTTGGTCCACATCCGTCAAGCTTCCCCCAGCAGCCTGCTGACCTTAGAGGACCACCCTTACATCAAGAGGGTGACGCCTCAACGCAAAGTGTTCCGCATGCTCAAATACCTTCCCTGTAAGTCTGACAATATTGTGTTATTGTGTAGGATAAAAGATCAGTGTCTCGAAGGTTGGCACGTCTACCTAAGAAATATAAAACCCAGCAATGTTACAGAAAGCTGTTTGTCTGCTACACTTCACAGTGTGTCTTTGTTTGTTGAATCAGAGGATGCGTTTCTCTCTCCACTGTGTTTGTGGTGTAAGAAAGGATTGTATATCCTAATGTGAAGTGCAGGCCAACTTTGGGGTGTTGATGCTGGGGTGTGTATGTGGTGTTGGGGGATGGGAGGAGGGACAGAGAATGACTGTATTTGCTCACCCTGGGAGGGAGTAGGTGACTCAGTGTGGTGGGGCTTGCTTGGGGTGGTGGCAGGGGGGGGCATGCCTTGCGCCTGGCACTGGATGAAAGACCGCAGTGTGCCGCCAGCCTACATATACACATGTAGTATCAGTATGGAGGCCATGTGCAGCGCATGAACCCTTTTATGTGCTGAAGAACAAGACACAAGTCAGTCGTGCACTGTGTTAAATCTCTGTAGTAGTAGTGGTTTTTATAGTTTATAATATTGGCCATGTTTCAAAATAAGTTAGGTCATTATTGGAATTATTCAACATTGTTTTATTTGCATATCTCAGTACTGACATTTGACTCTTGACACATTGTCTCTACTCATTCATGCTTTAAGCTAAAATCTCAATTACTGGTTGTGTTGAACTTTGGATACCATTCACTCTCTTAGAAATATTCAATTTTGTTGTTCACTTAAAATGAAAATAAGTGGGAGGAACCTTCAAACCCTTCAAATCGTCTTCAGCCTCTTCACACTTGTCCAGGCTCTCATGTAGAAGCTTCATTCAGACTTCAAGCCGCTCATGACACACGGCACTTTCACACATTTTTTGCAGCTTTTTCACATCTGTCATTGGTCTTTTGTTACCTCGGTTCAAATTTCATGCTCGTTTCAGACCTTTTCCAGATTTCCAACAGAATGTTCAATGTTCCGGCAGGTGACATCACACACACTCTGTACAAATTTTCTGACAAAATTATCTTCAGCCTCCTCTTGATCCCACATTTTCCAGACTTTCTGCACACTTCAAAATGAAGTTAGTCCTCCCTCTCCCAATGAATTCATTAAAACAGCTGGAATTACGCATTTTGCACAATTCATTTGATATGCAAATTTAATCAAGAGCAACTACGTAAATAATGCTAAGGGCTGCACACTGAGGCAAGAAGTGATGCACGTGGTTAAGGTTGCTAGGTGATGGTGCCACTGGTGAACCACATTGTGAATTAACTACATTTAAAAGAGTCTAATCTGATGCACTCAGACGATGCTAACGGAAATACTGCAGAGAGAGTCTTGCCATTTTTAGCTCACTAAGTAACCTTGTGGTTTGTTTATTAACTGAAGTGTGAGAATGTATTCTGAATGCATGAGAAAGCATGAGTGCATGTTACAAATGATATACGTTATGTGCACTGAATTGAAATTGAAGCTATCAGCAGTTGGAAAATGGCTCTAGTGTCTTTACTCACTCTCCTGGAAACAGATTGCTCTAGATGCACCTTGAACCTGATTATAGAGTAGAATACCTGAGAAAGGCAAGTCCACATTCACTAGATGTGGATACATGAGTTGATTTGTGAGTCCGTGAACCAGCTGCTTAGTGAGAGAATTAATCAGCAGGAATGATAAGAGAGAAGACCTCACCCCTGCTTTCACACCTCCTTTAAATGCATAAAAAGCCCTGCAGGCCTCTGCTGCTGTTTGCTAATAACCTTGTGATAATTTGTTCCATCCAAGTGATTCAAATTGTGATAAAATTGGCTTCAATGAGGCCAATGTGATCTGCCTCAGCCAAAAGAATGAAGGAGGGAGAGAGGCAGAAAGAAAGAAAGATGGAGAAATGAGTTGAAGTGAGGCATCAGAACGTGATGAGCATGATTAGGTTAAAGGGAGATTGTGTTGTCTGCAGGAGGAGCTGAAGTGGCAGACAGCAGTAACAGGGCATGTAATTATTGGCTGCAGTCATTCATGGAGGATAAAATGTTCATTTAGCATGTAATGATGTCAGTGAACATGTTTCTCGATGTGTCTAAGTAGAGTTTGAAATTGTAAAAATTTGTCTCCTGAGTACAGTATGCAAAAGACTTTTTAATCACACATTTGCCCATGTTCTGTCTCCGTAGCACCCGAACCTGCAGTACCCTGCAACGCCACCCGCGGGACGCAAAAATGGCAGTCCTGGCAGTCATCCCGACCTTTCAGGCGAACCAGCCTGTCGCTGGGCTCGGGTTTCTGGCATGCCACTGGCCGCCACTCCAGTCGGCGTCTGCTGCGGGCCATCCCCCGCCACGTCGCCCAGATCCTGCAGGCAGATGTTCTCTGGCAGATGGGACACACTGGTTAGACCTTGGACCTTTGACTTCTCTGATAGAGGGCCAGGGTGGTGGGGACTTGACCAAACATCTGCTGCTGAATGTTTAAGCAGAAATGAAGGACTGCTTTTGATGAAAGAATGGTCATGACAAATAAACCTAGAGAAAACGTTTTTGTTTATGGTCTTAGAAATGGAATGAGCTCTTGGTGACACCCAGCCCAGCTTGATTTTACCCCCCTCTTCTGTGTGTACAGGTTCTGGTGTGAAGGTGGCTGTGTTCGATACAGGCCTGAGCGAGAAGCACCCACACTTCAAGAACGTAAAGGAAAGGACCAACTGGACTAATGAAAAGACACTGGATGATGGTGAGGAGGAAGAGCAATGATGATGGTCATCGTGTTGATGATGGCTGATGTTGATGACTAACAATGTAAATGATAGACAACTATGTTAATAATGGTATTGTTGATGGTTATTACTTGGGATGTTCCTAACACCTAATGTCTGTGACGTTTAAACAGAGGTGTAAACTTTGAGTGGTCTAAAAGTAAGAAAATACTCAGACATTGTGCGAAAACTTTGCAGTGGGCATCAGGTTTTCCATGATTTCAATGTCCCAGACAAATGGGAGAAATTCTGGTCCAATATTACTTGTGTTTATGGACCAGATTTTTCCATGTTTTTGTGCTAAGTGACTAATGGAGACAACAATTTTTGAAATTGGTCCAGTATTGAAAGAGAGCGTTGCAGTTGGCAGCCACGAAACAGGCTGTAATGTAGCCTGATCCCTCCAGGTGTTAGCGCACCATCCATGTACATCCACTAAAGTCTCTGTTTCTACTGACGTGCTCAGATTGTTATTCTAAGTGTCTGACAACATTGTGGAAAGGATCTCTACAGCGATAGACATTTTTATTAAAGTGTAAGAGTCCTTCTGTTTACCCAGACTAAAACTCACCAAAACCATCTTGGGTTGTCTTCCTACTGTTCCAACAATCACCATCAACTCTGGTTGAAATAAACCCTTAGTTCACAGAATTAGGAGAGGAGTGAGAGGGAGGGCGGACATCAGAGAGGCAGCAAGAGAAAACAGCATGCAGAGCTGGAATATTTTCACATTTTACTTGGAAATAATTTTCAAAGGACAGTATGACTCGAGAGATTTGGGCTGAAGCTGCACTGGGAGTGCTGAAATGAGGCTAAAAAAGTGTGTGTGTGTGTGTGTAAGTGTGTGTAAGTATGTAAGTAAAGATGGCTGGATAATGATCGATCTCTTGTCCTGTTTTTCAGGTCTGGGCCACGGTACATTTGTTGCAGGCGTGATAGCCAGTATGAGAGAGTGTCAGGGCTTTGCCCCTGATTCAGAGCTGCACATCTTCAGAGTGTTCACCAACAACCAGGTACATACATGCTCTCAACATATTTCTTACTGTTGTAGTAGTATTGAGGAAAAAAAAAAAACAACCAAAAACAAACTTTTTTTGTTCCAGTCTTTATGCTGAGCTGAGCTAACTGGTTGCTAGCTGTACCCTCTTGTTGAATGGACAATCCTCTCATCTTACTCTCGGCAAGAAAAGGGATAACTGTATTTCCCAAAATGTTGAACAATTCCTTTGAAATAATATTATCTTGCAGTATTATGAATTACATGAATTACATTCATTTATATATTCAGTTGTTGTGCTGTCAATTCCAACTTCTTTGTCTGATGTCGAGGCTGCAGTTTATTGACTTTCTTGTGAAATGCTCCAGTGCAGCTTCATGCGTAGTAGTTATACTGTTTGATCCAACAACAAAATAACCAGAAATACAACACTGATACTACAGTAAGCCCTCTCCTCAGGTCAAAGGCGTTTATCTTAAATCAGGTTAAACTGTGTTTTGGATGCATTGGAGTATGTGACATATTTGTCTTTCCTCACCTTCCAGGTATCATACACCTCGTGGTTCCTGGATGCTTTCAACTACGCCATCCTGAAGAAGATTGATGTTCTCAACCTCAGTATCGGAGGGCCTGACTTCATGGACCACCCTTTTGTTGATAAGGTGAAAGATGTTAGTTCCAGTCTAGACACAGGAAAGGTAATATTTTCAGAGAGACAGGAAGAGTGACATTTAACCAGTAGGATGTGAACTGATAACAGATGTTTTCATGTTTGGTCGAACATAAAAAAGTAGAATCCTAAACCATCCTTCCTCCCTCTAGGGGGGCCACTGTTGTGGTCAGCACCTGAGAAGCTTACTGTGCATATGTTACAGGAGAGAGGGGGTTACTCACTAAGGGGGCCCCAGCAGTTGTGTCTGTATTCCCTGCACCCCTCTGACCCCCCACCTTGGCAGCATACTTGTATCATGTATACACACTAACCTCTTCAGTGGCTGGAACTGCTTCTGTTGGGTGAGGCATCAGATAGTTCAGGACCACTCAGAAGAACATGTAACTCTGCTATTTTATGTTATATTCTTTATTGATGAAAAAAGTTTTGTATTTATGAATTGCCTTGCGGCATCTGTTAAGTGGTCTGGTATATGGCTCAGAGGCCAGAGGTTCCCCACCCCTGCTCTAAGCTAATTTCTTTTCACCATGTGCTCATGAGCTGGTCAACTGTCAGTGAAACCAGCTAAAATCAGGTGCATGGCAGCGTTAGATCCCTGCAAAATGTTCACCACTCACAGGTGAGCACTAAAACTACGTGCCATCTGCTGCATTAAACACTCAGTTTAGAAATATTTAACTTTGTTGTTCCAAATTGACAAATGCATTTTCCTACTTACAGGACCTTTAGGGAATCACATACTGAACAACGTCAGGAACGTGGATCAGCATGTTATTAAGATTTAAGTGTAGGCTGTGAAAGAAGCAGTCAGGTTGTTGGCAGGTTGGAGTCCACCAGAGTCAGTTCTTCCGCACTCTTTTCTCTATGTGACCTTCTTGCAGTCCCAGTAAAGAAAGTCAGAACAACAAATTAAATGGAGCCCACTGGAGAAATGTCATCTTTTCCCCATACCAACTCGATGAATTTTCTTGTTTGATTGACAGGTATGGGAGCTCACTGCCAACAGAGTGATCATGGTCTCCGCCATTGGCAACGATGGACCTCTGTATGGGTATGCTTATTACTTTAACTTCCAAACAATGGCATCCACACTTCTGAAGAAGGACTTCTGAGTGAAGGCTTAATCCTAAAATATTGTGATCTGTAATCATGTCACTCCTGTTTCCTTGCTTTGAAGTCTTTTTTCTCATAAAAGCCTTGTCTTTTTACATTCATATAACGGTCTGTTTTTTGTGCAAGTGAGACATATGGTGGCTAATGTCAGTAAACTTAAGGTAAATATTCGTTATGACTCTTTTTTTCACGTCTGCTACTTTTATTATATCTTAGCATTTTAGCTAATTGCTAAACAGTAATAGTTTTAAACTGCAGTTTTCTCTTTTAGCCGCAGCTGTTTCAGCACAGATTACAGTGTCTCACTTTATATCTCGCTGCATTTTCAGTGCATTTTTTAGCCAAATCACTTCACCACTAGTTCACCATCACCTCAAATGGAAATTTTCCTTATTTTAAATGTTCTCATTGGAAAAGATTTTCTCTGTTGTTGTTTGTTTAAATCCTTGTTTAATTGTGCAGAAGTGCTTGCTTCCTCTGCACCATTCTGACCGCTTTAATTATCCAAATGATCTCCTGGCCAGCTGGGTTTTATTATCCTGCTGAACATCTGCTGACTCTTCCTTCTCTGTAACAGAACATTAAAGCTGCAGTAGGTAAGATGGAGAAGAGAGCAAGTTCCACGTCACTCCCCCTCCTTCTCCACTGCACTTATGCTCTGCCTCCAAGCCCCTCCTCCCTGCGGCTTCTGCGTGGCTGCCGTGACAACCAGTAACGTTAGCCTTAGCATCAGAAACAGGCTAACTCTGCCCAGCCGCTACATCACAGTCGCTAACATACCGTACGCGCTGAAGAGTGTTACTGTAACAATCGCCATATTAGCTTTCTGGTTACTTGTTGTCTTAGCCGTATATGCTGTTGTTGGCAGCGGCGGTATGGGCAGTTTCTCCTTTGCGGGCGGCTGTTGCTCCGCCATAGTTTTCACTAACCTCCTGATGCCTCTCACAGAGCTGTTTTACTGAGCGGCAGCTGGGAGCATGAGCAGAGGGAGGGGGCGGTTCTCAGCATGTGTGAGTAGTGATTGACAGATGTCAGATGCTCCTCTGGCTCTGATTGGTTGTTTTGTGTTGGCTGCGGTGGATTCTTTCAAATTGCAGTAGGAGCAGTAGGTGGGACCAATGGAGCTGTTTTTTTTTCACAGATTACATGTTTCATGTCCTGCTGTCTGGGCATAGGGACAGTTTTAGCAAATAGGACAAAAAAATTACTTTTATACAAGTTACCTACTGCAGCTTTAAAAGAATGAAACAGGGAGAAGAGACTCTTCTTGATGCGCTCTCATGCTTTAATGCTGCAGTGGAACTGTAAACTGTTCAGTTAAGTCTTGTCAGTGAAGTAAAAGAAGTTTCTCTCTTTCAGCACCCTGAACAATCCAGCAGACCAGATGGACGTGATCGGGGTCGGAGGGATCGACTTTGAGGACAATATCGCCAGGTTTTCATCCAGAGGCATGACCACCTGGGTGAGTTACTCCAGGAACACACACTCAGACTCTGCCACACATGCAGACAAACACCGTATCATTTATCAGTCTAAGAGCAGACATCTACTCCAGAGACTGACTCTGTGCTTTAGACGCTAGTCAACCATGATGTAAGCTCCTGATCCCTCATCCACATCCCATCAGCCAGTCTCTCTCACACACACACACACACACACACACACACACACACACATACATATACACACACACCACTTTTTATCAGTCATAGCCCAAAGCAGACATCTGATTAAGGCTTCACTCTCTGATCCAGTCAGTCTCTCTGCCCCCTCAACTACTGTCAGCCAGCCATGAAGAGGCCAGAAGGAACAGACAGCACTCACTCACCCACTCAGCTCTCCAACCTGAATACATCAAACACATTTCAAAAAGCAGCCCTTTTGATCACAGTTTTCTCAGCTTTTGTTCATTTCCTCCCACTTCCTACTTGTTTTTCCCTCTCGCCCTCTGTTTTCTACTACTTGTCTTTCTGCTCTGTCCCTCCCTTCATGTCTCTGTTTGTTGGCATCGTCTGATTGTGTGCACCTACCTTTTGGCCACCATCACATATACAATCAACACCTGATGTCTGCAGAATGCCTGTTTTTTTCAACAGTAGTGAAGCTGTGGTAGAGTTGTATAGTGGCTTAAATAGTCTCTGTGACTACATGATGTGGGCGTAGTGACACGAAGTGAAACATACATTTAAGTGTGTGAGTAAGAGCTATTTGAAATTTTGAATTACAACTTTAGGTCTTAAAAATAAGTAATACAGTCACTGTTATGTCTATGCACTCTCTGTCTTTATCTCATGATGTGTGTCTGTCACCTATGTCTGTGCAGGAGCTGCCAGGCGGTTATGGCAGGGTGAAGCCTGACATCGTCACCTACGGTTCTGGCGTTCGCGGATCGGGGATGAAGGAGGGATGTCGCTCTCTGTCTGGCACCAGTGTTGCCTCTCCCGTGGTGGCTGGTGCTGTTACTCTGCTGGCCAGGTCAGTATCATAAACAGAACTATGTTGTCATGAAGTGTCAAGAGTTTGACCATTTTATTCTGAGAAGAAAAGCAAGAATCATAAACCAAGGGAGTTTTAACTGTGTTTATCTAGGGTTGGGAAAATGTAAGGTTTTTCGATACCTTGCTTTCAAGAAATAAACCTGACCATATTTTAACAATACTTGCAGTGTGGTTCCAGGTGTGATAATAGATTAGCACAACTTGTTGTGCAGACATTCTTGGTTCCAGATGATTTTTCCGACTGATTTTGGTGATCCCGTGGCTTTTTTTTTTTTCTTTTTTTAGTGAAGTCTTTCTATCTATCGGATGGATGACCATAAAATTTTGGTACAGACATTCATGTCCCCTTCAAGATAAATTGTTAGAACTTCTTTTAAATTTTCCTCAGAAAGCACTGCTGTGCCAAAGTAAAGGGAAAGTAGCAGTTCAGCCTCACATAACTGCAGATTCTTAGTCATATTCGTTAACAAAGGAGTGCCCCAGCCCCCCTCTTGACCAAGTCAGCAGCCAGGATCAGACAGAGCAGCAGCCCTAAAGCTGGTAGGGATATACCGTCCCATTCAGGTCATTCAGGTCAAGTCAGCAAGACTGACATTTGCAGTTCTGTGGTCAGAGAGCAGTCTGACTAAGGCTGAATCCCATTTCACCCCTTGGCCCTCCCCCTTGGCCCTACCCCTCCGTTTTGCGCGTTCACGTGGAGGGGTAGGGGTGTCCCAATTCCCATTATGACGGAGGGGTAGGGGGAAGTGGTAGGGCTATGTACCCCTCCAAATGGAGATTTTTCCGAGGCACACTCCAAACGGAGGGGTACGACAGTTTTCCCAGAATGCCTTGCAAGACCGGCATTATGGCTGACAGAAGGCCACAAATGTAAGTATTTTCTCCATGAATAAAGTTTTAAAATTTACGAAAATCACTTTATTGTCTATTTTAACGTTGTTTCAATGTGTAGTGGTCATTTTCCTCGTAAAAAATCCCCTGAAAAAAATCGATAGTAGTCGAGGCTTCAGTTACGTGGTTACCGTTGCCAGGCTCAATGCCACTAGCGGTGCTCTGTGGGTAGCCCTGATGATAATCTACAGTGATAACGTTATCAATAATAACTTCGGCAACCTCGCTGCTGGTATTCAGTTACATTGATAGCGTTATGGGATACAACATGCAGGAATGTCATACACAAATCGAATGTGACGGTAGCAGGCCTACGACTAGCAGCAGACAACCGTAAAAAGATCCCAATAGCCCACGCAACAGAGATTACCACAGCGGTAGACGGCATGATTCCCCGAGATCTCCGGCAAACACTTGTCGCATCTGCCTACGTAAGAGGCAGCGGCGACTACTGATGACGTACGCGATTGTCGAAGGGGTGTCCCAATTCGGAGGGGTTGACTTTCGGCCCTACCCCTTGGCACTCCGTTTCAAGGGGCAAGGGACAAGGGGTAGGGCTAAGGGGTAGGGGTAGAAAAGAGAAATGGGATTCAACCTAACAATTAGGAAATCCAGATCTCTACGGTCTCTAAAGATTTGCATGTCAAATATCTGAAATGTAAATCAGCCAAAATTGATCTGTTTTCAGTTACATTCTGGCAATCTAGTCATGACAACGCCTCTTGTGGACTAGTTTTAGGAAAGGCGTGGAGCTGTGTGACACTCTTCTGTGGTGGCTGAAGTGAAGACATGAGGGTACTGTTACAGCTAAGTTTGTCATCAGTGGATACATGTGGATTATTTTTTTTAAGCTTGATGTGGTGTAATCGTCTCTTGTTCTGTAACCCTACATGAGCAGTCAAATGTGTCCCAAAGGAAGGAGGAGTGTCGCTGATTAATGTCTGGCATTATTCTCAGTCTGTCGATGTCACGTCTTTACATGGTGAAAGCCCTCTTGTTGCAGAGCTGTAACTGAGCCGATTTCGTGAGCTCATGTTGCTGGATTAAACATCATACCACCCTTGTTGACAGCAGGCACCTCTCCCCTCTCCCAAGAGAATGACACATACACACAAATACCAGCCCATCCCTCCTCTTTCCTCCAGCGCTGTTCTGGATGAAAAGCTGTGGAATACGACACCAGCGCACTCACAGATACAGACTAATCCAGCCTGCCCTCCTCTGTCCTCCAGCACTGTCCTGAACCGAGAGTTGGTGAACCCGGCCTCCATGAAGCAGGCTCTGATCGCCTCAGCTCGCAGGCTGCCGGGGGTCAACATGTTTGAACAAGGCCACGGGAAACTAGACCTGATCAGAGCCTACCAGATCCTCAACAGTTACAGACCTCAAGCCAGGTAGATGTCTCGATACACGCAGATATAACAATGAGCTCCTACATGAGCCGCGATGCACAAGCATTAGACTCTAGTTCATGGATTCAGGAAGCTGCAGGCCAAGTCTGTTCCTCAGCATCATTGATCTTACAGTTTCCATAAATGTTTTGCTGCACATGTAGGCGTAGACACAACAGTTACATAACACTAAAAGAGACTAAGCCTGTGCTGTCGCAGCCATCTCTCTTGGGAGAAATAGAACAAACTGGCAGATTCAGAGTTGTCCTTTAGACGAGCGTTCATTCATGAAGGACAGCAGCGAAAGTCAGGTTTGAGTCAAAACAGGATGGATTCCAATGGCGACCCAGGGATTCAATCAAGTAGACATCAAAACGAATCAATTTTGAAGAAGTTTATAGATTATCATGAAGTGCGTTAGTAAGGACATTAAGATTCAGGGGAGTATTCCACTAAAATCTTCCTCCATAACACGTTACTGTAAACCAGAGTGGAACCAATGCATTGATGAAAATTCACTTGTGACTGGTCCGTGCCCTTCAACTGTAGTATGACAGGATGTGGTTTGATTATAATGAACCAATGATTTGGTTCAGTTTTTATCACTGAGACATGCATCCAGCTATTACCCAGACTGCAAAGGCTTACAAGATACCACAAATTCACATGAGCAAGACCAAGTTGAATAATTTGTTTTGTAAATGCTAATTATATAGTCCATTTTTTAATTTCTTTTCAAGGCTTTTAAACTGACTTGGCAAACTTGAACACGTCAAAGTTAAACCATTCCGATTTTTGATCATCTCTACACCAGAATATTTCTGGGGTTTCGTCAAACCATTTCATGGAAAATTGAGATTCTCAAAATGTAGTGTGTACAGTACAAAAGAAAATGGGACTCGGTTTCCATTTCTCCCCAATCACACAGCTCAGACCCTCAGAGACAGAATATCAGCTCTCAACTGCACAACTACAGATCTGTGGCTACTAGATAAGCCAGCTGTAACATATGATTCATCAAAATTTTATATAATGCATATGACCAGATATGCTTAAACCACTTCTCTTTAAAACATTCATACTTATATGTACATGCATATGTACATATTTATTTATGTAAAGGGCATTTCAGGTGCTTTATCTTTTTATATTGACACATTTGAAAGATATGCAGTATTATCAAAGTACTTGTATTCATTAGTTTCAACGCTGTGATACAGACAGGTGACCAACATATTGAGGGAATCATGCTAGAAAAATAATTTTGTCTACCATGATTCAGACATCATAAGCTAGTTTCAGAAAAGCTTGTGCCATGCAAAAAACAATTTCTGCAATATCCTTACCCATCTTTGTCTCCTGCCAGTCTTTCTCCCAGCTACATCGACCTGACAGAGTGTCCATACATGTGGCCTTACTGCTCTCAACCCATCTACTACGGAGGAATGCCCACAATCGTCAATGTGACCATCCTCAACGGCATGGGTGTCACCGGCAGGATTGTCGACAAGGTGCGCACACAAGACTTCGTGAATAAAGAGGAATCTTTGTTGTTGTTGTTCTTTCCTTAAGCTAAATGCTACTCTACAAAGAACACACAATTTACAGAATGTTTTTTCCTCAAGTTGTGAAGAGGACAAGTGAAGGATGAGCTTCATCCTTGACTGACCTGGTTTTTGTGATGAACTCAGTTTCTAAAGGTTGCTCTCTCCTGTTCAGCCCATCTGGCAGCCCTACCTCCCTCAGAACGGCGACCACATCGACGTGGCGGTCTCTTATTCGCCAGTGCTGTGGCCGTGGGCCGGTTACCTGGCTGTGTCCATCTCTGTGGCCAAGAAAGCAGCATCGTGGGAAGGAATCGCTCAAGGTCATGTGATGGTCACCGTGGCATCGCCAGCAGAGAATGATGTGAGTCACTGCAGCAACACTCGACCTCCATCTCCAAACAGCTTCAGCTCTTTCTAGAGCAGTGGCTCCCAAACTTTTTTGGTTTTGTCCAGTTTGCACTTGTACTGCTGCCTCCATAATCATCTTTTATGTTTCACTTTTAGTTTTCTAGTTCACCTGTTTACCCATTGTTTTAGCTCATCATTTTAAGAGTTTGTAAATTATTTTTAGCTGTCTATTTGAACCATCCATCTGTTTGGCATGTATGGAGGTGTACTGTATTTGTTCTTTCACTCTGATTATGTTTTAGTATTTAGTATTGTTGTGGTGTGTTGTAAGCCCATGTGGGCTGAGCGCCTTTTGGTGCATGACAATTTGAAAAATAAATTACTTACTATTTACTCATGCATTACTTTAAGCCAATTATTTCTGCTGTTTGTAAATGACTCTTTGCTTATCTTGTTAAACTGTTGATCCAGGTTAGGAATCACTGCATCTAGCTGCTGAAATGAATTATCCCTCTTCATTTATGACCCATTCATCTTCTTGAAATTTCACCCCTTGCAGTCTGAGGTGGGTGGTGAGCTGACCTCCACAGTCAAGCTGCCCATCAAGGTGAAGATTGTCCCAACTCCCCCTCGCAGTAAGAGGGTACTGTGGGACCAGTACCACAACCTGCGCTACCCGCCCGGCTACTTTCCCCGAGACAACCTCCGCATGAAAAATGACCCACTGGACTGGTACGTGTGTGCAGATGTTTTCCTGATGTCTGGACGCATGATATGTGTTGACCTTCATCAACTGAAAAGTGAAATTTAATTGATGGTTTTATGTTTCCAGGAATGGAGACCACATCCACACTAACTTCAGAGACATGTATCAGCACCTGAGGAGTATGGGATACTTTGTCGAGGTGCTTGGCGCGCCCCTCACCTGCTTTGATGCAAGCCAGTATGGTAAGAATACAGAGACTAACACCACACAGCAACAGAATTCAGTGACTTCCACCTTAAAGGCCATCTTATCACAGCTCCAGTGACTGAAGCTTTTTTGCTGTTTGCTTGTGGTTTAGCAAAAGGTAACAAACTAATGGCCTGTTTGTCATTGTGTCTCTGCAGGCACATTGCTGATGGTGGACAGCGAGGAGGAGTATTTCCCTGAAGAGATCACCAAGCTGAGGAGAGACATCGACAACGGCCTGTCTCTCATTATCTTCAGTGACTGGTACAACACCTCGGTCATGAGGAAGGTCAAGTTCTATGACGAAAACACCAGGTATCCAGCTCTCTCTGAGACTACTGCTGCTGATTATCGATTTCATATTAAAGGCCATTAAAACTTCACTTCTTAGGTCTTGCTGTGTATTAATAGCTGATGTTGGTGCTTGATCACGACTGTGTTGGTGTGCTTCTGTCAGATTTGACTGACAGTGACCGAACAACCTACCGGTTTTCATCAGATTCTTTTTCAAATGTTGCTAAATCCTGATTGGTGGACAGGCACCAACTGAGCCTCACCCACTTCAAACTGGTGGCAGAAAGAGTGTTTGTGTAGAATCAACAGGATGACTGGCAAGTGTTTCCAGACCCTTAAATTATTCTATGAATAGCAAATGTAATAGACTTTTGGCAAAAATTAGCACTGACTCATTCGCCGACAATGCTTTATGTTTTCTTAAACATTCCAGGAAATAAATTTATTTCTCGCTCTCATCTAAAACAGAAAACAACCAACTAAATCGCAGCCTCAGCAATTCCAGACAAATCCAATAAGTAATGCAGTGTTTTTGATTAATTGTGTTTGTAGAATGAGTTGTGAGAACTTGAACTGTATTATATAGCGCCGGGGCCCAGTGCACTAGTGATTTCTTATAGTTATAAGCTCTCTGTGTCGTCCTCGTCCATCATGAGACAGTTCAATGATTAAACAGCTGTTCCCTCAAAAGCTCCTGCTTTCACCAGCAGCTTTATCATGTTATAATGATAGCAAAATAAACTGTGTTGTGCAGTCCACAGGCTGCTGTAACACAGTGTCTGTCCAACTCCCGTTCTGTGTGTTAGACTATTTATGCCTTCTCTAATAGATGTAATATATCACGACTTTTCAGATTCAGAGCTCCTCATGCAGAGCTAAAAATTACTCCTGACTCCATGCCGCTCCATTCATATCCCACTCAAGCTGTCGCACAAAATCCACAGCATTAAAAGTCTTTAATACGTCTAAATATAGACTTAATGGCTTCAAAATATCATGCTGAGTAATTCAGGTTTAATTTAATGGCAATGGGTCATTTGAGATTTGTTCATTCGCTGCTGCCTTTTCTGGACAAATCAAGCCTGATACAGAAAACTGGATTAGAGTTAATTTCTCTCTATGAGTGTATTTTCTTTATTGCTCTTTTTAAAGTTGTCATTTTCATTTTTATAAAACCTGCTGATTTTGAGCCAGGTTGTGTTGGGTTTTATATTGATTTATTTCTGTGAAAATGTCTTTGTTTTCATGTGATTTCCCTGAATCAATCTGTTGGTGGCACGTCAAGTCGAAAATTAAGCTTGGTTCTCTTGTTGCAATAGCGGGGGATTTCTTGATTGCTATATATGTGCAGATCTAGAATGTCTGTTTCCTAAATGAATGGTTGTACAGATGGTTTTCTTGATGTAACCTGCAGGCAGTGGTGGATGCCAGACACAGGGGGCGCTAATATACCAGCTCTGAATGACCTGATCTCAGTGTGGGGGATGGCTTTCAGTGATGGGCTGTACGAGGGAGACTTCACTTTGGCTGATCATGACAGTAAGACACACATGCACACACACACTCACACACACAAACCCTCTTCAGTTTGATGGGGTTATTCCTCTGGTCACCTTTAGTATTGTTATATTCACACACACTTTTTTTTTTTAGAAAGTAAAGATGGTTGTTTCTCTCTCTGCCACAGTGTACTATGCCTCAGGCTGCAGCATTGCCCGTTTCCCAGAGGATGGAATAGTGATTGCCAAGAACCTTAAGGACCAAGGTACCAGCACCCCTCTTTAAGTATTGAACTCTGCTTAGTGTAGCACAGTGCTGGTCAGCAGTGAACTTTAGAATCTGGGTGTCTCAAGTTCAGATATAACACCTGTGCATGTGTGCTTTTCACAGGTCTGGAAGTGTTAAAGCAGGAGACAGCAGTGGTGGAGAGGGTCCCCATCCTCGGACTGTACCAAACGCCGTCTGACGGGGGAGGTCGCATTGCTCTGTACGGTGATTCTAACTGTATAGACGACAGCCACAGGCAGAAAGGTGACCTCTCTTGTAGTGTGTGCTGGTGTGTCTATGTTTTGTCACTTTTTACATACAACAAAAGGGCATGGCTGAACTGACTGACTTTTGTTTTGTTCCGTCTGCTCTCTCAGACTGTTTCTGGCTGCTAGATGCTCTCCTTCAGTACACTTCCTATAGTATGACCCCTCCCAGCCTCAGCCACTCCCACAGCAGGGTAGCACCACCCACAGGCACCGAGCGCCCACTGCCACAGAGGCTGGAAGGTGAGGAAGGAAATCACACAATAGATTTCCAGACAGGTCAATTTACCATCTCAAATGCTGTTTGTTTTCCTGTCCGTGTGTTATTTTTCTGCAAAGCAGCTTGTAAACGATGCTTTGTCACTGGAATTATTCTGATATATTCTTTTAATTCTTCCAGGCAATCATCTTTACCGCTACTCCAAGGTTCTAGAGGCTCACCTGGGAGACCCTAAGCCTCGCCCTCTACCAGCCTGTCCCCATCTGTCTTGGGCAAAGCCACAGCCAGTCAATGAGACGGCACCCAGGTAGGTCTGATCTCATCTCAGCATCAGATCAGCTGATTTTGCTGGTAGATGCACAACCCAAGCATTATTTTTAGTCAACATCACCTTTTCTGTCTTACTACGGCCGTCTTTTTCTGCCAGCCCTTACCACTGTGAAGCTAGCAGCCAGAGTCCCTCCAGGCAGCAATTTTCTTTTTCCATCCTGTCAACAGAGAGCATCAAACTCTTGCAGTATTTTGTGACAGAGTCAACACACACACAGCTACACAAACCCTCACCCTCTCTCTCTGTCTCTTTCTGTGTCTCTCTGTCTCCTTCGTACTCTCAGTAACCTGTGGAAGCACCAGAAGCTTCTCTCAGTGGATCTGGATAAAGTGGCTCTACCTAATGTGAGGGCCTACCGTCCCCAGGTCAGACCTCTGTCTCCTGGGGAAAGTGGGGCCTGGGACATCCCTGGAGGTAATACATGGTTCAAAGTTATTGCCTAATAAATCAGTTTTAGAGCTGCCTTTCCTCATATTTCACTGTGTTTTAGAGTTTTGTACTCAGCAGTGGACTACATTATTTTAAAACCTTTACCTTAATGCCAACTTTTGTAGTGGAAAGTGTATTAATATAAGACATGGAAAGATACATTTGTCACTCATCACCTTTTCTTTAATATTACACCATTAGTTATCCAAGTGGCAGGTTATTGTTGTCTCAGGCAGACTGTATTCTGAAGTAACGTACAAGCACCACAGGATGGCAGTAGCCACATCAAGTGCCCTATGGGCACCTTGCAAGTCAATGAGTTTTCCACGTTCCTGAAAATGTTTCACAATAAAAGCCTTGTTTAGAAATGAAGGGTTTCTGTCTACTGAAATGCTAAAAAGCTTTTATTTAGTAGTGTTGAGTTTGCATAAACAGTATAATGTATTAACTTTAAAATGGCAAACAGGAGTGACTGAAACTGAGTGTTTGTGCTAAAATATGACCAATGATACTTATCAAACAGAGGGAATTAGAAATAAAGGCCTGCCTCTAATACAAGCCTGCTTTAAAAAAAGGCCATTCCTTTTTTTAGTTTAGGCAAAGAAAGGCCCTAATCACTATTAGGAAATGTGTTACTAATGAATATGACCGTACATAACAAGTTATTTAAACTGACTGAATGACAGTATGTAAGAATAACGGTGATTGCCGAGGAAGCATCGTTTGACCTGTTCCCCTCCGCCCTTCAGGGATAATGCCCGGTCGCTACAACCAAGAAGTGGGCCAGACCATCCCTGTGTTTGCCTTCCTGGGAGCGATGGTGGTCCTGTCCTTTTTTGTGGTCCAGCTCACAAAGGCTAAGAGCAAACCCAAGCGCAGGAAACCCCGCATAAAACGGCCCACGTACCTCCAGCAGCAGCAGACGACGACTGGGAAGAACCCCACAGTTTGACTGGGACTGCAACGGCAAGCGCTGCTGGGGAGCTGGGTTCACTTCCAAAACTGAGACACTGTTAAAAGGACAACTTGTGCTGAGTGTCAACACTAGAGCATAATTACACGGAGTCTGATAAACTGTCGAGGCAGACGTCTGACTGTTCGTAAACCCAAGCCTGCCGGACAAGAACGTACTGTGACTCCAGATGTGTCTCGGATGCCGAAACAGTTTTTGTGCCTCTCGTCTGTTCAAGGCTGTCCGTGGGTGTTTGTGGACTAATGAACAGTATTAGACAGTGTTACACACATCATATAAAACACAATGTACACCTGGCCCTAAAAATGCCTGTTTGAGACAGACATGTTGTCTACATTCTCCTTTGACCAAACTGTTTCTTTATGAATGAAAGGTGTCTGACTTTTATATTTATTGAATTTGTTCGTACCCTAACAAACACAGAAATCTAACAAATACTGTATGCACTTTAATGATAAAGCAGTTGGCATACGCGTGGACAGAAACACACCCCACACACACATGCAATCATGCAGACTTTTCCAACACGAGGACCATCGGATGATCAGGTTGTCTTCTCCTGTGTCACCTTCTGCTGTTTTGTAAGTCCTGCCCATGTCTGTTAAAAATCACTGTCTTTTCATTGTTTTTATATTTTCTATGATGAATGAACTCTGGCCAGGAGTTCTGTTGATGTCCTCCTTCATGATGATTGACAGTCTTGTTCAAATATATCTCATCAATTAAAATGCATAATCAAAGTCATCTGTTTGGTTATTTTCTATCTGTGATTGTAAATACGTTTATTTGGGGGTTTGGAGTCGTTTCTCGTGGTAGCTCTGTGGCTTCATCTCTCTCTTTTTAGCCTTGTCTTGCTGCAGCCTTTACATTAATGTGAAGGCATATTTAGACTTTCAACACCATGTTGAAGGTGATAGGAAAATTTTACTTGGTCTGTGCATTTCAGTAAGGAATTTGGTGGTTCCATGAGGCGCTCCGAGCTAATTTTTCTACGACTATATTTTTGTTCCATAAAACACATCCAGGTATACTGACTACTACACCCTCTAAGAACAGCTGTTTTTCTTTGTAGCAGCTGACATACAACTGTGCATCAAGACCACACTCTTCACCTACAGAGACCCAGCATGAGCAAGCACTTGTGGCAGTGGCGAGGAAAAACTTCCTTTTAACAGGCAGAAACCTGAAGCAGAACCAGGCTCTGGGTGGACGACCATCTGCCTCCACCGGTTGGTCATAAGGGTGGAGGGGTGGAAGTCATTATTTTGAGAGTGCGATGTCTCAAATTTGTTCACTTGGACTCAAAGGTGAACTGATTAGATTTTTGGTGCCTAATGGTCAAAGGTTACTGTGAACTCAAGAATTCACATGCTAATAAAGACACTTGTGGCCATTATTCAACACCATAACTCAGGAACAGAAGGGGAGACTGCGACCATATTTCACATTTGGTCAGATACTGAATTGGTGACACTAATCTTGGGTGTCCACCTTGAAACCTGTGATTGCAGATCTTCTGTGCTCTCTTTGTGAAGCTTCCACGTCCACATCCATATTTGAAGTTCTGCTCATATTGAGCTTCAGGTGATTGTTGTTGCTCCATGTGATGAAGCTCTCTATCAGTCCTCTGTGCTCCTCTGTAGAAACAGTCTTTAAGTGAAGACAGCATGTTTCTACCTGGAAAAGATTCACTGGAATCAAACATATCAATACAGTGATAACTTCTGTTTTACCAAAAAATACACTTAATACCTTTTATGAAATTCCTTCAAAGTCTTCACGACATATATGAGTCTGGACAGACGTGAACGGCAACTTGGCTGGTTGGCAGAGACACACAAGCGCGAGGCACTAATTCAAGTTGTGGATATGAATTATGCGTCAAAATGTGATCATCTCAGCAGAATCATTTAAAAGATAGGAATTTTAAAGTTTGGGGGGTGAACAGACAGGTGAGAGGTGGCAGGAAACAAAAGCAGAAAGAGGGACGGGGTAATGATGTGCAAAAAGGTCATCGGCCAGAAGTGAATCAGGGATGCATTTGAATGACCAGGAAGGCCTGACGCTTGCAGTACACATGTAGATTGAATAAGACAAAGTTAATGATCCAAACTGGAAATAATTGGGAATTGCTTAGTCAGGAACAGCAATATGATGCTTAAAAGTTTTAATGCTTATTTTTCTTGCAATTTCTTGCCAAATTGCTCATCAGTGCACTGCTGGCATTACAACAACGTGATAAAACCTGCAAAAGCATTTGGCTTCAGTCTCCACGAGCACTTACAAGGCTGAAAAGGAAAGCGGAGGTTAAATTTATGACATGAGCTAATTCCCTTTTATTCTGCATCTTACTGCATTTCATCTCTCTATTTTTACAGACTTTTGAGAAGGAATAATTGCAGTTTTTTCCTGTGGAGTAATTATGAATTGAATGGACTAATTCCATCGCCCTCATGGTTTGAGTATTGGTTATGGGCTAAATTCAGTGATGCAGGTTGATTTCATCAGAGGTGATGTGTGTCGGTGTGCTTGGGGGTCTGAGCTTTGGCTCCTTATCCGAGCCTAATAGGCCAGATCAGCCTGTGAATCTGTCACCCGTCCTCTTGGATGACGGCCCCACTCGAGAACTAATCTCCCTTGGAACCTTGGGAAACTGGGAAATGACCCTGGAGCCAGATAGCTGTGCTAACAAGATTTGGGAAAGCTGGTAGTGAGTGGAGGTCACATGCCCTCTTTCCCTCCACGGTTCCCAGATGCCAGAACTTCCTGTCAGGCCGATCAGGTCGCCTGCTCACATCCTGGACGGGCAGTTGAAAGAGACACTGTGGCGGCTCTCAGCTGAACTCTCAACCCCCCTCAGATTCATCACTTCTTCCCCCATCATATCTCCTACCAGCCTGTACCTTTCCCCATCCACTTTATCCACTAATGTCTGTGTGAGCATGAAAGGCTGGCATCTACACTCCTGCTTCCCCTTCGGTCAGGCCTGTCCACGTGTTCCTCTCTCTCCTTTCCTCCATATCATCCATTTGTCCCCTCAGAGCTCAGACTCAAGTCATAAATAAGATGACGCAAGACTTGACAAAATCAAAAAAGACTCGACATTGACTTTAACACAAATGACTCGTGACTTCACTTGGACTTTTAACTTGGAATGACTCCTGCCCCAGTCCAAAGATTAAAACTTATGATATAACAAAAGTGCGCTTGGAATCAGCTGGAAAGCTGCCAGTGATGTTGTATGAGCAGGAAAAGCAGCGCAGAGCAGCACAGACTGTGCAGTGGTCCTCGAAAAGCAGATGGCAACATGAAAGTGCTTCTATACCAGGAATAATGTAACAAGGTGCAGCCAGTCATATGACTTAAACATATCAACAGGTTTATCTGAAAGAAATAAATTCTCATTTCAGCTAGACGAAGGTATGCTCGCAGCTTTGTGAGGCTGTGCTGAGGCACAGGGGTGCTTTGAGCTAAATGCTAATCTTAGCATGCTCACAATGATAATGTTAACGTGTAGATTTTTAGAAGGTATAATATTCGCCTTGCTACCCACGGTATTTTATTGGGTTAGCATGCTCATATTTGCTAATTATCAATAAAAGAAAAGTGCAGCTGGTGCCATTCCCCTTGCACTGCTGCATTATTCTGTACATTTTCTGTTGTTTACAAACTGTTTCTAACACAAAATGTAAGACTTCACTATTTCATTTCCAAGACTTGAGACTTTTCTTACCCACTGACATCTTACGCCAGGCTTGAAAGACCTGAACTCCTCTTCCTCATGACCTCACTCATTTTCAAAGAGAATTTGTGAGATGAATTTTCCGCACTGTTCCTTTACATTTGAATAGCAGGGGTTACACCTCAGAGGGTTCAGTTGTTCTAAAGCATCTTTGATTACATATGCAAATCAACATATTACTTCCTGATTCAGTCCATGTCCTTCCTTTCCTTCAGAACGCTGCAGGGTACAATCTGTTACCCTGCAACTGTACTGCAGGAAATTGATTTGTGTTGCTTTTTCATTTTCATCCATGAAATTAAAAGCCAGGAACTCAACTTCACAAGTGAAATAAAGGGATGCTGTATATTGCTGGGGTTTTTTTGAGGGGGTGAACTCAATATGTTTTTGGCTTTTGTACCATCACATCAGTTTTGTGCATGGAATTTAAAAGCCGCTGTGCACATATTTCCACTGCTGGACATTTCAGAATTGTCTTCTCAGATGAGTAATTGTGACTGCTTCCTCACCTGACAAACTCCACATTGCTCATGATAAATACTGCTAACATTCTGAACCTAAAGTGTGTTTGAGCTTTCTTCACACCCTGAAGCGTAATCAGATTGGTTTCACCCCCATACAACAGCATCAATGATGGATCTGATCTTTTATGCTTGTGTGAGAACAATCTTGTCCACGTGGGACCTTCGCAACTCCCTAAGTCCTCTACCATCTGACTTTCTCTGCAGACTTTCGCTGACTTCAGTGCATGTGATAGTCTGACCAGCCGGAACAAGACATTCTTGCCCCTCTCCTCTTTTGTCCCCCATCCCAGCCCTTCAACATCCTTCTCATACCTTTTCAACTCCTCCCCGTCCTCCTCCAGTTTTCGTCACTTGTGTTCTCTTTCTTCTCAGATTATGCATTAAGTAAAAATTTGTATTATGCTAACTGTGGTAAAAGACATCAGATACTATTTGTGCCTATGGTCCCTTACAAATGAATGAAACAAATACATAATGAGTGGGCTGACAAATTATTAGATTTTAGATTTAATTGCGACTGCTTTGGACACCAGGAGTCCCTTATCTGCATTTCATCTACTGCTGGAAAGATCACCATTGTTGATTTTATTATGGCAGAGTTTATCTTAAACTATGGTGATGTGGAAGCGTCTTCATCTAGCTTACTGTGGCACTTACTTTCTTAATATATTTTCATTGAAGAGGTAGCATGGTAAGTCCCTTGGGGTTGTCTCTGAAGGACTGCACACAGTTTCCGAGCAGCACCTGAAGGCATCAGCTGCCCCTCCTCCGGCCATGCGGCTCACCTTGTCCCGTGAGCGGGCCGGCCCTCAAAGCGCAGCAGCGTGCGCGAGGAGTGGTTAAGACCTCACCGTCGGCCCGCGCGGGTGTATGTGTGTAGCCTGTGAGCGCGCGTGTGCGTCAGTGTGCCCCGCTGTGAGTTTCCCACCGGTTGAAGCATGGAGGAGTTGGCCAGAGAGAGCATCAGTCTGCTGGCTTCAGCCTCAGCCAAGCCCCCGCTGGACGTGACCGCCGGGCCTCGGCTCGGCTCCATGGGGGCCATTTTCATCATGCTGAAGTCCGCTCTGGGCGCCGGCCTTCTCAATTTCCCCTGGGCCTTCGAGAGAGCCGGGGGCATCCGCAGCGCAGTCACCGTGGAGCTGGTGGGCATGTTTTTTCTACGAAATAAGAATATAATAGGTTATTTCTACTCTACGCTTTTCTGGGTTTTGGCACAGATCTTAAAAGCTGAGGCAGCCAAACTGCCTCCTTTTTGAAGGTTATTTATCAAAAGTTGAGGTAACTTTTTATATGCATTTTATTGGAAGTTTGTTGTAGGGCAGATGCATCTTATCCAGTGAGGGCTGAGGTCCACTGAGATCAATTAGGGAGATTGTGATCTGTTCCACCTGACAGGAGAGGCCATGTTAGACTTGACCTCAGCACCTTTTACATTCACTTCATTCTTATCAGTCTCACTTCTCCTCTGATGTTCACCTCTTTTCTCCACTCTGTCACTCACATCACTGCAATATTGAAATTGTTTTGGGGATTAACACTTCAGTCTTTTTACCTTCATTGTGCGTAACCTTTTCACCTCACTTGATCATCACTTTGGCCTGAAAACTGACTTGAAAGCTGTGTGTATAAAAAAGTTCCCAGACTCACCACAAATCCCAGCATAAGTCTTTTTTTTTTTTTGGCTGCCTCTCATGTGGATGATGGGAATTGTTCTGGGGAACCTGTGCGCTCTAGTTTGTCCGAAGAGGAATGGAGCAGCTCAGTCAGAGAAGTGGAGCATGCATTCCTGTTTCAGTTCTTTTTGTGTGACTCTGCAGATAAAAACACTGATGAAGAGTCGCAGAGGAAAAATAGAAATCATTTTCCTCGTGTCACTGTCTGCCCTTGTTGTCCTTCCTACATTTTACTGGAAAAAACCCCGAGCAGTAGACACAGAGGGGCTCCGTATGTTTCTCTTTTTCCTCGTCTGTTCTGTTTGAAAAGCATTCACTTCACTGTCTCGCCTCCTTTGCTGCTCCTTCCTTATCATTTGTCCGTCTGCAGACTTTGGACAAAATAAGGCTTGAACGTCTTTAAACTTAAATTGTGTGTGTCCTTGATCTTGTCCCTTTTTTTTTATTGTTTCATAGAAAGTCATTTTTTCCTTACTTTTAATTTGACTCTCATGTGGTTTCGTCGTCATGTCCTCAAATTCCAAAACTGGATGTGAAATTAAACAAGTGAGTTATCTTGTCCTGAAACAAAGAACGTTTTTGTATGCCAAGACTTTCAAGACATTAGTCAATGACAATTTGATATATAGTTTAAATTGCTATATTTTTTACCACTAGGGGGCAGAACATGCTGATAGATGCAGAGCCACCACATATCAAAGGATTATAGAATTTTTTCCATGGCTAAAGCCTCAGTAAACATTTACGTAAATACATTTAGACACATTAGCATTCATTTACCGTCTTGTGTCTGGTCACTGAGCAAATGTAAGTCCAATATTTACTCAGCTTTTAGCTCTTGCTTTGGTCTCCACATATTCTCCACACAACAATGATTTGCTAATGTGTTGTGTATTCTATTAAATTCAACACTGTTGTGTCTGGGTGTGTTGTTCAGACAAAAGAAGCAATTTGATGCATCACTTAGACTTTGGAAACTTGACAGGGATTGTCTTTGTGTTATTTTCTATTGAATTAATTGAAAACATAATTTGTAGCTTAACTGATCATGAAAATACTGATTAAATTATTGAGAAAACAGGGTGTTTAGGTGTTGGCTCATAGAGACCAATAACCCTGAAGGATGCCTTCTCTCTCCAGTGCTTTCCCTTCCCTCTGTTTAGGCTGTGAAGCTGGTTTTCTGATTGTTATGGAGGAAACACTTTAGCCTCCACACCTCTTGTTATAGTTACTCCCCGCTTCTTGTCAGCATATTAACCCAGAAGACACTGACATTAATCCTGATACGTAGCGGGGCTGGAGGGGCAACCTCCTGGGCTGTGAAGGTAATTGCTTGGCTCATCTTTTAGCGTCAAAGTTGAAAGGGTTTGACTGGAAAATTTCAGATGGCCGGCCTCTTCCCTTTGATGTTATATTATAGCAGCTGGAGTGGGATAATATGGACAAGTTAGCCTTGTCAGTGCTTGTGGAAAATAGCCTTTAGCTCAATATATCTGGAACAATAAATGTTTTGTGTATTGTCCGTGTAGACAAAATCAAAAATTGTTCTCAATCTGCAGTTTAGAATAAAAGACAAAGCAGTTTCATTACAGCCGCTTAGGAATTTGTGACATTGGCACCATCTGCTGGTCAAGGTTTTTATTGTTTTAAATAACATTCCTGACTTTCAGTGTTGATACCAAAGCAAAAGTTTTTATACTCACTGCCTATTTTCATTTAAAAAAAGAAGACACAGCTCACAAATGTTGATGATGTTGTCTAAATGAGAGCTCAGCCTGTTTGAGTATATTGTGTTAGGCCGGAGTAACAAGGAGTGTTAGCAGAGAAATGCCAAAGTAGATTTCAGGATAATTTAGAAATTGTGTCACAAAATGACATTTTGATCAGGTCAAATCTTTAGCACGTTCATAAATATCAATATCCTGCCTTAAAATGTGTCATCTGGGCCTCAGGTCTCCCTTGTGTTCCTGGTCAGCGGTCTGATCATCCTGGGCTACTCCTCATCCATCAGCGGCCAGTGCACTTACCAGGCCGTGGTGAAGGAGGTGTGCGGGCCGGCCATCGGTCAGCTGTGTGAGATCTGCTTCGTCTTCAACCTCTTCATCATCTCTGTGGCTTTTCTGGTCATAGTGGATGACCAGCTGGAGAAGTGTAAGTTGGCCTTACTGGTACTTTTTTGTAAAATCCCTTTTCAGCTTTATCATCAATATTCATTTTTGTAAAGAAGTTGAGTTTGAACAGAACTGCTGTCTGAAACGACCTGTGTTGAAATGACTGTTGAGCAGCTCTAATGAGTGAGTGTCTGCCAGTTAATGTCCCAAAATCAGACCAGGTCATTGGGAGAAGGAACCGTAATGTGACCATGACCGCTTCTTTGATTGGAATCTGTTGCCTCCTGTAATTTGGATTTGAATCACTCGTTTGTTTTTTCGTTTTTCTTAGTCATCCAGCTCCACTTTCTCTCTGGCCGATTACGATCTCTCCCCTCTTCTTCTGTCTGGATGAATCCTCGATGACCTTGTTTGGCTTTTGTCTCCTCTCAGTTCAAGGGCAGATTTATGTCTGTGGCTTGTTGCATTGAGTGTCAGCTGATGGTTCAGACAGTGTCCACAGATGGAGGGCTGATTTGATATATGGTCTGAAGCAGGTGTTTCCCCGTCTGCACCAGAGTCACATCATCAGGAAATGAGGCCTTAATGTTCCTTATCTTCGGCACAGATAGTCATGCATGTCATGTTTGTGCTTTTCTCATTCACCTGTCAGTGTGTGGCTCCCTGTATGAGCTGGTAACTGGTTTGCCGGAGTCAGAGATGCCGTACCACTTCTACACAGACCAGCGCTTCGCCCTGGTGCTGCTCTGCATCCTCCTCATCCTGCCGCTGTCCATCCCCAAAGAGATCAGCATTCAGAAGTACATCAGGTCAGGTGGCCCATGTTGGAATGCATACATGCACATCAGCTGTTTGTCCGCACACACGTGGTTTAAAAAATTCGACAGAGCAGTACAGGAGCATATGTCACTTTTCTGTCACATTCATGCTCCCCTCAGGATGAACCGTATTTATTGAGTGCTTCATTAACTCTTCTGTTTGGTTTACACACAAGAAACTGTGTCACATAACAGGCAGATTACCATGACGGCTTTTGAAAAGGCTTTGCTGAGCTTCAGTGGTTAAACCACTCATCTTGCTGCAGTGATGTAATATTGTACACGTGTATATAGATAAATGACACCTGTGGTCAGTCTCCAGTAATCCACTCCTGTATTGCACTTAAATGTCTCTGGTTTGTGTGATTTCTGCCTGACCCAGGCGTGTTGTCCCTGTCCTCTCACAGTGTTCTCGGCACTCTCGCTGCGACCTACCTGACCACTGCCATCATCATCAAATACCACACTATGCCCTCTGTTATGGTTCACATCGCTCCTCTCTACAGCAGTGGGTACGTGTGTGTGTTTGTGTCTGAGTGTGTGAGTGCTTTTCCGTGTGGATGGGGATGAATGATGGGATGCAAGGCTCCCAGCAACCTCCACCGGTCACAGTGGCTTCTGAAAATCGGTGTTGAGAGTAGATATGTGTAGTTGTAAGCAAATTGGTTCCATCATGAGTGCAATGCTGAGTCGTCCTCCTGTTCGCAGCACTTATTTTATGACATATTTGGGAACTTCACTGATTTGCTTTCTTGTTGATAGATGAAAATTGTGACCCATATTCATTCATACCCATTCATATTTGTCTGTTAAATATGAAGCTAAAGCCAGGAGACGGTTATCTTAGCTTAGCATAAAAACTGGTATCGGGGGGAAACAGCAGCTAAACTTGTTTTTACACTTGGCTTATTGTATGACATAAATGACGTGAGTGACTGCCCCCCTCTGTGCCCAGTCCTTATGCAAAGCTAGGCTAGCTGTCAGCTGGCTGTAGCTCCGTATTTGACAAACAAATGAGAATGCCATTGATCTTCTCACTTCTTTCGTTGCAAGAAAGCAAATAACTGTGTTTCCAAAATGTCCGACTATTCTGTCACATTCGCTTTGGTGTCTTGTGATGAAAACAGTCTGCGGCTGTCAAAATTGATTACAAAATTATTTTCTGTGAATATGTGTAGCTGTCTGTATTTACTTTTGTGTGCATGAGGTGTGTAATCTGCCTTCAAGCCTCAGCAGTTTGGCTGGAAATGAAGAAAGAAAATAAAACCGAAAATAATTAGAACAAAATGATAAACAGAAGGTTTTTTTTTTTTTGTCTTTTTTTTTAAAAAGTGAAGTTCTGTCTTTGAGGCTTTCTTTTCTGTGTAATAATATACTTGATCACAAGAGCAAGTTCATGTAATGAGGTTGCTTCCAGGAAATATGACATGTCATGAGTCATAAATCTGCTCTGAATCCAGGCCACCGGGACAGATGAAGTAGATCAGACCACTGTGCCCGCTCCTTTCCTTAAACCCCTGTGTCACTGTAAAGATGCTCTTTCTGGCTCCCTGACTTCCCCCAGCTGCTCTTGTCAGCTGTGCGCCTGTGATTGACAGATGAGCTCTATGGAAGTGTCTCTAAATGCCATGGCATTATGAATGGTGCCCTAACAATAGCTTATTTCTTCTTCTTCTCATGGCATTTGTGAAATCCAAAAAACGACTCTTGTGTCTCCTCCTGTCTGTGTGCAGAATCAGCTCCTGGGCCTCCATGTTCAGCGTCATCCCGACCATCTGCTTTGGTTTCCAAGTGAGTGCATCACTTTGAAATGTATTCATATAACACCCTCTGAGACTTGGTTAACATGTGTTTGGAACATTATACTGTGGTAAGGCTGGAGGCCACAGAGTGTGCAGTTTTGTGTGGCTTATGTATGTATGAATGCTTCAGGAGGAGAAAGCTGTTTAATTATGGCTGCAAAATTCTAAAAACATGCGTGGGACTACATTAAAACGTGGTAACCCAGCAAGTAATAAGCAGATTTTTCTCACTCATAGAACCTGTCCTTGTAGATAGTTTGGGTTTTACAGTATTTGTCCCAGTCTGTCTGATTTTCTGCCACCAGCCCAAAACAATTGAGGTAAATGGGATTTCAGTTTTGGTGATCAAAACAATGAGAAGTTGCATTTTCAAAGCTCAAACAGCAACATCACTTTCCAATAACTGCGTCCCCTTATTGTAGCAGAAGAACAGAGCTTCTGTTCTACATTCTCAATCAAGGCCTGAGGATGGTTGAAAAGAACTAGTCTGTACAGTGTGCAACAGCCGTGAAGGCAAATGTGATAATTTTTCAAAGTCTTTCTTCAAATGCAGACTTTAGACTTCAGACTGCTTCTTTATTGATCCCAATCTGGGAATTTTTTTTTGTTGCAGTCGCAATGAACAAAAAACATACAGACGACCATAGCATATATACAAAAATTTAAAAAAGTAAACAAAAAAGTGACAAAAAATATATACAGAAAAAGCAGCAATGAATACAAGATAAAACTAAATGTAAATGTAAATATACTGTAAATATAATGCTACTTAATTTTCACCTCTGCAGGGTGAATGTGGCCAAAATCTTCTGTCACCTAATTTTAGATCACAGTAATAGTCTGTATCACAGTACAGTAGCTGTTCTGTAAATTCAATTAAGAAATGTTTTAAACTAACCTTACAGTACTTAGTCACGTTTGATGATTCTCTTCTCAAACTAACATTCTTTCAGAATGGAAGCTTTAAAGTTGTTAATCCTTAAGATTTCAGTGCTAGTTGATTTGGCGACACCTGTAGTTACAGGTGGTAACAGCAAGTGTAGTTTAATACTACACGTCACAGAAGTCTGTGAGCAGCAAACAAACCAACTATTGCCGTTTTACTGAAGAAGTCAGAAAATCATTTCCCTTTTTCCTTCAGTCTGTGATCAACAGTGATGTGATTTTATGCTGCATACAGGCCACAGTGAAAGGAGTTATTACATTGGTTAGAAGTTGGAGGTTTGCGGCCTGTCGACTGCAGCTCTTTATCTCACAGCTGACTGTGGCTGCTCCTTCCTGTTCCATTACTTCCTGCAATATTTCATACTGATCCACTCTCAAAAAATGCTGAAAATGATCGTTCTGTTTTGTAGACACATTATTGGTTAATGATAGTTGTAAGTTCAAAGCTCACTGACGGACATGCTGCTTTTCCTATGAGACTGCATAATAAAAGCCAACTCGTGTTTTGCCAGTAAATACTCCTAATGTGAAACAGTGGCAGTGGAAAATGATTGGTTTGCATTAGCAGCAACTTAATATAGC
The DNA here is from genome assembly GCF_051107435.1 of Chaetodon auriga. Taxonomy (NCBI): domain Eukaryota; kingdom Metazoa; phylum Chordata; class Actinopteri; order Chaetodontiformes; family Chaetodontidae; genus Chaetodon; species Chaetodon auriga. Next base: position 22,869,860 of record NC_135079.1, on the reverse strand, counting down.
ATTATGTCCTGGAATGTCATCACAGTTTGTAATACTGCAAATATATGAATGTCGCAGTACTTTCATCAGTTGGCCAAAGGCTCAGTCACCAATGTGTTCCCTCATTCAGCGATAATGACTTAACCTACATTTATTTCTATGAAGCACTGTTTGACCACCACAGACACTTCTGTTGAAGCATACTGGCATCAGTAGTCATCAGTTGGGACTTCTGCCAAGATCTGTATGACATCATGAATCCTGCAGGAAACCGCTGGATTAGTACAGAGACTCAGCCAACACACCTAGTAGCTGCATACGAGGGCCGATATTTCAGCCAGCAAATGTTGATGATTGTAATAAATGTACAGTTACGCAAGAAACAAACCGTCATTTATCTTGACCTTGTTAATGGAGTCTGTCTGCAGAGGGGCTGGTAGGCAGACTTTTTTTACATTTGAAGAGAACCAGGCCTAGCTGTTTTCCCCAGTTTCCAGTCTTTATGCTGAGCCAAGCTAACTACCTGCTGGCTGTAGCTTCGCTGTAGCTTCATATTTACTGACAGAGATGAGAGTGGTATCTATCATCTCATCCAACTCTCAGCAATAAGGAAATATGTCAGTGTGTTAATCTGAACATGGAACTCACCGTAGCCTTCAGCCATTGGTTGGTTAATGTGGTTGGCGTCAACAACTTCCTGCTTGAGCCAGCTTTGTGCATCACTTGGCATACAGCAGGATGAGACTGGTACCAAAGGGAAAACACACCACATAGACAGCAATGGAGGAGGCAAGTGCTAAAGGTGTTTGTGTGATGTGATGATGTGTGTACATCTCTGGATGTAGGCCTCACTGTGAACAGTTTCCACTGAAACTACTTTGTACAGAAGAAATGGCCCATAATAATATGGAAGGATGCACTGCTGCAGAATGCTGTGAGCAAACAAATTCACTTCCATTGTGTCGGGCTGGAGACAGACATTTCAGAGACAGATCTCAAAACGTAGACCAATAAAACCAAACATCTGCGTGCTGAGATGCCACTGGAGGCAAATGAGAAAATGAATTCTCTGCTGCAAACAGTAGCAGACATTGAAGTGATGCAGAGTGGGCTTTCTCAGTAATCTTTAGGCCCTGGACTTTCTCTGGAGACTGTTTCAGTGTAGTGTAAAGGTCAGCAGCCAGGTGCAGCCTAGGGCTGCGGTGTTCTGCGGGAACTTGGCAGAGTGAGCTTTTCATATTTAATAGCAGGATAGGGTACAAGGAAAAAGATCATTCTGTCAATCTAAAGCACGACAGACTGATGTGTGACTTCCCAAGTTGCCAAGGTAACCCCTGAGGGATGCTGGCAGGATCTAATAAAAGGAGGGGAAAGTGTGAAAGGACTGATGCATGTCCTCTCACAGGAACACACACACAGAGACACACACACACCATCAGGGTGAGTGATTGCACTGCAAAGGATTGAAAAGAGACCTGATGAGTTGGGGGAGGGGATGGCAGGAAAGGGGAAGCGAGATTTAAAACCGGGCAATGGCAGCTGGGATCAAGTGGGGACAAGAGTCTGTATCCTGACCTCTGTGATGGTTTAACTTGCCCTATTGTACCACTCAGAGCCCACAGCCTTCATTTAATTCCCTATCTCAGTTCCTCACACCGGCAGAAAGATCATAGATAAGACCTCTGGATCCTCGCCCTGCACTGTGAGCTCCAAACAGATGAGAAAAATCCCGGGCCGCCGGCTAGAGAGGCACGCAATCTGTCTGGCTGACAACTAGTCTCTATTATATCTGTCAGTGGATCTGTATTTTGTGTTCTCGCATTCAGAATGAGAAGAGGAGTGGTGCATGAGATCAGCTGCTGGACTGATCAGTTAGAATTAACCTTCATTCTCTGCACAGAGTGCACAGTTTTTGATTTTTCCATTTCTTTTCATGTCTGTGTGTTTGTTCCAGTGTCACGAGGCATCCATCGCCATCTACAGCAGCATGGAGAACCAGCGGCTCTCCCACTGGGTCTTCATCTCTGTGGTCTCCATGATCTTCTGTCTTGTCATCTACTCCCTCACAGGTTTCTACTACTCCTCTCTTCTATCCACTTCCTCCTGCATTGTAATTCCAGTGCAGTATCAGCAGCAGAGAAACCATCAGGGGGGAAACAAAGTGTGTTCTTGGGTGCTTTTGATACAGAGAACTCTGTTCCAGAGGTATGATCGCACCACTTTGTCTCATATCAAGGTGAAGTGAGCAGCGTGCTTTGAAGGTCGCAGCTGGAAAGTTTTCTCTGTAGCTGCTCTTGGAATGGCAGTGTCTGACGGTCCACTGCTCTGGTCCAAACTGGAATATCTCAACATCAATTTGATTGCGGTGACATTTTGAACAGATATTCACGGCCTCCAGACAATGAATCGTAATGACTCAGCTGATCCCCTGACATTTCCTCCAGCGCCCCCCTGAGGCTGACATTTGTGGTCTTGATTGAAATGTCTTGACAACCAGAGAACTGATTTGTCATGAAATTTGGTTTAGACAGTCATGCCCCCTTCAGGAAGAAGTGGAATAACTGTGGTGATGCTCTGACTTTTCATCTAGCACCGCCATCAGGTCAAACCTATAATTTGTCCAAAACTTTGTTTTATGCCCAAATACCTGCAAAACTAATGCCAAGAACATCAGTTGTAGTTTGTGTTTAGCGCTAATTAGCAAGCCTTAGCCTGCTAATTTGCTAAACTAAGAGGGTCATGTTTTTCAGAATACTTGTCATTGTTAGCGTGTTGGCTTGCTAACAGTTTGAGCATTTAGCTTAAAGCGACAGCCTCAGTGCAGCCTCACAGAGCTGCTAGCATGGCTGTGGTTCCTGTATCCAAATCCACACTACATTCTAACACAGTTCATACTGAAGACTAATTTTTAGTAGGTTTTGAATATGTAGCATGGACACTATTCACCCACAGTAGCTACATTAAGTATGTATTAAACTGTATACAACTATTAGTATGTAGTATGGGTCACAGGTTTAGTCTGGTTACAGCTATGTCACAGTTTATGAACTGATTTGAACATGTTTTAGGCATATTGCCTCACTATTGTCTATACAGCATCCATACACGTATGTTATTCCACTCACCGTCATGCCACCATGTTTGTGCTGAGTCAGCTCTCTTGGCCATTTTTTGTGAGTGAAAATGTCATTTTTTCCATTTGGCATCAGATGCACTGTATCTGTTGCAGACGGAAAAGGAAACGGCATCCTCCATTCTCTGTTGCAGGGGTTTATGGGTACCTGACATTTGGAAAGGACGTGAAAGCCGACATTCTGATGTCGTACACCGGTGATGACATTCTGATGCTCATTGCCAGGCTGCTGTTCGGAGTCTCCATCATCACCATCTATCCCATCATCCTGCTGCTGGGCAGGTCAGGGATACAACCTTAGTGAATTTAAATCGCTTCAGCTGAATCTGTCTCAGTCTGTCGCTTTATTTCACTTTCATGAAATCATCCAAAGTTATGTGAAATGTTCAGATGAAGTTTAAATACAGTTTCCTACATGATAGGTCATATTTACAGTAAATATGACCTGATGTGGACACAGGATCTTTTGATAAATATGAAAAAAATTCCACACAACCTCAGTCTTACAAAGACAGTGCTTCAGCTGCATGAAGACTGTCTTCAGCCACAGTAATTGATCAAAAACATACCCATCCCTGCACATCAGATCAGTGATCCAGGACCTCCTGCTGAGCTGGCGGCGGAGATGCGAAGGCGCCGTGATGGTGGAGTTTGAAAGCCGCAGCCGCTACGTGCTGACGGTACTGTGGATAACAGTGACACTGCTCATCGCCACATTTGTACCAGACATCAGCAAGGTCATCAGTGTCATCGGAGGCATCAGTGCCTTTTTTATCTTCATCTTTCCAGGTAACATTAGTTATACTGTAGATTCATATTTTCCCAGTTGTGCTACAACCCTTAAAACCTGTGATGTTTGAACAGGACTCTGTTTGATGTTTGCCATGCAGTCTGAGCCAGTGTCCTGGAAGACCAGGTGAGAAAAAACCTAATTTAAATGTTAATGTATTGTAAATCTCTGTCTGGGTGGCAACTCAAAATAATACTCAAGACGGAGAATAAATGTAGTATAATAAGTTGCCTGAGTGGGTGTTAATCAGTGTTTTCATTCTCTGAGAAACCTTGAACATGGACATTTGAATTCTAATAGCAGCTTTTGAATAGACTCTTGGTCCTAAACTCACAGTGAGAGTTTTTCAGTTGTTACATTGAAGCCTGTCTTCTCCAGAGTCATCCTCACTTTTTGGGGAGGTGTGACCTTGCTCTGTGGAGCGTTCATCTTCGGCCAGAGCACCACCATCGCTGTCATGCAGATCCTCGGAAAGATCTGACCCCTCCTCCTCCCGGCTGATCCAGGGTTTTTTTCATGGAGACTGTGGTGCCTAGATTTTAACTTGTACTTGTGGGTAAGCTGAAGAAGCCTTAAGATAGTGGGCGGGTTGTTATAAACATGTTTGTCATGGTTTTTATTTCCTCAATCATATTTCACTTGGCCACTATCAGTAGTGTATCATAAAAACGAGCTGGATCACTGTACCAATATGACGTGAAAACTATAAGATATGACCATGTGTGCCAAACACAGTGCAGTAAACAGGAAATTTTTTTTTTTTTTTTTTTTTGTTCAAAGTTTTTGCACAGTCTGCACGTTACCTCTAGAATATGTGATGGAAGAGGCCAGATTGGGATTATTTACAGGAACTATTGGTATCCACTGTAGAGCCATATCAGACTGAGTTGTCAGTTTGCTTGAGGGAGCCACAAGGGAGGGAGGTAAGATTCAGATGTTTCTGTACATGTATATTTGAATGTGTGTGTAAATAAGTCTTGTTATATCTGTGTGTTTAAAAAAAAAAAAAAGAAAAAAGAAACGAGCTGCATTAAGTATGCAATGATATGTAGACATGTTAATAGTGAATACTGAGCAAATGAAAAGATAATTGAATAAAATCATTTTATATGAAACCTTTGCTGAATGTGTAGCTGTTTAGTACACATGGAAAATGAAACCTGTAAATGAGACATCTTCAGCGAACAGTAGCCACCAGTACGACCAAGGTTTGTTCTCCACCAGCGCCCAACAATTGATTTTTTTTTGGGACAGTGGTTTAGGATTGGACATAAAGTTTGTGGACTTCAGAGTTGGATTAAAAAAAAAAAAGTGGTCAAAATCAAAGCAACAAAAAAGCAGAGAAATGTTGACTTTTAGCCCTTAATAGGGGTCAAGCTCCAAAAATACTGGATCCTTACCCCAATGACATCATCAGGGTTACCTTCTCGAACACAGCAGACATTTATAGAACTGTTTTCACACACTGAGTAGGACTAATGGTGTGTCCCAAATCCATACAACAACCCTGACTCCAAAAAAAGCTGAGACACTACAAAACAGAAAACAGACTGTGATCATTTGTTCATCCTTTTTGACATCTACTCAACTGAAAACAGCACAAAGACAATATATTTAATGTGTGACCTCATCAGCTTCATTGATTTTTGTGAATATTTGTTTATTCTGAATGTGTCGCACCAACACATTTCAAACAAGTTGGTTCAGGAACAACTAACGGCTGGGAAAGATGTGGAATGTTCCAGAAACACCTGTTTGGAACATTCCACAGGTAAACAGGTTGATTGGTAACAGGTGATAGTATCATGATTGGGTATGAAAGGGGCATCCTGGAAAGGCTCAGTCGTTCACAAGCAAGGATGGAGAGAGGTTCACCACTTTGTGAACACATGATTGGATAAAGGAGATTAATACATGGACTCAGGAACACTTTGGAAAACTGATGCTGGTTAACACTGTTTGCAAATGAATGCATTCTATTTTTATTTACCTTTTTGAGGTTGGACACTAATTCTATACATTACTACATACTAACAATCACAGCATACTGTTTTAGCAATTAGTAGTATACATAAAAAAAACAATATACTTAACTATTCATAGAAAAGAAAGTGCCATTAGATGGGACTTTGTAACATCACTACAGATGAAACTTCACAAACAGGCAGGGACTATTTCCAACAACTTACTTTTACTTTGGTACTTCAAGTACATTTTGCTAGTAACACTTTTGTACTTAAAAGCACTTTAAGTACTTTGTACTTGAATGTAAGACTTTTTACAGTGGTATGGTGGTGCTATTTTTACTTACGTAAAATATCTGAATACTTTGTCAACCATTGATTTTGCTTCACCTGTGAACATCACCTCTTCCATCTGTATTGCTTTGGAGGAGAGTAGTGTTCATCTACAGCAAACTCAAACATTCTGCCACTTTCCCTGCACACCTGATGTGTAAAATCAGTGGAGTGCCCCTTTACTGAGGCTGTGTCACATATCCTTGTTGGACTGAGATCAGGTGAAATGGATTTATAACTTTTCTCATTTTAATGCTCATCAAACTGTAAAGTAAACATTGGTGAATTGAGGATTGCCACGCAGGATGATTCCACTTCCATCAGAAGAGAAACTCCAGTACCACAGGATGAAGGGAAGGTTAAATTAATCACAGATCTGCCAGAACCTTTCAGCATGAAATGAGCACCGGTGTGAATCATTAGCAGGATTTAAAAGCCACAAAGCACAGTTTTCAGTTTTATACTTTTATTGAATTGTATCACTCTACATCGTCTAGAATTTCAACAAGATATCCTTTAAAGACCAATAATATAATACTTGCATCCCTGCAATAAGTCTCTACACTTAAGAAGAGAAAGCTGTTTTACTGAAACATACATTAAGAATTAATATTTCATTAAACATTGCCATAAAAGTGAATGTTCATTCTTGTATGCCACTTTTCTAGTCATATATATTTTATATAATAGATTTTAGTCTCTGTCTCCTTCATAGGAATACTAGAAAAGAAAGACGGTAAGAAATGCACAAAACCCATTGAAGAGTAGCATGGCCTAATACTACAGCAAAGAAGTTACTGGACATTCAGTTGACATGCACTCAGTTGAGGGATAGAAAAGAACACAGTCATAGAAGGGAAGAGTTGCGGCCTTGATCAGTTCGGCAAATTCCTGATTGGCCAAACCTTGCGATTGGCTTCCTGTCCACCAGCATCCCTCCAGCTACAGAAACTGACACTGCTCGCATTTAATCTTTTCATGTTGCCAGGAAACATCCAGTCAAGGCCTGTTTCACTACTGTTCAATGGCAAAACTCTTTCATTGTATGACAAAGCACAGGTTGCACTGAGGAGTAGGAGGATAGAAAATAACAGGTTGCACAGTCTGTGGGACATTCAGGAATGTATCAATAGGAAACAGTATTGGCATTTCTGACAGTTCACTCACTATCTACCTCATATACACAACCCAACCAAGCTGGGCACAATGTACAGGAAAGAAAGCCTCCATTAGAGCATGTGGGCTGCATTCAGCGGGGCGCTCGAGTACTGGGAAACTATGGCTATCAGTATAGTAAATCACTGACACGTAAACATCAATCCATGCAATATGGCTTTATGTTTCTATTCAGTATACAGCCTTCTTGCCAAACCAGATTTGACAAAATTTGAAGTGGCACAGGAGTGCAAGTAATATGTTTTCAAGAAGCGAAAGGTTAAAGGTGCCCTGTGGAGCTTTCTTGTGGACAACCCACTGTGCTGTGTCCTGAGAAGCTGAGGTTTCTGAGTTTTAACTACTGCAGACATGCTTTAAGAGATTTAAGGGAAGGGGAGTGTGACAATCAGTAATTTAGAGTTTATTACTGCTGCAAGTCATACTAGAAAAAAACAACAGCAACCCCCAAATCTGAGTGGCCTTAGTGTAAAATAAGCTGTTAAAGCTATATGGCTTAAAGCCATGGACGGCTTTCAGAGTAAGTAAAAGAATCTTAAACTGAGCTCAATAGAGATCCAGTGTAATCCAGCCAGCTGATGCATTCAGTGTGCGTCAGAAAGCTTGCTGCTGCATTCTGCACCAACTGCAGACCATGAGCAAATAAATAATTAACAGCAGTAATCAAGGCAGGATGAAGGCACGAACAACAGGCCATAACAGGATGTCATGCACGCTAAAATATGTTGCCTATTGATTTCCACTGCTGAGAACAGGTCATTTCAAGTTTTGATCGCTTCACATACAGCCAATGAAACTGTGAGTAAAAAATGAACATTTATCTTCTTTAACTACTGATGAAAGTCAGAGAGTCACACAGACCATTATGATGTCGTGTTCCTCTGAAACCGCTGCAGTGGGCAGATCTTGAGGGGACGTCATCAAACATCAGTTTTATCTGCAGGTTAGCTCCAGTTCAGCTGATCCTGGGCTTCGCACTCATGTTCAGTTTAGCACTTCTTCTGCTTTAAGAGGACTTATTGTAAACCCCACTGTGTGCATCCTTGAGGGTGTGTTTAATGTGTGTGTGTGTGGTTAATACATCTTCATCCTCATAAAACATCTGCAAAACAAATCTTGTATGTTTTGAATCCTGCATTGTTTACATCCATGTCCTATCTAGCTGCCTTCATCTTTGCCTTTCTTTGTGCATTGCTACATCTCATGCAACATTTCTTCAGCAAAACAGTATGAAACTGCAAAAATGTGCATCCTGTTACAAACAAATCAGCGGCCCACTCATGAAAACATTGCTCCATAGTGCTAATGGTGGATAAAAGCTCCACAAGACACCTTTAACACAGACACTCAGAGATTAGTAGAGACATTCCACGGATAAAGCAGCGACGCCTTTGCATGCCTGTTCTATAAGCCTACTGTAATATGTATTTCTGTAACAATATATTGAATAATATTCAACACTTCCACATTCTGCACAGCCCTGCCCTGCTCAATGCAGTCCAGTGCTCTAAAGGGAGGGCACGGTGCTGGATTGATATTGGTATCAGTGTAGCTGGATCCCCACTCACTGCTACCACAGTACTGGCAGATGGCAGAGTGTCATTCACAGATGAAAATGGAGAAAATAAAGCCAACAGTGAGGTGGATGATGAGAGATGGCACCTTTGAAAGTATAGAGCTATGAAGAAAGAGTGATTCATCAACAAACCTTTCACCAGATAAACAGCAACACTATATATATCTCTAAATACTTTCATCGTACTCAACAACCTCTAATATACTGTATCTTTAAGTCACAATACTCACTCATTTTTACATTGTGCTTCTGAGTGACAGTCTGATTGTTTTACAGGGGTGGGTTTATAGTGGTGTTAGGTGAGCTGTCTGGGGGATTGAATCTGGGTATGTTCACCTGAATTTGACCTCAGTTGGTCCCAGTGTGAACGGATGAGATTTCATTTTGAAACAGGGTGAGATTTGCTGCAAAGATCCGAGAAAGATCAGAGCCGCTGCAGAGGTAGGTCTGATCAATGTCCGACAAATCCACCACGAACACAGCAAAGGCCACAGGCAGAAAATGCAGCTGAGATAACACAAGACTTAATCTGGACTGATTCAATTTGTCTACCTAATCTTAGTGTTTGAATATCCCAGCATGAATTCGCCTGAAGGAAGGAAATGTTGCCATTTTATCTGTTGGAGAACAAGATCACATCTGTGTATAATTTACTGTCAAGAATTCAATCTGCTTGTATTTATTTGGAAAAAAAAGTGAGACCAACATGAAAACTACTGTATGCACAGGAGTTGACTGTGGTTTTCTTCTGAGCTGCACAATTTTGTCATTGGCCACATGACAACAACATGCTCATCAGAGCTTCCAGACATCTTATTTTTTGAGGGACAGCTGATCAGACCCACCCAGCATTTGCTTCTTATGGTCCAGGTATTGAGACCCTTGTCTCCTATAGTCGGGGTTAATGGTGACAATATACTATATGATCATTGTGTGTTACAGATATTAATGCTGAGCGACAGCACGCTAAGTGATGTGAAGTCCTGTTTCACAGTCAAGATTATGTCTTTGTATCAATAACATGACAATGCAACACAGAAGTGCTGCTGTGTAATCTGATGCCAAGAAGTCAACGGTGCAAGACGGCTATTCTGCATTTCCCCGCTTACTGGGAGTTTACGTCACATCAAAAAAGAAAGTCGTCCTTTGAAAACCCCCCCATCTAAAAGCTCCTCTTCCACGTGGTGATGTTTAAGGCTTCATGTTCAGCGTCATTAATGGGTTTATCTGCCTGAAGTTTCTGATGATAGCTCTTCTGATTCAAACAAATTGTTACAAGAAGCTGCAGTGCCTACAAAGCTACTGCCACTTCCACTGAGGAAAAATTTGCACCATAGCACTAAAATATGTCAATAAATACAAATATAATCATAATAGAACAACGTTTTTATATGTACAATCTCTACTAGACTTACACAGCTAATATAAGCTACCCATCGCCAATTCAGACAAGGAATACACAAACAGAAGGCGGAAATGAAACAAACTAGCTGCATGGAGACCAGTGACGTGCTGCCTTAGTCCCTCCACTTAGTCTCTTCTGTCTCAGGGTAGCAGCAGACTCTTGTCTAAGTCAGAGATGATCTCTTGACAGCAAAACCGTCTGTTCATCTCACCTCTTACGTGACCCTGATGTCAAAGCTCAGTGACTCAACTCTTGAAATGTTTCTAGAAATTAAAGCTACGTGAAGAAATCGCAATCAAAAACTTACAGTACCCAAATATTTGTGAAGACTGACATCTTTTCTTAAACCGGACTGGCCCTCTCCCATTGGCTGGTCTTTGTTGCCAGGCGATGCCACCATCTGATGTACAGATATAATGAAGATGTCGAGCTTCATAGAGGTTTGGGTTGAGGGTTGTGTTGTTCTTTAAAAACCTGTGCTGTGTTTATTCATGCTAAATGAGTTCATAGCATCATAGACATTACTCCCACAGCAGCCATCGTACATAAATGTACTTACAGAACAGACAAATGGATCTGATGAGTCTGAAAGGACAAAGGTTTGTATTTTGAGGTAATATAAGAAAATGACAAGTTGCTGCAGTCATTCACAGACTGGCATAAATGAAAGTAAACGTGTAAAACCTAAAGCTACAGCCGTAGCCCTGGTTCACTGATAGCAGCGTGCAGAGGACTGTAACCTGCAGGGAGACAGAGAGAGAACGCTCTGTCTCGCTCTTTAATATACAGGGAGGCCTGTATCTTCAAGGGAAACACTAGAGTCAGCGAGTCCACAGATCAATACCAATTGTCTCTGAAGCGGTAAGAGAGTTTTTTGTTTTAATCAAATGTGTTTTAAAGCTGCCCAACATGTTATATCTGCCTTCCTTGTATTATTCAGAGTCCTTCAAAGACGTTTTTCCTCTCCCCTAAAACAGGAGCTAGCAAAATAAGGGCTGTCTTAAATTCAGGCTAATATGATGTTTGGCTTATTAAAGCCGGTCTAACGGTGCTGCTGATGCTGAAGACTCTCTGGAAAACTTGAAACCTGATCAAAATGAAGCGCCAAGGCTGTAGATGAGCTGTCACTGCCTGATCTGTGCAATGTGTGTGTGTGTGTGTGGTTGGGGATTGGCTGGATGACCCATCAGTCAGGTGTTAGAATCTGACCTCCACACATCAGATCAGGTAATGACACAAACAACACCAACAGCTCCAGCTAGCTCTTATCCATAACAGTGCAGAAAATGTTAGATGCACATTTTGTGCTTATTCATCTCTAAAATCCATTCTCTGCAAGGCCATCATGGTTTTCACCATAATATGTACAGTGTAGATTTTTTGACTTAAACCCAACTCACTTGCTCTGACAGCTAGCAAGGGAGCTCGCTAGCGTTCAAGCTAAATTCAAGCATTCAGTTTTCCTGAGATTACAAGCTGATCCGGCAACAGTCTGTCTGTCGATAGACCTCGGTTACTCAACATGGTGATGCGAGTTCAGATTGGCTGATGTGAGAATAATGTCCAAAGCCTTTGATGAAGAAAACAAAAAAAAAGATTAGAATAGTGTGCATGGGAGCAAATGTGGAGTGAGCAGCAAGGCTACTATGAAATAACATCTAAATAGATGAGCTACCTGTGGTAAGTTCAACCCTAACAGGAGTGAAAAAAGCAGCATTCCCAAATGCACTACTCAAAACCAGTAACTGCTACATGAAAAAACTCAACGTCAGGGTCCTTGCTACATGACAAACTCCACTTTACAGTGGCTCAAAGCTACTCGAAACGTGAACATGACATAATCCAATATCTTGAGCCAGCAAACTACTACGGTGAGATGCAAATGCATTTAGTAATCTCACATTGTAAAATGCACTGGTCAGTTGTCACTGCAGTTGACACCATTCATTTGCACTGTGTAAACATGTACTTACAAAAAGTTGAGGAATGTGAGGGTTGAAAGAGGAGGGGGTCTGGGGGGGGGGGGGGGGGGTGAGAGCGTGTGAAACGCAGGGGGGAAAAGGTTTTAGGGTCGGAGGGGAGTTAAAGAGGAAGTGGGGAGTGTCCAGGAGTCTTGGCGTGTAGTTGAATATCTTCATGCTCAGTCCCTGTTCACACTGCACCAGGCGGCTGCAAACAGAGAGAGAGAGAGAGAGAGAGAGAGAGAGAGAGACAGAGAGAGAGAGAGGGAGAGAGAAAGAAAGAGGGAGAGAGAAAGAGAGATTGAGAGAAAAGAAAATGAACCCGGGGGGGGGTATAGACAGAAAGACGTGCGAGGGAATGGGGGAAAAAGATTGAATAGAGATGAGGAGAAATTTGGCAAGGCAGAGAAAGAAGGAAGACAGAGAGTGATGAAAGGAGGAGAATGAGAGGAGCGGAGGGTGGGGTGAGGAGAGACGGATAAAAAATAAGAGTTAGACAAGAAAAAAGTACAAATGGCCGTCTGCCAAGAACCACATCAAGTCACTGACAGTGTGTGCTTCAGAGCGTGGATGCATGCCGGTGTCAGGCGCTTTAAATGGTGCCAGGCTGCTTTAATTGTTCAGTGCATCTGAGCTTCGAGTAATTACACAGCCAGCCATACTGACTGAACACTAATCAGCTTCTCAGGATTATGAGGACACTATATTATCATTAGATTTCTGCTCTGTAATTGTGTGTTTATACATCATTTCCTTGTTTTCTGTTCCATGCTGACTAACTTCTACTTTGTTCTACTGTTTTCTATTCAGTGCTGAAATGTTTAATAATCTCTCACTGACAAGTTTGAGAACTGGTTCATAAATTAAGTCATTTATCAAGAAAAAATACCAAACATTCACTGCTTCAGCTCCTCAAATGTCATTTTCTCTGTTATACACCTTTATTATGTTGAATATCTTTGGGTTTGGACTGTTGGTTGGACAAAATAAGTTTTTTAAAACATCATCTTAGGCACTAATGAAGAAGCAAATTAAGAAAGTACTCCATTGAATTGGAAGTCACAGGGGTCCTGCAACAGAGCACAATACTATTTCAACAATCTGTTCTTCTTGATTATACTGATAAGAATAATATAGAAAATACTTAGATATCAATTATTGTGTCATTTTATAAATGGTTTTGGTTAATATGCTCCTGTTTGATCAGACACAAACCATTCAGAGTAAAACCACGTCTTAGTTATGTTAGTGCTTCAGGTGTGATCTGTAATAACAAATCACAACTTATTAATTTGGTTTTGTTTTCATAATCTGAATCTACACAGTAACTAATGCTATGAAATAAATGTAGTGGAGTAAAATTCTAAGGGAACATAAAATAGAAATTCTTGTACTGTACTAACTGGACTGCGACTCCCTGCTTGGCACATGCTCGTGTTTCAACCTCAGACTCAGATTTGATGTTTTTTTTTACACTAAGCTCATCTTGATGTCTAAAATGTTTGGACCGCTCCTTAAATTAGTGATAAAAACTGTTTCACCCTGTAGAACTTCACCACTGACCTGGCACGGCTACAGAGGACATGGACTCCGGCTGGCACAGTGTATCCACCTTCACATGCTGAAAGGCTTTGTTGGGGGCCGACTGGAGGTGCCTGGAAAGAGAAGGAACGATGAGCGAGCACACACACACACACACACACACACACACACACACACACACACACACACACACACACATAACACACATGTAGATGAGCACACACGTCTGCGCAGCCACTCACAAACGCACGTCAGCACACATAGCCTCCAACCGCTTAGCACGGCCCTTAGCCTTTACTGTAAGAGCTGAAATATTAATGGCGGTGAGATGCTGGGAGCAGTGGAGCTGAAACTCAGATCAGCAGGCAGCTACATCAGCAGCCTCTCCTCATGCCCAGCACCAGCACCATCACTAAATCATGATGACCTGACGCAACTCAAGTGCCTCAGCAACTCCAGACCGAGTGAATGCTTGAAGTATGCTAATTAAATGTGAACGGAGGAATTCATCCAACAGACTCGAGACAGTAATGGAAGAAAAGTGAGCGCTCTCTTTATTTGGAAAATCACCAATCAATGAAAACAATGGCAGCAAGGAACGGCATGCTCAGCTCCAAAAACCTTCCAGAGGAGCTAGAGTGCTGACTCAAAGGCATTTTCAGAAGCAAAATGAATGTCCACACTCAGTAGTGACTTTTAATACTTTTAGAGTGCATCAGCATTGGGAATGAAACAGTTGGGCCACAATGGGCCTTCCTCAGCGTTTACAGATGTTTCATTCTGCCTGTTGATCGGCTCAGTTTTAGTCTCACTGCCACTGTAGCTGCATCAGAAGCCTGTTCACACGAGCCACAGAAAATCAAGAGCTCTTAATACTGGCATGAGTGACAGAAAGTAGCCAGAGACTTAGGCTTAACATTGAAATATCATTATTTTTAAGTCCCTAAAGCCACATGTGATTGAAAACTCACCTCTTCCACTCCTCCTCTCCATCCCAGAACTCGTAGACGACAAAGGATAAACCATCCGGCAGGCGCACCGCAGTCACACTGGAGAAGAGACGGAGGAGAGGGGGCGTAGAAAGTGAAGGGTAGAGAAAGTGAGTAATGGCAGAATAGGAAGTGGATCATGGAGGGGGGAGGTGGTGAGAAGAAGAGATGCATGTATACAGTAGATTGATGGTGTAAGTGACGGTAGAGAGTGGAAAGATAGATTAGGTGCAGCAGAAGAGGGAGTAAAAGAGAAAGATGGAGGGGACATGAGGTAGTGACAGAAAGGGGAGGAAACAGAAGTCATGACAGGTGTACATTAAAGACATGTTATGAAATGACAAAGACACAAACACAACAGTTTGGATTTCAAGGAGAAGAAGGAGGTGAACTGTTTCCTTCATCCTGCACAATACTGATGTCGTAGCAGTTCACACCAAAATGGGGGCTTGGAAATTGCATCCCATCTACACAAATGAAATGTGGAACAGTGTGAGACCAGGTCAGTACAAACGGAGGAAGCCGGGTGTTATTGGCCGGTTCTCTGAGGCACTTTACAGGGTACACTTTGCTGTAATGAACAAGGGCTGCATATTGCCTCTGGAACAGCATGAATACATTTAGGTGGGGGTTCAACAAGGTGATGGAAATAATCCAGGGTCCGTGTTCACTTGATAGTGTCACTCAGTTTTCACAGCAAGTGCTGCATTTAAAGGCTGCAGGGGTAAAGCGGAGCCGCCATCGTGTTGGAGCAATCTTGACACGGTGAGAAAATGTTGCTGGAAATGTCCATTTGACAGAGGTGAAACGAGGCAGCAGCAACAGTATTTTGACTTCCAGTGGCAGAAAAATAGTTCTTAAAAGTTAGTACACGGATGTGGGCGTTCCACACCTCACCAAACCACATGGGGGCAGCACAACAACATGTAACTCAAAACTGACATTTACCCCTTCAATAGACACAGAGTAGCGTTAGCATTGAGTTAGACTTGTGTCTGTGTCCACTCTCCTCTAGGACTGTTTTTGCTCTACTTTTGGTCTCCAGCCACTCCTTAGTGGAAGACATGTTGCGCTCTAACCGCTATACGCTTTGTTCACCAGCCAGATGCAAACTTTGCTTATGTGCCACTTGGTGCTGAGCAGGTAGTGGATTTTTAGAACTTTTCTACTGAAAACAGCAAACATGTTGATGCTAGCAGCGTTAAACCACCACCAGCCCGTACCACCCTGGTATCAACACACGACCACGCGTTTGCTTTGATTTTTGTCTATTTTTGGACTGTAATGTAGTCTCATTTTTCTGTTTACAGCTGATAGTGGTTGAAAAATTCAAACATGGTGTTCCACTGTCTCATGGAGCATTCCACACAGCATTCAGCATTAGGTGATAAGGAATGTTTTCTATGTGATGAAGTCTTTAAATCAGTCAAAGCTTTTGATACAACACTGAACTACATGATCTCTATGACAACAAACTGTCCTGAAACACAGTGTTCAACAAAGGCCTCTAACTTAGTGGCAGTAAAAAGCGGACAGCAGCACCAACGCAGTGTCATCCTATTTTCATCTGACTCCAGTCCATTAGCTGCACCTGCCCGTTCTGTAGCTTTGTGGCTCTAAACACATCAAAGTGAGCGCAGCGGAGCAGCTGAGGTTGTGTTTATGCAGATCAGGCAGTGCAGTGAAATTCTGATACTTGTTTCAGCATGAAATTACACTCGCATTTACGCCTGCTCAGGGTATCTCTCATCACAAACACAATTTTCATTCCAATCTTTTAAGTGTTTTCATGGTGCAAGCACAGACTTTCCTAAAAATCACACAAAAAAGTGCTGCTCAAAAGTTGACTTTTGCCTTTTTCACATTGATATATTTGTAATCTGGTACCTTAAATTTACAGATACATGTCCTTTTGTGCTTAGCTGGTGAGCTATTCCAGAGAGTCTGTACAGTGAGAGCAGGTGGGTCAGAACAGGCATCCTTTTTCATGGCCACAGACTATCAGGCCATGGTTAATGTTGAACCCTGCATGTTGAACCCTAATGTTGACTGTATCTCCCCACCAAATAGATTTCTTTTTTCCCATCTGTTATTGAGCCTTTGAGTTGAAATTCCTTTGTCTCAGTACTGTATTTGACAGTTGTGTTGAAGTGCAATCACAGAGCCAGGGTAAGCTGAGATGTCAGAAAGGATGCTGTCATCCCAACTGCAAACTGCGCTGTGTCCTTCACCTCAAGTTCAATCTCCCACGTAGGTGAGTCCAAACTTCTCGTCACTAAGTTGTGTCTTTCTCTGAGTAACATCTGAAGAATTAAGAGCTGCTGAGGTCACTCTCAATTTAACAGAGAGCTGCTGTAATTGGCTCATTAGCTGGACTGGTTGGTAGCATGTGTAGCCTCATTAAGTAAAATAAAAGGAGGCGTTATCTACTGTGTCTGTGTACTGCATGTCTGCATCAACCAGCAGCTTTGTGCAATAATGAAAAATGCCAAATTTCTTTTTAAACATTTCTAGAATGAAAAAAGAAACTTAAAGAATATTGTTGTTACTACAAAACTGAAGATTACGAATTCACATTTTCATAGAGTTTTGATGATTTCTCAATCTTTCTTTACAATTTATCAATATAGTTTTCTTATGAATCTAGTATCAGACACTCAGCATACAGCTAATGCATGATGAGTGAGATAGGAAATGCTCTGTTCATGTTAGATCTGGAGGTGCTACCTGGTATTCAGTGGCTCTGGACACTGACAGATGACTATGACCAGCGACATGTATAACACCAATACTTTACCATTTCTTGTGTTTTCTGGAATCTGAAGGCTAGATTTTATCGCTCAGCCTAAGCAGCATACACACAGTCTTCAAGGCAGTTCTTCCCTGAACCTCAGGGGGGCACTCGGGGGACGGGCCGCTGCCACATGCTCAACATTTTCACAAGGCTTTGAAAGAAATGAGTTGTGTGAGCTCTGCTGCAGGGGACAATACAGTGTTTGCGCAGGTAATCACACATTCACCCGAAAAGATAATGAGCAGGGAAGACAGAGACTAAATAAACTTTTATATTACAGTTCGTTTGTGCAAGATTAAATGAGGAGAGAGAAAAGGAAAGATACCCCATGACACAAAAGAGAGACAGAATGAGGAAGCATGCAGGAAAGAAAAGTCTATTCAGACTTAATGAGCAGGCTTCCTCCATCAACAAAGCTTCTTATCCCTCATGCATTATTTACTGCAGCTACCTATAAGCATTGTGCTGCCACCAAATTTACTGATAAGGTAAGGGAGTAACAAAGGCACCAACAAGCCAGTGAAAAGGCTGAAAAATGCCCAAAACAAACAAAAGTAAGAGCCTCATCAGCATGACTATAGTGTTTCACCTGAAGGCCCTTTCCACCTGCGTGTGCTCTCCGCTCACAGCTGAATCATTTAATACATCTTGTCCTCCAGGTGTAGAGTGTGAAGTAGGTGTGACTGAGTGTGTGTCTGACTGAAGGAAGGCTTTTAATCTGCTGGGAAAGTAGCTGTTAAAGTTCCCACAGACCTTGAAGGCCTTGAAAGTGTGCGACTTACGGGAAATGTTTGAAAATGAAAGACTGACAAAGTTACTGATAAATACAGGAACCAAATTCAGCAGAATGACCAGATTTCATTGGTAAGGTAGCACTTATAAAATCAATGATTTCACCATGATTTCTTCATCTGAAATCTAGTATTTATATTCACCACAAAAAAAGTAAGAGAACAAAGATTTTATGGGCACGATGGCAGCTCTGTGAGGCACAAGGATGCTTTGGGCTAAATGCTAACATAAGCATGCTTAAATGCTAAAATACATGCTGGTGTTTAGCAGGTTTAATGTTTAGCATGTTCACCATTTTAGTTTAGCATGGGCAAATTATAATTTTGACCTGATGATGGTGCTAGATAAAAAGTTAAAGGATGACCAAAGTTCTAAGAATTCATCCCCGATGGACCGTCACATTTCATGGGAATCTATCCAATAGCAGCAAAGTGGTGGACTGATCAATGACTGACCAACCGAAACCACTCCCATAGCTGTGTGGAAACTGGCAATGTCATGGTTCAGGTTTAATCTATGTCTCAGTATACTGGTACCTGTGTATTGTGTACAGACTGGCTTTTCTTTACATCACAGACACACAGTACAGGCAATGTGACAGTGATGGTGGAACAGCTTTTCTAATAGACGTAAATGTGTTTGAAAACAGCGCTGGGATCAGCTTCACTAAGTCAAGGTGTCAGCTGCTGAACTTTCACAGCAGCAAAAGAGGTTTTACAACAGAGTTACAAAGGTTGGGACGTGCAAAAGTTCACAGAAGCTGTCCCTTGACGGCTGGAGCAGAGCCATGGTTCACTACAGGGCATTGATCACATGTGAGCAACCTTTCCATAACAGTGTGAGCCTGGGGCACTACAGTAATTTTTAACCAAAAACATAAACAGCTTGCTCAGAATCCAAAACCTTTCCCCCATTCCACTTTCCAGCATCTTCCATCCAACTCACTTTAGGACATTGTTTGCTCTGAAGCAGCCCGCCCTCACAGGAACCATTTTATTACAAGATATGCTCATCACAAAATGCAGTGAACCGGTGTGATGAATTGGAATGAGGTGGGTGTAAACACATCATAAAAAATATTGATTTACTTTTGCTGTGTTCAATTTTTTACTGCTCAGACCTTGACCTTTAATGCTTCTTATCCAATCAGAAAGCTAATGCATATATTCTGCTTTACATTTAGTACAGGCACCTTTGGCAGCAGCTACAGCCATGACTTAATGTGGATACGCACGTTTGCCTCAGCTTTGCACATCTGCAGTGTGCACATACACACTTTTCCCCCATTCGTCTTTGAAAACTGCTCAGCTTAGTCAGATTACATGGGGATTACGTGAGTGAACAGAAGTCCTGCTATGAATTCTGGACTGGAATGAAGACTGGACTCTGACTTGGCTCCACCTGGACAAAAATGGTGTTTTTAACTCATTCCTTTGTAGACTTGATTGTTGCCTTGCTGGAAAATAAATGCAGCAAGAGGAGGTTTTAACATGCTGTAAAGAAACATCCCCACAGCCTGACGCTGCCACCACCACGCTTCATGGTGTGGATGGTGAGTTTCTGCTGTGTGCTGTTTGGATTAAACCAAAATGCTCAGTTTGGTTTCACCAGCACAGAACCTTCTTTTTCGATGTTTGACAGCTTCCTTCATGCGTCCAGCCCAGATATGATGTGAGAGTGCAGAGCAGTTATACTTCATGCACAATGTCTCCCAGCTCAACAGTTTTTGAGGACACCCTGCTCCCAGCAGATTTACAACTGCACCATGTCTTTTTATTTTCGGACTGATCTCACTGTACTCTGAGGGGCAGTCTTGCGTCCATGACCTTGTACGTACTTGCTTCAGTAAAGTTGTCTCAGATTTGTTTGTTCCTTTGCCCTCATGATGTGCAGCAGACAGGAAACTCACTACAGAGCAGTTAGGTCTTCAAGATATGAGTGAATTCAGGCTGATGTATTATCTCAATAACACATAAATCAACTCATTCAACCTATTAAGTGACTTCTAAAAGGAACTGGCTCCACCAGTGACGACTTAGATGTGTCACAGTTAGGAAGTGAACACTTAATGAATCATTTTTGTGTTTTTTTACTTAATTTAGATCTGTTTGTAGATTTGCTTTCAGACTGACATTAAAGAGCCTTTTTTCTGAAGTAGTGTTTCCCTTGTCTGCCACATAGAAGTGTCTATGGAGTGTTTTAATGTCTTTTAGCTAATTGTCTTGGTTTTCACAGCCAGCAGCTTTAATGTTTTGGTTCAGTCTCACCACTGTGTCAATTCCAGACTCAAACAGTTGTTTGTCAATGATAAAGCCCTGATATAGCTACAACGGACACAATTAGCAACTAGCTGATGAATATAGTGGAGCATTTAGCAGCTCAAGAGCCAGATATTTCCTTCAAGAGTCAGTGGAGACCAAAAGAGAGTTAAAAGGAGAGTGGATATAGGACTCAACCCTCAGTAGGTGGCCAAAAACTCCACTTTAAATGAATGATTAATGTTGTTCTGTGTCTGCTGGATGTGTAAATAGACAACCGTTTACTAACACACTAACCTTGTTGTTAGTGTCAATGTTGCGTTTAAAGGTTGTTAACACTTTTTGGATGACATAATTAAGTTTTTACATCTAAAATTACTCCAAAAGTATTGATGATTATGTGACTGTGCTATGCCTTCTGTGCTATATGAAGCTGTTGAGACTTGCACCTCTGTCTCGGCCCCTCTTGCAGACTCCTTATCCCAAAGTATAGACTGTACTTACTGGTGGGAGAAACTCTAATACAAATAGAAGAAATAGCGTAGATCCAGAACCTTGAAATCTTGCCAAGGGCATATGCAGAATCTGACTCTAGACTATGCATACAGCATATTGAGTCTGGGATTTAAAGAAATCTCTCTGGATATTAGACTGTTTCACAGCACCTCAAGGCTCTGCGTAGGAGGCACAGGAGGTTTGTAATAAGTTTGGCATGTGTATATCAGACTATACTCCAGGTACAATATTATAGACTGGGTATGCGGCATAATACAACTGTCCCACTGATTCAAACCCCAAAGGACTTTCAGCATTTTATTTGGATTTTGGAAAGATAATGATGAAATAGTTATTCAAAGGAAAAAGTTGTTTTTCTGTGTGTGTGTTTGTGTGCATTAATACTAAAAAAATACCATCAAAGATCAGTGGAGGAACTCTTGAAGTAGTTCTTAATACAGTGAGGAAAGCAGCGAGGTCCTGACACTGGAAATAGACGTCATTAAATATTGAAAGTGATTGGGGTTACGGCGCTGCACTCTGCAGCAGCAGCTGCAGCAGAGCAGTTATGAACATGTGGCGCAGCGGTGAGACTTACTGAAAGCAGTCTCTCTGAGTGGACACATTCTTCAGATACTGCTTCAGAGCCTCGCAAAACTCGCCAAGCTTCTTCTGGGAAACCACCATCTCCTGACGAATCAGCAACAAAGACTGCAGAGGAAGAGAGCGGGAGGTCAGTTCTGTGCTGTGTTTGATACAAGCCGACAGAAAATACAAAACAAACAGAAACAGTACATACGACATTAAGCAGCTACTTCGGTGTTTCACCATCTCCAAAGAAACGCCTAACTTAACCAGAGCAGGAGAAAAGAATATTCTCTGAAAAGTGGCTCCAAGATGTGTCGTGGCTTGAAGCTAATGATGAGCGCAAGATGAGAAATGAGCTGCAAGATACATATGTCGTTCACATCTAGCAGCCACAACAGGTGTATATTATACAGGCTGAAGGACCTTCAGTCAGCCATTATTTGATGAACACAATGAGAGTAAGGAGCATATGATTATAGCACAGGCTGTTGCTAACAGACAAGCTAGTCGGGATGAAGTCCAGTCGCTAAAAGATTAAACAAGTTGAATGAAGAATAACAGCCAGTTCTGTGTGATGTTTGTCTCCTGGTATTTCACAAGGCTTAACAAACACATTCTGTCTTCTTATGCTGAGGATTTCACTCTATTGAAGCAGCTTGGAGTGAGTGTTGGAGGTGCATACTGACATGAAGGAGGAGCACAGATAATGCAGAACACTGCACAAACCATCAGTGGAAACATAAGAGCAAGGTTGCCATCTGCTGAATTCTGGGGAGCTCGTCTTTGTGAACACATCTGATTTGTTAATACATGTCAAAGGATCCATCCTCAGCTATCCACTGTACCGTAGAAGTTGCATGTAAAGATTACTCTCTGTTATTTGGTACCACGGCAGCTTTATGATAGCAACTTCAGTTACCAGGAGATTTGTGATCCAACTGCAAATCCTCTACTCATCTGAGACATAAGTGTTATGCCTCCACTACAGCTACTGTACAAGCAATTGCTCTGCTGCTGAATTGCAATGGGAGGCCATGAAGCTCTGCCCCTGTACAATCCTGTGTCCCGTAGGTAAAAACAAAATGTTCATAATCTCACAAAGCCTATAGAAATGTTTTTATGGAGGCTTCCTGAGGACCCAGTGGTGCATAATAAAACATCTCCAGTGGCCTGTGTGTGTGCATGTGTGTGTGTGTGAGAGAGAGATTGAAAAGTCATTTATTGCTGCATTTCTCTGTTTGATCTTAACTTTCTGTACAGTACAGTAACTCTCTTCCCAGTGGTCCAGTATGTACCAGAAGCTTAACTTAGTCTGTGAAAGATGAGCGTATCTGCCTGTGTGTGTGTGTGTGTGTGTGTGTGTGTGTGTATGCTGTACAATTAGAGCCTGGAGGATTATTTGCAATTATTTGTATGAATCCCATTTACAACAAGAGGAACGAAGAACTGCTGCTGCATTGGCTTTGATCAGATGAGATGAGCTGCTATCTTCAGCTTTTTATGTGCCAGTGCTATTGTAGCTTACTACAGTACAATTAAAAATTCATCCACTATGACCTACATAACTCCAGCAGTGCCGCACTGAGACTGCACAGTACACATTCATGTACACACACACACACAAATATCACATGTGCATGTACGCTTAGATACTGTTAAAATTGAATTTCTTGTTACACCTGCCTGTCATGTCCTGCCATGTCTCTTCTGTCTCCTTTGGCCTCCTTCACTGATGTGATGTGAAACTACCAGTAAGAATCTAATCAAATCCAAGACACGAGTACACTTACTGAAATACTGCACGAAAGTGAAGTTTCGAGGTATTTGTACTTAACCTGATAATTTCAACGTTATGCTACTTTATACTTGTATGAAACCACATTTCAGGAATTGTTGAACTTTTTACTTTACTCGATCTATTTGACAGCTGTAGTTCAGCTCACTTTTCTGATGAAGCTTCAACATTAAGCAAAGAAACACACACTGAGCTCATAAAATACAACACATTGTTAGAATTTAAACAGTGGTTTAATGTAATCTTTTGGGCTTCTGACTTCACAAGGCTGTTTTTCTGCAGAATGAATACTTACTTAATGACTTTTGATGAGTACACTTTGCTGATAATAGCTGAACTTTAATTAAGAAGGGTTATCAATGCAAGGCTTTCACTTCTGAGAGTATTTTTACAGTCACGTATTGATACTTTAGTAAAGGATCTGAATACTTCGTTTACTAGTGGAGGCCTGCATGTTGCTTTCAACTACTTTTGAGGAAAAATGAGGAACATCTTTTAGGTTTATGGTGAAATACAGTATCTTCCTGGTTTCTGGATGATGGATGAACATTTGCGTAAAAATGTAGACAAAAAACCGTGTTCTTTTGTTTTTTAGGGGCTGACAGCGGTATAGGCAGCGAGCTCACAGGGTTCACAACTCCATTACTTGAGTCAAATAGATGGTAGAAAACAGGATGAGGCTGCAGTGTGATAATAAATTACACCAAAACTTTAAAAAGTACAGATAAAAGAATGAGCAATGTCAGAGCTGATCAACACTACGCTAATAATTTAGTTTAATACAGGGTTTTGGGACTCATCCGTGCTGATAGTACTGTGTTTATTTGACAAGATTAAAATATATATTTCTAAAAGAGCTGTCAGTGATGTTAACTCAGTATCTTTGTATGCTAACCATTAACATACATCAGCAGTGGATTCACACAGTCCCAATATGACAACTTGGCGGTCAAACCCATAAAAAGTCATCTGATTTTGAGCAAACGCAGCATAAAAACTGCACCTACTACAAGCACAAACAACTTGGTTTATCTGGAATCAAACAGATGTTTACATACCTCGACATGCTCCTCTCGGGTTGGACGGCACATTTTTGTTGGCAGTGATGAAATATGTGCATCGTAAACATATCAGTCTTTGTGCATTGATTGGTTTTGGTGGTTGGTAACCCTGCTGGCTGCTGTTTCTCACCGCTCTCTGCATCTCTTTTAATCTTTCCCTCCCTCTCCCTGAGAAATTTTCCAAACATCTTTAAGAGACTAACAGTGACTACAGACACAGGAAGTATTGTTACCATTATTAGGACAGATATGAGATATCATATTATGCAGCTAATAGAACTGGAAATAGCTTGCTGTAAAACATCCTGAGAGGAGAGCTCTCTATATTTAGCAGATATTAGCTCCAGCTCTTACTGCGTGTACACATGCAGAGTCTAAGTATTCATCACATCTGCATCCACTTGTGTGCCTCTATGGCTTTGTCTGTTTCATTGACATGTAATGACTGTTTATCTCTTGACATCGCTGTTTATCTGCTGCCATTAACTTAAATTGCTATCATGAGGCAGCAAAATTAAGCTGCAAGAATGAACACCTGGTCGTTCGTCAGTGAAGATATGTGTCGCATGCGTGTGTAAGTGTGATTTATGAGGCAATGATTGCATGGGCGTCTATTTGTGAAGCACTCATAACAGTGACAGAACCAGACAGACTTATAACCGCCGTACAGGCAACCTTAAGACATGAACACATGGACAAAAACACACAGACATCCTCCCAACTCAATTAGAAACACTATATTGCCCAGCAGCCTCTGTTAATCTAATCACTACCACTCCATTAACCCTGCTGCCTCTCTGACCAAATGATAGCATCTGCTCCCTTCTGGCTGTGTGGCCCTGCAGAGGTGATAAAAAGGAACCTCTAACTCTCCGGCTACCCTCTGTGATGATGGTCAGCATCAAAGCTACATCTATGAAGGTAACAGCGCCTGCCTGCAAAAACTACTGTAAGTTTCAAGCCGAAGTTTGTCCCTTATGTAAAACAGTTCCCGAAGCCTCTTGGGTTGTCTCCTTGCCTAAGTGTTTAGACTAAGGCTTTCACAGTAGTTAGTCATAATACAGCACAAGTGCACTTCAGTTACCATGGTTACGCTTCACCCACATCATCATCCTGCTAGCTAGCCTCTCCAGAATGGACAACAAATAGAAGACAAAAAGAAAGCCGGACAGAAGGTGGAATATGAAAAAGTTGAAAAAGTGATGCTAACTGACAAAATCAACGCAGGAAATCTTTCTATTAAACAAACTGTAGATGCAGTAATGAAAAAATATGAAAATATTACTGTGACAGCAAGAAAGGAGGAAGCCAAACATTGACAAGTATGTCGATCAAAACATGTGAGACTGAGTTCTGTTAAAGCTGTGCATCACTCAAAGAGTCCGATGGGTTTTCCCTGTCCCCCCAAAAATGCATCTTTGTCTCTTCTCCTCTTTAATCACCATAAATTCAGTCATTGTCTCATGTTCCACAAATTATTTCACTGTTAACAGACTGGTCTGAGGTCCCTTCATTTTTCTGAGGAAAATGGTTACTAAGGACCTTCTTGGCGACGCATTAGGGAATACTTAGGTAACTCCTTGTGAGAAAATTCATATCACTCTGTTTATGTATGCTAAACAAGAAGATGGAAACAGCTGGCCCAGTGTCTTGTTGTCATTGTGAGCTTGTGCAGCAACAGTGACTGCTCCTGGCCATTAAATAGTTAAAGCACATAATCCCCATTAAAACCCCCATACTACTCAGGTGTTGTACAATTAAACAACGAGATGTAACACGTTCATTTGTGAGCTTAGCAGGTGCTGGTAGGCAGATTTTGTTACCTTTAGAAAGTCTTCCAACACATGGTCTAAACACCTTCTGCACAATGCCTGAACAACTTCAAATGAACAAAAATGTTGTTTGAGAAATGGTGAGAGAATAAATCCACACCAGGCATCTAATTCATGTCTTCATTTATTTTATGAAATTCTTTCAGCAAATAAATATTCATTTAATGAAATGCATACATCAGTTAAATGCCTAACATGGTATGCTATTATAGTATTTTCCATTTCATCTTGAATACGGCTTGTCAGAAACAGGAGATGCACTTAAAGGAATCTTGTACTGCAAACCTAAACAGTGACAGTGATATCAAACCTACTGTAAGTGTGTAATACCTCTACTGGTACTGTGTGATGACATGTGTAAGTAACTGCTTTAACTAGCAGAGGAAACTAATTCCTTTTAAAAGCTATTGTATCATGTCTTATTTTCTTCCAGTAAAAACCCATCAACAGATATTCTGTTATCTAGAAAGTTGTGAAAATAATCTACCAAAGCCAAGAGCAAAACTCTAAATAGATGACTAAGGGGAGATTTCATGGATGCAGCAACAAAATCAATAAAGTGTTCATGAACAGTTTTGGTTTGTTGCCGCTGGAATTTTAAAGATAATGCATCTCTTACACAAGTATAATATAAGTATCAAGTATTTGTGTGACAATGCTGATTCAGGTTCAAGTCCAGTGTCAGGGCTGTCAGGACAATGATAGACCAAACAGCTGCAGGCAAGGACAGGCAGAGTTACAGTGAGTTACATGTTCAAACTGCAGTGAAATGAATTGAAATGTGATGATATCAAACAGTGTAGGGGTGCACACGTTTGGGTTTTCCCTAAGGGCCAAGCATTTTTGAAATATGTGCAGACTCTGGACAGAGGACTGCAGCTCATTACTTTATATTGTTTAAGAGCTGCTTTGAGCTTTCTGTGTGTGTGTGTGTGTGTGTGTGTGTGTGTGTGTGTGTGTGTGCGTGTGTGTGTGTTGTGTCAGCGAGAACACCTATAATGTGCTTCTTCTTAGAAAGACTGCACATTATTACATACAGTGTGTGTGTGTGTGTTTATTGGGCACTATTGACTCTACATGTTTGACAGAACAAATGGCTGACTATCACCACGTCGTAAAGTTATGTGGAGCCTTGTTCATGGGCTTGTATAAATATTATTGATTTCTGTCTTGTCCTGGGCTCCATCAGCATTCTTAAACCCTGTTTTTCTAGCATGAGCTCTTCTCCCGTCGTTAAACACTGGAGCCGAGTCCAACACCAGGATTTTGAGCGCAGCGTTTGTTTTTACAGAGCGTTTTCATGATGTTGAAATTCTACGTATTTGTGACATCTGCTGATAAAATGGCTCAGAACAGAGGTCGGGCATGACTCTCCAGCAGGTGCCAGACACTTTTTTTCTTTTTAAAATGCAGCTGAAGAGGCTTTCAAATGAAAATAGATGTAATAAAAGACACAGTGACAGTGATCGCCAACTTTGTGTCAAGTGAGAATGGAAAAATATGTGGCTGTTTGACGATAGTTTGGGTTTGTGCCAGAGGAAATGGAGCCGCCACACCGAGGCTGTCAGGAGTACGGTGCTTATTTTCATCCTTTTTCTGTTGTCGCTGTGTGTTCCTCTTGTCTGTTGTTATGGAAACAAAGCGTGTGAACTTTCTTTCAACGTGAAGCTGTACTTTCAGTAATGCTAGTAATCTCCTGTCTCTGAGTGTGGTGTGTTGTGGTGTGTTATTGATGGACTATATTGAATAACAGTGAAATGATCCTGTGACAGGCTCGTAATTTTCTCTCCTGTCATATGTCAAATATACTGTATGTCATCATAATCACCCTCATCTCATTCTGCACTGAGGGGTGGATAAAGCTAACCCTAACCCTGCCACTCTACTTCTCCATCACACTGAGGCTCCACCTCTGAACTATCATCCAAAGATTTCCCACTCTCCAGCCAGCAGCTTGACTCTCCCTGCTCTGCCATTCTGCCCTCCATTCCCAAATTCCCAATAAACCTGAGTTAAACTCTTGTCAGTCCAAAATTCAATTAACACACACATCTCTCTAATCAGCTACACGGGTGCTCTCAAATAAAGCTCCTGCCTTCATATTAACTGGTGTCTTTCCTGACTGAGCTCAAAATAAAATGAAGTGTTGCATGCTGTAGTGTTAGCATGAGGCACAGCAGCCAATGAACCGCCAAGGACACATTCTGCTTTTTGCTTATTTGCATTTTTTTTATGTATTTGTAGCATCTTTTAAATTACACTGATGGCATAGTAATGATTTCAGTGCTGGTGAGAAATGCCCACGCAGTCATTTTTGATGCAAACTCTGGGGGCCGCCAAAGTCAGAAATTCCACATCACTCAGCGGGACAATCTACCAAAAACTGCACCATCATAAGAGCACATGCTGCCGTATGCGCGGATGTCAAATACAAAGCATTTCAAAACTCCTGTGTTGTTTTTATGCTCTCTCTCTCTCTCTCTGCATCTTTCTCCTCACATCTGTATGCCAACCCCCGAGTGAGGCTTTGCACTGACAATTGTATAAATAATGCAGAGATCATCACCATCTATCAAGGCCACATACAGTATACTGCAATGTATGTGTTAAGCATTTGTGCGTGTGTGTGTGTGTGTGCGCTTAACATGTGGGAGTGTGTGATGTTATCCCGCTGGGTATGAAAATGGGAGTAGCAGAAAGATACATGTGAGTATGTGTTGTAGAGAGGAGGGGGGGATCAGTCTAGCGTTACCATGGGAACTGGGAAATACCACTTACCCACATTCAGGTCTTCTTTTCACACCTTCTCTCATTCTCGACCCCTCATCTCCCCACATGCTCCCCCATTTTCTCCTCAGTTCTTCCTTCCTCACTTTCCTTCACTGCCCCAGTTCTTGTTTTTCACGTCTCAGGGCTCTGCAGCCTTCCTCTTTCTCTCATACAATCTGCCAACATCCCCATATCATCTCTATTATTTCCTCCCCATACATCTCCTCTCTTCGAGTCATTCTTCTATTTCCTTCATCATCGCTGTCCCTCCTCCCTCTGTTCCTCTCTCCAGCTCCCCATCCTTTTTGCTCAGGGCTCGAGGAATCCCTCATTTATTCGAACAAAAAAAAAGAAAAGAAAGAACCCCTTCATTAGTTCAGGGATAATTTGCATATCTCTCCTTGGGCTGCAATAATAGATTGATAGCTACTGTATAGCTTACAGTACCTCGACCTGCTGACTGCAGCAGTGGGAGAACAAGAAGAAATACCTCACAATAAGCAGCAGCAGGACACTCACAACAGCAGCTGTCATCATTTTTGGCCTGCAGCACCTTGCTATGATGTTCTTCATGTTTTCAGGCTATTTGACTTAATTTCTCGAAGTATTTAAGAAGAAATTAGTAAGATTTAAGATTAGGCAGTCCAAATATAAACAGCATTTTGGTATAACTGATAAAGTAAGTCAGCAAAGCTGCATCCATCTTTTGGTTGTTGCTTTTTGTCTACAACTACAAAACAACCTGAAGGTCAAGTATTCCCTCTTGTTTCAGCTCTGGTTTGGTCTCAACCAACTCTTAGCTGCTAAATGCTGACACTATTTTCATGTGTTAACTCACAAATGCTACAGCATACAGCTGGTTTATTATATTACAGCTTTTTGGCTAAAATGAGTGCACGATGAGTGTCAACATGACTGAACCAAAGTAGTAAAGTATGCCCAGCTGGTCATAAAACCAAAACAACTGGCAAGAAGGTGTTAAAATGCTGCCAGAGACCCTTTCAATTCTGAATGACTGCCCACACAAAATTATTAATCAGTGCAGCTCTAACTGGGTGGAGACCATGCCGTCTGTGTGGGTTTCTTTTGAGCGTCTCCTCCCCTGGTCTAACATGTAGGCTAATAGATGGAAATTTAAGGAAAGGGGACTCACAGCCCACCAACAGTGTTTGACAGACAAGTGATATCTGGGAAGAGCCATGCAAAAACAGCTCCTAGCATCTAAAACCAGAAACAACAACAACAAAACAAACTGCGAGTAACTGGGACCTCCAAATACAGCATCAGTTAATGGAACCAGACTGTGGTTGTAGCATGCAGCTCCCAGATGTTATCATGTGTATAAACATCCCATCTCTGAGACTTTTGCTGCACTTATAAAAGCCTGGTGAAATCAGGGTAAATGCCTGCACTCAATACTTTCAGTCTCATAATGCACTAATTCACTGTGGGACTGCAGGTCCGCTCATTCATGTTTTGCCTGACAAAACAACAACAAATCTCTTTAGACACACTGCTATTTAGAAGGGAATTGCAGAGATGAGTTATTCACCTGCACAAATCATCTTGCATACAAAATGAACACCCAAAAAGCTTGTGGAAAATTGTACACTTTATAAACCCCTCATGACACAGAACGGCGTATTAGCAGCGAGTCCCTGAGGTGCTTCGAGTCGCAAAACAAAAGAAGACAGAAGTGAAACGGCATCTGCCACATGTGTCCTGATAATGCAACACCAGCTGAAATATTTCCAAGGACAAGTTCTTTTTTATTGCTGCCACCTTCACTCAATCTTTTTATCCGTCGCTGTCTTACAAACAAAGCACTCACACTTTTTCTTTATTGCTGCACGTCTCTCTTTATCACTATGATTCTCTCTCTCATACCGTCTTACATACGAGCTCCCTGTGAGCTCCACTGATGCAACCTGCTCGTATATCTATTCATCAGGGGCATCACTGTTGTTTAACGTTCTTCTTCCAGACTGTATTACCTTGATTGCTCGTATGCAAAACACAATGAGCCATTTTCTATAATGTGATGATTCCCAGGGAGTGGTTATCATGAGGCAGAATAACTAACCTTTAAATGACTGCATGTATTCATCACATTTATTTAATGTCTTCCACTCACTTATCTCAGATGAATTTATTTGCGGCCCTGCTTATGAATTCCTCCAAACATTAACAAATTAATTCTGCCTTTTGCTTTTCCATCGATCTTCCAAATCACTCCTCTAATCAATGTTAATGTCTCTCCGTTTGGGAGGAACATTTCAGGGCACGTTCACAACAAGCATGTTTGCAGAGCTATATTTGAGCTCTGAGGAGGTTAGTCCTTCAGATCAGGTTTGTTTAGGCGGATGAGAACAATATGATTTGAATTTGAAAGAAAGGACACAAATACTGGAGGTGTGTGTGCACTTTGGGAGTACTGTGAAATTCATAAAACTTGTAATGACCCTAAAACATGAGGCTTTAAGCAAGTAAATGACGTGAGGAGGAAAGACAGTTTGGACTTCTGCTCCTAATAGACTCTTTCCCTTTGGTCTTAGAGTGACACTATGCCATTTCTTTAAATGAACAAGCACCATCTTCCTCAAATGAATGAACAGATAATAAAAAGCATTACTGAGTTTGCTTACTTTATGACTCTGCTCTTTCTATAATGTAACATTATGTTTTAGCATTAGCCGCAGGAGAGTGTTTTCAGCAGGGAGTGCAGAGGTGGAGGACTATCAAAACCAAAATCCATCAGCAGAACACTGCAGTGTGGGGTTCACACAACACTGTAGATCACAACCTGACAGCACCAATAGACGGGCCTGCAAACCAATAAAACAATATGAGTACAGCATAATTAAGAAATGTACTTTGGTGATCGGGATGCTTTGGCATACCGCAAAGTCGTCACTCACAGGAATTGCACAATTCTGAAGTGCTGCAGTTGGCTGAAAACTGCATTTGAACTTCACTATTTTGTTGGTGCAAAGACGTTATTGAAAGCCTGTCCAAACCTTCCTGCGACAAACTACACGTCAACATATACAATATCATATGAAACCAAGAGGAAAGCTTGTGCAGCTGGAAAATGAGAAGATATAGTGGTTGACGGGGACAGGTGGAGGCTAAGCTATCATTTGTGGGATTCTGACTGAGATCCTCTCAGTCAGAATCCCGCCCAGATGTACCAAAACCACACAGCTGCAGATCTACAGTCAGCCAACTTGGGACTGTGAGCAGAGCTGTTCATGACAGAGCTGAGCCATCCTCTTACACTATATGTGGAGAACTTGGTGCTAAACCACTTCCAGATGATCTGCAAGTGATTTAGTGACCTGTTCAATGAAGATGCTGAGCGACTTATTTATTTCTTGAGGTATTTCGGGGGGATTTTGAACCTTTATTAATAATGGAGAATTACATGAAATGAAGGTCCCTAACATCAGCATGTTAACGCGTGTGCAGTAAACAGCAGATACAGGTTACGTCCCAAACCTCACCCGCATTCACTGTGGTGGAGACAAACATGGCAGAGCTTCCATTTACTGTCTGAGGATCTATATATCTACCTCACTACTCCAACTACCCGACTCTCTCTCTCTCTTTATTGTCCACAGTACCTTAGTTATATCGACATGGTGATTCACACTTATTGAAGAATGACTGTGAGTGAATCGGTGCAGGCGATTAAAAGCACTGAGACTGACAGCAACAAAAAAGAGCTGATACTACTGTGTGTGTGTGTGTATATTACTCATGTTGTGGGGTCATAAATCTGTTTTCATGTCACATTGTGGGGACAAAACGCAGGTTCCCATAATGTAAATCATTAAATTTGAGGTTAGGTTTAGGATAAGGTTTGGGTCAGTCTCCAGGAAATGAATGTTAGTCTATGCAATGTCCCCAAAAGTGACAAAAACCTAATGTGTGTGTCTGTGTCTGTGTTTCAGTTCTTTGATCCTGAGGTTTCTTCCTCCTCCTCTGGGTGTTTCTCTTGTGTTGTTGTTTGCTTTTAAACACTCTGACCTTCTGCTGCATTTACCGAAATCTTCTAAATGTATTGTTGTTAGAGTAGCGGTGCAAAAGGGAGCAGACGGCTCTGTTTTACCATTTGGTTGACCCTGTTATGATGTTTGTTAATAATTAAACATGGATCATGAAATGTGTTGTTACAGAGGCAAAAAAAAAAGGTATGACCTCATCTGGAAAACAAAAATAGATCAACAGGGCCTTTGGATACAGTTAGAGGGTTGAATAAAGGGCTGCAACAAAACGGCCAGCGAAGTCAATTAAAGAGATGTGAGGCAATAAAAGGGGAAGTCAAAATATATGGAGGAGAGAGCGCCACACACACACACACACACACACACACACACACACACACACACACTTACAGAGACAGGGACTGATACGGTGAGCAAGCTGTCAGTTTTGCAGCCTAAGTGGACTAAATTGTGTTGCAGCAGAGGCGGGGGGGTGGTGGTGGTGGTGGGGGGGTTGAAACAAACAAATATAGAGGGAGGGACGGGAGAGACAGTGTGGGTTGTGGTTGATTAATGCAAGTAGGAGGGGTTATTGAATTTACAGAGAAAATTCAGCGCCGAAAACTCAAACAGCCAACAGGGGACTGGGGTCATTCAGGGAACAAGTGCCGCTGCTCATACATCAAGAGAGGAGATGCTGAAAAGATCCAGATCTCATTAGACTCTTCAAAGCAACACACCTGCCATGTGTGACTGATTTGAATGGGTCCAGTACGACTCTGTCACACGTTTCTTTAGTATCTGTTGAATATATAGGCCATTCATGCATCGGGAGGGAGTGCTGAGTGGACCATTTACACAGTCCCTCTGGTATCCCTCACACACACTTTCTTCAGGGGTGTTACATTAACATTTAAGACTCAAATTCATTTGGAGACATGTTCAAGGCTCCAAACAAGCAGGGCTGAAAAAGAAGAAGCCTCCTCTGCTCTTAAAGGTAAGGTTGACAATAGTCTATCTTACCAACCAAACAGTGTGTGAACCCTTGCAGACCTCCCTGCTCTGTCTGTGGCACCCATTCTTTCTTCCTGAAGACATCCTCTAAATCTTTACAGTTCTTTGCTATTTTCAGTAATAACTGAATTTGGTGTTCCAGTGAGTGTTTACAGCAGCAGGACAGTGTGTGTTGGATTTACACAAAATAAACTAGTGTCCTTGTTCGTGGTAATGAAGGAACATGTCAGCCAGGGCAGCAGTGTGGCTCACTGACATGCTTTTTAATAGTTTTTGGACAACAATGGAGGTCTATGGCACGGAGGAAGAATACATAGCAGGCTTTGGATACACATACAGGACTTGCAGGATCTGCTCACTGTTGGTTTTGGTCTTTTCAAGGGATTTGTTGAGAAAAAGAAAATATAAAATAATGCCAGCCTTATCCTTTAACACATAGCTCATATCTACTGCAGTGCTTGATAATAAAAATCAAGAGGACGGTGCTCTACTTGTAATGCTTTGACAAACAGCAGGACTTCTGAAGTATCAGATAAGTGTTTCTAAAGGGATCACATTCAGTTTCATAATGACAGAGTGAGATTAGCACCTTTAGCTGAGCCTCATTGTATCCCATAACACTAGTTTGGAATCCTGCAGCCATTTAGTGCTTTTCAAGGGTTTTCCATAAAAAAATAAACTGATGTATTGTTCTCAGAAGGAGAAAGTCTCTTTCCTCTGTCCATGGGGACGTCGGAGGTCAAACTGTGCTGCAGAGCGCAAAGCTGGCAGGGATTCGTCTTGCTCAAGGACAGCTGAACAGGGGAGGGGTTCTTGCTAACAAAGAGTCCTGCAGCTATGCTTGTCTCTGGGTACAGTTCACCACCCTGCTGCCCTGTGACTACAGCCGCAGGTCTGAAACATGCGAATTGTGCTAAATTTCCATCCAATCACTGCTCTCCTTAATATTTCAAGTGTTCCTCCAGCAGACACTGACCTGTCTCACAGATGCTTCTCCATTCTTAATAATTCACTGTGTCAAAAATGTAGACATAAATGTTTCCAAACTGTACCTCAGTGTTCTTTAATATAAAACATCACTCTGAATCAGTAAGGAATCATTTCTCCTTCTTTGGTGTCTTTTCTAGCTTTGATATAATTTTCAAATGCCTCATCACATTAATCTCACAGCAGAGTAGAAACTCACAGACTGCTGGAGACACCTGGTACCTGGTTCCCTTGATTTGATCACTGTAGCTATTTTTAGGAATTGTTCCTTCAATAAAAGCACATTGTATTCATAAAAATGCCCCGTGAGAATGGCTTGGATTATTTCAACAAGATTTGTGTGAGTCGGGGAGGAGGAACGGCTCATACGGAGCTGAATTCATAATAATATATAATGCTGCTTCATGAGAGGAGCGTGGTGGTAACCTGATGGTTAGAGAAGCAGAATCAGAATGGGAGGATGTTAATGGAGAAAATGAATGCAAGGGAGCCACTTGACACGAGCATCTTTACCAGTCAAGTTAAATCAACTGCTCCACTGGAGCGCATCTGCAGGCTTCAGAAAGCCACATATAAGACTTTTGAGACCTTTCATTGCTACATAGAACTGCAATTAAGATTAGTGTAAAATCCTAAATACAATGAAATATAAAATGCTACAGTGGAGTGCCTTGGTTGCTGAGTGGTTACAATGCATGCTGCATGGCTGCATGGTCAGCAGCTCGATTTCCTGTCTGTCTCTGCATCTGTCACTATCAGATAAAAGAGGACAAAAATCCCCTGAACAATGATAAAATAGTCTCTAATTAAAAGGTCTTAAAACCTAACTGAGAAATACAAGACAAAAATACATTTAGTGACAAGAAGCCCTTCTTAAAGGAAATAGAACATTTTAGGAAATATGCTTGTCTGCTTTGTTGCAAAGGGGTAGTTGATGTGTTTCTTGCCTGCATGGATGACACGTAACGGCAGCCAGCAGTTGGTTATCTTAGCTCAGCATAAAGACAGGAAACAAGTGGGAACAGTTAACCTGGCCACTTATTTAATTAACCATTCATTCTATTATGGTGGGTTATGTCACAGACTAATTAATGGCCAGGAACTTCAGGAAATCACTGTCCGTGGCCAAGAGATAGTCCAGCGCATTACTTCTCCTTCAAAGGTAAATCTTGTCACTTTGGTTTTTGTGCCAACCAAACAAATTGGATTTAATATGTTAATTAATGAGCTTTTGGGCTTTTTAGGTGCCCGTAGGAGGATTTTTTTTTTTGCTGTTGGGCAGAACAAGCCAAAATCACAATTCCTGGTCTTATTTTCCAGCTCCGCCTTCCCTAAAATGAACAATAATTCTTACATTACAAATGTACTGATTCCTCCGCTGAATGAAATGTACAGTTTGAGTGACAAAGCACCATTATGTACAGTAGACCCACATTAGCTGTAAGGTGGGACCTATTTCACACTACATCTTCATCTCCTGTCTGAGTCAGCACTGGTGGTGTTTGAGAATTATGGTTAATTCAAAGAGCAGGCCCATCTGAGCGGGAGCTGCTGCAGAGTGCGTGACCTGTTCATACGGTAATATCCATATTTATAACCTCTTGATTCATTTTTAATAAGGGTCTTCACAGCGTCCTGAATGTCTCTCTGTGAACCTCCTCCTTTCTAGTCTCACCTCCTGACTGTCTGTTCCATTTATCTGCAGTACATCTTCAGTAGTCTTACTGATTAATCACACGGTGCATATTTGCTTTCTCAATTGACGTCTTTTCTCCCCGGATGCCTTTCCTTTTAGCTTTGATTTTCTCTGTAGTCCTCCCTTCCACCGCTTCTTGTGTATCTCAGCCCTCCAACTTCTTTTTAAATGCCAGCTTGTCACCTCTCTTTGTTTTCCTACACATTCCATTTCATTGATCTGTTATTGTTTTGAAATTGGTCTGTTCTAATGAATTTGGAAAGTAGTTAGAGTATCATGTATCTCTGTTTGGTTGTTGGCAAGATACAATGTGTTACAGCAAGTGTTACAGAAAATTTGGCTGAAATGCGACGCTCACCCCAAGGATTAATTCAGTGCTATAGCATTATTCCGAATCTCTTTAGCCTGTTGGCTGGTTGGTTCATCACTTTGGTCCTCTCAACAACTATGTGATCAATTGCCATCAAGTCTTGTTCTGGCTTTCATGGTACCTGGAGGTGATCCCCTGACTTCTCATCTAGGGTAGGTAACTGTATGTAGCTCATGTAGTGAGCATGAGCTACATGCTAACATAATAATGACAATTACCATTACAGAAATTAGCATTGTGATCACAACAGTATTATCTTAACAAACAATCCATTGTACTTCACATGCTTATCATAAAGGTGTTGATACCTAACAGGCATTTATTTCCTGTGCTCTCTGGAAATGAACCAATAACTGCTGACTTCACCTTGTTACTCATTCTGCTACTCTACAGGTTAAACACTCCACACTGAGCCGCCACAGAAACCTCAAAGGGTCAAAACTCAAACACAACTAGGCGGAATTTATATGCTGGCCAGCAGGTCTACATGATGCAGGTCATCTCCTACAGTTCACTGCAGTCATGTGACACTTTCTCAGAAGAACATACCAGAACACAAATGATAATCTACTTTATTTATTATCTTATGTATTTTTACTCTTTTAACTGTTTAGTTTATTTACTTATTTTATATCATGTCTATCTTGTACTTTAAGTTTTTTGATTTGAACTCCAGTGATTCCTCAGGGAGGTGTCCTCGGGTCCCTTCTGCCCGACCTTGGTGTGGGGGTCCGCCAGTCTCTTGAAGTCGGGGGGGCCTGGGTGCCGGCGCCCCTGGTGTACATAGTCTGCCATCAGTGCCTTACCATGTCTTGCTACTGTCAGTGGTGAGAATGCGTGACTGTGTTTGTGTGTATGCATGTGTGTGCGTCTGTGCGTCTGTGTGTGTGTGCGTGTGTGTGTATATATATGTGTGTGTGTATAGTTGTGTGCATGTATATACAGTATGGAGGGTAGGAGGGATGGGTTTTCTCTGTCTTTCCTTTACAATGGTTTTCACAGGTGTAAAGCACTTTGTGTTGCATTTTATTTGTATGAAAAATGCTATATAAATAAAGTTTGATTTGATTTGATTTGAATTTGTAACTGCAGATTTTGTAAAATGGAGAACAGTTGAGTGTTGGTTTGTGCTCTGTACTGAGTGCCCTCTAGTTAATTGTGTGTCTCTTTTAGATACTGTAAAGATACTGTATGACAAACAGAAGAGGAAAGAATGAGACCTTTGTCCTGCTGAGATGAAAACATCCCTTCTTAAAAACAGAGATACGCTTGTGTCCCTTTGGCCTTTTCTTTTTCTCATTCGCGTTCCTCATCTCTATTATCTCTCTCTTATTACAATGTAATCTGCCTCTGCATCCCACTCACCCCTTTTTATCCACTTCACATGACAGAAATCATTGTCGGCCAGCCGCTCACTGCTCACGAGTGTCCACTACAAGCAAAATGCATGCGTTAATTCGGCTCCACAACTGCACTGACAAAGTATCTCTGTATCTCTCACACAGTGATCTTGTTAAGATCCCCTGTGTGGTGATAAGACTCACTGAGGTGTCTTTGTGCGGAGAGGAGGGTTGATTGCTTCGACGGCGCGCTGAAAGGGAGAGAAGATGACAGCTAATCGCGTTTGAAGCTTTCCTCTGGTAGAATGTAAGGTCAGAGGGGATGAACTGAGCCAGCCGTGGGAGGAAGGGTGAAATTATGTAAAGGTGAAGAGGAGCATGACCTTGTTAAAAGAAATCTGTGTTTGGAAGCAGGAGAGAGGGATTACTACAGGAAAAGAACAGGAAAAGAAGGCTCGAGGGGTGATGATACACGCAGTTGTAGCAGAAGAGCTGGGATGAAGGGGCAAGGAGAGGAGGTGAAAGGTGGACGGAGGAAGATTTACAGGAAATGTTTCAAATGTTTTCACTCACTTTTTAGCACACATACAGTGTCTTTATTTGAGTTTGGGAATTAAGGAGCAGACTCCTTCCAGCCTTTCCACTTGGTTTCAGAAGCATACTGTGCCTCCAGATGTGTGATTTATTCATCAAACAGGCACACCAGCCTGGAAGTGCAGTTTGAGAGTAATCGGTGAAGTGTGCTTCTTTTTACAGGAAGATGCAAGTAACAGAGGGAAAGCTGATACATCTGATCGCGGCTGCATTTCACTGGATTTATAAAGGTGTGCACAATTTATGAGGGTCAGTCTTTGTGGAAGTAGTTTCTGCCTCTGAAAAGCAGATGCAGATTTGCGCTGGTACACTAAGAGAAGGTTAAGGAAGGGAGAAAAAAGCAAGCAACTTATCTGAAAGGAAAAGAAAGAAGAAGACAATATATGAGCACAATGACCAATGATTCTATAATATCAAACAATGAGCGGGGGGGGGGGGGCTTTGTGCTTATTAAGCCTGAACCAGACATTCAGTGGTCTGCTAATGCACACGCTCTTTCAGTGAGACCTTGTGCTGGTTGCTGTTTGATTTAATCCCTTTCTCATGTTCTTAAGATAAAATTGTATGAGTAATGGACAACAAAATAAAAGCTCTCATGTGAAGGTGAGTGGTGGCTTTAGTGCAGTGTATTTTGGAATCATGTGACTTTATGAATGGACATTTCTACTTCTGTAAGAGAAGATTTTTGGGGACATTTTTGCCTTGGATCAGTTATGTTGTAGAGGCAGGTAGGAAATTAGGGGAGAGAGAGGAGAAACAACATGCAACAAAGCTGCCAGGCCTGAACCGAGGATGTTACAGTTCTGTTATGTTCCTTAAGCTGCCAATACTCCATCAGAGCTGGTGGTAGTTTCAGATTCCTCTTCCTCACCTCAGTGTCGGATCAGGTGGACATTTCTGTTTCTAACATCTCTACTTTTCTGTGCTTGCTGCTCAAATCCCACCACTGAGCTACGGCCTTTGACCCTTTGATTTCTCCTTCACTGCAGAGGGGCCAGTGCTAATAACTGTATGTTATCAATTGCTACTTTGATGCTGGCTCCACTATCTGTACTGAATCTTAAATAAGTTATAGGAATCAGAGAGAGGTGAGTGTCTGTATGAAGGATAAGCTGAAATAAAAGTAAAAAAAAGGATGTACCGTAGTTGTGGCTCAAGATATTTCAACTTAAGAAGAGACTGTGCTTCCTCAAGTCCATGCCAGTAATAAGAGTAGAGAGAATCCCACTGCAGAGCTGCACTACACACTGAACAGTCATCATGTAGGTCTATTAACTGACTACAAAGTGCAGGTAAAACACAGGGTGTCTACTACCAAAAGGTCCCAAGTGAAGCCAAAGCATGTGTGTTTTTGAGGACATTCAGCTGGTGTTCATGCTCACAGGAAATAATTCATTCTTATTCTCAACTCTATGTTAAAAAATCCACATTTTGTAATGAGGACATCAAAGGTTTTAACAAATGAAACTACAATGTGCCCAGAATGTTTGAATTCATGTGTGGTTTTCATATCTAAGAACATTTGATTGGACAGACGGTCTCGTGCACCCGATAAGCCATCGGCTGACTGGGGAAGTGAGACGAAGCCCCTGCTACATTGCCATGGGAACTGAAGCAAAGTGTTTTCCCAGTCTGTCTGAATGTACAAAAATGATTACTTCAAAGGCAAAAATTCCCTGCTGGCCGCTGTTTACTCTGTTTTGTAAAGCAGACCACCAAACAACTGAATGGACCCTGGGAAGCATGGTAATTGCTGAGAGCTTCTTCTTTAATTGCCTCGATGTGTTTTTCGAGGGATGTAATTCTTTAAAGACCGGGCCCTGAGTAGCTAATCTTTAGTTGTTTAAAGTTCATTACTTTTAAAGGCTGCTCATTTTAATTTTCCTGTTTCTTACTTTTGCCCAATTCTTGTCTTCTTGTCTTTGTAAGTGCTCCTTGTTGGGTGTTTTACGAGAGTTTCTTTGAGAAGCAATTGAAAAGCAAGTCACCGCTTGCAACTTCTCCCTCTGAGTGCATGTGACCAGCCTCTTATAATCGCCTCTCTGTGTCTGGGCCCATGACAAGTGGACAATTTAGTCAGCTAATGGGCAGCCATGAGCGGCCCGACTACTGTGGGTAAAAGTGCAATAGGTGATTATGAGACTGGTCTCCTGCAGACAGAAGATAACTGGAAACGATCTGGTTTTTAACCCCCTGAGGCACAGATATGGGGTTGCAAGTATTTCACGGATTGAGTAATTTTTTAAGGCATATAGCAACATGGTTTTGGGGCAGTTTTGGTCAGTTTCTGTACCTCTTTGGTCAAGTATCTTAACAACTACTGGATGGATTGCCATGACATTTTGTATCGACATCCATGCTTCCCAGAGGAGGAAGTCTACTGTCTTTGGCCATCCGTCTTCTCGTGTCACCGTGAAGTCGACATTTTTGCCAAATATTCTTTGGACTGCCCTGACATTTGGTACAGATGCAGGTTCTCCACTTTTCATCCAATGTCATCATCATCTCAAAATTACAATTTGTCCAAGACATTGGTTTCTGACCAAATACCTTCAATGCTACTGCTAATCATCAAGTGTTAACATGCTAACACACAGAACTGAGATTGTGAACATAATAAACATTATTCTTATGAAACAGAGTTGCCAGTATAATATATATAATATGAGACTGTCTCATACTGAAATATAAAATACCCCTTACTGAATCAATATAGGCCAGTCCTGTCAGTGGGAGTGAGACAGATATTTTCTGTCATCCTGATAATTTTGATATGTTCCTGTGATCTATTTTATCTTTTTATTTACAATGGAAGCATCATTTTACAGTGGAAACAAAACTGTGTGTGCAATGTTTTTGTCATACCCTTCATTTTGAAGCAAATGATAACAGTGCTGCAAACTAAATCACTGCTTACTGACTTTCCAATGTTCAGATAACAGATACATGAATTAATTATATGTGTCCTATAAATAGCTACAGCCAAGAGTAATGGCCGCTTGTAATAACAGCTGCTCTGACATTTATGGAGAACCATTGTGATGTGGCATCAATAAAACCCCTCTTTGCCGTTGACAGGTCTAATGAGTGGTGATATGCGAACTGTTGATTAGGTGCGTGTTTTGATCCAATTATGGCTAACAGTGGGAGCGGATATGAGGCTTGTACACATGTGCTTGTAAAAAAAACCCCTCCACATATACCTCTATAATTCTGATGGAAAGGTTGCAGTTTTATGCATTTGGTCGGTATTGTAGCGATTGTTTATTTATAAAGAATCCACATGGAAGACAGCATGCATTTTTCCAGGATCCATTTGCCACTTGTTATGGACTAAATGTACTGTTACTTTATAAAGGTGTCAGCCCGCTTCATAAGCAAGAATCAATGTAGTGAACTACACCATCCCTGACATATATGAGCAACACTCCTGAGCTCCTTTTAGTGCACCTATTTTTCTATTCTCATGTATCTTCTTGACACTACAGAGTCATTTTTCTGTAATTCTCTAAGATACAGATTGCTTATGGCTTTGTGCAGACATTCAGACCTGTAAGATAGCTTTCAACCGTATCGA
This sequence comes from Chaetodon auriga, assembly GCF_051107435.1. Taxonomy (NCBI): domain Eukaryota; kingdom Metazoa; phylum Chordata; class Actinopteri; order Chaetodontiformes; family Chaetodontidae; genus Chaetodon; species Chaetodon auriga. The sequence continues at coordinate 22,827,067 of NC_135079.1, read as the reverse complement.
TTGCACTCTTGCACTCTTATCTTGACTTCACTGCAGGCTTACAAGCGCTGTATCTGATTGCAGTCTTGGGTGAAATTATGCCTGAAAATGGTATCAAATAGTTGAGCTTCAATGACTAAATTTTCTGATTAATGATTCAGTCCAAATACAGTCTGAAAGGAAGAAGCCCACACAGTGCTCGTGGCTTTTCATATGAATCATTGATCATTATCACAGAGAATATCACACATCCTGACTATGCTGTATGTTTGTAGGACAGCTGATATGTTATTTTCTCGTGTCACTGTGAAGTTGACATTTTCGACAAATAAATACTGGACAGACTGCCCTGACATTTGGTACTGATGCAGGTTCTTCACTTTTCATCTAATGTCATCATCATCTCATAACTACAGCTTGTCCAAGACTTTGGTTTCCAACCAAAAACCTTCAACACTACTGCTAACGATCAAGTGTTAGCATGCTAACACATAAGAGAGGGTGTGACGCTATTAATTCTTTCAGAGAGTACTCAGCATCAATGAATTATTCAGGTCCAGACAACAAATCAAAACAAGCGCTTTTTCTGGGAATAATTCAAAAGATCAGCACCCATGAGACAGACACTGAAGCCTGGATTATTTCTGGACGCCTCCGGTCAAGAAGAAGTGCTTTCCCATGTTAATTACATCACAAAAGTCACGTCTCGGCCTTGTAACACTCAGCCTGAGGGACTGCAGCAGTGGTTGTTGGCCTTTGTAAGGCAGCAGTAAGTGATGCTGCACCTGGGGCTGTGTGTTGCTGTGTGATGTACAACAGTGATTCGTTTAGTTTCTACTTACTGCGCTGGCAGTGCCGTCTGTGTCTGTTAGCCTCTGGTGCAGATCAAACCAGACCGTCTGCAAGGAGAAGCACAACAACAACAACAGCAGCAACATGTCAATCAACAAGACCAATGACAGCAACTACTACAACCACAGCTTGAAGCAGACGTTAGTCACAACGAGAGGTGTTAGTGGACACGCTGAGGGCAGAAACAAGCATGACAGCAGGACTTGACGTCTTTTCAGGACGAAAATAAAGTTCAGCAGGCATTATGGGAGGCGGTACAGAGAAGAGGTGGATGCATTCCAGTAAGAGAAGGCCGAAATGAAACACAATGACTTACATCAGCGTAAAAACACCTAAACATACAAGAACACTGAAAGACTGAACTGAGCATCATAATATAGGAGCTATAGATGGAAGGAACTATTTCAAGTAATTATTCATAAGCCAGAGTGCAAAATAAGGTCAGACTCAACTGACTTCGCTAAGCCCCAGTCCCCTCAGCACCTGTCAAGCTTTCCATCCTCTCATGGCACATAAGTGTTTATTTATTTTAACATTAGCCTCAGATGGTTTGATTTTGACTATCGAAGCAGTGATTAAATTTATGTTTTAATGTTCACAGAGTCACTACTGTAAACTCTATTACTCTACCATCTTAGCTCCCACGCAGTGAATGTTCCAGCCCTGAACAGGTATTTTTTTATGTATCCTGCAACCCAACACAATAACAGTTAGCTAATGGTGGCCCTTGCCTATGGAAATAATGCTAAGTTACTATTGTGGTAGGGGCAGCTGTGGCTCAGCAGGCAGAGCGGTCGGTGGTTCGATCCCTGCCACCTGTGTATGTGTGTGTGGATGGATGAGTCCTGGCTTGTGTCACAAAGCACTTTAAGTAGCCGGTAAGACCAGAAGAGTGTATAAATACAATCCATTTACCAGTGCCGTCCACTGAATCCAGTTAGCCCGGCATGGTAATGTTTAAAGCTTATGTCAGAGCAATACCTTACATTTTGCCTCTTGTCTGGTTTTGGTTTAGGAGAGGCTAAAAAAAGACACCACCCTCCGAGCTCTTTAGATGATGGCTTTGCTCTCATTAAATCCTCCTGCTTCAGGAAAGGGTTTAGTTAAGAGAACCGTCAATTATTCACACTCTAGACTTAAGTGAAGGAGACACAATTAATAGTTAAGTTCAAACTCTCTCCTCACACAAGAAATCAGCAAAGCCAGGTGGGATAATGGTACAGTGTATTTATGTGTGTCCGTGTGTAGAGATGATGAGACATTGATTTCTGGCTTTCTCCTCGACTCTCAAAGCCTGTGTGTCAGAGTTACATAAACCTGATCTAACAAATCACAGTATGTGCGGCAGGTTTCTGTCACCAAGGTGACTGATGAGTATCAGTGTTGCAACTGTGAATGAAGAGTTTCTGCATCACTTGCAGGATAAGTGAGATTTTTACCAAGCGCAGCAGGGAAAGTCAAGGCAATGGGGTCTGGCACAGTGGGCAGGTGAGACACACACACACACACACACACACACACACACACACACACACACACACACACGTACTGTCAAAGCCAGCAGAAACATACTGAGTTCTCGGCTGAATGATGTGAACTTTATGTGCCACAGGATGGTCACAGCTGGACTGAAATGGAAGGTGGTGAGTGTTTGTTGGTTGGCTGTTGCAAATAAAAGACGTGAGAGGTTAGTGTCTCACTGTCTGCTGCTTTCTTTACCAACTGACACTCATTTACCCGATAGACTTTTCTCAAGGTGGACAGTCTGGTTTGTTAAACCTGCTGTAACTAAGGTTTATCACAATGAACTGGTTTTTAATCACTTGGAAATACAACATTAACAGTTAGTCTAATATTCACTCTCCTTTTAACTGTTTTTTTTTTTTTTGTTGTTGTCGTTGTTTTAACAACGCCTGAGAAAAGTATCTGGTTCTAAGCTGCTCAATCCTGCATCAAAAGCTGCCTGCCTGGAAATGACGCTGATGAGTGGGAATCAAAATAGTAATAATAATTCAGGTTGTTAAGACAGTTGATGAGCTGAAAGATGTTGAGGAGGTAATTCTGTGCTCGTTCATCACTATGTGTATCTTTGTATTTTCCACTGTTCTTCACTGAATACAAAAAACTAGCCACTATCCCAATCTGAATCCTTTAATATAAATATGTACCCAACACATCCAAATAACACACATAGCCTTCTAAATTTGCTGCAAATTTTTCAACAGCGTCTTGATCCAAATAGTTAAGCTGCTGATTCAAATCTAAAACATTAATATGATATGGATGAAAGCTGAGCTGGAGGAAATTGACCAGACGTGATCAGCTACAGAGAAGATGCTTCACTCCGTTGGATTTGTTGGGACAACAAAAACACTCAATGTTTTGTATACTGCTAAACTTTCCTCATAAGACAGACTGAAACCAAAACTTATGGAGTTAAATGTTCACACTATAGCCAGCTATCATTAAGGAGAGCAGTGCTGCAACATTAGCAGGCTGAGGTGGAGAAAACACAGAGTTCAGTAAAGATAGCGATTTATTTCAGCCGATACTGATCCATGAAATACCCTCGGATCAGCCCCAGTGCTGATCCTTAGGGTCGGCTTGGAACATCCCAACAAAAGCTTCAAGATCTGCCATTACAAGACAATGCAATTAAAGTTCAACACTTCATCAAAGACAGCATCACACTCTTTTGCTGATAAAGAGGAGACAGCTCTGTCACTTTGCTTGTCAGTATTCAGCCTCCATATCAGCCATGCCAGATGTGCAGCTACAATCAGAGGCTATCATCCTGAGACCAGCTTTTCCAGGTGTCTGCACACACAGAGCCATAAATAATGATATTTTGTAACCAGAAGAACAAACAAAGCCCCACGGTAGCGTGCAGGAAGACAGCGGGGGAATCTGAAAGTGAGACTGAGCAACAGCAGCAACATGAATTTGCCACTCTGCAGAGGGTTCGCAGGTAACAGGATTTCCAGCGTGTTATCACAGACTAGTGATGCCAACACAGGGCACTGTTTTCATCTCACCAGGCACCACATCACTCTGTGTGTAGCTGGCTTATTATTCACTCAGTAAACAATTCATGATTCACTCTGACGCAGTGTGATACGGTCACTTCCTCTTCCAGACTCCTGCACAGTCTTAATACTGAGATCCGTGCAGGTAATACCAGGCCAAACAGAGAGACAAAGCCACATTCAGCGTGCCTCCTCAAAGCCATGTTTTGCTTTGATATGATTACTGCAGAACTGTCTGGTTGTCTGAAAATGTAATCCAGCAGAAAACGTCTATTCATTTGCTTTTTCTTTAGAGCTGATTATTCTGAAAACATTCTTTTCATTCTAAAAGTTTGGTGACCTGATAAATATGTTATTCTTTGTTGTCATTTCAAGGGTAATTTTTGGGATAATTTCTTCTTTTCACAAAGAAAATCTTTCATCAACCAATATGAAAATGCAGTAACTTTCCCTATGAAAGACCTTCAGATAAAAGCAGGACAGCATAATGTATTTGAAATATGTTGCCTTATTTCCTTCTTGGATGGGTTTTAAGTTTGGAAAGAGAAAAATAAATCTGCTCATTGAAGTCATCAATGAAATCATTCATCCTGTCATTAAATGAAATACCATCTTTGAAAATGCTTTAAATCTGCACATTGAATACATGAAGGTGATGTTTTCTGCTATATGTCGTTAACAGTTATATTATAATTTCTTAGTTACACACATCACAATATATTCCTGAGTATGTTCTCAATCAAGGTTGAATCTGAATTTTTGTCCTCATAACTGTATTAACCTTTGTGCCTTTAAGCTGCCAATTGAAGGAATAGTTGAACATTTTGGGAAATACTATTATTTGCTTTCCTGCCAAGAGCTACACGAAAAGAATCACTGCCAACTTGCGTGTCTGTATGTTAAATGGAAATATGCAGCCATCCAGTTAGTTTAGCTTATCATAAAAAAACAGCTCGTCTGGCTTTGAACAAAGCAAAAAAACAAAAGCTGTCTACCAGCACCTTTAAAGCCCACTAATTAACACATTAAACTGTGGTTTTACAGGGACTATTTCTTGGCCAAAAGCAGCGTTGTATGACTTGTGTTCATTACTCGGTGTCCAGATGACCAGCAGAGACTCCAGGCACTGATCTCAAACAATTGTCCAGCACATAACCCCTCATACAAGCATTAGCATGAAGATATAATGTGTTATCATGAGAGATATAATGAGCCTGCTGGGCGTAGGATCCTACTTGCTGTGAAGATATGAGCGGTGAATACAGAGGTTTGTACTACTTAATCCCAGGTGATTTTTAACGTGCAGAAAAAGACTTCAGTTTCCTGTTGCTAGGAGGAGCAATGGGACAACTGCTAGTGTGCATGCATGTGTGTGCATGGGGGTGCAGCGGGATGAAGAAAGGGAAAATGTATGATGCATGATGTTTCTTTTTGTGTCCTTTTTTTCAATAAACAGACTATTTTACAGCTACAGCTACAAATTTCGACCCTTCTTTCTGGGCTCAGCCTAATGTTCTCTTAACCTGCAACGACAATAATGCACATTACATTAAAAGTTATTCAATTTTTAAAAGTCAAGATATTAAAATACATGACCCCATGTCATTTCATTGTAAAACTCAAAAATGCTTACAGTGTGATGTATTTCCTCTTAAACAAAAAGCATGTGTGGCCCCTTTACTCTCACTCTTCGTCACGTCACTGGTTGGTGACTTGGGAGCTGACTTGACTGTAAAATTTACTTTGGATTTAGCTTGTCGATGAAATGGAAAAAGAATGGATAAATGAAAGCAACGCCACCTCCACTTTTCTTTTTGCACACATCACACATTCAGTAAATGGCTGACTACTTTCACTCAGAAAAAACAGAAATAAATCATTCTAAACAGGCAGAAATCAAACTCGACTGTGTTTAGTCATCTGTGAGAAGATTTACCTTTGTGCCACCGTCACTGTAATCAAGCCAGACGCGGAGTAGAGTAATGAGCTCTCAGGGGGGCTTCAGGGTCTCAAATGATTATTGAAAAATTCTCTAGTTGAAGGCGTCTCTATCATTTCTTCTAAAATGGAGGTCACTCGACTGAGTGAAACAATTCTGCTTAAACCTGGGCAATGTGTTAAAGGTAAATTAAATTAGCACCCGGAGCTAAAGGTCGTTTTTAAACAGGGACTACGGGTGCAGACCTGGGTGTGTTAACACAAACGGGTATCTACAATCAGTCTCTCTGTTCTTTTAATTCTTCTCATTTCTTCTTCATGTGATTCCCCTGCTCTCTTCCCACATCCTCCCTCCTTCCCTGCAGTGCACTGTGTTTAGTTATTCTTAGCTCTTTCTGCTGTAGAGGCCCGTTCTCCCAAAGACAGCTGAGTCTGCTGGGGCTCTATTAGCCTTAACATGTTCGCTACTGGACGAGATGTAGGCAATGCAGAGGAACGGAGAGACAGAGAAGGAGGACGACGAAGGAGCACGTGGAGTGGAGGAAGAATGGGAGGGAGGACAATGAAGAAGCATCTGAGACAAGAGAGCTCCTAGGAAGAGGAGGTCGTGTCAAAAAAGACACACTGCAGTAGCTTGGACACCAGGCCTTTAATTGCCTCCTTGTCTCTTTATTCATCCACTCCCTCCCTCCATCCTTTCCTCTCCATCACTTAGTGTTAATTAACTCCTTATCCGACCCCCTACTTAGCCTCCTCATCAACCCCCTGCGTCTTCCTTCTTCTCCATTTCTTTCTCCTGACCTCTGCAGACCTTCAACTTCAGTGTGCTGCTTTGGCATTGCTTAATTTGGCCAATGAAACGTCTCCAAATGCTGACAACCTGGTGAAAAAAGTTTAGTTTGAGGAGAAGATCACTGGCTTGTGCTGTCTCCGGACGGCAGAGGAGTTCTACACATGTACAGGATGAGCAGAGTTAAAAATAAAAGGAGAAACCAACAATGCCACAGAGGTCACAGTCTGTTTGGGCATCTGGTTGAACTCAGTTTTTATCGTAATGTATGTGATTTATTCTCTGCAGAACGTTTAATCCTTCTGCACACACTGCATTTTTATTCTTTGCTCAATTATGTTTTTTAATATATATATATACACATTTCATCTCCTTTAAAGATGTTTTCTTCCTCTGTGTACATGACTTGTGTGTGTGTGTGTGTGTGTGTGTGTCTGGCCTCTATCAAAAATGAAGTATTTCTATCATTAAGTTTAATAAAATGAAATGGAAGAGTCTAGCTGTAAGACAGAGAAATGTGTTTGTATTACTAATTTTGTGGGGACAATAATATGTTCATAAAGTCACATTATGGGGACTCACTACTCAGATTTGGGGACAAAAATTTAGTCTCCAAAGGTGAACCATTAAATTTCAGGGTTGAAGAATACAACTGTTACTCAAGCTGGAGGGAATTCTCTATCTCTGGGATAATTTGCATCTACTACACAGTTGATGTGCTGTATGTTTTTATGACAGCAGGACAGCATATGTAGGACTGTTATTAGGGCTGAACAAGCAATCAAAATAGTATTTAAATCACAGTATGGCCAGGTGTAATATCCAAATCACAGGAGCTGCAATATTTTCATAAAGGTAAACACAGGTCACAACATACAATCAGAAATGAAGCGTGTGATGCTGCAGAGATTCCCTGACCTACAAAATCAAATTCTCCAAATGTGAGGGAACACGTTTGGAGGAAAAATCAGTGAAAATGAAATGCAAAACGTACCATTCCTTTGCAACATCTGTCAAAATAATCACAATCTGAGCTTGATTGCACATTGTTCAGCTCTACTTGCTCACACAATCCATTCATTGTTGCTTTGGTTCTTTCATAGACAATAAAAAAACACGGATTATTCCAGCCTTCACCTTTAAGACTTATAGACGCTTTGATTAAGGTTGGGGTTAGGCATGCAGCGGTTATGGTTTGCGTACACATCCAGATGCACGTGTGTGTGTGTATGTGTGTGTGTGTGTGTGTGTCTGTATAGCATTCCTTACCTTATTCTCCAGTCGTCCGATTAGTTCAGCCAGGCGGTTGATCTGAGCCTCCAGACCTTCTTTCCTCACCTCGACTGTACCTGCAACACACACAAACACACACACACACACACACACACACACACACACACACACACACACACACAGTCTTAATACACTCAATGAACCAGTATGGACATATAAAGTTTCTAAATTGTGTCTACTTTTGATGATGGTTTTATAATGAAATCATCAGTAAGTTACCACCAGGGCCGTCTTTCTGTTCCTGTTGCCTTTGTGTTTATAACTGGATGTCATACATCTTTCTGTACAGCTCTAATTTTCATCATTCTGATATACAATTAGACTTCTTTGGCTATCACATGTTTTTAGTCAAAAAAGTTACAGAATCCTGAATAAGTAGTAGCCTTTTGGACAAGTGGTGGCGCCACATGGCCATGGTGTTATAATTCTTATTGGTCAGTGGTCGACAAACATAAGGGCCACAGGGCCAGCAAAAAGATAAAAAGAGCTGCTGCACATTACATTAACAATTATACCACATCATAATACACTATCTTTGCTCTTTCCTTCTCATCGTTCTCTTTTTTTCCTTTTCATTCTTTCATCATGAATATTTCATGTAAAGTGGGAGTTCCAAAGAGGCTGATAAATAGGCAATTATATCTGTTTATCGGAAGGAACTCGGCCTGTTCAAAGACAGTAAAGAAATGGACGGACAGGAAGGGAGCTCCTTTGAGGAGCTCTGTTTAATTGGCTCTTATTCGAGTGTGATTTTTAGATAGCCAGCCACACTGGGCTCTTCATAATTAGCTTGGATCTTAAAGCAATATTTCACTTTGGCAGAAAATGTTTACTGGAAGAACAATTCTGTCCTATGCATTGATGCTTTTTAATATCTTATCAATAACTGCAAAATATAATGGTTAAAGGAAATTTAATCAGAACAGAATTAAGCTCTGTTTGCACCAGTTTTAACTGGTGGTACAGACTGATGCAACTTGAAGAATTTATGAACACAGCATCATTCTTTCTAAAAAAGTAGAATGATTACCGAAATAATTCACGTCATTGGGCTAATCTATGTGTTAGTGTCAATTTCTCATAAATTAGAAGGCATTTCCCATAAAACTGTCTCGTTATGAAGAAGATGTTATTGCCTCTCTCCCCCTTGAATGATTCTCCTCTGCATGTACTTGTTTTCTGTTTCACTTTAATGAAGAGCTTAAACATGTTGGAATTTGCAGTGCAGAGCTTCTATTCATCTTCTATGTAATGCTCTGACTTTATTATGGTAATTATGCTAGTATTTCATATTCATAATTAAAGGTACCCTGTGGAGTTTTTGACCAGGAGTAGCTCTATGGAGCAACATTTTACGAGTATGCCCCCCTTTGTTTGTATTGTGCATGCACACAAGGATACAATACACAATACAAATTCATGCCGTTGGCTTGAAGCTATGCTGAACAGCCGTCGGTGGCAGTAACCCTCACCCTAACCCAAGACATGTAGCGATGTGGCAGTAAAGATGAGGAAAAAGAAGACGACTAGCAAGCAACCATATGCAGACAATAAACTATTTAAAAACAACCGCTTTTCAAATGTTTTCAAGATGTTGTTGATGTTAAAATGGTTCACGTTGCACCTTTAACTATTCATTAACTCACATAGAGAAATATGTAATGAGGATATGGAAAATTCACCCTCTATGTTGATGACGGTTGTGTATTTGTGTGTGTTTGTTCAACTAAAAATCTTGTGAAATAACACTTAAGAACACATTGACCCCACACAAGATGAGCGCCTCTTTTTCCTCTCTCTCTAGTGCCACTTATGGTTCTCTCTCCTCTCTCAGTTCCTTCCTCTCCTCCTCCCTCCGTCTTCTTCCTCCCTCATCTCCTCCACTCTCTCCTGAGCTGCTGTCCTCTTTTCATCCCCTGATGGCCCCCTCACAGCTAATTGGAGAGCTGGCTGCCCACTCTTCATTAAAAGCTTTAACAGCCAGTCAATTAGGAGCTACCTCCCTCCACCCCAAACACACACATTACACACACACCCACTAAACCATAGTCTGTAACCATGGAGACAGTTGGAGATAAAAGCCCAGTGGTCATTTCGATGGACTTAGAAAATAAGTGTCGCAGTCAATTATAGAAGTGTCTGAGGAATTACAGCCTTCGAAGCAAGCAGCATGGTGAGGAGGGGGTGGGGGGGTGGGGGTGGGGTCTCTGTTGACTTTCTCCTCAATTAAACCTTATTTGAGCTATTCCACATTCACCTAATTTAACTTTCCATTCTGTGGCAGCCAGTATTTAAATGTGTTGGCATGAATCATGAAAAAAGGTCGACTGTTACACGGTGTCTCAAATTAAGTGACTGAAAAGTTCACAAATGTTGGTCCTGTCTTGTTTACGTCTGTTCGTCTTCTCTGGGACACAACGTAGAGCAGTCACTCCACACCAACTAGTTCTGGACCTGACTGAAGAGGCAGCTTTGTAACACTTGACTCATATGTATCACACGATTTACTTTAAATGCCAAAGTTCATTGCCAAAGCTGAACGTTGTGTGCTGTACGTCAAGCAGTAAGGTGCAGATGTCACCATGGTGTAGTGGTGTGTTCACACACTGGTTTGACTGTAACCTCTTTGTCCTTTTCACAGGGCCACAAAAGCGCATTTTTTTCAGCAGGCACACTGCCAAAGTTAGACCAAGCTTTCATTCCAAGTCGCCCAGATTACTGCAATTCTCCCTTCACTGGACGGCCTAAAAATCTGTAAGAAAATTACAGTTCTGACTGAAATGCATTTGCAGCCAGGATCTTGAAAAAGATCACCCACTACTTGCAACTACTGCATTCACTATCTGCATCTCATTTTGCGTGATTACCTTTAACTTCATGCTGCTATAAGAGCTCTCAGATCTTCCACTGTCTTGCTTTTAGATGTTCCCACTGTTTCTCAAAAGAACGTTTGCGAGGCTGCTTTCTGACGTCATCCCTCTTGATCTAAATAACTTGCTTGGTTTTGAGGCAAACTTGATTGTCATTATCTGGATGTATTTATCCTTGGACTGAAGACATCCTGTCATGGATACATAAATACATCATGAAAAGAGGCAGGATGACCAGCTTTGATGTTTATGACACAGATACACATTCTTAACGATGAACAGTGTGCAATATATTTTATGTTAGGGGGATAAAATACCAGCTACTGATTTTTTCTACTTTCATGGACATCTGTCTCAGCAGACTGGAAAACATAAGGTGGCTCCCCTCTTCTCCATCACAGTCACAGCTCAGCGTGCACTCACACAATACACATTTGTACATGAAGACTTCTGCATACAAGAATTTTCAATTGATATGTGAAGCCTCGGATGTTGAAGTGGTGTGTATGGGGCTGCAGTAAAGATTTTGAAGGGTGCTGTCTTTTCTTTTAGCCTTTCCAAAATCCAAAAGCACATGAACAAAAGTGTAAGCACTGGATTAAACTGTGTGTTTATCTGCACTAAGGTAAGCTGCAAGCATTAGCATTTCTGACTAACTAGCTTATATATACCTGCAGTAGACGTGAGCATTACTTTCAAGGCCAAGAAGCACATCACTGCCTTTTACTCTTCTTTATTTTTAGAGGAACCCCAAATTAAAATTGCACTGAGATGCAACTCTTCATCCAGGCAAAAGCAAAAGTTAGAATACTTTGGTCACTGACATCAAAGCTACAGTAAAGTCCAAGAGCACGGCCCCCAAGCAGTTTCCTGTTATCCACATGTGTTAACCAGCGATCAGTCATGTGTACTGATGCAGAGCTGGTAGAGTGCCCAGGACTATGTAAGTATTCCATTTTATCAAAATACCTGATTGAACTATTCTTACTCAGCACAGGGAGTACACTCATACGTCTGCAGCTCCCAGCGAGACGTGTTTTTCCATCTCTGGCTAAAGGTATGATTTCCGAGTCTCTCCAAAGCTCCAGGAAAGGTTCCACTGAGTAAGCATTTATTACAACTATGACATTAGTTTGGAAAGCAGCTGAGCTGCAATTTCAATAGATTTCCATCCAGGTTATGTATACAAACAACGTTTTATCACTCATAATGCTATCACTCATAACACCACGGCAAGTTGACGTGACATCATCCAGTGCATTCAACATCTCAAACTGTCCACCTTGTTGAAGAAAAAGTTGTTATTTTTGGAAAAATGTCTGCTCCTTACACATTGTAAATTGTAAATTATGGAAATAGTGCTGGAAATATTTTGTGCTGGAAATATTTTGCTTGAAATTTTCTTTCTTTGTGATGTAATTTCATTTGGTGACCTTCTTTTCTTAACTTGCAGTAAAGCCTTCTTTCTAAACAGCACCCAGATTTCTGCGTGGCAGCCTTGGCATTGTCTGTTCTGCAACTCATCATCTAACCATGGTGCACCTCTGCCCTTTACAGACCTCTTTCTGAGAGGACCATTTGTCTACTACTTATCTAACCATATATCTAACTAAATGTATCCATGAAATTTTTAAAAGCAACATTTACATCATCTTGACATACATCAGATCGCTGTAATTCTTTAACATCATTCAAAAAGGAGTCTGCAGTAAGTCTTTTATAGCACCTGCAGTCAACAATTCTGGCTCCAGACTTTACTATTTCGTATTAAAGCCATCGAACTGAGGTCAATAAAACCTGCTGTCACTGATACTGCCTGTGAACACAACTCATGTACGTTTGTGAAAATATGATCAACACAGGTTGAAATATCAGCACCATCGTTGTGAGTCGAAATTCTAGTGGGTTTGAGTCACAACCTGAGTAAGACTGCAAACATCGGCTATAGATATCAGCTTTTTATGTCATGAAAATAAAATGCATCTCCACCACCATATTTGCCCCTCTCTCCTCTATATAGCTTATATGTAGCAACAGTAACGAAGGGGGGCGGGGCTGACTAAATGGTCAATTAGGGCTGACAGGAAAATGGATGTGAACAATAAAATGAAACATGGACAATGTCACATAATCTACATCCATGTTTTCCACCAGCGAGGACACACACACACGTTCCTACAACAGGCTGTATACATACACAAGCACACACACCTCAACTGCTTGTGCGTCCGTGCCTGAGAAAGCACTGAACAATAAACTGCAGTTCACTTACAATTAAAACTCTTCAGCAAGGTGACAGATACATTTAGGGGAGGTACGCATTGAAGCGTTGAACACAGCAACAATATAGCATTCGCTGCTCGACTTAAAGGTGGTGGAGGATATTTTTAGCTCTCTTATTCTCTGCCCCCTCTTGCTCTTTTCCTCGCTCTTTGTTTCTTAACCCCAGTCCTTTCCCACTCACTGCTTTGTCTTTTTCTGCTTATCTCTGTGTTTCTGCAGAAAGTCGGATCAATTCACAGTGAAAACCCACTTAACGCACACACTCCTGTCTATATGCTATTATGAGATGAAAAGGGAAGATAATAAAACTTCACAGAGACTTCACATGTGTGCATACAGGGCAGCCATAAGTGGAGAACAATAAGAGAAGAAGAGAAAGGACTGACTCAGGAGTGCAGAGTACCTCACATATTCTGGAGGAGGTTGAGCAAATGGATGGGGAGAGCGGGGGAGAAAAGAGTTTGGGAGTCATTAATCAATCGACTTGTCCTGACTCTAGACAAAGTGCAGCTGACATCAAGGTCCTCAGCTGTCAGGGCTGCTTTACAGCCTACAGTATAGACGAGAGGGTGGGGGAGGGAAACTAAAGACGCAAGAAAAAGGGACGGCATGAGGCCGGGGCAAAGCAGCGCGACACTGACAAAGAGCACTAAAGGCTGCTTTTCCATCTTTGTCTTGTTTTGGAATCAGGACGTATCAAAGTAAAAGTAAGTTTTATGGACCCACTGGGAAAGCATTGCCTCGGTTTTGGAACATTTCATCCAATATGCCAGGGAACTGAGAGAAAATCTTTCCTAAACCGTAAGATCCATGAGTGCTTGCTTTAATTTGAGCGGTAACATTTTTCTTCTACCTCCCAATTTCACATTCAAAAGCAGTCCTTCACTAATTAAAACAGTTTATAACACACTGCAATGCTGTGAGCACAGCTGTGCTGTGAATATGCAGAGTGCATAATGTTAGATTTATTACTGAAGTATTTATTTATTTGTGAACACATTTCCATCGTTCTCCATGATAAAAGAGCAGTCCATTGGCTGATGAAGGCCACAAGGTGCAGCTGAAAGCTCCAGAAAAAATATTTTAAGTTGACCTTTAGTTAAGTCTTCAGAGGCCAAGAACCTTCAAGGTCCATATGTCATAAGTTTTGAACCCTTTAATGAAAAGTTTTAAAGTCAACTAGGAATGATTTGTACATGTGTATAAGCAGTTAATAAATTATTTATAACAAACTATAAGCTTTGTTTATGTGTAATTACAGCAGCATGATTATAGTTGTGTTCTTCTGCATTATCAATAATTCATTTAACAGTTTGTATCAGTTACATGCTTTTCACAGGAGGACTTATAGTCACATTAAAAAACACTTCAAAATCTCTGCTCAACTACATTATCGTGTGCTATAACTAAATAATACATTTAATGAATCTATGAAGTGTTACTATGCTGCTTATTAATGCTGGATGGAGCTTAATCTAAAGTGTTTTAATTGCAGCCTTACAATCAGTGAGCTGAATCAATCTGTTCACTCACCTTCTCATGTCTGTGAACTAAAGCCTGCAGCGCAGCAGGTCTAGCAGTCTGGCTTAATGCAAAAATGACAAATCACGTTTTATCTGCTGCAGTTTGGTCCAATGTTACCAAACATCTTCATCAGAACGTGAAGGTGGTACAATGACTGGAAACGCTCTGGACCGAATTTCCAAACCAGCTGAGAAATGCTGCTGTCCAGGGATTCCAATGCTGACTCGACGTTAATGTGATTACAGTCATTGTCACTCACAAAATGAGGATTAAAATGACTTCCATGTGCGTGTTTACTGCTTGTTTGGGTTGGAACTTGACCATCTCTCCCTCAAGCTTTCTGGGTACTGTTATGGTCTGAAAGCACTGAAGTTCAAGGGGTCCCTGCGCTGTTGCAGGTGAACCTGGCAACTCTGAGGTTTTACAGTGCCCATCATGAGGTGAGGGATGATGCACAGGAGGTGACCAACATGGATGAACATGGAGACCTCACCCAAACCATTATTGGTAATCCTCTGTAACCTCAAATATATCCCGGGATACACTCACCCTGACAGCTGACAGATGTTTGGAATCCAAAAGAGGAAGAACTACATGAATCAATTTTTCTTCTATGCAGCAATAGATCTGGAGCACTTAGAAAGACTTTTCAACTGCTGTAAATCAGACCAGTGCATGCCACTGACACAAAACCTTTGTTTTCGTCACTTGTGTTGAACTTGTCTTTCTTTTTGCACTTTGTTACCTGAGAACAGAAAAAGGAGAACAAGAAAACCTGGTATGGTGCAAACAAGCAGCAATAATTACATTTTTGTGCAGCGTACGCTTCAAAGTGGACTGAATGAAACATAAATAATCTACAATAATTTCCTCATAATGAGACCATGTCTAGTAATCTATGCTGAGCACAAACAGAGTGCTATCCTTGTTAAAGATGTGCTGTGTTGAGGTTGATGTATCTATAATTGGATGACGTTACATATTGACTCATATGATACTGAAGCTCTTCAGTGTTATGCACTCTCAAACTCAAAACTCTCAAACTCTGCATGTATTGAAGTTGTTTGTTTGTCAGATAACAGGCATTTTATTTATTCTAAGAGCCACGGAATTATACATAATATGCACTTTGAACAGAGCTTTGAACGTTCACTTTCAATGAGCAGCAGACAAAATAAAAAGCAGGCTAAATTGAGTTGAAATAAGCCAAAATGCAGTCAGCTTTTGCTTTAGTGCAGCCTCTCTTCCTTAATTAGGATGCTCTAAAGGTTTACCACAGAGGTTTTCTAATCAGAAAAATAAGTATTTTTAAGGTGGAAAGCAGAAGCAAAAGCAAAAAAAATATTTTTTCATTAGGGTTTCATTTGGGTGCACTTGGTATGTTGCTGCATTTGAAAGGGTTTAAACAAAAACAGAATAGTTTCAGTCCAGAAGAGCGTGTGTGAGGGAGGCTGCTTAATTACCCAGGAGCACTCCGGCTGTGACACTATCAGTGGCATGGGTCATCTCTCGCTCATATCATCTCTATCAACATATCTGTGTCTGGCCCAGGGTCAAAGCCCACATCTGGAGGGAGTCATTTAAGGAAATATTGCTCAATTAAAAAGGGAATGCTTCTTTGGCAATATATCTTTAGAAGAAAAGACTCCAAGCATGAAGGTATACAGCAGCCACCAAGGACTCAAATCATTGTGGTAGTATGGTTTAAAAACACCAGGCACTTCAATGTCACCTCTCTCTAAGATTACTGTCACTTAAAGAAACCAACATTAGTAAAATAAAAAATACCACACTCATGTCTGTACAGGAGATGTGAAACTTGAGCCATCAGCCATCATTTAACTTAGCTTAGCACAAAATCTGGAAACAGGGGAAACGGCAGGCCAAGATATTAGAGTTTTTACTCTTCAGTTTGTGCACAATCTTAAGGGACATGCTTCACATTTCCCATTCCATCCAGTTTTCTGTCATTTCCAGTCTTAATGTTAAGCTAAGCTAACTATCTGGGGTTTTAGCTTCATTTTTAGCATATAGATGTGACACTGATCATCGATCTAACCATTAAACTCTCAGCATGAAAATGAGTAAAAATGTCTGTTCTCCTGAGTGCAAAGAGGGAACAACATCCAAAAATAATTAAAAGAAGAGCATTTCCTATGAGCAACTACTTAACTGTACTCTAACTGTAGAGTTTTAGTGCATCATGTCTAATGAATTCTCTGGTCTTCTCCCTCCCGTGTTTATGTTCTGCTGTTCCTGTCTATTTCTAACGGTGTGAGCAGGCAGTATCAGGGTGGTACAAAGAGTCACGCAACAATAAAAGCCTCTTTTATCATGACGTCGTGCGTATCGTGGATGAGGATGTATTTTTAGAGACATAGGATAAACTGCCCTTTGGCAGCATGCTGTCAGAGTCAAGGCTGTTTGAGAACAAAGTGCCATCACTGCCATGCCCCATCCAGTCTGACAGCATTGTCAGGTTCTGTGTGTGTGTGTGTGTGTGTGTGTGTGTGTGTGTGTGTGTGTGTGTGTGACATCCCACTGAAACAAGAAGCTTTATAGAAACCAAGGTAACCATTAGAAACACTCTCCTCACTTAACTGCATCACTGGGGCCATAAATCACAAAATCCTGTCAAGGCAAACCGACTCGTGTAAACCTAATTGGTGTTTTATGTTCAAGCTTGTGATAAAATAGGTCAAATGACACTCGACTGGCCTCAGTATACATGATGTGTGTGTTTATAACAGGAAGAATGTCTACTTTATGTGACGTATTGTAGGAAACACAGCAGGTCACATAAAGAAACGCTGTGATTTACTGTGTCATGGGTTTAATTTGGTGTGACGGCTGCAAGTCGAACACTTTGTTTATTAAAACACAGAAGATCAATCTCTGCTCTACTGATCATTCATTGAATCAATAATGGCTTTGACAGCCACTCCGTCGTTTGTGCCTGTTTGCTTCACAGCACTCAGTCAGAAGTAATCACTGAGACACCAGCTGCTATTCCGCATTTAGAAATGTACATTTTCTTTGACTTTATGGGGTTAAATCATTACCAGATTAAATGTGAGACACCAGTGTACATGTGCAAGATTTTGTAGAGGGTATGGTGAATTGCTTTGCAGCACAAGACAATGACAATGCCGTTGTATTCCAGCTAAAGAAAGCGCAGCATATCCATAGTGAGGTTTTCAATGTTTTTGTATGGTGTAAATCAAACATGCTTCAATAATGTGTCACCTTTCACAAAGCATACTGGAACTTCAGTGGTGTGTTCATGGGAACTCTGATATCTATTTGAGAGTCAGATGTTTTGACAAGAAATTCAATCAAATATTTTACTCTTTGAATTGGTAAATCATGGTCTGATTCAGTGATGATTAAGCAAAACTGTAATGCTATGAAATCAATGTGCTACAGTTTGTTCACCTGTCCTTACTCTGACTCTGTTGAGTGAGAAACTGCAGATCTATGCATTAAGCGTTCACAGAAAAAGACAAAATGTTTGCATTGTTTCACTACATGAATACTGATACCAACTGCATATTTATTTATTTATTTATCTATAGACCAAACAGTGAAGATTGTTCACATAAAATGAAACCAGAGGACTAGACTCTGCACATAAATAAGAAATAAGCAAACTAAATAATAATATTTTTCACTGCAGTAATAATATGGAGGTGGTGGCAGAACTAGAAGATAGAAAGTTTGCCAGTAACAGTTCTAGCAGTACGAGTCAAAGCATTTCATATCAGTTATTGCTGAAGCTGGAGCGACTCAATCAACTCAATTATTTCTCTGAACAGACCACTGCAGCTGAATTGGCATAATTACAATTGATGCATTGATACAGCTGGATGAATGAGTCTGCCCCAAACGCAGAAAACAAGCAGCCGTGACATTATGTGAAGGATTAAGAGGACGTAGTTTCCTGCATTGGAAAGGTCACTGTTCCATACCACACACATCTTACACAGCAGAGCGTGCATGAACACACAAACACGGGCAGTTTCCCAACACTTCCTGCCATCAGCTGCAACACCACTCAAGAATAATGCAACAACAAAATGTTAACTGTGATGAACTACCTGTAAACAACATGTTTCAAGCTGATGCTCACAGAGTTCTGATATGAATGAACACCAATGGCTGCCTGGCTGGGAAATCACTCTATATGCTTATGCTATGACTTGGAAAATACATTAAAGACAGTTTGTAGTTGATGGGGAAAACCCTTATTTTGTTATCTAAATTGAGGAACATGAGGAAATAAATTTAACAACAGCAATATCATGAAGTCTTCTAGTTGGTACTTTCTCTCTCTTATATACTGAACATTGTTTTAGGAGTCACTGGCAATCGACATATTCAGCTGTTTATGTATGGATGAAGGGAGCCTCCCTGCCTGCCTCATGTTTTTCTCGGGCCTTTGAGGCTTTCCTCAACTCAAGTGTATATTTTTGTTTGACTCTTCCTCGCTGAAGTTTGTGTAGCGTAAAGTGACGCCATATCTCAACGACCTTTGAAGTGTCATTTCTGCAGCGAGCAATTTGTTCAAGTGGGTACAAAGTGTCAAGGCCAGAGTGCACAGCGGCGTTAACTACCAGCTGGTGGAGGAAGAATGAGAGAGAAGGAAAGCTGTAACAGAGTCAGAGAGTCAGAGAAAGAGAGAGCGAGAGAGAGAATAATGAGGGTCCTGTACATCCTCAAACAGATTGGTCAGCCTCAATCAATTTGTCTGTTTAACTGCTGTAACAAACACACACACACGCACACACACACACACACAGGCTTTGTTGTATTTCTTGTCCTCTCATCCTCATCTTCCTCTCACCTCCTTCTCCCTCTCCTCTGTCTCCTTTGCCCCCCTCACTTCTCTAAAACTCGCTCCCTCGTTGTTCCACCTGTCTATCTGTGCTGTCCTGACCACGGTAGGAGAGCTGCATCAGACCTGTGCAGGTGGCTGATTGAGGAGTTTTAAAATGGAGAATAAATCATGTATGGATGGGAGTGTGTGTGTGTGTGTGTGTGTGTGTGTGTGTGTGTGTGTGTGGGTTTGTGAAGAGTGGATGGAAAATTGCAGAGCGGCAGTCAGAGTTTGATTTCTGCTCACTCAGAGCGATGTCGCCTCCCTAAAGGCTGTCGATATGAGGCCAATCATACAAGTGCATGATGGATGACCTCCAACCATGAATTCAGAGGAGGTGCTGCGGTTTGTGTGTGTGTATACGTGTGTTTTTGCTTTTGTCACCTGAAGCAGTGTTGATGGTCCTGACAGCCTCCCTGGCGCTGACTCTGTTGTTAGGGGGATAGTCAGGGACGGTGTTTTCATTGCGCCTCTCTGACATCCGTGGGCTCACCTTGGCAGGTAGATGACTGAAAAATGGAGAAGGAGAGAGAAGGGGAGGGGGGAAAAAGAGGAATATGATGAAAAATGGAAGATATCATAGGGTTTGGAGGGGTGAAGGAGTGAGAAAGCAAGTGGAGAAAGATCAAAAATAGGGGGGGTTGAAAGGAGGATCCATAGGGGATGCAGAGGAGGAACAAGGGCGTGATAGAGGGTGATGAAAGTGGGATAAAGAACATGTTTGTGTGTGTGTGTGCATGTGTGTGTCAGCGACAGACACTCTAACCAGAGAGGATTTATGCTTGAAACACTGCCTAGTTGTCATTAGGACTGCTGACAAGCTGGGTTTTCCACTTAATGCCATGATACATGTGTACAGTCACGATCACACACACACACACACACACACACTCCAATTTCACATATTACTGTCTGACACAGTCCATTGGCTCACCCTGATTGGCTGTGCTGCTCATCAATGGCATCCACGGCACTCTCCACAGAACTGAGGAGAGACTGGATCTGATTGGCTGATTCCTTCAGCAGGAAACGGGTCACAAACTGCTCCACATTGGTTCCTCTCTCATAAACCTGGGGAGACAAAAGTAGAAAAAAGGATGACCATGAAACCTCAATGGAAACCAACAGTGAGTCATTCTGTCAGACGTGTTAATACCAAAATGTCCGGAGCATGTCCTTATTTTCAATATTCCTCTTTCCCTATCAGGCCCTTCACACATCACAGGGCAGCCTCGCTGTTCCCCACTCTGCTCCCTTCACTACACACACAAAGATTTTCCAGCATCAAGCACTACCTTCCTTGACGGTTGAACGGATTCTAAAGGTGGACGGGCAGCATGCGGGGAGGCCAAAATAACAAGTAAAAATAGACCAATAACTTCCATTCCCTGCTGCAATCTTCTTCCTCTCCTTTCCTCAACTCTCTCTCTCTCTCTCCATCTCGTCCTCTCCTCGGTCCACTGTCAGGACTTTGGGCTGAAAGTTTGTTTCAGACGCCTTAAAAACCTTTTAGTCTGAGCATAGAACCCGGCCCGTGGGGAATAGAAAGTGCTGTTTTGTGGTTTAACTGTATATTGTTGAGACCAGACTGAAATGTTATCCACCTTCTCCTATTAAACACAGCAACATTATGGCAAAAAAAAGGCCCAGAAATCAATAAAACCTTCCATTGTCAGCATCAGTCACTACTCTAAACAATACCGATTCAAATAGACAAACTGAGCATTGTAGCATTCAGCTCAAAGCGTATTGATCCATAGGAAATCAATCATTTTCAGAGACGTGTTTTAAATGGCCACAGCTCGTGCACTGAAGCCTTGAGGGGAAATCCATCCAGACAGTGAATTTATGAGCGCATGTGGACTTTTGGTGGATTTTGTTAAGCTGAGCAAGACTTTCTCAGAGAGGAATGAAGAAAGAAATGACATCCTGACAACAGCATCAAAGAGTCCCTGAACTGCACGTCTGACAGCGTGAACATGCTGAACTGTCAGAGGAGCTGACTGTTTCAGATAAGACTGGAGCTGCTGCTTTAACTGTAATGACCTTATCACTGCCACCTTTTAATTATTTAGGGATTTGGCTTTTCGCTAAAGGCACCTCCCCCCAACAGGGACTGTCCAATCATAACTTAGCAACCATGACTAGGCACAGAGGGCCTGTCAAGCTTTGCACTTCATGTTGAAACTGCGTGCATGAGGCTGTAGAAAACACTTTGCTTTGAAAGAGTTTGGTCTCATTTCAGTCTTTCCACGACTGAAAAGAGCAAAATCATAAAAGAAAATAAACTAAAAAAATGTCTTCTGATGTCAGCCGCAACTGTTAGCTTGTCTGGCTAACAACTGTAGTGTATTACATGTTCTCACAGTGTTAGGCTACTTCTAAGGCTGAGAGTTAGCTGTCATTAAGGGTGACGGGGTTGAACAGTCTAATGACTTCGAGACTCTAATATTTCCCAATTGACGATTACAGGAAACTAAACTGGCAACTTTCACATGCTGCTCGGACATGTTTGAGGCTAAAAAACTCAAAATAACACACGAAAACCCCATAACTCAAACGCCAGGCTACAAGTGACTACACGCGTACTCCAGAGAGCGGAGGCAGTCGGTCATGTCAGCTTTACTGTCAGAAGTCACAGTGCAGTGATTCAGGAAGACAATTAAGGGTCCTGTGCAGTCAGCCATTCTCTGCTGCGCTCTAATCAAAGACAAACGCTCCCACAGGACGCAGAATCGCACCGGCCGTATTGACTTCCATTATCACAGTCAATGGTTTTTACTCAAGTCCACACACACACACACGTCCACACACAAACATGCATGCTCAATCATTCATAGACACACACGCTTTGAGGAGGCTCATCCTCAACGCCTCATGTGCGGAATAGTCCCGTCCGCTTGTTCACTTTTTCAACAGCATCCACTCAGAGCAAAACACACACATCTCACTGGAATACCACACATATCACTGTGATTACAAAATTTGGGCTTGTGGTACCATTTTTATTTGCTATTTTACCCGAGAGGCACTGATGACTTACTAATGACTGTCATGCTGAGATTCAATTACCGAAGTGGGATCCACGTCTGAATAAACAGAAATGACAGATCGGAATTTTGGCAGTTTTCTTGCAGAGATCATGAGTGCGTTATGAGTCCATTGAAGCCACTTTGTCATTAAAATAAGAAGAGGCTGACTGAATCTTGATACAACATGCCATTTATTTGGCATATTGAGCATGCTGATATTATGCTCTCCACATGGTTAAGCAGGTTAAACACTAACATTAATTTGCAACAACACAATGAAACAAAGTAATAAAGTTGAGAAACTCCCTTAAGTGAAATTGATGTTCCTCACAGCTGCTTTATGGATTCAGAGGAAGAAATGATTAGAGGAGAACTCCTCCAACGGGTGAAAGAAAACGAAAACATGTCGGATAAACTGGATGTTTTTCATGGTCAAAGTAACGCCTTTGGCACTAACCGCCTGCACACACACAGCACTAAATGCATTAAAGTCAATGCATTGTGACCTTTGAATTATGATACATACGTTAGATTTTTCACAGAAAATCACATCTTCAGCTGGCTGGATAAACACTACAGTCTTCTGTAGAACACAACACTGATTTACATGTCGATTTCACTTGTTTTAAGAAAAATGGAAGGATGTTAACAATGCATACGTATATGTGGATGTGTGTGTGCATGTGTGTGTGTGTGTATGTGTGTGATTGCTGACCATAACTGTTCAAAGCTTTACAGCTTGTGCCTGGACTGATTAGATTAGGCAGATTAGATTAGATTGAACTTCAGCATTGATTATTAAGTAATGGTGTCACTGAAGCAACAATTCTAAGAGTTTGCATCATATGTTAAAAACAAACCTGCAACCAACAAACTTAAGTATAAAATATATAAGACAACTTGTGTTTTTCAAAAAATTGCCCTTAAAATGATTTGAGATGCTATAATCGTATAAGGATTCTACACATTGACCTTACATGCATGAAAGCAAATGTGGGAATAGGACAGCTGAATACATACATCAAAAATTCACTCTTTGTCCAACTTAGCCAATTCTTCTTCTATGCTGGAGTATCACTGAGCCACACTTGTTGTGGCTGTATCATAATTCAATGAAAGACATTTATGAGTGGGAAATATACAGCGTAAGGAAAAAATTGGTTATAAAGGTCCTAAACCTTTCCTCCAGGGTGTCAAGATGAGGTAATAAAGCAGGACCCAAAACCTTATCACTTCATACTCTACTTCGAACAAAACAGCACAAACCAGTCACATTAAGCCTGGAGCGTTTAGGACCCTTCAATTTCTGAGAATCGACTCCAGCATCAGCAGAACATCCAAACCACAGAAGACTAATTCAATCAGTGTGTCTTCATTTGTGCTTTCTAAAAAATGCAGTGTGCTCTGTGAACTTGTAAATACTATTTTAAAAATGTGCTCCACAGTTCACCCTGCCCACACCTCCTGTACGTGTCCATCATAGCCTCTCTCCCTCTGCCGAGTGTGTCCCGAGGGCAGGACAACAAAACCTGGGATAGAAAAGCTGTGATCTATAATTCACACAGATCACTGACCCAGGAGGAGATACACCATCTCTCTCCGCTGGCTCCCTGAACACAGCCTGGTGATTAGCTACAGAGTGTATCATTGTTAGCATCTGTGAGTGTGTGTGGTTGTGTGTGTCTATCTGCTCTGATCTGTGTGTGCCTGTGAGCTTCAAGGCAGGAGGAATGGGTGTGTGTGTGTGTGTGTGTGTGTGTGTGTGTGTGTGTGCGTGTGTGTGTGTGCTTGCGTGTGATGATTGATGACCGAGCGCTCCAGAACTTATCACACCTACAAGGTTAAATATTGTCATTTTGCACACATCACCGAAGGCTTTTTTTGAAATAGCACACACAGGCGACACACATGGAGCTGCAATAAAGTTCGAGGTGACGTGATTTTTATGAGACCTGAAAAATGTAATCTGGTAGGAGTAATTGACCAAGTCAGCAGGGTCACTAAGCCCGTGAATGTGAGCGGTGTGTGTGTGTGTGTGTGTGTGTGTGTGTGTGTGTGTGTGTGTGTGTGTGTGTATTTGTTTTAGATTGCATGTATTCTTTCCCATCTTCTTAAGGTTAACAGCCAATCTCTTCATTACCATCCACCTACACATCTGCACATGTATAGTACAACCTTCCCCCGCAGTGTGTGCACACACACACACACACACACACACACACACACACACACACACACACACATTCATTCCCATTGTGATAAGATGGCTATGGCTGATTACAGGGGGTTGTAGAAGGTGGTAATCAGTGATTACAGAGGTTGGTCTAGTTAGGGGAAATTATTCCATCTTCAGTGTCTCAGATGGAGATACAGAAGCTTTGTGGAGGGGTGGAGGTGTCAAAGATGCAAGCCTCCAGTTCGACTGGCATAATTGGCGTGACGCAATGTTAGGAATACTCCAATGACTTTGATGAATTTCACAAACAAATCACTTCTGGACAGGAAGCACTGACTGTAGGCAAAATACATTCAAATGCACCACAACATTTATACTGTCAGAAACATACATAGAGAACAGGATGTTAGTGTACGACATGACAAATATAAAATGATAAAGTTGGACCATGAGGTAAACTGAGCGAGGAGGAAGTATGTGTATTGTACAGTATGACTAATATGTCAGTGGAATTCACATGAATTTAGAATATATTTAGATCAACGTGAAGTCATTAATTCTGAAAAGCCTTGCCATGATAATGTAGTTGACAACCAGTATTGTCTGGCTTCCATTTAATTCATTCACTTCACATAAATACCCAGCTTTCAGTGTGTACTGGTAACTACTGAACAAGCTGCTTTTAAGGACAATCCTGCATATAATCATACACAATATCACTGTTACTATTTGTAAGCTCTCTGTGTCAGGCCATTTGTCATCAGCCATATTCAGTGTTCCTCCTGTTCTACTTAATAAAGCCACAGCAGGGAATCTCATTGACTTCATTCCCTCTGAAAAACTGGGAGGGTAGAGGTCAACATAAGAGCCTCCGCTCACGATAGCATCCACCAATCAGTGATGACGGGGTACTGCATAATGAGACAGTGAGTGGCTCTCTCTCCTTCTTGTGCAACCCCCAAGGTTGCACATATAATTGGGACTGTAGTGTCGTTTAATTCAAATAATGTCACAACAGCCTCCCCAGCGTGCCAGGACAACTCAACTCAGCTTTATCTATATAGCACCTTTTATACAAATATGCACCACACAGCAAAACTGAACCAACAAGGACCAAAAAAAAAGAGAAAAGAATAAAAATGAATACAATTTTGCAAGACAAAAAAATTACAACAATAAATAAACCAATAACATGCTGGAGCGTGAGGCATTATGAGAAAAGAAAAAGGTGTTGCAGGCTGACCATCGCTTAGATAGATGGGTGGGAGAGGGCGTGTAAGTGTTAGTATTGATCCACTGATAATTCTCTACATCCTTCAGCTTAGCCTGAAGGAGCTCGATCAGTCTCACAGGAGGGAAATCAAGTCACCTCAAGCAGCTCTGAGAGAGAGAGAGAGAGAGAGAGAGAGAGAGAGAGAGAGAGAGAGAGAGAGAGAGAGAGAGAGAGAGAGAGAGAGAGAGAGAGAGAGAGAAGCTTTTTCTTTGCACCATATTTAGGTCAGAAAATAAAACTCAAGGCCTTAAAATGTAAACATCTTGCAAATACGTGAAAAGCCTCGAGGTGTGCCAGATCCCAGCGACGTCACACTTCAAGCAAATACAACTTCCTGTGCTGTTCAAAATAAAAGCTGAAAAATGAGCACTTAACTAAAATCCAGCCATTCTCAGCAGTCATAGTGGGCAGTTTTAAAATCATATCTGGTTGAGACAATAACGTTTACTTTGTCTTTGCGTTCAGACTGTTTATTAAAAGGAGAGCAGTTACACTAACAGCACGGGACGTCGTAACACTCAGAACTATCCTGAGCTCGTCCTATGACATCATCCAAAGGTTAAATACCAAACCATCTGCGTTTACGTCACAACCACACCACCCTTACTTTAGGTTCAAATCATGAACACCGAGCATTTACACTTCACTTTTTCCTTTCTCAAGGTTCTTGAAAAGGTTCTTGTGCGTTTAATTCTCTCAATAAACCATTTTTACACTTTTTCACTTGGTCTGTAAGCTTCAGTGGTTTTATTATTTCTCTGCCTGACCTCGCTCCAGGTGCACTCTCAGTGTGGCTGTTACAGGAGAATCCACTTGACGGCGGTGCTCATGCTGGTTTTCAGCCTGAGGCTCTGGTGCAGGCACAGGCACTAGATGATACCAGGTAAACTGGTGGGACTGTGGTGTACGGATGTCATTATCGCAACAGAAATCCAGGCGTTCAGACAGTCTCCTGGTGGCAGTTTCACAACATTTCTGGGTCTCATATTGATACAATTGTCATCCACCTCTTCTCTCTACTTGGGCCAGGTTGTTTGTAGGTCTGGGAGAACTGGCTCAAACTTCTTTGGATAGATGTAGTGCAAAGGCAATGTCCCATGAGAACTTGCACAGGGCTGTTGCATTACTCAGAGTTGCGGCTCTGTAGGCCAACAAAGCTCAATATGGGTCATTAGCGTTTTTCAGCAACAGGTTTCTCAACAGTTTGAACAGTGCACTCTGTCTCTCCATCAGTTATTCAGGATTGCTGGTTACATGATTATAACTAAGTGTGAACGAGTTACCTGTCAGGCCATACGACTTCAAGCAAACACTTCACGGTTCGTTTGTAAGTCAGTGTGAGCATGAACCGCAGCAGAACTGAAAGGCAACAAAGTAGAATTTTTTTTTCCTTAGTCCAGACCAAATGAACCAAACCGCAGGTGTGAAAGCAACCATGGAGCGTGGAATAGACGCCTGTAATACAGAGCTTTCTCCCCTTTGGTGCAAAGCTCCTCCGACTCAGGAGTTGTACAGAACAGGACAGCCCTCATGTTCCTGCTGCCACTCCTCCATCACAGGACAGACAGAGAGAGGGGAGGACATCTCGAAGAGAAGAGAAAGAAGAGAAGAGAGAGCACAGCTTGTAGTTTCCAGCATGTTGAGCAGTTTGTGGTTCATGGACTTCCTTTCAACTGGTCTTCAAAGAGCTTCAGGCGATACGACGCCCACACCTCAGCCTACCTAGGTGCATTCTCTAGAGGATTCGTGAATGGCCTATTTTGAGATTTTTTATTACTTTCTATTGGTTGGATCTTTTTTGCCATGGCAACCAATAAAAGTTGTTTATGTTGCGGAGTTGTCTGCCGTAAGACGTGTTGGTTTTTAGTGCCGGTGTTTCCTTTATTTCACAGCTCAAGAGGTATCAACTTTTATTTCACCAGTCTCTGCAGAGCCAGCACCTTCGCCTGCAGTGGGTCTCCATCTGCGAGGATAACAGAGGTCTGATGCGTTAGGAAGCACAGGCGTAGCTCCCCGGCTGGCAGGCTACCTCTGAAAACCCCCACAGCCTTGCCTCATCCTCACACATCATCCAATTAAAATGGTATCCTAGCAACCCCAGTCAATATGTCTTTAAGCAACACTGTTTCAGCAGTATGCAGGAAATTATATCTGAGCAGCAGACCTTTTACAGTGAGAAACACTGATACTCAATCTCTGCCGCCATCCCTTTTCACTGAGATGAAGACATCCCAGCTGCAATGCTCATTGACCTTAGAGAGTACAACCACATGCACTGCCTGTCAGAGTGTGTGTCAGAGTGTGTGTCTGTGTGTGTGGCTGAACGCTAATGGGGGACTTGTATGACTGACCACCCGCTGCTCCTACTCTGGAGACATCTACAGTACCAGTCCATTAGCAGGACACTAAACTTAGCATGGACACACGGGCACACACACACACACACACACACACACACACACACACACACACACACACGTTAGGTTTTCATCACTTCTGGGGACATTACACCGAACCCTAACCTTCATCTGAAATCTTCATCCTAAAACGTAATGATTTACATTATGGGGTGTAAACAGATCTATGCCCCCACAACGTGAGGAATACACACAAACACACACACACCACAATCATCTGTTCTCTGCTTTTGTCGTCATTCTTTGTAGCTTTAGCTACTTAGAGGATGAGAAACAATTCAGATACAGTATATGTAAGATCTTCACACTCTTCTCTGTAAGATTTCAGTACAGTATTATACAGCATGTGCAAGCTAATGGAGAAATATAAGCAATAATTAATATTACAAAATAAATAAGAAATTGTCAGCAGATGGTTGTGAAGAGAGAGTGCACTGAGAGCCATAACTGTGATCAGATCCAGTTCTACATTACGATCTAAAAAAGGTCAAAAGTGGAACAAACAGTGTATCCGTGCAGCATTGGTCCAGCCTGCATGGTTTCAGTGATGCTCTTTTCATGGTGACTGTCCTTACTCATGTTACTATCCATTTTCTTGTGTTTATTTTGGCAAACAACCTTTTTTTTTGCTACGCTATGTATGCATTAAAAAGCATTAAAGCTCAAAACCTAATGCACAGGGTCTATCTGGTACTCAAAAGCAACTGACTTGGTTCTGCAGATTAGTGTACTGTTTTTTGGTCCACTTTAACTGGGCCAAGCCATGCCAAGTTGTTAACACACTTATTTCCAGCCACGGCAAGCTTATGGATAAGCTCTTTTGCCTTGTCTTGCACTCTCTAGACAAGTCTTTATTGGTTGTGTTTGTGCCTTACTCACACAGATGCGACCTGGGGACACTGGGATGTAATTTCAATCAGAAACTAGAATTGACCAGCCTGTTTCTGTTAAGGTCTGGAATTAAGGAGACATTGTTTCAAAAGTTTCAATGGGTTAATGCAGCATTCTATCATTTTCTACAAAGACAAATGTGTGACATTAGAATGAGAGGTAGAAAATGGTCTGGACTGCACACAGCTATAAAAAGAAAAAGCTAACACAGTACCAAATATTTGCTGTACTGGGGAGACTTAACTGGTGCAAGTGAGTGTTGGAAGTGTAGAAGTGGTTAACAGCAGGCAGCACGCCTGAGTTTGTTGCTAAACAGAAGGCGATCTAACAGGCATGAGAAACATACAGACGCTTCAGATATCATGCCAGCTTCATCGGCCTTCAGAGAGAGACGAGAATGGCGGTAGGCGAGGAGGATTATGGAAGTCGAAGGCGGGGAGAAACAGTAGGAGGGAGAGTACATGAGGAAAACTGGTAAGAAGCACGGGAGGGAAAACTGGAAGAGAGTTGCAGAGAGGAGGCAAATAAAGGGGTTAGGAGAGAGCGAGGACAATGTACTGTACATTGTGTTAAGCTTTCTGTTTCATTTGTGTGTTTTACTATCTCACTCCACATCAAATCCCTAAGGGGGCTTCCTCTGCTCTCCTTTCACCCAATTACCCATCCGACACACACACACACACACACACACACACACACACACACACACACACACACACGCACACGCACACACACGCACACACACACACTGCCTCTCCCTTTCTCGCTCCCACACCCCTCTGCATTATTCATGCTTTGGGTGTAACCTCATCAGTCAACACACACCCAGCTGACAACACAACACACCCTCTACCAGTTTTCTTTCTCTCACTTTCAAACACACACACAAATTATTCATGTCCACATCATTAACAGTTGCTGGAGAGGATGTAGTCAGGCAGTCAGTCAGACAGTCAGTCACATATTTGGTGGATTCTGGGCACACGTGTCCACCTCTGAACAGAAGGACACCTGAACAGAGTCTGAAACAGAGGACAGACAGGTATACATGCATCCACATACAAATCTCTTACAGTAACACGCTGGTTGCTCCTCTGCTGCGTTGTTGCTCTAACTCTGAGAGGAGCTGACTGGAAATAATTTATCTGCAATGCTAATGTAGAGCAGATAGAGAGGAGGGAGGGGTTGCACTATGATAGCTTCTACTGTGACAGCACAGCCTGATTCCACTGATGGAGATGAAAGTGATTATTGTAAATTCTGACACAGGGAAGTCTGCAGGTTAAAAATCAGCTGTTTTTGCACCTAAAAAGCATTCAAGCCTTTGCAGCTATGAATGACGATGGTAAATCTGCTCTTATAGTGAAGTGTAATTTGAGAGATGTGCTTGAGTTTTATTGAAATAAGTCAAACAAACAGATGTTGAGGGTTGAGGGGATGTCTTGAACTGACATGAGAGGATCTGCAGGGAGCGGAGTTGACCAAAGCTGAACATCTGTGCTGCACGATAGGGGAAGTGGGGCTCCTGGACACATGTGGGATGATGGGATTTGGATTTACACAGAGACCGAGCAGGCTATCATAGTGGTTTAAGTGTGGAGTGTACAGTGCCTACATGCCTTCCATATACTCTGGAGAAAAAGCACGTAACAATGGCACTTTGTAAGCAGATGCAATTGGCAGGAGGCAGGGAGTGATGTAAGAAAGCGTGAGGATGAGGGGGAAGAGCAGCCCCACCAGCCAATTCGATGCAACACCATTCACCCGCAATATCTCGGTCAAGTGGAATGGTGGAAATTAAATATTCTTCGGTGAAGCATAACTTACAACTTTTGAATACAAAAATATAAAGGTCAATAAGACTAACTGCCCTTTTTAAATTATCTATAGTGCATGCTCTAAATTATCCAACTCCACTTATGCTTTTAAAGTGGCGCATAATCTGAATATTAAGGAAGGCGCAAGGCACAAAAGGGTTGTATTTATGAATCATAGGTGTGTTTTGGGTGTAAATAACTGAATGAAATGATCGAATTAATGAATTTAAATAATCACACTGTCACCTTCTCTTTCCTTTAAAAACCAGGTGTGCCTGCATGCGGCGTGCTGCTATTCGAAAGGCGGATTCAGCAAGTTTGGGGAGCGAATGGTTTGCTTCCGAGGAAACGGATCTGCTCGTACACGAAGCGAAAGCAACAGATGGCAGAAAATGAGACCATGTACGAGAGCAGCAGCAATCCTCAAAGCTCCCTGAGGTGAAGCAGGCGTGGGAAGATCTAACTGTCTGAATAATGCAGCCTTTAAATAGCAGGAAAATACTGTGCCACTGGCTTAAGAACAGGTTTCTGCTGGTTATTGGCGCAATTGCTTTCTGCTGCCTCAAGATAGTATTGCGCCAACGATGTGCCTGACGCACCTCATTTTAAGACCAACACGTCCATGGCTGCACAGATACATCTGCTGCTTATACAACGTGGGCGAAGGACGTGAACATGAGCACCGCGTTGGTCACAAACTAACAGCCATGCCATCGGCTCTAAAAGATTGTACTTTGAGGTAGAAGCTAACATCAGCATGCTCTGGTTGCTTACCTGCTACAGGTCCTTTCTTCAACCTCATCATGTTGCCTTCACTATCACAAAGCAGCCAAACCTGACCAATCACAATTCTTATGGTGTCCATGCCGTTGCTCTTTTGCCACCATAGCCCAAAGCGTAGTTACATTATGAATGAAAGCATGTCAGCTACAGCATAGCCTTCAACATAGTGCACCAAGGCTCACATACTACTCTGCGACAATATCAAATCCCTCTCATTGGTCGAGCCGGCGTCCGTGGCAGCTCTATCTGTGGCTGAAGTGCAAAAGAAATTGTACATAAAAGAGATCAGCTGGGCGTGGAGTGAAATGTTTTAGTAAAGTAATGTAGCACTCGGGAGCTCTGCAAATGAAACCATGTAATCCGTAATCAGTTTCATGACGGCGCTGCTGAGCTTCCCACTCATCCAGACGGTGGCGGCAGGCATGAGAAAGAAGCCGAGCTGCGTTTTTGACCTCCTGCACCTCTTTAACTGTGTCTGACCTCTTGCCTTATCTCAAACTGCGATTCTATTACACTCCTAAATCCCTTCCCTTCACTTGCTCCTTAGTTCCTCCTCTCCTTGTCCTCTTCCTTTTCTATGTCTTTGTCCTTTGTGAAATTCTTTGCTCACCCTGACTCCTCTCAATCATTACCTCCCTCACATGCCTCCTATTCTCATTCCCTGAATCTAACTTTACTTCTTTAACATCCAGCATGGTTTCAGCATCATGCTCTTTGGTTTCCTGGGGAAATGGTAGCCATGGTCACCAGGTTCCAGAGGTTGAGGGATGCATTTGCTATCAGGGTTGTCAGCAGTGATACACGTGTATATCATATATATATGCATGTGTCTCCGGGCTGCAGGAAAGCCCCAGATTGAACTCCTGGCACCAAGTGGCGATCCATATACACACAAGCCTTATGAACACACACTCAGGAGTGTGGAGGACTGCTGCCTGTGCACTGCAGTAAAATCATCTGGGGTCACTGTGAAGACATGCAAGAAGTCCTTGGAAATATTTCACCTGAGCTAATTGAACTTGAAAAATTGAAACCTATAAATGGAGATTGGAGGTGAGTTTGCATCCATGCTGTTACAGAACTGGAGCTTGAAGCAGCCAAAAAGGAAGAGAGCTGCATTTCAGCAATCCTTCCTCACATTTGATAAAAAAAAAATAAAAACATTGTAATACACACTGAGTATCACACAAGTCTTTCTATGGATTATATTATAATTTATGTTTTTCAGTTGAATTGTGTTTAATGATTTTTGCCATAATCGAGCAGCCCTAATTCACTTTTTTTGCAGTCTGTAATTACCTTTCAATATTGTAATCTTCACTTTTAGTGGCGGAGTCCGCCACTACTTCGCTGGATTTACATTCGAAACAGCTTTCTTGCTAAAGTCTCCTCCGTATCTAACTTTACAAATATGAACACGCGGCTTGTCCTGCACCTCAGCATGTGAACAAGCCATCAAACAGACATTAATCTGGGAAAAGTGCACTGCTAACGCCGGTTTACAGGCTAGATAGCTAATTAGCTGCTCAGCTGAAGCACATTAAACAGCATGTGAACGCACCTGTAAATGTCACTTGTCTCCAGTTAGATGCTGCTGTGGTCCTTGCTCTTCAGTACCACTAACAACACACTGTAGGCTCCTGAAATGCAGGCTAAAGCACAAGTTTGTTCACTCTGTCGTTCTCTCTGGTCTAAGACTGGCACTGTGGCAGCCTGCCAGCTGCTGTCAATCAAACAGAGACAGGGACCTCCAATCAATTTACTTCAAGGCAGAATGAATAGGATTTGTCGGCTGCAGTTTGTACACGCAGCATTTCAAGCTGGCCTCTCCTCTCGTCCTCTTGGGTGGTTGTTTACACCTGGCACCTGGTCGCTCCATTTTTCACCCCCCCCCCTCACACCCGGTGTGCTGTTATTGGCTGGGGCTACACACCCACTGCCCATGAACACAGCAAAATAAGAAAATACAGGCAGAGTGTCTGCAGATAGACACACTGCCACTCACTCCTGGTGGGCTGTAAGTGATGATTATTTTTGTTTGAGTCCACATGTTACTTTTTTT
This sequence comes from Chaetodon auriga, assembly GCF_051107435.1. Taxonomy (NCBI): domain Eukaryota; kingdom Metazoa; phylum Chordata; class Actinopteri; order Chaetodontiformes; family Chaetodontidae; genus Chaetodon; species Chaetodon auriga. Next base: position 22,793,185 of record NC_135079.1, on the reverse strand, counting down.
TTTTTTTTTAGGAAAATCCTACCCACACTGCCTTGAATTAATTCCTTTTTTTTATTTAGCTTTTATTATTGTGTTTTTTTCTTTTGGTATTAGCACCATTTAATCATTCCTGTATCTGTATTAAAGAAGCAGCACAAAGCTTTATATTTGCTTTTACACTTGATTTTAACTGTTGAACTAACAGAATTATATATTCATGTATTCAGTTATATTTTCAACTTGTCTGATAAGCTTTTGCTGCGTTTAGTCATGTTTGGGGCTCCATAAAAATGGACACGTTGAGGGTTTGATCATCTAACTAGCTGTCACAAGGATAGAAGCTCAAGAACACCGTCTCAGCTCTAATGATGCAACACTCCACATGTATTCCCAACATACTGTACTGCGTACGCACAATCATCTTGAAAACCCATTAAATCCCAATGAATAAGTGATGAATGTAACGTAAAGCCACACTGTACCCACTCACTGAGCCAGCTGAGATGTTTTACACACTGATTTCTATTTAATTATTTTATTCATCACCATCCTCACTTCCTGCCAACCTCTTGACACACCCCCTTCGCCCCACACACCCGCCCATTCTCCCTTTCTCATTGTCTCCCCTGTTGCCCTTTCTCCTCCACCCATTCTCCTCCATCGATCTTCCTCCCCTCTCGTTCTCCTCATCCCGCTCATGTTATTGTCTACAGACCAAATCGCCTCCCTCTTCCCTGTGATCCGCTTCACCTTAATCATCATGAAGAAAAGAGTAGGATGAAGAGGATGAGGTTGGGGAGGCGGTGGTGGCCTGGGGTTGGACGAAGACAATAGAGTGGAAATGAAAGTGGAGAAGATGAGAGAGAGGAGAGGTGAGATGAAGAGGAGGTGGGGAGGAGGAGTCATATGAGAAGCAGCTAAAAAGCTCATAGAGGGTCACTCGCCGGCATGAAACAATTTCCTGAACACATTTTGAAAAAAGATGAGCTTAACAAGATTTTAGCCCGAGAAACTCTGTCTGTGCCTGTGTGTGTGTGTGTGTGTGTGTGTGTGTGTGTGTGTGTGTGCCTGTAGAGTTGTCAATGAGTATGGTGGCTCGCTCAGTGAAAGCTTGAAAAAAATAAAGTGCTAATGAGAGTGGCTCATTAAAGCAGCATTTATTGAAGACAGACAGGAGAGGAGATGTAGTGAATTCTCCCTTCTTTTTTTTGTCACCTGCTTCAGCTCTCATCAACCCCAACACGCACACACACATACACACATACACACACACAAACCTCATGGGAGGGGCAGTTACTTACAGTATCTCCACCTGCTGGAGAGCCAATTAAAATTGTTTTCTTGACCCACTCCTGAGTCTGATAGTTCCATAAAAGCTTTTACAAAAAGAAAAGAAAGAAAAGAAAAATAGTGGAAACAGGCCTGGATTTGATGCATATCAACGCATTTGCTCTCCCCCTTGTGGATTATATATTTGTTCTCTAACAGCGTCTAAATCATGACGTTGTCATCTGGGAATATGAGTAAGATGCTGCTGCAGGTATGAAGCACACATACAGCGGGGGCTTTCTCAAAATCCTTTGTGGCCAAACAAACTCACTGTTGCTGTTTCCTGTCATAAAATTTTCTCTTAAACTTGTCTTTGCTGCTCATAATTTGCAAAGGCAGTAATTTTTGATCGTGCTCACTAAATTAAGGATCGCCCTTGGACATGAGTGTTACCAGAGGAACTATAGTAAAGTATGGACCTGAGGACGCCAGAGACGCCAAACATGGTGCTGGATGATGACATGAGCTGGATCTGCTAGCTAATACAAAGATAGCTGAGCGATGTCTTCTTCTTCTTCTTCTTCTTCTTCTTCTTCTTGATTCTATGTAGACTGACATCAACTCGACCTGTCTCCATGACAACTGTCCCCAAAGTATCCTGCCTCCATGGTAACTGTCACCACAGTAACCTGCAAGAACTCTTGATTTGATGTCCTGCTGACACGAGCTGCAGTGGGATGCTCAGGACCAAGGTAACAGGTGACACCTTGTTTGCTTTATTCCGAAAATAAAAAAAGTTGAGAAAGTTAATAAATGCAAACTTCAATAAAACTTTCTGTAGTTTGCTTTTGCTTTTTTGCAGCTTTCAGTTCAAAAACATGCACACTTTTTGCACATTTTTCTGTGTAAAATGGAGTTAGTAAGTGTACTATCACACTGTCACTATCACAAAAATACAACGCATGCAGGGAAGAACACACTAATGAGCTAAAAATGATTCTGAGCAACTTCACTTGATTTGACTTGAATTTTCAATAGTAAAATATGCAATCAACAATTAGACCACGCTAAAAATAAACTAAAGATCATGAGTCAGAGAACTTTCTGATTGAATCTTCACAGGGTCACTCTCTCAGGTCTCATTAAAGATGTCCAACATCAATACCAGGACCGTGGAAATGGCTCACCTTGGAATGTATCCATTTTTAATGTTATTGATTACACCTGTGCATTTTCCTGCTAAAATGTCTGCTGTAAAAAATATTTGTTTTTACAAACTGTAATCCTTCTTTAAAACAAAGGATAAAGATTTTTCCAATGTTTGAGAACAGTTTGGAATTTGGGTGTATAACCACTTAGCCTCCCAAAAAAACAACATTTTGCAGCGCCAATACATTAATAAGTTAATAAAATGCCAACACGTCATCATGGCTAAATGACTGAATAGGTCAATTGCCAATGACTCTCATAATGCTATATATGATATATACAGTATCAGCATCGGGCCGCTACAACGAAGGTGGACGTTCATCATACTGGACTTTCATCCTCACATCCTTAACTTCGTGAAATGGTCTCAGTTTGCTTTGGTATAGGTAGCAAATCTACTTGGTTAGGTTTATGAAACAATCATTGGTTGAAATAGGCACGTTATTTTAGGTAAACTATGTAATTTAAGTACGTCACCTGACTTCCTCCTTTGTTCCCTTCATAATTACTACGGCCGCTAGAGGTTGACGCCTAACAATCGATGCAAATTTGGGTGGTAATAATCTGCTTGCACAGGCGACCTATAAAATGCATATGCAAAAGACAGCACAGGTAACAGAGACAAAGCAGATCATTGTTTATCATTGTTTCTGTAATCTTAACACCTAAAGATAATTACGTCGTACCCTCCCTTTGTGTATTAGCACGATAATTACAATTAATGCCCGGGCTGATCTGATGTGAGGTCAGAGGTGATTTCAGTTTATTTATCACCACTAATTATTTTATGATCGCCTCATTTGCAGAATCTCATCAGCCTCTTAAGACAGGCAGCAATGCCTGCTTCCACTAATTGATACCTTGACAGTCAAAATAATGAATAGTGCATGAAGTGAATGGAAATATCACATTTGCATGAATTATTAGTGTGTTGGTTGTCCCTCTGGGAGCATGAAGGGAAGGATGATGAGCCAATGGTGACACAGACGCACAGCATCAGGATCTCTCTGGTTTCTAGCACTTTGCACAGCTGCATGGAACACAGCTGTGGCTATCGAACTTTTTCTAGAGGCATCTGCATTCAGAAGATTTATATTTTCTGATAAAAATAAGGGTCAAGAAGATTATGCAGGCACTGCATTGACTACTGTAATGTGTTTTATTCCAGGAGCAGTCTCTAATTTTATTCATCTTACATTACAAGGACTTGGCAAGGTTTCGCACCATAGCAGAGCCAATGCTGCTGGGGTATAAATTTCAGATGAATAATTTGGAGAACCATTCAATCCTTGCAGCAACCCGCCCTTATGTTCCAACCAATGGCTTTAAAGAAGAAAAACCGACTTCTGTACAGTACTGTGGGTAACAGCACAGTGCAAAGTCTGCCTTCCTATCCACTTTCTCTCTGTGTCTATATCCACTGAGGGGGATGGAGAGCTAATCAATTCTCACTGGGCTCTAAAAGGCCAGGGCTCAGACTACAACCTTCTGCTCAAGCTAATATCACGCTCTGTCTTTTAGCTCCACCCACTCTGCCTCCTCACATCTGCCTCAATTTGGAGATTTTCTCCAGTTTTTACATGGGCGTAAAAAAAGGAAAAAAAAAAAAAAAGAAAAAGAAACACTGGATGCATTAACATATACATCACTATATTTTACTAAATGTTGATGTCTTCAATATAGAATTATTTATGTTTTTTGAAAATGACAGAATGGAGAGAGAGAAAAGAGAAAGACAGTGAGAAATACAGTAGAGGGGGGCAGGGACCAGCAGGGTCTAATGAGAGCAGAAAGGAGGCAGTGGTAAAGACAACAAAGAGTGCAGGAGGCAAAGATAAAGAAACGAGCATCACTGGTGCTCCCATTTTAAAGGGTAATGTTAAATTGAAACATATGGAGCAATTACTGCCAGCCCAGTGACTTCGGCTCTTATCCCTACTTGTGGATTAGCACTCAGACAGTCCACTTAGACCTTTGTGAGGAGCTGATAAGCTCCAGCTTGTAAAGAGGCGGTGCTCTGAAACAAGAATTGGCTAACCCCGAAATACTTAAGTGTTCCTCAAATGATATGAAGGGTGATTTTGAGAAAGAGTAGAATCTGATGGATAATCTGCACCATTTGACTTTTATGTTTGTTTGTTTTTTTAAAGTATTTAGTGTAACAGGCTAAAAATGCAGTTCATCCTATCATCACCACGTTAAACATCATATGCTTGTCTATCAAGTCGCACACTTCAGTACGTTTCACAGCTCAAATAACAGCTCTGTGGGTTCTTAGGAACTTGACTACCCCCTATATTTTCAACCCCTAACTCTGAATTCTGCATTCTAAAAATACATACAAATGAGTTTCGATGGTGTTGAAGCCTGATATCTTTTAAGAACTGTAAGATCATCTGTCTGTATGACTGCCAGGCATAATCAATTTTACACATTACCTAATGGCACAACCATAGACCATACTTAACTTTTGTTTCAATGATTGCCAGGCAAACACGAGAAATATGGTGTTCATGTTACAAAATGATCTGACAGGAATGTGCGATTGCACGAATTTGATTGGCCAACACAGTGCCATTCAGATGAAGAGGAGGGCTGTGTTTCTTCAGGGCTGTACATTTTCTACTCATAAACAGCTCAAATGGCAGATGTCTCAGCCACTAGTGCAGTTGCTGCAATACGTATTAGACAAAAAGCAAAGGCAGAGAAAAAAGATTGAAATAAGCGCAGCAGAGGAAACACAGAGGGGTTACTACGACGCAACAGAAATCTAAAAATAAATGTTTGCTGCAAGACTGGCAGCCCGCATTGAACTGTCTGAACTGTAGCTGAAGCAAAGAAACTTTAGCCTCAGTGTCTGTCTCTCTTTCTCTCTCTGCAGTAAATCTATTTGAGCCATGAAATCTGAAACACACACACACACACACACACACACACACACACACAACTTCCATCAATACTTGACTCATCAGCAGTGTCTGTGTTTCAGTTTGACTATCTGACTCTTTGAGCTGATCCATCCCCTACACAGGACTGTTGGAGCAATTCCATGCTGCCCGCAACACACAGTATCAGGACATCACAACCGCTGAGGAAGGTGTGTGTGTGCGTGTGTGTGTGTGTGTGTGTGTGTGTGTGTTTGTGTGTGTGTGTGTGTGTGTGGAGTGGAGTGGATAAGGTTGGGGTGAGGGTAAGTCTCTAGGAAATTGATATAAGTCAGTGTAATGTTCTCTGAAGTGATGGAAGCATGACTGAGTGTGTGTGTGTGTGTGTGTGTGTGTGTGTGTGTGTGTGTGTGTGTTGCAGGGAAAAGGAGGGTATGAATGAGAGTGAGAGGAAGAGAGAGCACAGGAGACACAGCAACAGAACAAGAGAGACACTTGGCTGATTGATTAAACAATGGCTGCTCATTAGAGACAAAAACTAGCCTGGGGTTGTGTGTATGGACAAGCGTGTGTGTGTGTGTGTGTGTGTGTGTGTGTGTGTGTGTGTGCGCGCGTGTGCGTGTGTTTGAGTGCTGCTGAATGGCATATAGCTGAAAGAAAGATTAAGAGAGAGCTGGTGGATAGAGATATAGACACACAGAGTCGAGTCGAAGTGCAACACACATGGATGTGAAGTATGACCAGCTGCTATATATAGGACATCATGGGCAAAAACTAGGACAACACATTACTGCTCCGCAGCTGACTGCCACACACACACAAACACACACACACACACACACACACACACACTAACAAAAGCAGACAGCTATCATCCATCTCCACAGAGACACAGACACAGCATTACACCTGGTTTATGGGAACAGATTCAGTGTAGACTGCTCTGTGTGTTTGAAGGGTCAAGAGTGGACACACTGCTTCTATATCTGTACAGCTGATGCAGCTGATGGCTGTTTTGGGTCTTTGCCATCTCTTGAGGTAAGTATTTGGCTTTTTAGCTGCTAAATTCTGCACCATGTTCAACAGACTGGCAGCTAACCATTTGGCGCTGAGCAGGTAGTGTACAGTGGGAATTTCACAGCTTTTTTGCTGAAAACAATGCTATCACAGCAGTGAGAGTGACCGGACAGCTGAATAATGAGCTGAGACTCGCTGTAAAGTTCTGTGAAGTCAAAGAGCTGCAAACTCAGGTGATAAGTCTCGGTAGGTTCATCATGACCTCTTTCACACTGATTTAACATTGTCATTTAACACAAAAACAAGGAGTATAAACACTTTAAGGTCCTGTGTTATACAGTGAAGCTCTGGCAGACACGGTGCTGAGGGGTAGTGGACCACCACTGCAGCATTTTAAGTACTGTAAGTGTCTCACACACAAAAGAGAAATAAAACAATTTCTTAAAAATAAGCAATCAACCATGGCTTATGGTGGCTAATGTTAGCAAACTTTAATGTAACTTCCACTGCTGACCCACTTCAATGACTCTTCTGCATGTCTACTCGTGTTGTCTATATGCTATGTATTACCTGATGATATCTGTCACCTGTCACCACAGCCTTGTTACATTGACTTCTTTTAACACACATACACACACAGAAAGAGACACACACGCACACACACACTCACTCTTACCTTTTTGGTGAAGTCCATGGCTTTGAGGATGGAAAGGTTGAGTGTTTCCAGCGAGGCCAGAACTCCCTCATAGTCCCCCATGTGCTTAGCGAAGTAGTCTGCACATACACACATACACGTACAGGCACATTGGCACATTACCAGATTCATGCAACTTGTGCTCAAAAATAATTTGTGGTGGCTAATTGTAGCTAAAGTAGCTGAATTAATATCATCGTGTATAATTTAAAGAAATCTAATTGCATTTCAACTAAGAAGTACTTTTTAATGATAGATAAGAAAGAATGAGGCCAGTGGGAAGAGTGTGTGAGTGTGTGTGTGGGCAGTTTACTTACCACAGAGTTCCTTAGTGTCAACATTACTATCACAGCATAGCAGAGGAGCAGCAGAGGGAGAGAAACGAAGGGAAGAAAGGAAAGTAGGAAGGAAGGAAGGAAAAGGATGGAGAAGAGCAGGGTCAGAAACAGAGGAAAGGCTTTTTGCATGCACACACACACACACACACGCGCACACACACACACACACACACACACACAGAGCGGGAGTTTGGCAGGCAGGAAGCGATCTAACAAGACTCTCTGACAGGAGTCTGAATCAATCCACTGCCATCATTCATGCTCAGTTCGCTGTGTTGGGACCCATTTGGCAGTGAATTCTGCACTGGCCTAAAGAAGACTTTTTCTAGTTGACTGACCAGGAGGGACAGAGGAGAAAAAGGGAGGAGAGGCAGGGATGGAGAGAAAGAAAAAGAAGAGAGGGGATGAAGAAAGGAAGAGGAACCAGTCGATAGAAGGATGTGAGGTGCACAGTAACTGATGATGGGAGAACTGAGGACAGAGGAGGAGACGGGCAGAAAGACTCCATCTGTTCATCTTAACAATCAGTCAATGCTGCACATTAAAGGGAATGTTCATAAAACACAGAAGCTGAAGTTTAAAAGTCACTTCATTGTTGCTCTTTCAATATTTCCATGCCTTCTACGCTCAGTTTGGATTGAATGGTCCTTGATAGACAATGGCCCACTTTATTTAATTAAGCAGCAGAGTCTTTTAAATAAACAGGTTCGGCCAGAATGAATCCTGATGTGTCACTGTGACAGATGGGCTTTAAAATATCCATCAAAAGTCTGGCTTCATGCAACGTTAAACGTACTGTCACGCTTGCTGATGACATATGCAGTTTAACCTGCACTTGGGATGTTTGTCAGAGTTGTAAAATGTTCCAACATTTCAGAGGCTTAAATAAATATGGCAGATTGTTCACTACCCAAACGGGTGATGCATTTTTACAGGGGAAATAAACCAGTAATTATGTTGTTCTCTGCAAGTGATGCAGGGGCCTGTTGGGTTTAGCAATACGATTTATCATCATTTATCATCCTTTCAAGGTTTATTAGTCCTTGGGATTCCACCTTATAGGAATATAAAGGAGGAATCAATCATGTTTTACAGTAGAGATTATTTGGATCAAACGCAGGGAAGTGGACAAACCAATTAAAAGTGATGTTGAGAAGTATCTCATTCGTGTCTGTAGGCAAAGCAGAAGCAATGACGTCATTAAAGGAATTTCATATGAAATTGTGTTTATGAATTATTGTTGCTTCTGCATGTTTAAGCGGACACTCCACAGAAGCCTGTGTCACAGACTGGAGCTGTGGAGTTTGACAGAGGGTCTCAGAGGGTCTGATAAAAGATGCTGTTGAGTTGCATTGAGGGAAATGTAGGAACTGATGTTTCTGGAGCTTGGCCCATGCTGGGGACTGACAGCATGTCTACACAGAAGAGGCTGCTGCTGCTCTGCTAACATGCTGCCTGTGCTACACCTGCAAAGACACGCTGTAAAAGTCAGGACATGTCAGCCTCTGCTGCACTGATGCTGACCCCTTTTTGACGTGTTTCTTATGTGTCCCTCAACTGTATGGATGTGCAATAGTAAACCACTGTAATACCCCTTTTAATGAGGACAGTTACATTTTATTTGACATATTGTGATTCTTTGCCATGAAAACAAACATGGAATAAGCTGTTTTCTTCTTTCTTTGGCCAATCAGATGGAAGACTGGGTGGTAAAAAATGGTTTTATGCTTTTTCATAATAATGTTTATTTTGTGATTGTCAGTAAAGAATTGTACATTAGTACAGGTGTCGCTGTCTGTTGGGGCTCCTGGAAGCTTCGTGGTTTGTTAAATTGACTAAATAATAAGTCACACCTGCAGGCACCGTATCTTTGTCCATGCATTTGGGAAGAAGGCAATTTATTAGATGCCAAACTAAACATAAATTGAATGTAAAAATGGCACAAAAAGCCCCAGGAAAAAATAAATAAGACTTTGCTTGAGATATCACCTGAGATTTCATGTTCTCCCCATCTCCAGAACCATTTCACTGGGGGACAATAGATAGAGAAAAGTGCAGGGAGGACTTGAAACCAGAAAGGGCTAAAGATGGGAATGTGTGACAGATGGAGAGTGGATGGAGGGAGAGAGAGGGGTGATGGGAAGAGTGATGGAGAAGGATGCAGGATGGAAACAAGAAGAGCCTGGCAGAAAAACAGACAACAGAGACAGAAATCTCAGAAAAAAGCCTGATATAGAAAGAAAGCTGGGCAGAAAGCAAAGAGTGACAGAGACAGAGAGACAAATGAGTGGAAGCAGGACAGCACTCAGTCTCTGCCTGCTCCCTCCCTCCTCTCCATCCATCAACTTCCTGCTTCAACAGGAAATGCTTACGCCGTCATTTCTTCTTTTACTAGGACCAATCAATAACCTTATCTGCTGTCGCACGATAATACTGAGGACTGGCGTGTGGCTGCCAAGCCTACTTAACTCTAATGAGTAGAAACTTTTCTGACTGCGTCCAATGCGCTGAATATGATTTATAAAGCCGGACCATCTCCAAGAAGCAAGATGGCTGACGTCAGAGAGATGGCTGCAGCTGCATGGTCCACTTACTCCACTGATTTAAAAAATAAAAGAAATCTCCACTAATGTCTGAGCCTGCTGGTGGATTTATATATTGAACCTAATTCAATTCTACAACAACCATAAAGGTCAGCTTTTCTTCTGCTTGGTTTCATTTTATTTCAAGGCCCCACAGGTTTCCGACTGCGGTTCTTTAAATTAACTGAGCCGGTCTTCTGATCACTCAGATCCCACTGTGTCAGCACACTTCTCCTGATTACAGGCTGGATGAGCTGATTGGCTGATTAGAAAGGGTCAATAAATTGATTAAATGAGAGCCAATCCAAACAGAGCGTCCTAGGGAGCAACATAGAGAGGTTTACGTGCTGCAGGCTCGGTATGACTAATGCAGAAATAGACGACGACTAGAGAGGAGGAGAAAGTGAACGAAGAAAAAAACTGAACACTGGCTTTCCTCAGTTTTCACTCTTCTTTCATTATTTTCTCCCACTGTGTCTATATCCCCTCTCCCGCTGTCATTTTCATACTGAAAGTGTCACTTAACGTAAAGGGCTTTGGTACAAAAGGCGCTCTGTAAAAAGAGCGTTCAGAGGCGGATGTGACATTTTCTGGCTGCCAGTGAAATTACATACCTTTTACCTGAGCGTGCACACACACGCGCACACACACACACACACACACACACACACACACACACACACACACACAATTGAAAAGTGCAGTACTGAGGCTGTGTGGCAGCAGAGCAGCTTCTTTTAATAACTGACAGTGAGAAAAAACAAAAGTTACGGCGCAATGAGCACACAAAACAAACACAGGCGTAAATGCACACGCACTGCATCCAGATTTCTTTCATGCAACCACACAGCTGTGTCGCATGCTACACGCAGCAGAGAAGCAGTAGTGCTGACCTGGTGTTATCAGAGTCGATGGTGTGAAACAGCTTCTCCAGCTCTTCCTCGTTCAGCGTGCCATCGGAGAAGAAAGCCTGGAACTCATCCAGAGACAGCTTGCCATCATCTGCAGGAGACACACACACACACACACACACACACACGCCACTGTGAAATCATATGTAGTACAAAGCATCCTCGCACTGAGACCTGAGATCCGTCAACCATCTTGACATTTGCTCATGCCAGCTCAGTATCAGACAGCATTAGTATGGGGAACCTTTGCTTCACTGTATGAACCTGTCTGCTGCTTTTGAAGGGGATGAAAGGAGAAGATGTGACTGGTAATTACCGAAGCCTGCACCATCTCCGCCCTATGATACTGTATTCCTCTGAATAGTAATACAGTCATTCTGCTCAACCTCTTTTCCGACTAACGTGTTCTCTTTGGTCTTTCAAGTCATTAGGATCAAGCAACTGAAGTCACAGTTCACTGGTGTTAATGTTTGATAAAAAGTCTATTAAATTTGTCACCAGAAGATCATTCAGTCCACGGCTCTGTACATTGTGTATTTCTGACATGCTTTTAGCCACACTAGCAGCATAGGATCTAAAGATGGCAATGTTGTCAGTCAGTCAGTCAATCCACCACATGATTAAGACTAAAATATCTCATCTGGATTGGACATTATGATGTCCAGAGGATGCTGATTTTGGTGATCCCCTGACTTCTACTGCCAACATGATCAAGGTTTATATTGTTGTTTTTTAAGTGAAAACTATTTGATGTAATGTAAAGAAATTTGGATTTGGATTTTTTTCATGTTCTCTGCAAACTAACTAACAACTTTGGCCATATTTGACTTCTCCTCTAGCGCCATCATAAGGTCAGAATTTTAGCATGTGCAATATTTTGGTTTAAAATGTGCACAAAAAATTTGATTTCTTTCAGGTTCAGCTGTACTTTGTGCTTCTTATGTAAATGTAATTGTTAGCATGCTAACATATTAAAACCAAGGGTTGTCAAACCTTTTCCTGTTCTGCCCCCCTTCATTGCTGACAAAAGTTCATGAGCCCCACACCACAGTTTGTATCAATCATTAGCAGTAATTGAATGGGAAAAAAAACAAAATAAAAAAAAACAAGACTCAAGTTGAATTTGAGTAAAGGTCAGCACAATAGCATTAACAAGCGCTTGTTTGTTTATTTTGCCGACATAAATCACATTCTTCCAGTTTGAGATTCGCTGCACTAAACTAAGATGGTGAATCTGGCGAACATTTCACCTGCCCAACATCAGCATGTTAATAATATCATGTCCAACTTTCAAACCTTTCATTCTTGTGCTTTACGAGCCAGAGGTGTGTGCACGCACACACACACACACACACACACACACACACACACACACACACACACACACACACACACACACACACACACTCATGCTCAGTGTGATCCCTGCCTTCAGTACTTTGTCAGGCTGCTGTGAAATCAATCCAGCATGCGCTTCAGTCTGCTACAAACTTTTAGCTGTATCCCGTCTGTCTGTCTGTCTGTCTGTCTGTCTGTCTGTCTGTCTGTCTGTCTCTGCATTTTGGTGAGCACACAGTGCCGGTTTTGTTTCAAAACCTCAGGATTGTTTGTGTAATGCGACACTGATGTGTAATACAGACAATGCTTGACTCTTTGCTTGTACGGGTATTTGACTGACAAAGTTGGAGAAGGGCTTCACTATATCACAATCAACCTGATGCATCAGTGAACTAATCACCTGCTTAGGCCGCCAATGTACACCAGAGGGCCTCCAGGAGAACTTGAAATGTCCCACAAGAGAGTTTGAAATGCTTCTTTGTGATATATTATATCATATATTATATATTAATGGGCTGGCTAGCTAAAACTGCTGGTTTAATCAATTTCCACTACCTCTGTCAGTGCTGGTGTCACATTCATGCACACTGTCAGTCAGACTAATGTTAAGTCACAGGCCTCTGCATCGATGGAAAAAAGCTGCAAAAAAGTAATGTCATATCCTTCTGGATGAGTGAAAAGAAAGATGAGAACAGAAAATGGAAAAAAAACAGCATGATAAAGGTATGTTTGCATGACTAAATACAACTGGGTGGATTTAAGATGTCATGGTTAGGCTTTTTAGGGATGTTTAATCAATGCTGACTTTCCTAAGACAAGACATGCTACCTGAGCTACGTTGTTAAATAACTAGCTAGCTTACTGCGTAAATGAGCAAGCATATCTTGTTTCAAGTAAGTTAACATTTCATTTGATTTAACAGCCTTAAACAGCCTCGACCTCTTAATCCACCTCGTCGTATGTATAAGTTGAATTAGTTTGTGGGGAGATAAGAGCTTTTCAACAACATCTGGTGTGCTGTGCTCCCATGAAAACATCAGCAGTGACTTTGAATATATTTTTAATGAGAGGATCGATTTGGAACCTGTGCTGACTTTGTCACATGTTGTGTGGTCTGGGTTACTGCTACATGCTCTCATTCACTGTGGTCTTGGTGGTCTATGTGGCATATTTGATGTGCCGCACCTAATCATACACCGGTCTCATCGAATACCCTGTCTCTGTACTTTCACTCAGATCCAGCTGCTGTGCTCTATTATCTCTCTCTCCCCTCTGTGAGTGTGTGAGGAGTGTTACACAGATTGTGCATGATTGATATAATTTTGCGTGAGGAAAAAAAAGGAGTCAGTCCTCATCTAACCCATAGTATTCTGGTATGGCATGGCCCGACAAGCTGAACTCTTAGCTCTCTCTGTCAACATAGCACGCACTGAGGAATTTGTTGCTTGAACTGACTACGTTTCCCAGCACTCACTGGACATCCACATAAAACATGGCTAATTTCCCTTTAAAACTTGTGCGTCTCAGCTTATCTGTACAAAAAAGCATTCCTCCAGCACTTCTATTTCTCTTTGTGCAGGAATACCTTATTGGACCTTTATGCAGCACACAATGTAGAGTACTTTTAAAGAGCAAGGCCGTGGTGGCCTCATCTCATTCTCATACAGTGGTTTGAGTTGCTTAAGCTTATTAATCACTAGTGACAAGTTTCTATTCTGCATCTAGTTCCAGCAAATACTGCAAAGCACCTTTTTTACTAATCCAACAAGCAATCAACCAACATCTCTCTTTGCTGTCTAATTGGAATGCTGTGTGAGCTTTCCTGAGGTGGAGTGGTGGCCCTGCATTAGGGAGTGGTTATTCATGGCTTTGATTCCATTCTGAATCTGCTTGCTAGTATGCCTGACTGTCTGTCTCACCACATGATGCAGAGCTAGATATCAAATATTAATTCCCTTGCCCTCAAAGGGTTTGTCCTTGAGTGTGGCTGACTGGATGCAGCAGGTTGAGCTATGGGGCCACTGCAGAGTGCTGGGAAACCGCAGGGACAGGACGACTGCAGCCTTACAAAGGGTTGAAATTCAAATGTGCTGCCCTAAAATCTGCCTCATCTATTCCCCTCTGCTCTTTCTCAGTTGCAAGATTAGGCAAGCATACAGTATGTTTATGAATTTCTCTTTTTACCACCAAGAATTTATCAATTTTTCATTGCCCCTTTCTTTCTTCTGTGGAGCTTTTCTTGCCTCTGTTTTTTTTTTTCCCAGCACCAGCACAGCAGGAATGTGACTGACACACATCCAGCAGAAACACAGCTCTCTGACTCTGGCTCTAGTTTTGACCACTCAGGAGAAAAGGCATCACACAGTTTTCAAAACAGACTAACAGACTGTCAAAAAAGCTTCCAGGCACTCCACATCCATGGCCAGCAACACCGCTACGTCTTCTCCATCTCACTTAATACCCGTCCCCCTATTAGTCTCGCCATATCTTTTATCTCTCCTCTCTTCTAGCTCCTTGTTACTAGAAGCTGACTCTCGGATGCTGCGCCATGTTGGTTTCTGTTGTGCACAGTGACACCAGGTAAGAAATGCCCTTGCAAATGGCTTTCTTTTTGTGACGCTTGGCATAACCTTTCCTGGACAGAAGGCATGTTTGTTTGAGGCGGACTTCTGAAATGCCACTTCTTGTGTTCACAGCACCAGTCCCACTCTCCCTGTCCGCCCGGGCTTGACTGTTTATTTGGACTCTGTAGCGATGACTATTTCTAACCTTCTCTGGTGCAGCACTGAAAGCAGAGGCACTGGTGTTTAATTCAGCCGTGACCCAATTTACTGCATGCAGCCAGCTAGCCTGGTTAGACCCACTTAGGAATTCTCCAGTAACACACCAGAAACCCAGCAACACACACCACTAAAGCAAGCAGATAGCTAGCTAACCCCATTTCCTAAAGCATGAAATACTTCCAAATTACACATGTTTAACAAAACACTACAGCTTCTACAGTCCCTGGCCTATATTATACCACTGTCAAATGCTCCATATATATGTATGTATAATGTATGTGTTTCCTTGTTGTCACATGATGCCCTCTCACACATATGTAGCACAGTGTAATGTGCTATTTGCAGGCTCTACATTGGGAAATTCTCTTTTTACATTCAACTAATTGGACAGCCAGGTATATTGGTCAACTACTGAACAGCATTCATAGAATATTGTGTCTGCTTCCCATTGTCTAAGTCCTGGTCCTCCAGCCACCAATTCACCCTACAACCCTGACAACCACCCTCCTCACTAACCTGATAAGTTGGCAACAGAGGAGGCAATGCAACAGCCAAGAGCACCCTGTCTCCTCCAAATGAGACGCTGTACATTTGCCCTATTTTCTGAAATTTCTATTATTCTGCTGTCCAAAATGGTCCATTTTCATGCAAAGGAAATGACCCAAACTCAAAAATGTCTTCATTGACAGCAGAGAGGAGATGAGGAGGCAGTCCAGGCAAAGCTCGGCTGCAAAATAGAATATTTCTAATATAAAACTGGGTTTGAAAAAAAAAAAATTGCATCTCATTTGTTTAATCTGTACAAAAAAACAAGTGTAAGAACGAGACACTAATAACACAGATAAGTATAAGTAATACAGATTTTAAGGGCTAAAATGTATTCATTAGTGAAATTTAGAAGTGCTGGTAGGTGGATTTCTTTAGTCAGGTTAGCTGGTTCCTTCTGTTTCCTGTCCTTGTTCTAACTTAAGCTAACCAGCTGCTGGCAGTAGCTTCATATTTAACATGCAGAGATGAGAGTGGGGAGTAAGAATCTTCTCATCTCACCCTCAACAACAAAGCCAGTGTGTAACTTTCCCTCCTGGCTGTGTTCCCACATCATTTATTTGCCACAAATCTCTAAGAAAAAGGGTATTATGGGACTGGGAATAAGGTGGATATGTGTGTACTATTCTACAATTTCTGAGCAGAGTCTTCTGAAATCAACAATTACTTCCCACTGAAACTTTGGCCTGCCAACGTACCACACCGCCCACTGCAGCTCTGGTTAGGTTTGTCATGTCTCCTCAGGTGGATTCTATTCCCCGTTTGCATTGCTGCATTTTCAGGCTTATTCATTTAGCACTAATACAAGGTCCTGTACTGCTAATGTGCCGCCATGGTAAGATTAAATTATGGAAATCACACACACACACACACACACACACACACACACACACACACACACACAGACCGAATGGACAGAGTGTACTGTAGCCCTAATCAGTGTGAGGGTTTAGGTAGACCGCCTGCTGGCTGTCTGTCTGTTTTTCTGCTCTTATTTGTTTTCTATGAGTCCCACGTGACTCCGACATCTTTGAGGAGCTAGCAGTTTGTTTATTTACCCGCTTT
The DNA here is from genome assembly GCF_051107435.1 of Chaetodon auriga. Classification (NCBI taxonomy): domain Eukaryota; kingdom Metazoa; phylum Chordata; class Actinopteri; order Chaetodontiformes; family Chaetodontidae; genus Chaetodon; species Chaetodon auriga. The sequence continues at coordinate 22,776,569 of NC_135079.1, read as the reverse complement.
AACTGACAGGAAGTACAGTTACCCAGCCTGCTGCTTTGTTTAAGTACAATGTAATGTTCTCATGCAAATCTGTGTCACAGTTATTTCCGATCTGCTTGTCAGTGGGGGAATGGGTTATTAGAAAAAGGTAAACACAATCTGTAAGTACAACTTTTACTTCTGAAAGTGGATACTGTAGGCTATGGTTCTCTGAATGAATCATAAATGAATGAATTAACACTAACTACACACCTCACAGAACAGTTGATTTAAATTGTTTGGGCAAAGGCAAAAACAAATCTTCCCTCCACATTATGTAGAAGAAATGAAAGCCTGCTTTATTTCCTTGTAATGTCTCATCACACCGCCCTGAGGAGGAGTCGTGAACAGGATGGCATTTCCAACCTCTTCTTTCATCAGAGTTCATTTAGAAAATACCAAACAGGAAATCATGCAACTAAACACCTCTTTGTTCAGCCAATCATGGAAATTGGCAGATTCACATAGCTGTGGTGCCATCTTTAATGTCACAAATTGCAGGTGGTGAAAATGCCATCGATGCGCACCATCATTTTCAGGCCATCTAACAGCAGTGAAGTGATTCAAGATTTGATTTACCTTCGTAAACACGACAGATTTGTATGCTCTTTGCAAGCATGACTGATTTAAGTAAAATACCTTTTTGCAGAGCAACCAACTAACATAAAAGTCACTGTCAAATGAAACAGACCACAGCTCCCTCTGCTCTGCTCAGTCACTCTGTGTTTCCTGGTGTGTCTTTAGGTATGGATGATGATCTGATTGAAATTCTCTTCTGGTACTATTGGACTCATTTAGCTTAAAAATAATACTCAAATGCACAAATTAGTTGTACACCAACAATTACTACTGAATCACACCACTTTGGCCATATGCACACTAGTATGTAGACTAGTCTAGGCCCTGAAATCATCTAATTCCAACCAATTTCAACCCTGCGTGAAAAAGTGTTGCCCTTTTCTTCATTTGAAAGGTGCAGGGCGCGGATGTACTTGGCCCAACTCTTGCTGGACCACAATCTGACATCATCTGACAAATGCTGCAGTGGCTAAATAACCGCAAAGTTAATATCAGCTGTTAGTTACAGTTAACTCTGTAACAGCTACACTGAAAGTTCTGTCTGTTAGTTAATGTGCTCTGTCCAAGCTGCTGGCCGGATGATACCAAAGATTGTTTAAGAATGTAAAAATACATCATTGTGAAGCGTCACTCGACGACCATGAGTGAACTGTGTTTTGTCATTCAACAGAGTGGAGACGCTTTTCTAGAGAAATGATCCAGCTGATCGTGGCAAATGCAGTTAGGAGGAAGAGCAACCCATGGAGCACATTAACCTCACAGTTCTGAATTACCTTCATTACTTGGATCAGACATAAAAGTCGGTTGTTTCAGTGTGTCAGAACAATCAATTATTCATATCTTCTGTTGCTCGTCTCATTTTCAGGTTGTAGCAAGACGCTGTGATTCATTTAGTAGCTACCTCTAAAACAGTACTATTTCTGGAAATCACAGATCTAGACTGAGTCTTGTTGTAATCACTTATAACTTCAGTTACCTTAAAAATGAATTCAAAAATATTTAGATTTGATAAGTGGATTTGGTGCGGGATGTGGATTTGATAAAATGCTGTCAAACTCCTGTGTGTTTCTCTGCACCTGAGTTTCCGTGACATACATGGATTTTCACTCTTCTTTGCAGACAGGAACAAAAAGTTGAGGAGGGGGAATTTGTCTTTACCTACAACCGCAATTCCCTGACACCCCTGTTTGCCATTGTCCTGGGAGAACAACTGAACAACTGATACCTGGAGAAAACTTTGACAGGATGCCAACAGGTTGTAAAATGTTGAACAAGGAAGGAAAATACATTGGACAAATGTTGCATAAACGTACCGATGCCTATCAATCCAGGAGCAAACCACCAATGTAACTCTGACCACAATATCCAAAGACACTACAAAAATAATGAAGGTATGCCAAGTAAACACCACAAATCATTTGTGACAAATGATGAGTTGGCCTCTGCAAACAACCTTAATACATTTTCATCCAGTTTGAAACCTCTGAAAGTGCTAAACATGCAGGGAGGTGGTGGAGTCAGTAACTGTGGGGTGTGTAAATAGATTGGAAATACCGGGGGTCAGACGGCCAACGTCTTTCGAGTCCTCAAAGTCCTCCGTGCCTCCTCTGAGGACATTCAATGAGGAGCCAGTGCCGGTGTGGCATTAGACACACACACTGTCCCCACAGCCTCGAATACTTTACACATCATCCCACTTTCAAAGAAACCAACCAAGGAGTGTAAAGACTTTCAAACCGTGGCACTAACCTCTGTATCAATACAGGCACCGGAGATTTTTATCTCTCATATGCTCTTTCAGTTGATATAGGATAAATTGACCCATACCAGTTTGTGTATAAGCATTGGTCATAAAACATCTGGATGCACCAAAAATAAAACCATATCCCAGAATACTGGTCACAGACTCCTCCTTAGTACTTAACACAATAAACTGGACAGACTGAAATCCAAAATGCATCAGCTGGAGATTAACCAATGTTTCATTCATTGGACCTGTTCCGTCCTCATCAACAGGCAGAAGCTGGTTAGGGTCAATAACACCTACCCTGGTCAAAATTAGCCATGGCAGGGATGTGTCAGCTCCCCACTGCTGTACTTTAGACCACCACCACATCATCAAACTCTCCGATGATACTACACTGATACCACTGATAAAGGAGGGGACAATGCCTGACCTTTATGTGGACAGTGTCAACTAAGTGGTCCAGTGGTGCGTTCATAACAATCTCATACTCAATGCTGTGGAAACTGAGGAAATCATCTTCAGAGCCACACAACACGCCCATATTGCTCCGATTAGAATTCACAACCAACCTATAAAACAAACAGCATCATTCAGATGTTGCTCAGTCTGGCTGAAAGCCAGGATTCTACAGTTCCTGGAGATCTGTCCAAGGTGGTGGGTCACTGGAAACCTGTGGAAACCTCCTTCCTTAACAAGCTGCACTAATGGTACCCTAAGACTGGCTGACAAAATTGCCCTGAACCTCTGCCCTCTGCAAATCGCTTTAGGGTGCCAGACTGCATGAAGAATAAGTAAAAACACTCTTTTGTTGTATACAGTCACTCTACAGCACTGCTTAACCAACTGAGAAGTGCAAGGAGGTGAACAACCCTAAACACTCGTTTTACTCATAATGTAAATCATTAAATTTTAGGGTGAAGACTTGGGTTAAGGTCACAGTAAGGTTAGGTTTAGGTTAAGGTAAGGGTTAGGGTTAGGCAAGTAGTGGCTATGGTTAGGGTAAGTCTCCAGCAAACGAATGTAAGTCTATGTAGTGTGTGTGTGTGTGTGTGTGTGTGTGTATCTATGTCTGAGTGCATGTGAGACAGAGAGAGAGGAAGAAATAAAGAGTGAGGGGACGGTAAGAGCGGTGGACCTACTGTGCTAACTGCTCTCTCGTTTCTCAGTACAGACTAAAGAGAAGCAATTAGCACTTCCCTCTTCCTGCTGGGCTCCACATCCTGCACAGCACTGAGGAGGAAGAGAGACGTGCCTTCACTGCTCTTTCCTTCAATACATGTCTGACACACATCCAACCTGTCTGCACATGTTTTTACCTGTGCTGAATTACTTTGGTTTCTAAAGAAGATTTAGTCTTGGTTTTCCTCTCTCCAGTCTCTCTCTCTCTCTCTCTCTCTCTTTTTAGCTGTTTATCATTATTTTGGGGGGAGCTACATGATGGGTTGTCATAGCAACAAGAAGAGGGGAATTGACCCTCCTTTTGGGCTCATGATATCACCATCTCTTTCTCCCTCCGTACACATTAACACACACACATCCACACTTCTGCTTCTTTTCCTGCTTCTTGGTTTCTTTTTTCCTTTTCCTGAGCTCATTTCTCTCCTGTTTTGCTTATCTTCCTCTCTCGCTCACGTAACAACTGAGAAACCTCTTGATTTAACTATTGCTTGTCTTTCTCATCTTTTTCTTTATCTCCATACTTCTTCAGCCACAATCACCTGCTTTGTCCATGAGATTTAGAAATTTGTTCTATCAGCTGGTATTTCACCCTTTGTCTAAATTATCTCACTTTGCGAATAGTTCTTATCAGCGGGAGAGGAAAGTGAGTGCATGCGTGTGTCAGTGGAGTGTGTGTGTGTGTGTGTGTGTGTGTGTGTGTGTGTGTGTGTGTGTGAGGCTGCCAGTGAGCTCCTCATCTGATAGATGAGGAACAGGAGTGATTCTCTCTGAGCTGTCAGCTCTTGTCCTTTCTCCCTATCCATCACTGCAGCCCACCTGGTAGACACACACACACACACACACACACACACACACACACACACACACACACACACACACACTGTATATGTATATAAAATTTGGTATCTCACTTACAACTCCCTCAAGAAACATTGTTTTAAAAAATGGAACAGTGCCAATCAGCCTCTTGTTTACTCCGACGGTAAATCTTGTGTGTTCTTTTAGGCCAGCGTCTGCTCTGCTAAAGTGTCTATGAGTGTCTTTACAATCAGATTCCAGATTAAATATAAAGAGATGTTCTCATTCACAGTAACATGGGTTGCTCCTGATCACTGATCAACACAACACCATCAGGTAAGCGAAGGCAACAATCAAACTGGCTCCCGGTGCAGTCAGCACCTATTCATGTTTATGCCATTTATGCTTCATCTAAACTTTGGGAACAGACGTCCAATTAAAAAGCTCATGAGAGCCAGTCATGCAAGTCGTGCAGAACGTCTGTCTCACCTGACCTCACAGAGTGGACACGCCAGCTGACAACCACGGCAGCACTGCGACGTGACCACCACTCCATTACTCTGAAAACTGGGTCATCAACTCTACCAGATGTACTGTTCAGGAGCTGACAGTGAACACAGCGTTTGTAGACAAAATCAGTTTAACTTCCTGTTCTAATCATCTATTCTTAACCTTGATTTGGAGGACGCCTGAGGCACCAGTAAATACGAAATACTTCAAATAGAACATGATGCATTTAAAATCATGAATAATTATTCATTTTTAAAAAGGGAAACCACTTCTTTTTGGGCTCATTGCTTTATTAAGTCAATAGCAAGGTGATAGACCACATTACTCTGATTTTGCTTTTGCAGGAGACTTTTAACTATGACCTATAAAAAACTTGCATCTAAGAGTAAAACTGGACCCAGAGCAGCAAAAATAAATCAATAGTCATGGTATACACAGGGGTTTTAAGGGCCCATACCCATAGTTTTGCATATTTCAGCCCCTTAACTAATTAATCCAATTGTCTCCTCAGTGTGTCACTACCTTACAGGAAGTATTTGGTTTCTATTTACTTCAGTACAGAGTCTAAATGAGCTTGCAGGGATTTTTTTCATATATTTTATTATAATAGAAAATCTTTTTACCCCCATCTGATGCCTAGTGTTCCATGGTGCTCCAGTTTTTTCAAGTACTTTTTTGACATGCAATAGTGGTCCCTGGCTGGACTCAAAGACATAATGAGCCATCAGGTTGACAGTCGATTACAGTTTTGAAAACTCTCCTTTTTGTTGCAATAAGGAATTCGTATAACACCCCAGACTTAAGAGTCGTCTGCTCTGAAGTCTGAGCATTAACAAAGAGACCAATATATTTTTTTAATGTGACAGTGATACAAGTACGGCAAGTGAGTCCATCTGAAACAACTCAATCTCAACTCAGTCCTCTGCAGGCTGATTTTTGTAATACATGGAGGTAAATGAAAACCAATGAAAATCTAACAAGCTTTCAGTCAAAGTCAGCAAAAATGCTATTGTACCTTTTAGGCCCCTAACAACAGCTCTGACAATAAATATCAATAATCTATGACACAACGTCACTGTGGTCTTTCAAATCCAAAACAGTGTGTGATGCACCTAAACTCAACAAGCTGCTCTGTGTTCAGCTAAAGCATCACCGTCCTCCTAATTTTTAGTAAAGACAGAGATGTGAGTCATGATTTGTCTTAATGAGAAGGATATGATCTTCTCTACATCTCCCCAGAGACAGATGTTTCCCTGGTGTAAACAATATGCTTTCTGTCTGTCTGGATGATGAGATGAGCCCCAGCAGATCATCATCAGTCATTCTTATCTACTTTCTGTCTCAGCAGAGTGGAATGATGTAATCATCATCAATCTGCAGGCTGAACATAATAATGTTATTATTAGAGGAGTGTGGCTGCACACAACACAATGGGTGTAATGGTGCTGAGAAGATCTGCGTGAGTGTGTATGTGTGTATATATATATGTGTGTGTGTGTGCTTTATAAGTACAGTTCAGGAGTTACTCTGTGTGCACGTGTGCATCTGTGTGTGTGGGTCTAGCCTAATGATGAGTAATCCGAGGTGATGGCAGATAATAGCAGCATGTCAGTGTGTGAGTGACGATGATGCATTCAGGTGCCTGTCTCTGCTTCAGATCCTTCCATATGAAACCCATTGGCAGCCTCTCCTGCTTCAATCAGCCCTTTGGGGAGGCCTCATTTGCACAAATGGTGTTTTATGGTTCCTGTTACAGCCAGATATGCTTCTTCACCAGCCCATAATTGACTACCATTGCCCACAACAGTGCTTTTTTAATGCAGCGTGATGGTGTTTAATGGCAGATAATAGACCGTCAGTGCGTCAAACGAGGTAATTTCTGCATGTTGCGCTGGCCCTCTTTGTTGTTAATGTTATCACATGGAGCCCTGGTGGCTTGGCAGATTAACAAGCATGGCAGGGAGGCTGCGCATATTGTGTTAATGCATAGACAGATTTGTTCTCATTAAAAGCATCAAACTATCTTTTTTTATTTAAAAAGAAGCGCTTTTGATGTAAGGAGACACTACTATTTATTGCCACTGACTACAAGGGATTCATTTCCACTTGGGATCTCTGAATGGAGTTTTCTTACTGTCAACCTGCCATCATCCAGATGAAAGGACCTGATAAAACTGTTGATCGCTTTTAGTTCTTAACGAGTGCTTTGTGGGCTTTCTCTTGCCTGGGTTTCAACTCTCAGACTGGATTGTCGAAGCTACTGCCCTCCCCTCTCATTGGTGGAGGTTATCCTGGAGATTCCACTCAGAGCTAGAAAAAAAATTGCTGCTGTAATGTTTTAAGAAATGAAAATGTAAAGATCGTTTGGATGCTAGAATTCAACATTTTTCACAGATAAGGCAGTTAAGGACAGTGTACATGCATGAGGGAGCTCCATTCACAGCATCAGCCTTCTCATTAGTGGCTGCAGCTTGTCAGCCCAACAGTCTAGGCCTCGGTTACAGTTAGAATGTTCCATTTCACCAAAATCTGACCAGCTGCTTGGGACGACTCAAAGGGCCCCACAACAGAAATGGGTACACTTAACAGACTGGTTTTGCAATTTGGTTTACAAAGAGTTTCACATTCAGTATCGCCAGTATCTGCACTCTGCACAGGCCAGTATCATTGTCCTGGCCTGTGCAGCATAATGATGAATAGAGCTGTAGAAACATCTGACAGGTAAAGAAAAAAAGAGATGCTGAAGAGCAGAGAATGGAGAGTGGAGGGAATGAGGGGGGTTCAGCTGAATGTGAGGGGAAAATGGATAGAGGAAATGAGTACAGGAATCAGAGATAAAGTGAAACAGGAGAAAATGAGAATGAGTTGATGTGTGTGTGATCAGGAATGTGGTTTTAATCATCACTTCCCTTCACTCCCTGTTCTCCAGGCCTTCTCCCTGTGTTTTCCACCATGAACCCTCCCTCCTTCTTCTCCTTCCTTCCTCACATACAACTACTAATGAAAAATTCCCCTTTTATTTCCATAGGGGATTCAAATATTTCAATTATATTTCCACCTCCCACTGCCAACCCTCCCCACCTCCCCTGGCCATGAAAGCCAGCGGTGCCCTCATAAAAGAGAAGATAAGAGAAGAAGAGAGCAGCGGAAGAGATGGGCCAAAGTTTTCCTTTATTCATTTTCTGTCAGTGAGCGAAGCCGATGCAGTGAAGGAGGATGAGAGACTTCAAGGCAGACAGTTAACAAGGCACACACACACACACACGCACACACACTCAGCAGCATGGATGACACCAAGGCAACTTGGGTAGCCTTCAGTTAATGTCACAAACAGTTTGACAGATACAGTCTTTTTTAAATACTAATGAATCTCAACACTGACTGCTGCATTTCAATAACAATTCCTATTGGACACTGGGACCCCTGCAGCAGAGCTAGATAACATTTCTTCATGCCAATTTAGAGACAGAGTATTCTGTTGTCAACCTGCCCTGTGGTGCCAATCTATCCTTTGATAACTGAGAGTGTGAGTAAAGAGCAGGAGATGCCGTGTGCACTGCCACCTCTACACCATTCAATACTTTCACACAGGGAGAGTGATAACAGGGTCTGCTGTAGCCTGGACCCGGCAAATCAGCAGCAGAGGATGTGCGTGCAGCGTCTAGTTGTCACTGAATTTATACGTGCTGCTGATGTCTCCGCTGAAAATAGAATTTCTGGCCTTTAACCTTGAGTTTTTTTTGTCAATGCATCTTGTCAGCAGTGTGATTTAAACACAAGATAGAGACATAGGGTGCGGGGAGAGCCAACGTGCTGATTTGTCAGTGCCTCTATTAGTGTAGCAGAGTCCCGTCTGTTGAATTGAACATGAGTAATGTCAGAATGGATTGTTCTCAAAGTATTTGTATGAGGATGTCCTGTGATGTCTGACTGATATAAAGAATTCAAATGTATTCTTTTTGTTGATGTGCCGATCCCTGTGCATGGTCACTGGGGACTGGAGGCTATTCCAGCATGCATTGGTTTTGAAAGGAGAGGAACACACTGGGCCCATCATTACTGTAAACATACTGAAAGAAAACTTCACTCAAACTCTGACCCTCAATGTGTTAAAAAAAAAAAAAAAAAACCTGTGCAAACTGACGCCAGCCCCATACAAAGAGGATCCAGTCTGGGATTCAAACCCAGGTTGTTCTCGCTGGGCAGCGACGCTGCAAACCACTGAGGCATGCTACAATTACAATTACAAAAAAAATCTCTCTCTCTTTTTAAAAACAATTCCCTGGGTGATGTGACGTGGGTGTACTAGATGCCAGCTGCGAGGTGAATATCAAATCTGACTTTACAGTAAATCAGTGATGTGCGCCGGTAATACGGGAGCAGCTGTTGATGTGAGGGCTGAGGCGTGGCTGCGGGCGTGGAGGGAGGCAAATATCAAATAAAAGTTAAAATCACACTAAGATCAGAGGTGTTGTGCACACGAATATGACCTCTTCCAACATGTATTGCCATGACAGCATAAATGCGCGGATCAGGACAGGAAATGATGATTGGAATATTTGAAATCATATTCATAAAAACTTATGGGGCTTAAAATGGTGATAGGTTGCAGGCTATTCCACTGTTTCTCAGTTAGTCAGCTGTTGTGTGAGGCAAGTGAGAGAGCAGGGCAGTAAATTCACCTGAGATATTAACAGTAACTGGATAAAATCACAGAGAGAATGTAGTAAAAGAAAAGGTGGGTAAACTATAAACGTCTGCTGGCTAAACTGTCCAATCTTAAGTGATGGTGAACTCATCAAAAGGTGAGTAAACCCAATGTTGCATTGATAAAGGTGGCTAAACTGTGTTTATGTGCGTTTACCCTACACTACATCCCAAATGATAAAATCAACAGGGCAAATGCAGATGATTAATAGCCACATAACATTTAAAAAGCTGACTCTTTGAGTTTTCTCCTTCACAATCGCCTCATCTCCACAGCCGAATTCTGTCCGATCAGCAAGCTACCATTAGGTGTGTGGGCTTGCAAAGTAGTTGACTCACAAATCCTTTTGACGACAGTATAATCCAAATTTTAGCTAATTTAAAGTTTGACTGGAGTTAGTGGGCTAAGTGGCTTCATTCAACAGATGTTGGTTTATCTTTTCCTACATTCTATTTTCAGTCCATGACTGTGATCGCTTTAATACAATCGCGTGATTGCAGGGACTGTATGATGATAAGTTTAACTTTACAAAGACGAAAAGTGTGGTAGCAACACCACAACTTTTCTCCCCATAACAGAATACTGGGGAAGCATCTGCTCCATCTACTCCATTGCTCAGGTGCCTATGGTCATTTACAACAAGAAAAAGTAGCAAGTCTGTCTCTTCGTGAAGTTGGAAACAACAAATGTTTGGCATGTTTGCTTAAACAAGACTACGAATCTACAGCCATGCTAGCTGCTCTGTGAGGCTGAACTCGGGCACAGTGGTGGTTAAATGCCAACATTAGTTTAACATGTTAGCATGCCAACATTTGCTATTTAGCACTTAATCCAAAATACAGCTCAGGCTGATGGGAATTTCATGAGTTCTGAAGGTATTTGGTCATAAAGTAGTGGACGAATTAGAAAAATTGACCTGATGATGGCACAGGATGGAAAGTTAAGGGTTCTGTTGGGAATGGGACTACCTGTACCAAATTTCACTGACAATCTATTCAATAGTTTAAGACATTTAACTCAAATCCACCAATGTCAACCTCATGGTGGCACAAGAAGAAATGTCAGGGGATCAGATAAGTCATTAGACTTCATCCTGTGGTCACTAAGAATGTCTGTACAAACCTTCATGGCAATAGTTGTTAAAATATTTCAATCTGGACCAAACTGACATCACCATCCCTGCAGCCATGCTGCTAGCAAGGCTCAAACTTACACAAACCACCAATCGAACAGTAAACTAGCTGAAAATTGATGAGTGATTTGTTGAGCAACTAAATACTGACTTGACTTCAAGCTTTAGACTAAACCCACCTGAAAATCAAAGGGAAGAGGTTTTTTTTTTACTCGGCTCAGCGTGTCCTCAGACGGTGGGCGACACCTGAGAGCAGATTATGAACTGAAGGCCAACAGCTGCCCACGGTCTGCCAGAAAAACAAGCCTTCAGCAAAGCACTGTTCGTCTTGTGCAAAGGAATTTATTTTGGGGGGATAAGGGGGGAGGGGTTAACTTAAGTGTCATGGCAACGGCAGCCCATAGGGCCTCATGGGAGGAGAACAGAGGGATGCTGTAACCAGGGGCAACTGAGTGGTAACTGGGGTTACTGTATCCTTGATGTCAGCAGAGGTAAACTGCTTGTTTAGTGCTTTATTTCAGAAAGTCAAAAGAGGGCAAGAAACCTCATTTTACCTCACATACAGGAGTTCTTGGCTCTCTTACGACCCATTATCACTGCACTTTTTTATTGGTCAGCTGGTGAATCTGAATCTAAATGTGTGTGTATTGTAAGCTTTGGAGCCTTAGTGATGATCATACAGTACTATCTGCAAGTTTAGTTCAAGGGGTTTATCGACCTCGTGGAACAGTGAAGGTAATACACAGTTTGGAAACGACAGATAAATGCAGTCACTGAGTCGACTCCATCCTAGTTGATTCAGCTGAGAGACCTTTAGGCAGAGTTATTATGCGCGTGCACACACACTCACAGACACCTGGCAAGGCCACAGTGTTAATTATGCGGCACGTAAATGTCATGTCTTAAGTGCCCCTGGTGTTTTCATGCTCATAACAGAAGACCCCCACTCTTCCAATAATACACACAGATGGTGTGCACAGATACTACTCAGAGGGCACACATCCTCTCCTGAGTGGCAGCTCCCAACCGTTGCTCATTAAGAGAGAAAAAGTCAGGAATTAGCAGCCGCAGCTAGTTTCTCTGGCTATATGAGGCTCTTGGAAGAACAAACACTGAGCAGCGTTACCTCTGATGATCAGCACTGCCAATCACTGACTGGAGCTGTGTTCACCATGGTAACCCCACTGCTTTTTGACGCTGAGGTGGCTCACTTTTCAAGTGCTGTGGCAGGTACTTCCTTTGCAACTAATGGTGTAATCCAGCAACAGAGACATTTCAGAGAGATAATGGGTGCTGCTTACACAACCTGCATTGTCAGGTGTCACATGCTTAATTACTTTCTCTCAAAAAACATTTTGATGTCAGATTTCATTGTCTCCAGTTTTGACTGGCTGGGGACTCTGGAGTTGTCCTTGCAAACACTGAACAAAGGCACTACAAATGAGTGAATAGTGGCAAAAACAATATGCTGTTGAACGCACACTGACACTTCAGAGATTTGTTTTTACCTTCAATATCAATCTGACTTTGGCTCCATTCTTATAAATCAGCGCCATCATTTGTAATGCATTGCATTACAGTATTCATTCATGCATTCAGTATGCATTATTACAGTATTCACATGTATTGTACACCCTTTACCACCTCCACATTGGCGACTGCAGACTGCATGAAACACAGTCACTCTTGGTACCTCGATTGCAGATTGCCATTGGATTGATAATGGAACGCACTCTACTGCACCACACCACCTGCTGTGGCATGCTTAGCGTCACAAATATATTAAACCAGCACAGGCTAGCAAAGGATGCCACAGGAAAATCTTACTTTGCCACCAGATTGTAATATGGGCGTGAAAAATACTTCACGTCAGATCATTCCAGCAGGTTACTACTGGTCAAGCAGAGGTGTTCTGACAGAAAAGAACAGATTCAGCTGAGTGAGCACCTCTGCCTTGTCCATTATCTTTATACATCATACCTCACCAGGTGTTATCATTTACTTTTCATTCATTCATTTGTGCTCCATTAAAAATCCTTTAACGTCAGACCTATCTTCTGCAGAGCAGCTCAATCACAGGTGGAACTCATCCCATCAGAGGCAGGTCTCAGGCACAACACCAGCAGCTTGTACGTAAGCAGGATTTATATCAACACTGAGTGGACAGCTGTGGTGGCACGCTGCCAGCTGATCTTCTCCTCCGTCTTTTCAATTATCCAATAAAAATGTTGTAATACACTTAACGTCATGCCTCCTATTCCTTATTTTCTATACACACCCACATACACACCGCAGCACAGAGAATCAGTGGGTGTAAATCTGTTAGGGACACAATACGGCTCTGATCTCATCACTGGTTGTTAGTTGAGATTCTAGATGATCTGTGTGTGTGTGTGTGTGTGTGTGTGTGTGTGTGTGTGTGTGAGTGGTTGAAAAGGTCACATCAGTGAATCAATGACTCCTCCAGCACTAAAGCAGAGAATCAGGTTGGACTGATTAAAGGCTTTGCTTTTTCCTGATGACTTGCTTAGACTCATAAGTTCCTTGGCCTTTGGTTTCAATCTTTTTCTCTCTCATACCCTCAATCATTAGCGCCAGGACTGTTTAAGACCTGTGTGCAGGTTCAATTAGGGTGATTGCGAAGGCTCCTAACAACCTCATAATCACCAATCATCCAATCTGATGACGCAAACGTCTCACTTGAGGTTTTTGTACAAGCGACGACGAGTGATTTTTAGAAGCATGTGATCCAAGTGCTTTCTGATTAGTTTTGTTTAGAGATTTGTTTACTCCACCAGGAATGAAAGTCAGGTGGATGCTGGATGTTTTTATGCTTTGCATAACACCGGGGGTTTGTCACTCCAATCATACTCTTTGTCTGCTTTTTGGAGGATAATCATGGTCCAGATCTATCAAAGTGTTATGTTGTCATGGATTCTATGGGTTACATTTTGGGTTCAGCTTGAGCCTGTGTTTTTTTTCTTTTTTTTTGCCCACATTTGTTTACATTTTGACTAATTATTACCAAAAGTATTTTGATATGGAAGCAAACTTTAAAATGTGGTGATTCTCGGGCAACATCTGGAGTTATAAGGAGCATCCTCTTCCTATGATCTCTAAGCAAATTTAGGTATTTTGATATTGGAGATATGATATTCTCAGGAAGTCACACTGAATTTAAAACTAAGTCATAAGTTACTGGTTCAGATTTGCCTCAGTTATGACTCAAAGACAGTACAGAGTACAAATTTTGACACAAATTGCTACAGTTGAACCACTAAATTGCTCTTGCCATGTTGACAAGGGCCAAATGAACGGGCCGAGCCACAATTCATAACTAACTTCCAGTTGTTTTCAGAACACTTGTATGCATCTGTCTCACACTTCACACCGTATCTTTGCCTCACATCTGTCCCTCCACGCCCCAGTTCAACTCTCCCACGGGAGGCCAGCCTCACAGTTTGAAAGCCTCTGTTCTACACTCATATCCTCCTTTAAAGTGCCATATTTGACAACACCAAATCAAAAACTTCTGTGAATCTGTTTAGATCTCCCATTGTCTGTCCATCTTTTTCTCTGTTCGGGCCCTCTGTTGCACACTGAGAGCTCTGTCTGCTTCAGAGAGGAGATAGGAGATGAAGGAAGGCTGGAGAGAGGAAAGTCTGGCTAGAACAGACACTATTACACAGGCATGAGGAGGAAGTGGAGGATAAAGTCACTGAGAGAAAAGCAGAAGAATATAAAGCAAGAGACAAACCGCAAACAGGTAGAGAGAGCTGGGAGAGACTGCAGGGTAGGAGGAGGTGGAGAGGAGAGGATGGAGAACATACAGAAGGGGGAGCAGTGAGGAGGGATATGGAGGAGAAAGGGAAAGAGAAGGGAGAGAATAGGTGGCTGATGGTGCCAAACGCTCACTCATCCCACAGGCGGCTCAGCTTTGTTTCAGCAATGCTGCCAAATGTGGCTCGGCCAGGGAGTCCTGCCACGCCAGCACCGAGGCCCAGTTCAAAAAACCACGGCACAGCTCACACAGTGGAGAGCGAGCGAGAGGGGGAGGGAGGGAGAGAAATGACGGCAGATGGGACGAAGGAAGGAAGGAAAGGAAAGACTGAAGAATCAAAGAAGAAAGACTAATTGGAATAAATAAATCAATTTGCAAAAACAAGTTATTGTACCATAAAACATCTGTGGGATACATTAAAATACACTTTAGCTGCATCTTTGTAAAGTTAAAGACAAAAGACTTCTATTATTCTACTCTTACTGCATATCAGACTGATGTCAACATGTGGTACCCAGATCTAACCATCGCTCCCTCTTCTATCCTTAAAAAAAGCCTGATTATAAAATTTAATGCTGTCTCTAAAGGCTTCCATTTCAGCTCGGTGCTCTTGCAATCTGAACCATACAAATATTCCAGGCGAATGAGGTGAAAAGAGGGGGGATTGATCCCGACCCAGCAGAGGGCAGAAAGCGTCAGGTGAGGAAAACATCTTCAAAGGACGTCTTAACTCTGAGCCTTTGATCCAAATCCAGACGACCAAGACGCTGAACAAAGAGACTTCAATCCCCTCTGGTCTCCTCCCTCACTCGCTCTTTCTTCTGTAGGCCACCAAAGGAACCTGCACTAAATACTTCTTACTTCTCACGCCACTGTTCGCTTCACATCATTCCTGCACCACCACGTTAAACTCAGTCAGTATTGAGTTCTGTTTGTTACTGAAGACTACAGGAGCCATGTTTAATGTATCATGCAAAGGATGGTGCTTGGTCAAGTCCTTTTATCTTGATGACATGCCTCATTCTGTAGACCACATAGATACCATTCAGTTATCATACTAAAGAAGAACTAAATGAAAACAAGTCGCCTTCAAATCCAAAGGCATAGTTTGAAATTTGGGAAATACAGGTTTCGATTCCAGCAAAAAGGTTTGGGCACATTTGCAAATCCTTTTTTAATAACGAATTATTTTTGTAAATATACACACATATTGAATTTGATGCCTGCACTGTAAGACAAAGGCATATGATGTAGATATGTTGTGTTTTAGTGTGCTTCTCCATGCATCTCCCATAGGCTTCAATAGAACTGCCATGAAAGTCTGGCACCAAGCACAGCATTACAGCATTGGTATTATGATATTATATCATAATACCAACCCTATATCATATTACCAACCCTTCCTTCATTCATAGCCTCCTTGGTTGTGGTTCTAGTGATGTGTGAGAGTGGAATCAATCTTCTGTAAGTGATTGAGCATATTTCTCAACATGTAAACCCATTCCTTGAAAACCGGTTGTGTTTTTGTAAATTTCATTTTATGGATGTAGATGACTTTGTTCTTTTTTCTCCTATCTGCTGCCATAATGTGGTGGCATGGTGTGTGAATCTGATGTATAAAAGATGTGAAAGTGGTCTTTCCTGAATCCAAATGTATGTATGTATACACCTAATGTGCCTCTAATGTAGCCTCTATATATTGCACATTTATGGTAAAAGAGCAGTAAAATGACTCTATGAAGATGTTATTGTGTGTGCCAAGATTAGATACAGCTAGTCATTAGCATAAATGTACCCAGAGATCAAGCTGGGATAAGGAAAAGATACTTAGGTATAAATGTAGACTGGATAAGAGGAGATTAAGCAGGTAGGGGACAACAGAGATATACATACAACTAAAAGATAAAAGCCACTTTTTGCCTAAAGTGAATTAACCTGAAAAAAGGTGAGTTGAGGTCGAAAAACAAGTTTATTTCTCTTTCTTTTTCTTTTTCTTTCACTCAAGTTCAAGTCCGACGCTCTAAGCGGTGGACTGGATATGAGTTCTGTCTGCCAGCACCATACAGAGTTTTAATTAAATGATTTTAGAACAACCAGCCACCCATCCACAAGCCTGCAGCCAACACACACTGAGATGCTGAGTGAGTGCGGAGGAAGACAACTTTGTACTTTGTCTGACTTTTCTCTGTCACTCATTTTGAATGTAAATATGGCCGATCGCATAACAGCAGGTGTCACTGAGGCGCATTTTGTTTGTTGTGTCAGACCGGTTCACGAGCATGAATCAGTGATTTGACTGATGTGTCAGTGCAGGGGCGAACGTGTAATGTCTTGGTTAACAGGTAACACACTGTACAAACACAACACTAAAAAGCAGAAGGGGCTTTAGCCTTTTCTCTCTTGTTCAGGCACGGGTGTCATTTTCACACATGTTAGCAGCATTTTCAGATGTAGCTGGTCTGGTGTGGGCATAATCTCACTGTTAGGCTTTAGGACTCAAATCTGGATCAATGCTACTATGAGAAATGGCAGGATTTTACACTCAGTGGGCAGCTGACAGCACAAACAACATACCTAGTGTGAATGTGCTGCGTTTTCCAAGACAAAAGCTGAATATTGCGAACACACTCTGAGCTTCGTGTTGTGTCCTACAGCAGAAACACTTCCTCTGTTTTTCCCTCCTTTCCTGTCACTCCGGCAGAACTTCCCCTCTCTATTTGTCTCTTCTCTGTCTCCCTCGGCGTGCGGCACTCTGGGGCTTGTTAGCAGCAGTGTCAGTGATTAAAGACTGCAGGTAATTAGATACACATGACACCATTCTGACTGACTGGCTGACTGACGATCTGCAGCATCTGCCAGCGGATGAGCCGAATGTTTCACTGTTCACAGTCAAAAGCCTTCCCCTTATGATTCCAGATAGAGACTTAATGTACACGCATACAATCATCATCACCATCATCAGCAGCATTTCAAACTGTGCACGATATTTGAGTTTCTGCTGTTCTTTAGAATTAAAAGTTAGCTTATAGTTCCAGTGTTAGTTCAGCCATTAATCCCCACAGAGAGTCAGTTATTCATAAAATGGACCAGTCATCTTTAGATCTATCAGTTTACCTGATTCCTGATTTTAAATATGCTCTACTGTTCAAATCAAATGCTTTACATCACTCCTGTATAACCCATTGATCGGCGTATTATTCTGATCACAGATGCTAAAGAATGATGAGTCACTCTGAGATTGTTTTAGTAGGTTTCTAGGTGACTAAATTACTACTACTTCTACTCTCAGCTTCTACTCTACAGACAGCCTATTTGGATTCTTCCTCCTCCACTGGATTGGATTTATTTGTACAGAATGGCTCTATCACAGCCACAACTGCAGTTTGAATCAGGATGTTTCCACACCTTAGATAAGCAACATGAGCCATATCTCCACCGCAGGAACTTTCCCCTGAGAGCAGGAACCTTTGGAGGAGCTCCGCCGCATTGAACAGGTTATAATTTAAGTACCTGGGACATCATTTCACTCAGAAAGTCACGACTCAGGGGGTTGGTATTTTGTGAAAGTACAGGAACTTTGGGGGTGGTTCTTGCAGTGCTGAAAAAGTCAAGTGGTCAAGTGCTCGCAGCGTTTTATTTCAGCCTCCATTTTAAAAAAACACTGCATCCACAAGCACGTTTTTTTTGTGCATTGGCTTCGACACATCAGCATGGTGTTACAGAAGAAAGCAAATGACGGATGGACTGAAGTCCAGGCCAGGTCAGCTGACTACTTTGTCTCATCTTTGCAGGCCTTTCAACCATGGTGGAAACGTAGACAACAATGGGCTGAAGGAACCTTTTAGTTCACTAAAAAGTAGTTTCTGGGACTAAAACCTCAGGATGCACAGGGTGGGAGCACAGCTACACTGAACTTACAGTGAATTTACTATACCAGGGTTAGTTTGACTCAAGTTTCCATCCTGATTTCACTCCAGATGCTCTGTGTGGTTTCACGCTGATGGTTGATCTTTTTGTGTTACTAGTTTAACATGTGAGGGCTACAGTATGAGTATAATGTCTGCCTACCAGCACCTCTAAAGCTAACTAATTAACAAGTTGTATCTCATTATTTAAGGTGGATTTTCTTACCTTTGGACAGATCAAGGCTAGCGGTTTTCCCGTTTCTAGACTTTATGTTAAGCTAAATTAACCGACTACAGATACTTGAGTGGTATCGACCCTCTCATCCAACTCTACACCAGAGGGAATAAGAGAAGCTCCCAAAACGTCAAACGTCTCAAACGGCTCAGCTTCTGGGGAACAGGAATAAGAAGAAGTCTGTCTTCAAGACTCAATTTTGAATAAATTGTTTGACATTTTGGTTTAGCGAAGTAGTCACGTCGCTGCGTTATCTATGGAGCGAGAACGAGGAGTAGATCATTATTTAAATACTCAAAGCAGGGGGAAGAAGCTTGCCTCACTCCATCCAAAGTTTTAAATGACACCTAAGCAGCACCTCTAAAACTAACACATGCTCTGTATCGCAATAGGAAATGTCAAAACAGCAAGTTGTCGAGAGTTACTGCATATCAGCTGATAAAGGCAGGTGCTGTGGACTGACACTGCCTTTTACTCCTTGGACTGAGCCAAGCTAGCCGTTCCTCCATGCTTAAGTTAAGCTAACAACGATGAGAGTGGTATCAATCTTCTCATCTGGCTCTTGGCAAGAATGTGAATTTTCATATTTCTCAAAATGTCAAACTGCTACTTTAAACTTGAGAAATGCTGAGACGTCAACCTTAGAAGCTTCTCCCACAGGTTTGGCACAACAGACAGCTAACAGAGATGTAATTCAGCCTCTTTTTAAGACCTGTGCACCACCGAATCAGCTGGCTCCTTTTGAATAAACCATGAACTAAGTGCTCCAGTGCGGACCTTCCCCTGGCTGTCTGCACTGCCTCATCCTGTCTGTCCCTCGTGTCTGCTACTTGTCAGTTTGTCTTTCTCAACTGATTCATGTCTTCCTTTTCTCTGTGTCTCATCAGCGAAACAGCAGTCTCTGCACTCATCTTTCCTCACCTCCTATATTTATATTCCTTTTTTTTCTTCATATGCTTTGTATAATTAAGAAATAATTGTATTTCCCTCAGAAATCTAGTGGAGTAGACATAAAAGGTGGCATGAAAATACCTCAAATTTGTACTTCAGTGATGAAATGGGCAGATAAATCAACACATCTCCACACCAGCCTGACAGCGGATCTGTGGAGCGCACAGCTCAGAACACTTGGCCACCAAACATCCGTATGTAATTGAAATAAAATGAGGAAGTCACTTCCATTAATGTAACAGTGATGAGCTGTGTTTGGCCACACTGAACAGAAGCGGCTGCACCCTCCTATTTGCTTTTAGCTGTAAGGTTGTAATTCTGTCTCGTCTTGACAGCATGGATAAACAAGCCTCCCTAAACTCCGTCTGCTTTCTGTCTTTATGTCAAACACTGGGACGATAATTAGCAGATGGCTGATGAGTCACGAGGCAAGAAGCTAGAAAAAAACTATCCACTAAGTGATGAGAGCACAGACGCAAAAATCCCTCGTTGTGTCAGTGGTGTAAAAGTCCAAGGTCTCGTGAAAATGCTTTTTCCCAATTACACCACGTTCTTTAAACCACACAGGCATTTTCACTTCTCTTACCTAACTAAGACCTTGAGGTGTCCAAAATCACTCTTTCACTACTCACTATATAACAGATACAACAGACCATCCACTAAGTAGTTGGTGATAGACTGATCCAAACCTGCAGATAAACACATGGTTGGGATGAATCTCTACAAAGTTGTCCAAAGCAGATAAAAGAGAGGTCGAGCGGTTAGAAATGTGTTTAAACACTTGTATTCATGCTCCAAATTAATGGCGCCTATTAAATAATTCCATTTTGCAGCCAAGGATTCAGAAGAAAGGTCACTATTTCACAACATTCCCATTTCACTTACAAAGATGAAATTTCAAACAGCAGCAGCTCGATGGACTGTGGCGTATCAGAAGTGCTACTGCAAGTGCAAACAGGAGACTAAGTGCTGTCAAATGATGCAACTATTTCAGAGAGTTATTGGCTGCTGAAACACTCCACAAGCTGCATAACAATGGCTTTGAGTCGGCTGTGATCGTCGCACAAAACACCCAGAATGCACACGGCCACACGAACACACAGACGTTCTGACACGCTTACACATCGCACACGAGCACACACAGAAAATGCTCACTGACGCGTGCTTCTTGTATTTGAAGTAGAAGTGGATGCATAATGCACACACATTCTCTCTCTCTCTCTCAAACACACACACACACACACACACACACACACACACACACACACAGTTGCTGGTTTGCTGTTTCAGCAGGTTGAGGGCAGGAAAGCTGGCCCTAAAATCTGTGCTATGAATGTTAAGACAGAACTCAGCCAATTAAAGCTAAATTACTGCCCTGTTGTCATATATATGATACTCCCTCTTCTTCCCTCGCTCCTCTTCCTCTCATCGCCCTGCTCCTCTTTCTCTGTCCTCTCCCTTTTAATCTCTGGCACCCCTGCCTCTCCCTCTGTCAGTCTCTCCCCCCTTGTACCCTCTTGTCTTTTTAACAATTCTCTCCTCTCCCCGTTAGCATCTCCTTTCACCCTCTCTCACTCATTAAAACAGTTCCCCGGTCGTCTCCCCGGAGAGAGGGGGAGGAGGATAAAAATAGCTCTTCCTCAGCTTGTGCTCACTGGTTCTTCCTTCCAGTGTGCGTTCCATACATCAAATAACTCCATTTCTTCATAATAACTGTTGTTTCTGCTTCTCACTTTGTTCCTCGCCGACTCTCAGTCTCTCTTTTCTCTGCAGCCCCTCACCCAGCTACACCCGGATCTGCCTCTTTAAAGACAGCTGTGTGTTTCTAGCAGCGATGGAGTTGTTGAAACACCCCAAGAGACTGTTATCATCAAGTTGCACACAATCTTACAGCTTGTTTGTGATGGAGAAAGAGTTGCTTTATCTTTCATAAAGCTGCTCTGTGCTCGGGATAAGATCAGCATGAAAAGTGAAAATGTACATTTTGTTTAGTCTTAACTGACATTCTGTATCTGCACAGTTGGTAATTAGGCAGTGCAAGTATTTAAAATGTTGACAGCTGATGCCACAGTCTGTTGTAAAGAGTAGAAAGAATAACCCCAGGCGAGATGAGGATGTCATCTACAGCAGCGATGCCAACAGTTAAATTATCCGGAAAAATAGTTTATGTTCGCTGGTCTACAACTTCAGTTGATAAATGTATTTTGTGTAGTGCGTATCGACATACACACAGCCACTGTGCTAACAACTAATGAAACAGAGGTCAGATGGA
Organism: Chaetodon auriga; assembly: GCF_051107435.1. Lineage (NCBI taxonomy): Eukaryota > Metazoa > Chordata > Actinopteri > Chaetodontiformes > Chaetodontidae > Chaetodon > Chaetodon auriga. Next base: position 22,754,754 of record NC_135079.1, on the reverse strand, counting down.
TGACTAAGCAATGACGAAATAAACCGCCACAATAGTGCACATTAAAGTGAAGAGAGTTACATTTTGGCAACATGTGCTGGAGAGGAGGCAAAGAGGTAATATGCTTGGATAGCAGAGAAACCCCCCTCACAGACACACACTAACACACACACACACACAAGAGCAAATGACCATCTGTCTGCTTCGAAAGCTAAGCTTTTTATGTTGTTTCCTCATTAGTTAAATCATTTTTTGTCAACGACACAGTGATAGTATGAAAGAGGCAAGGAGGGAGAGGATGAGAAGGAGGAAAGATGGACAGAGCAGGAAGAGGAGTAAAGGGAGGAGACAGAGAGATGCGGAGAAGATAGAGAGAAAGAAAGCAGCAGTACATGAGATGCCAGAAGGTATAAGCAAACTGCTCACTGGCACAGCTACACAGCAACATAAACTTTCTCTCTGAAAACGCTTTAATGTCCCAACATGCTAAAAATACGCCATAGTGCCGCAGCAGCTCAGACGGCACACAGGCAGAGCTCGGTGCTCAATAGTTTCCTGCTACACAAAACACTTCAGACCCAATAAATCGTATGTTTGTGTTGCAGCACAATCAACCTGCCTACTGAGGCCGAAATGGTTCAGGAACAGGTTGTTTGTTAGATTTAATTCTTGTGAATTTGTGTCCTTGTAAGGACAACAGCAGATGCAAACTGTATGAAAACACTGAACTGCAAACATTCAGAGAACGTACATACCGCTGCCATGGCTGTGCACTCCTCTAAGGTTGCGAGATTGTTCTTTAAATGGACATTTTGATTTGTCTCTAAAGAACTCTATTTATACCAGTAAAGAAGCATGTACAACAGCTGAGACCTGACACGCCTCAGTGGCATGCAGCTATTAGAATTGTTATTAGTGACACCAGTGTGTGAAAAGTAAAACTGTCACCAATTAGAAGGGTCTATAAAAATGTTCAGAAACATGAATCTGCATGTGGATCTATCTCCATCAAAAAACACATAGAGATGCACATTCAAGAGACACATGTACCATTTTTTCATACAAGCAAGTCCAGAAATTCATGAGAAAAGTGGGAAAATGTTCGAAAATGGAGTCGTAACAATGCAAATCCATCTGAGAATATGAATAGTTCCCACCACACGTAAAACTTGTCTTAAATACAATGAAATCATACTGTTCATCAACATGCATCACTTTATGTTACAGCAGTCAACATGTCCGTCTTCTGTAATGGATAAAGTTTAACAAATACATTGTACAAACTAACATTTTCAGATGTGTTTTCTCTCCAGTTCTGCAGAGAGCAATTGAGATAGTCAATGAATGTACTCACCATCTTTGTCAGCTCTTCTGAATATCTGTGAACACAAACCAAGAATGCCGTTAGCATCATTCAAGGTATTAGCAGTGAGCTGCCAGAGGTATAAACAGGGAGGATGTACAGTCATATAAAAGCCACTGAAGGAGGGCGGAACCACAGCCCTGCAGTTCAAAACGTGTTCAGAAAGTTACTTTTCAGTGAATACTTAACAGGTACATAGGATGGACACAATAATATAAACACAAATGTAAACGATGGAACCAATAGAGTTGATGCAACACTTTTTCAACACAATTTCAACAAAAAGTAGAATATAAATATAACAGTTACACATATACAACTGTGTATCATCTGCATAATAATACATCTTCTTTCCAAACCATAGAGCTGAGAGGAAGCATGTCCACACAAAAAAGAGAAAAGGACCCAATACTGAGCCCTGAGATGGGCATTTTTCTGATTTGGCAAAGCAAGTGTGACGTCAGAAGTACATTTAAAGATTTTAAGTGGTTTAATAAACCTGAGTGGTCGACAGTGTCAGAATCTGTGCGAAGCTCCAATAAATGAGACTCAGAGCATCTTAACATATGTTAAGAGAGCAGTGTATACTGTTTGGCTATAAAACACTTCTCGGCAAGTTACCTGAGTATCTCTCATGTCTTCTGAACTATAAATCAAGTTTGCAGTGGTCCCAAGACTACTTGGTCCTCGAGGATCTCCATGTCAGTGCTTAGATTGGGAAACTGGCTCTAAAATACTATCCACCACACAAATGAAACAACCTGCAGAAACTCCTAAAACTAGACAAGCTGATCCCTTTTAATCAATTCAAATCTCCTTGTTTAGTTCAAGGTGGACAAGGTGTCACCAATTCAGTATCTTAGCAAATGTGAAATATGGTCCCAATCTCCATGTAATAAACATCTACGTCAGATGCACTGGCAGGCTCATTACTGACAATTTAACAGTCTGTATTTTAAGACAGAAGGTGATGCACTTGTTTTTGCTTTAATGAGGATTATAAATCTCGGGCACTCGGGCAGAGCATCTACATGAAGTCACATTTAAGCTGAAGTGACAGACGGTTGAACACACATAATGTCATGTTTCATAAGAACAGAACGACCCATTTTCTTTACAGCAAACGCAGAAGCCAGTGGGTGAATAAGTGCAAATAGAAATGTTCAATCTACCATCCAGTTTGTTAACAGTGCAGCCGGTACAGTGAGTCCACGCAGAAACTGAATCACACACAAACACTTGTGTCTCAACCAGATAAGGTGCAGCGTTGTGCGATAAGACTTGTTAGGAGCTGCGGGACAGAGAGCTGCACACACGTACACATACACACACACAGAAAAAAGTCACTGACTGATGACTGCTTGCTGTGTGCGCCACATTCTACGCATGTATGAACACATGACTCTGGCTAATTTATAGCTTCAGTGAAGGCTCTTTCCCTGCGGATTTGAAAGAAGCAGGTTTGATACTTTCATCAGTGTTTCATAGTGTAACATATACTGTTCCTACTGACAACAACTGCCAGAAACCAGCACAATGACAGGGAAGAGGTGGAAGACAGAGAGAGACACAGTGAGGGGGATGCAAAAGATGAAAGGAAGAGACAGAGACACAGAAAGACGGGGGGGGGGGGGGGATACTCATTTTCTTCTGACAAAACCTGGACTGTTGTCGCACTAACTGTTCTTGTGAAGGACAAAACTGACAACTTTAATAGACGTCTTTCCAACCTACAGGGGATGAGTGCGTGGTGCTAAAAAGAGTTTTTGCTGAAGAATCTCTTCAATTTTCCCCCATTACACAGACAAGATGTGGAAGACTGTGAAGTGCAGATTCCCTTCCATCACACTTGAGAATAGAAGGGAAGCAGAGCTTATAAGACCTCTCACCTAAAAGGGTATAAAGCTGTCGGAAAAAAATTCCTCAAGACTTGACAGTGACTTTCACTGTCAGCACTGTCATGGGGATGTTGAGAGAGAGGCGGATTATGTTGTTTAAGCGAATCGTTTTTTTTTTTTATTGTTTGACTCACGTTTAACGTTTCAAGTAAAGCTGAAATAACACATCAGTTAGTTCATCAGGACAAGATTCAGCGTCAATCAACTACTTTGATAACTGATTCATTGTTCCAGTTGTTTGTCAAGCAAAAATGCCAGTTCTCTCTTCAAGGTCCTGCAATGTGAGGATTTGATGCTGATAGTAAACTGAAGAAACTATGATTGGCATTTAATTTATGGGCATAGACAAAAAATATAATGAATCGTCTGCAGATTAATAGATAATGAAGATACTCATTAGTTGCCATCCTTTACTCTACAAGCTTATTTCTTCCAAAACTATAAGTATGTATGTGGTGCATTTAGGCAGTGACTGCAGCCATCTGAACAGGCCAAAGTGAAAATCGTTAACTGCTGAGACGCACAAAGTACCAAATGACAAGCTGTTCTGCATTGTTCTGCTCTCCGGCTGCACCCTGGGGCACTCTCAACTCCACAGACAACAGCCAACTCTGTAGCTGCTGGAGACAGACAAGCTTGGAGAGGAGGGCGAGTGTTGCAGTGAGGAGGCGGGGTGTGTGTGTGTGTGTGTGTGTGGAGAGAGAGTTGTAACAGAAATACAGAGTGAGAGGAAAAGGAGAGACAGGAAAGGAGAGGAACAGAAAACGACTGAACAAAATAGAAAGAGAAGACGGAGACCAAGGGAGGGGGAATGTTCCCTACATCTCCTAACCTGATTAAGAATAGATGTTTTCCTGACCTGGCTGAGGAGAGAGGAGGAGGAAAAAAGGATATGGAATAAAGGAGGAGAGGAGAAAAGGAAGGAGGGGGAGAGAGCAAGCAATGAAAGGAGTTTAAAGAACAGACAGAAAGGTGCAGAAGGGTTAAGATGAATGAGAAGACGAGAGGAGCAAGCGATGAGAAACAAGCAAGCGGAGACAGTCTAATGAGGAGTGCTGCCTGTGGGCGCATGCATGCATGCACATGCACACACACACACACACACACACACACACACACACACACACACACACACACACACACACATCTACAGCAATCACTCAAACCCATTTGGTGTGGACTTCTTGACCATGATAGTACTCCTGGGGTCAATAATATGGGAAAATGGCAAAAACGATTAACATTTCAAAGTTCAAGCCAATGCAGAAAGTGAGCTGGAGAGAAAATGTCAGAGTGTTCACTGCTGATGACAGAAGGCACGGCCCACACTGCATCGATCAATCAGTGTGAGGATGGCAGAAAAATGGTGCGTTTGAGGTTCCTGGTAAAATGCCATAAAAAGGGAACAAACCCATGGAAAATATAAGTGATTTCAACAAGAAATGAGTTGGAAGTTATCTCGATAAGAAATCTATGTAGACGACTGCACACATGCAGAAAACACATCTCCCCTCAACTGGCAGAATCAATGAGATATTATCAATTCCAGCGTTTTTTCAATTGAAACTGTTTAGCTGTGCCTGAAATGGTACAAGGTTGTACGTTGAACATGAAAATGTTGAGAGAAATTCAGCATTTTCTGAAACACATGGATGTGAGACCAGGCTAGTCCTGTGTCACACATCAGAAACAGCCACTTTGGCTCCAAACTGGAAGTTCATGAAAGTCTGCTTTACTGCATCTGCCCGAGTGGACACTGTCCTGTTCAAGGAGGGAGTGTCAGCAGCAAATCAGGCTACACCCCCATCAACCCCTACACAGAGAGAGAGAGAGAGAGAGAGAGAGAGAGAGAGAGAGAGAGAGAGAGAGAATGAGTTTACTAGGGTACTAGGATATCTGGACCCTCTGGTCTTGATCGTAATTAGTTTTCCGTGGACCCCTTCCTTATCAGGCTGTCACTCTATGTGGGTCGTGGTCAATGTGTGCAGAAACTGAACTACTTTCCTCTTTTGTTTTATACCCCGTTAAAGCGTTAAAGCAGTACCAGCTGATCTCCAGGGGAAAGATTTAGTGGGGCGTTGATGAAAAATAAGCCAACAGTATTGATGAGCTGACCTCAATCAACATGGCGCTGCGTAATTGCCACTTCCAAACCAGCAGCATCTTTGTGCAGGTTGATCCAGAATATGGTAGTAAGACATTTCATTCATTATTCAAGTGTTGGGATAAAACTCTCTCAAGCTTCCAAACAGTCTGACTTACTGATGCTGCTTTTACAACAGCTGTAGCTGCTGAGCAGCGAAGCGCGTCGGTGCGCGTCGGACTGTTTTTGGACTGACAGTAAAACAATCAAAATCATCAAAAGTCACGTTGTACTGCACTGACCTGCGTCTGTGATAACTTCTGGATCGATATAATAAATAAGTATACAAATGAAGACGAGCTTAAAATATACTGCTCAATATTATGCGACACTGAACAGTGAATTTTGCACAAAGATCTGAGACTGTCCAGTGAGCGGGGGGTGACAGGTTTGATCCCAGACAGACACGTACCTTTCCAAAGTGTTAACTTAGCAGGCAGATCTCCTGCCTGATCTGCAAAGGTCCAGCTGCAAGCCCGAACAGTAAATTGTTAGGTCGTTTCTGTGCGTAAGTGCGCACTGCACCGGTCCGCACGCAGTGCTCAGTGGATGTCCTCATCCCGCACACCCTCCCACCCGCCCAGTGAGGCTGACCATACTCACATCCAAAATGACAGAGATGCCTCTCCGCGGTTCCGGGGCGAAGAACTGCTCCTGAGCCACGGCCACCTCCTCCTTGCTGGAGGCCCACTCCCGGCTGGAGATGTTCTTGTTGTCGCTCATTTTGGTGACGATCCAGCGGACGAGCCCGTCGATTCCACCGGGCTGGGCGCCGCTGTTTCCGGACTGTGCTGCCGTCGCGGACTCGCTGTCCTGACCGGCTACGGATTTCGGCTGCTCGCGGCTTTCCTGGGCTCGAAGTTTGACTTGTTCTTTGTTCAGCAGTTTGTGGACTCCGTCCCTACAGTAGCGCGCTGCCTGCTCACACATCCTTTTGCCGCGGAGCGCTCATGCTGCGCTCTATGGGAGAGAGAGAGAAGCCCCCCCCCCCCCCCCACCTCCCCCGTTACATCACAGCACCCACCCCAAAACACACCCACCCATCCTACATACCCCTAGTATTATCGATACAAGGAGAAATGGTCATTATATTCTTACAGGACAGACATTTGTCAGGTTTGGAGAGTTTACAGTGACTTTGTTGCTCTTAACATTTACTGTATGTCAACTCTCACCACACTGTGATTCTGCTGTATTCCTATGAGGCACAATGTTTTGTGTATATTTGGACTGAATACAGTTTATCTCCCTAAACTGTCTATATATAAATGAAGGTGTTGTGAGCAGTCAGGTAACATTGCGATCTTGTAATTAAAATAAAAACACGTTGGACGATCTGGGATGAAGCAACATCACTTTCTCTAGCTGAGGGGACTTCAGACAAAGCGTCACGTCACTCTGCCTTGTCTTGTGTTTAAGTCTAATGTCATATTTCACTTCCTTCCATTCAAGTCACAGCAGAAGCTGCCTGTCACCAGTGTGTGTGGCTCACTTTGTCCCGATGGGAAGATGAAAGGAAGTGTCTTTTGAATGGTTAGTGCATCTCCTCATTACAGCTTTAGGTGCGCGTGTGAGTATACGTGCGTGCGTGTATGTGAGTGTGTTTATCTGTGTGTGTGATCTAACCTTTGGTAATGAGCATTTCCTCCAGCTCTGCCCTTTCTGCTGAGTAGCTGGTGTCACCTGCAATGTGCCTTGTGTCTAACAGCATACAGGACAGTTTGGACAAATTAACTCCTGTTGGAAAGTTAACACTTTAACGCGCAGGTTAGAAGAATGACCAAAAGGTACAAAAGCAAAAATAAATGATGTATTTTCTCATCACTTGAGCAATAGAAATGGTCAAAACTCACTGGACATGACTGCCCCCATGTGGAGATACGTGGGCTACTACAGGCCTGAGCAGCTTTTCTCTGTAGGATTGATTCACGTTTTATGCTGCATTTGTGACAAATAATAATTTAAATGACATAAATACACACAAGACAAATTCTGGCTTGTATTTTTGGCAGCAACACTGGAGTTACAAATAATTTGCCATCACAATTAAAGCATCATAAAAACAAGAGTCCAGATGGTTGTCGGCGCACCTTTACATTGGCATCTAGTGGAAGGTGTTCAGCGTGTCCACAGAGCTCTCTCTAAGAGGACTGGTATCCCTTCAGGTAATACACCCAAAAACAGGGTTTGCCGTGGCCCTGGACATGGTCAGCTTGCCAGACCACATCCCCAGAGAGCCTCCTGGAGGGGCCTTGAAGGATATCAGCATGTTTTGGGTCTTTTTGGAGAGAACCGTGTCCAGAGGTTAATTTGATTACAGACGTCATATGAAATGAAGCAAATTAATAAGAACCAGAGGTGTCCAGAGTCACAGTCTGAACAACCAGACTGTGCCACTTGCTTTACTTGAACTGTTGCAGACTACATTTAAAGCAGCTTGCTTCATGCAGTGCACTCTGTGTACTCTGTACTCTCCTGTGCTTGTAACAAACCAATGGGATAAGGTGTTTATCCGGACCCTGTTGCAAGGTACCAAATGGTCAGCATGACCCTCTTCTTCAACTCTATGGCTGAGCACAAGCACGAGTCTCTTCTGGATAATACAAGTCACAGTAGTTTGATGGTACATACGTAGGTTTGACATTGTCTTTATCTGTAACGTCCCCATCACTATCACTATCTTGCTGACAGTGAAGTCTGCAGCAGAGGGATAAGACGGGGATCATATGATGGGAATTAAATCACTGCGATTACTTTGGTATTGTAGTTTTGAAACAAGAGTTGCTCTTTTTGAATGAATTTTTCAGTGATCATAACTCTGGAGTCACAGGTGGGTCTGATTTTTCATCACACTTTCACTGCAATTTAAAGGCACCATGTTAAATAGGGCAGATGTCAACATTGTTAGACCCACAGCACATTTTTAGCAGTTTATACAGTTTTCACTGCACATTTGTTATAACTGAAAACAGCATAATGGTAACTTATACTACTGTGTACTATACGCAGTAGGTGTGCACATCACTGCATCACAAAAATGACTCCAATCACCAGGTATTGTCTGCCAAATTTGACAAAGCTCCTCAAGAGTCACACAACACAGTATACTACGGTTTGCAAAGGCTGTACAACTCTTTGTCACACTGCATGGTACTCATATCCATTGGTAAGTGCAGAACCGACACAGACTTAGATTCCTAAGTCACAGGGACATGCCTCATGTTTTCTTATCTTACATGAGGACTCAGTTTTCACGCAGTAGTTCATGAACTGAACAAGAACAGAATGACACTGCTTAGAGAAGCGTTGAGGCGTACATCATCATGTTGAAACATTACATTTCTGTGACCTTGAATACAAATCAGATGTGGACCTTGAAGTAATAAGTTTGAAACCCAATGTTAGACCCTTGAGGGACACTGTAGCATTTGGCTTGTCAGGTTTCAGGATCTCTGTCAGCACACAAAGCAAGAAATGCACCGATGCACTTTTTTCAGTTCCAATCTGATTCTGATAGCTGAATATATGCAGTACTGACCCCGTGCAACTGTTTAATTAATAAACTACTTGCCTCAATGTGTGGAAGAGACTGGGGTCACTTGGTTATTTATAAGACTTTTAACCATTAATGAGGCATCTGTTACATTTGACCCCAGCTGACATCTTTGCTGACACGATGGAGTATGCACATTCAATTCTGTTTATGTCTAGTAAACAGAATTGAATAGATTGGTCCATAGATCGGCCCCATTGTCAAGATACCCGATGATCCAGCTATTCGGGTCGATATTGGACCATCATCCACCACCCCTTTGTTTGACACAAGCACAGCATGCTAGCTCTGTGAAAAGTCGGTTGTTACATAAAGGCTGTTTAGAGGCTCTTCCAGGTGTTTCTTTCCATCAGCAGTCATGGTCAGAAGCCGGTAGGTGATCTCATACAGCTTGTTTTGGTGGGGTTCAAGTATCACAGAGGGTGCAGCGCTCCACTGCTCGCCCTCTATGACAGGTCTGATGCTGCAGTGCTGGTTTGTGGGATTGAACACGGACAGGGTCTGTATGTGGGAACCGCGTACTGGGCAAACAAAATTCACCACCTGCAGACACGAGATCAGAGGAACAATTATGCAAAAGGTAGTACAAACAGAGTTCCACTGTAGGTAATCCCTGTCACTGAAAACATAAACAAAAGAAAAACTGCAGTATTAATCAGCTTCCACTTATTCTAAATACAGTAGAACGTGACACACCATCCAAATCCTTTTATGGCTAAAGCCATTAGTGAATAATCTGCTAAATGAAACTGACTGAAAGTTTGTCCAAATTTTTACTGATCTTTGAATCCGTCTTCAGTGACCGCCTGCTCCAGAAAGGAGCCGAGTCAACGTCTCACATTATCTGATGCTGGCCTTTAACCATACCTACAATGAGAAGCTACACTGCTGACAAGGCAGCTGTGAGCTTTCAGGCCTGCTGGAGAAGCCTCAAAATCAATATCCAAAATACTTTGCTATTTTTTTTTTTTGAAAACCTTTTACTTACATTGCTTTGTAATATGTGGCACATAAATCAAATGTGATGATTCATACAGCTGGTCAGTGCAAACTGTTTGTCCCTACATAAAACAGCACCTGTATTCGAAAACAGTTACTGCAAAGATACAGATCAAGACAATAATGTGACACTTTATTGATCCCCTAATGGATTACAGCTCAGGTTTGGATAAAGTGGAACAACCCTGATGCTGGTAGTGCCAATTTTTCAGGAAATATGTTGAGCACACATGGTACATACAGTAAATATGATGCATCCCTTACTGTTCATCAGATACAAAACTCCAAAATGAGCAATTGTTCCAATGTGCACTATAGATTTTGTTCCTTCATGACAAAACATTGTGTATAAAGGGTCTGCTGAGTCTTTGTTGTTGTAGACTCTATAAAAAAGTGGTGACTCTATAAAGTCTAGCTTGACTGGTGCATCTGCACGTGTGTGTATGGACACGTATGTTTCTGAGCTTCTGCTGTGATATGTTTGTATGAGGTTTGTATCTCACATAACTGCTACCAGTACTATTGGATCACCTGGCACCAATGTCTCCAGTGTTCATCAGGACAATCCTCTTCCTGGCCTGGCAGCGCTGGACAACAGCTCCAAAGGAAAGGTGGTCCTGGTCCAGCTGGACCTCCACACCCTGACAGTTCAAATCAGAGCTAGTGGTTAACATGACTTGATCCAACATATAATTCAGATGAACTTTGCATCATTCATCTGAATGTACCATAAACAAATACAGTGAGCACCTGTTTTTTATGAACATCTAGCAGATTTGTACATGAAGCCAATTCTGAAAATAGTTACAAGTACAGCAGCAAACTACCGCCAGAACAACATTTCATGCTTGTCAAGCAAATACATCAAGCTGCCTACCTGGCAGCAGTGTTGCCAACTCCTCAGTAAGGAAATAATTAAGAAATTCTCACAATTAATGTGAGTGGAAAAATTTAGAGCTTCTGATCTACTGACACTGTCCTGTACAAGTGTATTTTATGGAACATGTCAAAACTACAATGAAACCGTTGCCCACAAACTGAACTAAACATATTTAGAGAAAACAACAAACTCCCATTCCTTTGGACTTTGGGGGACACCTTGTGCTGCTCAAGCTGCATGATCATTTTCTGGAGCACTTCAAAAGTGAAAAAAACAGGTTTTGGATAAGTTAATTTGAGTACACATATCACAGGCTGAAGCGACCATACAATACCTCCACACCGCCAAAGACAATACCAATGTCTTCAGGTGGCTCCTGCAGTGTTTCCCCCTCCCCTCGAATGACAAACACTGCCACTGCTGTTATGCAGTAATGATGCACTAGGTAGGGGACAAAAATGTCACTGGCAGTTTTTGGTTGATGTGCATGATGTGCTGGACTATTTCTTAGCTGCTGAGAGTGTGGTATCAATCTATACAGCATTACTACAAGTCTGGGATATTTATTATGTGTGTTCCTTTGACAGGATGTGCTGACATGCATATTACTGTTGACACTTACAAGTTATTCCTTAATCAGGTCATCTGCATTTTCTTCCACAAAGATGATGAGAGCTTTCAGGACACACTCTCTGTGAAGATGAATGTCCACTGTGTAGGAAAACATAATCTTTATTCATTTTATTTTTCCAAATCTCTGAAGACAGACGTCCTTACTCTTGCGGATTAAACAAAAAACTTAAAAGCAGACGGACGGGTATGATGCTGGAGATTAGTTAAGAAAAAGCTCAATGGTGTAGCTTTTGAGTAGCTGAAAATATGTCCTACACATGAAAGAAATGGTCAGTTCTGGTCTATCAGGAGTCCGCATCAGATGACGCAAATCTACACGCTGCTCTTTAGCACATTATCACAGCAATACTGAGCTGCCTAACACTTAGAAAAACTATATCCACCGAGCCAGTTATTACCACGTATTTTCACACAGCGAGCATGCACATACAGAGGTAACGCTAATATGAACGGAACTGTTGCGCTCTGAAACAGGCTCGGTGACAAGCTAACGTGAGCCTTACCAAGCTCAATATTGCTGCTAATGTGCTCATGAGCAGCTACGCCAGTATAAAGCATAAACACACAACTTTCAGTGAGGTTTTCCACCATGAGAATCCCGTCCGCAAATTACTCTCGTACCTGTTTGTTTGCTAGCTAAGTTACCGACTAGCAGCTAGCTCATGGGTCAATGTCACAGCAAGTCACGGATTTATGGCCATTTTTATAGCTACTGACAAGCTAAATTATCACTCGGCTATTAATATTACTATAAGTATTACACGTCAGTGATTTGAACATAAAGCTATAACAACACATTCTTTACAAGCACAGCAAAACGCATCCAAAGCTAATTTAAATCTTGCTAATGTTAGCATGACTTACGATAGCTTGTTTGACCCAATGAGCTTACAAAAATTTAAAAACACAATTCAGGTGGCTCATGTTATATATATTACAAACTATGCATTGATATAATACATTATTTGATCACAAAGTATAATTTTGTCTTGCAGGAGACTTACCTTCTTTCCCAGTCACCTTGACAAGTGAAAATGGCGGGTGAAGCGCTGCAGCTCAAAAGACGTGGACGTCATGACGTCAGACGCACAATACAATCCATTGACTGACATGGACCAAAGACTATCAAGTTTAAGAAACAAGTAATTTTAAGTTGACACAATCCACAAAGTAGACTGTCTTCACCAAAGCAGAAAGCTGAATGAGGTCCATTCCAAATATCACATTATTTCAAATGCTGCTACATCTATTTAGATAGATGTAAGCCAAGGTTTAAAACAAGCCCCAACAGCTGCTTCTTAATCCACTTTGGCACTTCTCAATAGAAGACAGGTTTTCCATCTACAACAGCAGGAAGCAGCATTATTGAGTTACAAGGGACTGAATCCCAAAGCTTAACCCTAACCTGAAGCATTGAGCATTATGTAAGAAGAAAAGAGTAAAATGACAAATGACAGAGTTACACATGAGTGCACTCTTGGTGCGACAGTAAGGCAATGGAATGGAGCAAAGCAATAGCTTTACTCAACCAGTCATGTAACTTCTATCACTGGCAGTTGCAAATACTTTGACTACTATGTTGAAGACAGAGCTGTGAGTTCAGATGTTTTTAGTCACAGTGATCTGATCAGCCATGTGTATGGCAAAGGTTATCACAACAGCAAAAGTAAACTCTTTCAATCACATCAAGAAATGTTTAGTAGCTCTAGTTGAATAGCCTTCACCACTCAATTATCAAGAGTTCGACAGCATCCCGCTGGCACTGACCAGCAAAAGTTGCACAGCCTCATAAGCTTTAACAATGTAACTTGGTGTTAGATTCATGCACTCTTCTTTCTCTCGATGCCTTGCCTCAGTATGCCCACGTTTCCTGATACAGCTGTTTAAGATGAAGGAGAGTTTTTCATGGTAACGACACGCCTCACGAGGATAGAAGTTGACTGGTACCTCCATCACAGTACCAGGCGACAAGATATCTGGTTGGAAGTCTATCTCTAAGTAAGGGCTGTTCATGAACTGGCACTGGACACTGGGGACTGGGAAGTAGATTGTAGAAGATTTTCAAATCAGAGTTCAGTCTGAGGAGAATAAAAACATTTCTTTTTGCAGTGAACAGCCACACCTGATGTCCCTTTCGCCTTTGTTGCTGATCACTGGAGTCTGGGAGGCCGGCACCATGCCAGGATGGTACAGGAAGCGCTTGTCGAAATTAAACTTGGTGAGGAAAAATTCAAGGCTTGGTGCTACAGCCCTGCCTTTAATGGGAAAAGTAAATGTTGGCCCATGTTTTACCTGACAAGAGGAAACAAAAAGGAGAAATACAGGAGAGAGAAGAATGGAATAGACCTAGCAGGAATGAATTTAGAATGAATGTAAAACTTTTGTTCAGTGGAATGTCACTTAAAGCCAATCATACTTTCAGAAAATGGGACGACAGGATGGCCAAGATGGTGGTCTCATGAATTCATGGTTTCATTATTAATTTTTTTTACTTTAAATTCTGGTCAACACTGATACTGTTTTCATTGGTCTACTGTTTACAAACAGTTAACAGAATCAGTGCTTTTAGGTTCCAGTATTCCATGTCATGAACAAAGAAATCAACACACAACTGGGACCACCAGAGGTGCTGTGTGACCTGGGTGGTCACAGCAAGCACTGATGGGCTTGTTGGTCTAGGAGTATGATTCTCGCTTTGGGTGTGAGAGGTCCCGGGTTCAAATCCCGGATGAGCCCTTTGTTAAACCACAGGGGTCAAACTGAATGAATCAGGAGTGCTTAAATACCTTTGTGCAGAATTAGGGTGTGTTTGAGGCATGTCTTGTTATTAAACTTCATTTTTGGAACATGTCAAAACTACAATGAAACCTATCCCCACAAACAGAATTAAACATATTTAGAGAAAACAGATGACATCAAAAAGAAGACATCAATTTCTCAATTTTCATCAATCTTCTGTGTGCCAACAGCTATCAGTTTGGTTCAGTGTTGCATGTCATTAACAGTTAGAGGAACATATAATTACGACCACCAGAGGGCGCTGTTGGACAGGATAAGATGTGGATTGTCAAGTTGCCACATCACCAGTTAGGAATTCAACCACAGGTCCTCAGACCTTACAACTACAGCTGTCAACAGCTGTGTATGTTGGCTCGTTGGTCTAGGGGTATGATTCTCGCTTAGGGTGCGAGAGGTCCCGGGTTCAAATCCCGGACGAGCCCACCTTTAACAATGGGGGGGTCACAAAAACCTGAGGAGTTATTCTACAACATACCAAAGAAAACAATGCACATTCAGAAAAACTTGTCAAAGATTTGGTTTGAACTAAGGTCCTGCCTCTCAATGGGCACAGAGCCAATCAAACTTTGGGATGATGGGACGACAGATGGCCAGGATCGTGATCTCATGAAATTATGGCTTCATTATTAATTTCTTCACTTCAAAATCTGGTCAACACTGACATTGTTTTCATCGATCTACTGTTTACAAACAGTTAACAGAATCAGTGCTTTTAGGTTCCAGTATTCCATGTCATGAACAGTGAAATGAACACATAACTGGGACCACCAGAGGTGCTGTGTCATCTGGTTTGTCACAGCATGCGTAGATAGGCTAGTTGGACTAGGGGTATGATTCTCGCATTGGGTGCGAGAGGTCCCAGATTCAAATCCTGGACGAGCCCTTTGTCAAACCACAGGGTTCCAAGTGAATCAGTGTCCAGTGATGCATACAGGCAGCTCCAGCATATATGATAACTGTGGTAAGAACTATTTGTCATACCTTGAGACAGAAAAGCTGGTGTATATGTGCAAATAGACAATTGGTCAATCTCAATGTGCACATAAAGATCAAACTACAGCTGTGGACAGAAAGCTCAGTAGCTGAACTCTCTGCAGACATCAGTCTTTTCCATTTTCATCAATCTTCTGTGTGCCACCAGCTATCAGTATGAGTGCTTCTAGGGTTCAGTGTTGCATGTCTTTAACAGTCAGCTGAAGATATAATTATGACGACCAGGGGGCGCTGTTGGACAGGATAAGATGTGGATTGTCAAGTTGCCACATCACCAGTTAGAAGTTCAACCACAGGTCCTTAGACCATCCAGCGACAGCTGTCAACAGCTGTATATGTCGGCTCGTTGGTCTAGGGGTATGATTCTCGCTTAGGGTGCGAGAGGTCCCGGGTTCAAATCCCGGACGAGCCCAACTTTAACCTTAAAATACAGTAGTACCTCACTAAATCATTGATTACAGCTTTGAAAAACCACCAGCATAATAATGCAAACTATTTAAAGGAGCATCGTTACATTTATACCAAGAACACAGACAGATGAAACAATATGTATGTCGGCACACAGACAGCTGCTCACTTCCAAAACAAGGGCAGCACCTCCTCTATGAGCACTACAGTGAAAACATGGAATGCAGATTAAGAGTGTTGAAGATTAGATATCTGTCATCAGGAAAAACAGTTATTGAAGATGTATTATGAGAGATGTATAAAACAAACTCTTCTTGTTATCTTGCGCACTTCTGCAGTGAGCTCCACCAGTCTGTTCAGGATGCTCTTCTGTCCAGAGTAGTTGCGGTGCATTCTGCCACCTTCTCTTCAGTCCTGCTAGTGCTGAGTTGTCCTCTATTAGCACCTGGTGCACACCTTCTTCCTCCATCTCCCCCTCCTCCTTCAAGTTGCTGTAGGGCCTCACAGTCAGACGAGCCACCCTTCATAAAACAGTCATTTCCATGAAGAATTAAAAAAAAAAAAAAAAAATGCAGGATGGATCTCAGACCAAGCTGGTCCTGTGTCACACATCAGAAACAGCTCAAAGTTTACTAGGGTACTAGGATATCTGGACCCTCTGGTCTTGATCGTAATTAGTTTTCCGTGGACCCCTTCCTTATCAGGCTGTCAGTCTATGTCAATGTGTGCAGAAACTGAACTACTTTCCTCTTTTGTTTTATACCCCGTTAAAGCGTTAAAGCAGTACCAGCTGATCTCCAGGGGAAAGATTTAGTGGGGCGTTGATGAAAAATAAGCCAACAGTATTGATGAGCTGACCTCAATCAACATGGCGCTGCATAATTGCCACTTCCAAACCAGCAGCATCTTTGTGCAGGTTGATCCTCCAGAATATGGTAGTAAGACATTTCATTCATTATTAAAGTGTTGGGATAAAACTCTCTCAAGCTTCCAAACAGTCTGACTTACTGATGCTGCTTTTACTACAGCTGTAGCTGCTGAGCAGCGAAGCGCGCTGATGCTCGTTGGACTGTTTTTGGACTGACAGTAAAACAACCATCAAAAGTAAGTGATGATTTCTGGATTGATATAATAAGGAAGTACACAAATGAAGACAAGCTTAAAAGACTACTGTTCAATATTATGCGACACCGAACAGGGAATCTTGCACAAAGATCTGAGACTGCCCAGCGGGAGGTGTTGCTCTTGGCATTTACTGTATCTCAACTACATCACCACACTATGGTTATTCTGTATTCCTATGGGGTATAATGTATTGTGTACTTGGACTGAATACACTCTCAGTGGACATGACTGCCCCCATGTGGAGATAAGTGTGCAATGACAGGCCTGAGCAGCTTTTCTCTGCAGGATTGATTCACGTTATTCAAACATTTTTATAATGCATTTGGGACAAATAATAATTTAAATGACATAAATACACACAGGACAAATTCTGGCTTGTATTTTTTGGCAGCAACACTTGAGTTAGAAATAATTTGCCATCACAAGTGTCATAAAAACAAGTTCCACAGTGAAGACTGGAGTCCAGCTGGTTGTCTATGCACCTTTACTTTGGCATTTAGTGGAAGGTGTTCAGTGTGTCCACAGAGCTCTCTCTAAGGGGACTCAGGCCGGTATCCCTTCAGGTAATACACCCAAAAACAAGGTTTGCTGTGGCCCTCAGAGTGCTGGCTGGAGATGGTCAGCTTGCCAAACCATGGCCCCTGAGAGCCTCCTGGAGGGACCTCGAAGGATATCAGGATGTTTTGGGTCTTTTTGGAGAGGATGGAATCGACCCCTTTGACAGTAAAACAGGGTTTGTCCACCTAGAAGCAGGGTAAATAAGGCTTAGGGTAAATTAATCACAGATATCATATAAAGTGAAGCAAATCATTCAGATCTGGAGCTGACAAGAGTCAAAATGTTTGAAACAAAATGATTTCCTTGAACTTAAAGAAATGTACTGGCTTCTTGCACAGTGGCTGTATTAGAGTGTTCCTCATCACGTTCATTCTCAGTGACACTAATGTTCCTCCAAAAGCATCACATTTTGAATTTTTGTTGCACTTTTCAATTAAGTTATTTTACTGGCCCTCAGGTCTTCAGTTCTTTACCTGAAAAGAGAAAGTGGTGGTCTGCAGGAATACATTCTTGAAGGGGATAATGACGTTGCGACCTGCCTTGATGCTAAACGGGCCCTGGGCTTTGGGAGGGAGGCAGATCCCCTGTAGGGGAACGATGTATTCGCCACCAATTCCTGAGGACAGGCTGAGCTGACCTCTAACTTCCCCCAGCCGATGAGGTTCAAAACAAACCTCCACGCTGGCCTCTGATCCTGCCTGGAAACCAGGAGAAGCAACAACACTCTTGTCGACAGTGAAGTCTGGGCAATCAGTCTGCAAGAAAGAGATGACAAGAAAGGGATCAAATGACAGGAAATGAATCACTGCGATTACTATCACCTGGTATTTTTGTCATTTTGAAAAACAATTTGCTTTTTTTTTGCCAAAATATTGTAACTTCTTTCTTTCTTTGTTTAGAACCATGGCAGTCATCATGGCGATCAACATTCTGGATAAATCAGCTGCACAATGGATTGCAACTCTTCTTTCCTGGTGGTTTGTGGCTCCCGTAGAACCTTAAATCAAACTACTTAAATTCCTGAGTCACTGGGACATGCCTCATGTTTTCTTACCTTACATGAGTACTCAGTTTTGATGCGGGAGTAGTTGATGAACTGAACAAGAACAGAGTGGCTGCTGCCCAGAGAAGTGTTGAAGTGGACGGTTTTCTCTGGTGGTGGGGGCAGAGCTCTGAGAAGCAGATCATAGTGGAAGTAGCCCAGATCAGGACTACACAGAGTCAGCCGGGCCGTAGACTCGCCTGCACGCAGGGGCAGGTACTCAAAGGTCAGAGTACCCTAAAGACAGGACACACGGACACACACGGACACACACGGACGGACACACACACACACACACACACACACACACACACACACACACACACACACGGTCATTATGAATCAGTTAGTCAACACATTACTTTATATACAAAACTCCTCAACACAGCATGAAGTGTGCTTGAGCAGATTCTGACTTAGGTAAACACCCCCTGAAGCTTTTTCATTTTTACGATACTTCACTATTTTTACTTCTTTTCATTTTTAGTATAACTGCACCACTAGAGGGCGCTGCACATCATCATCATCATAGCGATCATTCCTGATGATGTGACCCAAATATCTTACTTTGCTCACCACATTTAGTGCTTGGTCTGCCATACAAAAAGAAGGAAAATGTTGCTTCTGATCCTTGCTGGTTTTGGCAATTATGACAGCACTTCTTTTTTAGACTTAAATTTATACGGACCAGTGTGTCAGATTTAGGGAGATCTGTTAGCAGAATATGGCAGAAATTGAATATAATGTTCAGAAGTATGTTTTCAGTAGTGCTACTACTATTATTACATCCACTGTCACTGTAACTATGATTGCATTTCTGTCTGTCTCTCACTCTCTCTCTCTCTTGCTCTCCCTCTCTCACCCAACCAGTCGAGGCAGATGGCCGCCCACCCAGAGCCTGGTTCAGCCTGAGGTTTCTGCCTGTTAAAAGAAGGTTTTTCCTCGCCACTGTCGCCAAGTTCTTACTCGTGAGGGAATTGTTGGGTCTCTGTAGATAAAGAGCTCGGCCTGTACCAGCTCTATATGGAAAGTGTCCTGAGACAACTTCCATTGTGATTTGGCACTATACAAATAAAATTGAATTGAATTGAATTGAATAGTGTATAATCACCTGAAAATAAGAAATGTTGTGTTTTCGTTACTTTAGAATGAGTTTCTATAACACATAAATATTGCAGTGTTATGTCTTCTATATTTACAATCTGTGCCTTGTATATTTTAACTGATTAACTGACTGTCAGGGGTTATTATGTATTCTTGAAGCCTATCTAAGAGAATTTGTTCTAATATTTAGAGGGTGTATTCAGTGTCTACCTTGGACTGTCCTGGCACAGTGTGCTGAGGTGGGGCACTGATGTCAGGGCATTTACACTCAGTGTTGAGGCAGGTAGCTGTGGTCAGGGGGTTCTCCACCTGTACGGTGGCCGAGGCCGTCTGACGAACAGCGGTCACCAGTTTTATGGTGGACAGGACGCCTGGAGATGTAGCCTCGAAGGTAACGAGGTAGAACAAGTACTCACCAGACACCACATTACGAAACGTCACCTGAGGAGAAGAGTTCAAGGGTGATATGACAACAAAGCCCCACATTAAATCCAGATGTGGTCACAGAAATGTGTGTGTGATCAAACCTTGGTGTTGTAATGCCCCTCTCTGTATGTGAAGAAAGACATCTTGTAGTCTCTCTTTGCCAAAGCAGGGACATCGATATATTCTAAACCCTTGAGTGACACTGCAGCATCCGGCTTGTCAGGTTTCAGCATCTCTATGAGCACACGGAACCTAAACACAAAGAAACACTCATGACTCCACTGTGCAACCGTCCTGACGGGGTTTGTGCATTTCTCCTCATTACATTTCACCAGTCATTCATATTCAGTATACAGGTGATGTTTTTAAACTGCAAGAGATTTTACTAAATTAAAGATCAAAGATCAAAATTTTCTCCACTCTTCACATGGGTGATGAAAAATTTTAAAACAAACTTATTCTGAAGGAGCATTGGGCATACACAGGAAGTACTGCAAAATGCTGTGAGTGGCAAGTGAAGTTTCACACGGTGAACACAGGGCTTTAATTCATGTAAATTCATTTAATTCATTCACAACTGTCCGGTCACTGTATTGTACCATTAAAAAAACATTAATGGTTTAAACCTGGGAATTAAAGCTGCTTCCTCGGTATCTCTATGATAATGTCTGAAATGACAATGTGGAAACAATATCACAATGTGAATGGGGTCTCTTGTAGTGATGAAACTACAGAGAATTATGAGTCTGCAGCTCCTCTCTGCTTTACTGAGCTTTATATTGAGTTTCAGTTCAATGTTCCATCAACAGTACTGTTTTTGTTCACTCTCGCTGCTCCAATTGTGCCATTTCAGGCTGCAGCAGGCAGCGGTGCTCACCAAAAAAGCTCAGTGTACACTAGCTACCCAGCACCAAACCAGCTGGTAAACACAGTGGAGCGCTTAGCAGCAAAAGAGCCAAATATTTCCCTTTGGCAGAGACCAAAAATACAGCTAAAAGGAGACATGGGGCTAGCAACATAACTCAAAATGAACGAATTGAAGTTCACCATATCAACTTAAACAGTGATGACATGACAATGTTGTGTTCACAACTTGTGTCCAGTCAGTTATTGCAGGTTTGATAATTATACTGGGATCATGATTTAAGATACTGATGAATTTAAGGTGTATATGTGTGTGTGTGTGTGTGTGTGTGTGTTTGTGTGTGTGTGTGTGTGTGTGTGTGTCTTTGTGTGTGCATGTTTCACCGTTGTTGCTTGGAGAGCCAGTTGTGCACAGGGAGTAACTGTGTGTGGTGAGTCTTGGCAGGCAGTTCGTGCACAATGGTGTCCTCTGCCTTGGGAGGCTCAGCAGTTCCCTGCAGGGAGTACAGCATACCTGTCCCATCAGGGAAGGAGAAAAAGACTGATCCCTGAGGAAATAAGAAGAGATATAACAAGTTAATGTCTGAGATTGAGTTAATATCACAGCTGTTTGTTTTGTTATCTAGAATGCACTGCGCTGCACTGAATATGCACAATGAAGGCTACAGATGTATAAATAACTGATTGTGTGCAAATGTTGGGGCTCCTCTACCAGGTGTTTCTTTCCATCAGCAGTCATGGTCAGAGGCTGGTAGGTGATCTCATACAGCTTGTTTTGGTGGGGTTCAAGGATCACAGAGGGTGCAGCGCTCCACTGCTCGCCCTCTATGACAGGTCTGATGCTGCAGTGCTGGTTTGTGGGATTGAACACGGGCAGAGTCTGGATGTGGGAGCCGCGTACTGGGCAAACAAAATTCACCACCTGCAGACACGAGATCAGAGGAAGAATTATTAAGCAAAAGAAAAAGTGCAGTATTAATCAGCTTCCACTTATTCTTAATACAGTAGAATGTGACACACTTTCTAAATCCTTTTATGGCTAAAGCCATTAGTGAATAATCTGCTAAATGAAACTGACTGAAAGTTTGTCCAAAGTGCATTATTTCCCTTCTTGTTCATCAGATACAAAACCCAAAATGAGCAATTGTTCCAATGTGTACTGTAGATTTTGTTCCTTCACTACACAACACTGTGTTTAGAAGTGCATCATCAGTCAAACCTCTGAGCTCGTGGAGGCTATGATGCAGGAGCCTGTCACAGTGAGGGTAACAGGTGAGGAGGAGCCCTCCACACAGCAAGACAGGTTCTCATATCTTGTGTCATTGCTCAGTTCCACAGGAGCAAAAGTCACTTCAAAAGGAACCTCCATGCCTGGACAGACATAACCTTTAGCTGGTCTGATGGACAACTCTGGAGGAAAATTCTTTGTTTTCCACTGGAATCTGGGTAGACAGATAAATAAAAAAACAACAACAACAAGATGTAAATTCTACCACAATGAGCTGCGAATCCCAAAAGAAAAACAAACATGAGTGCAGCAAAATATTTATGTTATCATGGCACCAGAGCTAAAGAACGCTGATAAAGTCAGTCTGCTGAGTCTTTGGTGTCATAGACTCTATAAAAAAGGGGTGACTCTATAAAGTCTAGCTTGATTGGTGCATCTGCACGAATGGACACTTATGTTTCTGAGCCTCTGCTGTGATATGTTTGTGTGAGGGTTTTATCTCAGATAACTGCTACCAGTACTATTGAATCACCTGGCACCAATGTCTCCAGTGTTCATCAGGACAATCCTCTTCCTGGCCTGGCAGCGCTGGACAACAGCTCCAAAGGAAAGGTGGTCCTGGTCAAGCTGGACCTCCACACCCTGACAGTTCAAATCAGAAGCTTCAATCAGAGCTAGTGGTTAACATGACTTGATCCAACATATAATTCAGATAAACTTTGCATCATTCATCTGACTGTACCATAAACAAATACAGTGAGCACCTGTTTTTTTATGAACATCTAGCAGATTTGTACATGAAGCCAATTCTGAAAATAGTTACGAGTACAGCAGCAAACTGCCGCCAGAACAACATTTCATGCTTGTCAAGCAAATACATCAAGCATTATATCAGCTTTGGAAAATGAAATTTACTTCACAGCCTACCTGGCAGCAGCCTTGGATGGACAGCAGGGGGTGTAACAGGCCTGCAAACTCCGCCTGCAGCTCAGCACTGAAGGGAGGAATGTGCTGACAAGGTGAGAACTGGATGTCAACGTTACATGAACCACCACTGGCTTTCAGGCTCAGTTCACCTGCTGGACTGAATGACAGATCCTGGAGGTGGAGGTGGGGGTGGAGAAGAGAGGATGATATTAAATGTTGCTTGTTTGTCAGTGGAAGTGTATTACTCATGTTGTGGGGACATAAATCTGTTTCCACAGTCACATTGTGGGGACTCGCCTTCCTTCTTGGGACAAAACACAAGTCCCCATAACATAAATCATTAAATTTTAGGGTGAAGACTTGGGTTAGGATCAGTCAGGAGAAGCTAATGCTTAGGTTAAGATTAGGGTTAGGCAACTCATGGAAACACAGCTATGTGCATGCGTGTGTGTTGTCCTCTCTACCCTTGGGTCCATTACTGTGGTTGTGTTGAGCTGCAGGGAAAAGGAAAGATCCAAAGGGCTGCGGTTGACCAGAACCACTTGCTTCTTCACCTTCTGACCCAACATCAGAGATCCCAGTTTCACTTTCCTCTGCCTGGGATCCTCCACCTCCAGCTAGAGCAGAACGATACATACACGGGAAATTTAGAATAAATACATCAGTGTATGATACAATCCTAAGGTATAACCCTCAGAAGCTTTAACAATGTAACCTCACCTTCATCTCAATGCCTTGCCCCAGTATGTCCACATGTTTCCTGATACAGCTGTTTAAGATGAAGGAGAGTTTTTCATGGTAACGACATGCCTCACGAGGATAGAAGTTGACTGGTACCTCCATCACAGTACCGGGGGACAAGATATCTGGTTGGAAGTCTATCTCTAAGTAAGGGCTGTTCATGAACTGGCACTGGACACTGGGGAGGGGGAAGTAGATTGCAGAAGATTTTCAAATCAGAGTTCAGTCTGAGGGGAATAAAAACATTTCTTTTTGCAGTGAACACCTTTAATTCATGGAGAGTTAACTGACATGGAGAAAAACAGCCACACCAAAGTACCTGATGTCCCTTTCGCCTTTGTTGCTGATCACTAGAGTCTGGGAGGCCGGCACCATGCCAGGATGGTACAGGAAGCGCTTGCCAAAATTGAACTTGGTGAAGGAAAATTCAAGGCTTGGTGCTACAGCCCTGCCTTGAATGGGAAAGGTAAATGTTGGCCCGTGTTTTACCTGACAAGAGGCAACAAAAGGGAGAAATACAGGAGAGAGAGGATGTTACATCAGAACATAATTTGATCTGTGCCACCTCCTGTCTCCCTCTGAGCCTCTCTCTTTCCCTCTCCCTGTGGTGTGTGGTTGCCTCAGTGGAGACAGGTTTGCCAGAGTCTAAGGAGAGCCTCTCCAGCTGTATCCCACCCTGTAATCAAGACTCTTACACTGACTCAACTCTGCAACATCCACCCTGCCAGATAGTAGCGCCTGCTCACTTAGTCTGCATTTCCAGCCCCTCTTTCTAGTTTACGTTTGCTTGTTGCCTGTTACCTGCAACTAACCCTATTTCTCATCTCCCTGCAGTTCTGTCTGCTCTGCTCTGGTCTCTGTCTGCTGCCCCGGCATCTCGTCTGCCCTGCTCCCCTTCCTCGAACTTCAGTTCAACATTTCATGTGTCTCTCTTTTATGTCTTTTTTATATTAAATGATGTAGTTGCTTTTAAGGTTTATGAACAGTACAGTAAAGATCTCGAACAAACCGGCTTGCAATCTTTGTATTTGTATATAAGAATGATGATGAAAAGCAGATTTAGTTAAGTAAATTTGAGTAGACAATTATTTTTACAACATTACTTCCACATCAACTTACAAAGAATAGCATAGATTAAGGAAAAATGTTTTTTTCTTGTCATTCCAAGGCCAAATGAGCTTGTTGATCCTTTGAAGCACTGTTACTCCTGTAAAAACCCTCAGAAAACTTGAGGACAGATCAGCATCTCACCTTGATACTCAGTCTGATGTCCTGAAGGTTACAGGGGCTCTGGGGACAAAAGAAGAGTGATGACTGCAGCTTCCTCCCAACCTCAATCGTAGCATTTTGTGGTTCTGCTTCCAAGTGTTGCAGCAGCTCGCTGGATCCTGTTAGGTCAAAGTTCACTTCCAGGCTGACTCTTGCCAGATTGGACACCAGGAAATTAAAGATGGATTGCTCTGAAATCTCCACCTACAAATAGTTTATATAGAGACACATGCAGGAAGGTGATGTCATGTTTGAACATCACATGTAAAGGACTGCAATCATGCGTGTGAGCATTAGTGCCTGTGTGCTCACCTTTCCAAAGTCCAGAGTGTGTTGGTGATTCGGGCTGATCTCTCTGAGGCCTCCACCTGTCTCCTCAATTTGAACAGTAGTGTTCATGGTGAAACAATCGGCCTTAACTGTGAGTGCAAGTGACTCTGACTTCCTCTTCACCCTCAGAATCAATCTGAAGCTCACATCGCCCTCACAGCACGGTGTGAAGGACACTGATAATGGCAACCTGCACCAGAGAGTTCACAATAATTACAGATGCATCACTCTCCATGACTGTCTACAAGGATGTTATGATTGAGTTGTACCAAAGTTAATTATCAGCAAGCAACATACAACTTCCTCACAAAGCTATGTTAGCCATTTTAATTACCTCATGCCAGATGTATAATACATCATGTGAGTGATTGTGTTTTATAAAAAAATGGACACTGACACGTTTTTTAACCTGTATGTTATATTATAGTGTCACTAACCTGTCTTTGGGTGCCACTGTGCCGCTCATGGGCTGCACAATGAGGCTGGACTGCTGGTCATTAGAGAGAAGAGATGACTTCATGACAGAGAAGTGGAAGGACTCCTCCTCTCCATTCACCAGATCCACTATCTGTTCCACTTTGCGACCTGTGCAGGTACACACACGCACGCACACACACGCACGCACACACACACACACACACACACACACACACACACACACATGCACAGACATACAGGATATGAATCTCTGTTATAGGAGGCTTGTGTTTAATTTGTTATCTACAATAGATTTGTAATGTGAAAGTTTTGGTGTTATTTATAAAAGGGAAAGGTTTAGCTTTCATCAGAGGGCTTTTTGTTGGAGGGCCAAATTTGCACAGGTAGGAAGGAGTCAGGTCTTATATTGCAAAACACAGTCTTATTGTCCATATTTTTATGTCATTGTTTATGTGACCACAATCATTTCTTACCGACAAGCAGTTCTCTAAAGTCAAGGTGAGGTCTGTCGAGATAGACAAGTGGTTCTCTACTGGTGCCCACACACAGGAAGGGGACAGACAGTGACAGAGTCTCAATCACAAAGCTCCAGAATGACTCCACCACTTCCAGCTGCTCAGCTACATATTCAAAACACACCTGCACACACAAACATACACACACCGACACACAAAGAAGACCACGGGATTACAAACGGCACATCATTTTCCATGAAAAACAGAGCTTATGCAAATATCTGAAAAGAAAAAATAAAAGGGGAAAGTTAAAGTGATGAACAAATTAAAACACATTAGACCAGATGAGTTGAGCTAGAAATTAATAAGACTGTGATAGAACAAGATTAAAATGGTATTAGATTAAATGGGAGGAGTGATATTAGATTTGTTGTGATAAAGTAGGGCATGGGGAAACTGAAACAGTAATGAAATGGAAGACCAGAAGTGAGACTGAGGAAAGAGATTGAGATTAAATGATGTGCAATGAAATGAAGAAGGATGGGACAAAATGAATCAGTTGACTAAGGCCAGGATCAGACTACACAAGGCTGCATCACACACCAGGCTTCTGTCGCCATAATTGACAGTGCTTCACCTGCCTCCCAGATGACATCTGAACCTGTGCGTGATTGTGAAATAAGACGTGCTGTGTTTAGTCAGGGTCATACATGTAGTCTTTGCAGTCACCCGACCAACACACGGCAAGACTTTCTAGTACTGTGATCGTTAGATCTGACACGGTGACCATCATCAAAGACAAAAAAATCATGCAGTCTGATCCCAGCATAACTGTAGCTGAAGAAAACTAGAAAACAAATGTTCCATCCTTACTTCTACTTTCTTCCCAGGCAGGATGGTACCACATGGGGTGAGGCAGCTGAATGGGCTGCCACCTGCATCTTCACACCTCCACTTGAATGAGTAGGGTTTACTGGTTGGGTTCATCACACTAAAACACCTGTGGAGTAAACCAAGAACACACAAGCATATTCAAAGAGTTAAACTGATAGAGATTAAAAGCTCTCTCCTCTCTCTCTCTCTGTCTGCTACCTTGTTGATGGCACAGACAAGCCAACAGCGTTGAACTCTATGACCCTGGTGTTAGGGTCCACAGGGCCTCTGAATTGAGGGTTGCGGCGGATCCCACTGATATAGTCTGAGTCCTCCAAGTCAAAGTGACAGTGTGGCAACAGGCTGCGGCCACACACTGAGATACAGGGAGCCTGATCCCCATCCTGCAAGTTGGGAATGCTGAAAGATAAGTAGACACATACAAAGAGAAAAAATAAGATAAGTCTTTGTCATTATTCTTGTGAAGACAGCCATTCACTTCCTTACAGTCAACCTGTCCTTTGCCATATTTCCAGGGGTGTATCAAAGAGGTAAAGAGAGCTACAATTTCATTCCCCCTTTCAACTGTAACAATTTTCAGTATGGCTGAAGTTGAAGAGCTCCGATCACAGACCATTCACTTGTTCACTGTAATATAACTCAGCTAACTCTTTGTTCTTAACATTTTACTGTACCTGCAGAACAGCCTGCCCTGAAACTGGCCCACCTCCAGAGGTGAAAATCGAATGCTAAAATTCTGCATTTCACCAGGCTCTATAGCCCCTATGTTGGGCTCAATGTTGATAGGAGGAAGTTCAGGACTCTTCATCAGAAGAGACATCATGCTGGCCAGAGAGCTAGCAGGACGGGCTTCAGTTAATACTCCTGCTGACCTGCTGCCTTGCTGAGAGGCAAAGGTCTCATCTGTTACAGACAACACATATTCACATTAACACACGATTTCAAAACGAGCTCAAAGGCAAATCGGTTTACCAAATTCAGACTTGGAACATAATGGCACAGCAAGAACAGCTGATGCTGATATTTAGGGTCAGGTTTACCTCATTACATACAGTAATATTAAAGTAATATCATATGCACATATACACAGCATATACGATATATACCTCTTTGGTCCTGATTGACACTGTTGTTGCCTGGATCCATGAGGACTTGTAAGGAGAATTGCAGTTTGACACTGCCCTGATTCACAATCTGCCATCTGCATACACAGAGACACACACACATGCACACACTCAAATAATATAAACAATATCTTATAACATGTAAACATGTTTTTAATGTTATTAGTGCTTTACTGAACACTATTGTGACCACTGTGATGGAGGGTCAGAAAGATGTGTATTGTGATGGCAGGAAGCTGAAAATGAAAAATCTTTTTGGAGTATTACTGGCTGCAGAGTTAGTTTTGATTTAATGAAACAGAATATTGTACAAAAACTTACTGGTGGTGACTGGTTTGATAAAGCATGGTATCTTTGAAGTGGATGGTGTTGGTGTTGCAGCTGAACTTCACATAGTCACAAACTGTGCTGACACGCAATTCCAACTCCCAGTGGGAGCCCTCTACCACAGAGCAGCAAGGCTCAGGATCTGTCTTTATCACCTGCATGCAAACATGTACATGTTTGCTCAACTATAATTGTAAACTGGTAATTCTCTTGCAAACATCTCTGTCACATCACAGTCAACATGCTTACCTTATTCTTCCCATGCTGCTGTGGTGAAGCCTGACTGAATGAACTCAGCCGCTGCACCATCCTCTGTTGGTCGTCCCAGTCAGCCACCTGCTCTAGTGGCTGCTGAAACTCCACCTCACAAAGCTTGCATGTCATTGGCTGGCTGGCCAGAGTCACTGGCTGGTTGGAGCAAAAAGTGACAGTCACTTCCTTAGAGCAACCAGCATGAAGGTGTCCCACCTGTAAGAAGAAATCAGATTCATTTTGATCACATACAACCACGTATCATCTTAAGCAAAAGTCATCATAGTTTCAGACACCCGCATTCTTTCCTTCAATGCTTTACCTGTGGTGAAAAGCAGACATGGGGTCCGGCAGGAGGCCACTCAAACCTCACCACCTGGCTGCTGCTGCGGTTGGTCATGGTGAAACTCTCTTGATAGGGACGATCTACATGGCAGTCACCAAAATTCAGCACTTCATAATTGCCTATGAGAAAGAAACAGAACTTCTAGAACAATCCAGGATACGAAACAAGCTCCCATGTTACTAAATCACAACACTTACAGCCTTTTTCAGTGCACATCAGGGAGTGACTGATACTGGCTGATTAATATGCCTGCTTTACACCTCTTCCTTTCGTCCCATCACAGGAGGAGTTTCCTGTCTTCCTCTCTTCTCTTACCTTCCTCATCATCTTCCTGGTCTATTTCCTGCAATGACCTGCTGATGTTGTCAAGAGAGACGATGTCCTGGTAAGCCTCTCCAGTCACTCTAATTATGGTACTGCTGTACTGGTTGTCCTCCACCTGCAGTGACATCTTAGCCTTGACACTCAGGGGCTTGTCAGAGCAGAAGCTCACCTCAAATTCCACCTGTGTGTTAACACTCACGCTCAGGGTGGCTCTGTGCACCAACTCTTGCTCTGTGGAGGAAGGAGAAGTATCATCAACAAGAGATATAGAGAGCTGTTGGTGAGCTTATAGAATTATTCACTTTGAGAGCAAAACAACAGTAACACTGACAATGTTATAGGAGTGCAATGCTAAATAGGCATTAGCATTCATGTGTTCAGTACTATTACTAAGAAAGAATAGCTCTAAATATAATGATACAACTGCACTACTATTAGAGAAAGATGAAAATTTAATCTGGGATGCAATCACAGTTGCCATCAGTCTGTTGAAGTCTGCTAGGGTTCAGTAAACCTAGAAATTAGTGTGAACAATGCGACTGGGCCAGAGTCTACGAGTGGATGCTGAGGTAGCACACGTACTGATGAAATTTTAAAATACTGCGCAGCAGCATTAATGACAGGAGTACTGTTAGGGAACAAGAGCATAGGCACACCAAAATAAACAGTACACTGACATCTTTTGTAAAAGCACCTTTGGATTTGTGTGTGTGTATCTTAATTCCTTTGTGCAAATTACTACTACTACTACTAATTTAAGTGAAGAGGAGATGCATTCTACTGTAGACAGTTTAACAAGTGATAATTGTACCTGAATCAGTGGTGCCCTCAAGACGAGTGGAGTGGATGGAGCTGCAAGTGTTGCCAGGAGCAGCTTTGAGGGTGAACACACCATGTTTATCTAGGATGTCAATCTGGACCTACACAACACAGAGAGCCACAAAGCACCTTTATTGACGAGAACCAACCTTATCTAGTGTATTATGTTCAGGTGACCATTGTAAATACAGGTGACTTGGGTTCTCTTGTAATTATATATATACATACACACACACACACACACACACACACACAAATATATATATATATATGTATGTATGTATGTATGTAGTATGTAGTATTGCTTAAAATAATTTAATAATAATTTCAATAAAAGACAAAGGAATATGTCCCCTCTGACCTGAGCTGGCACATTTCCATCATTTAGCAGCACTAGGGGCAGGGTATGTCTGCGCCCTACTAATACCCGTCTGAAGTGCAGCACTGGACTTCCTCCACTGTTCCTCAGAGCTGGACGCACCACACACACACTGGGCAGATTGCCCTCTCCCATTAGGTTAAACTCCAGCTCCTTGCTCTTAAGTGTGGGTGTCATTCTGGATCAGCCAAACAAAAGAGTTGTGGGCATCGGTCAGCAAGGCAAAGGAAGGGATGATACTACAGTATGCTACTATTATACTCACAGTAGCAGTAGTAGAAATAAATGGACACACAAGCAGTAAGAGAACACTAAAGATGCACACACAATCATGCACTCATATACCTGTTAGTCCCCTCTATTGTGGCCTCAAACACAGCACTATAGAGCTGCATCGTCAGGGGTGTGAAGGTGACCACAGCGAATGAGTGTGACTGGCTGGGAATGCTCAGTGTTGTGGCAGACAAGTCAAAAACGTCCACGTTACGGGACGTCTGCAAAGAAGTACAGGATATGTTAACTAACTACTGCTAACTACCATGTACCAGAATCAGTGAGACTGCTGTAAGCATTTATCCATGTTTTGACATGTCTTACCTTAGTGCCAACATATTTGATGGCCAGGTTGAGCACACAGGGCACTTTGCTGTTGTTGGTGAGTTTGAAGCGGGCCTGAGCAGTTTGCCCGACCAGGACTTTGTTGAAAATAAACTTGTTCTCTTCACGGACGTAAATGCCTTCAGCATTGCAAAACTGCTCAGAGAGGAGCTGACTGCTGTTCTGGCACAGATGGTGTTCTTCGAAGATGGAGGTCATATCTAACGCAATGCCTGGGAACCCACATCGAAAAAAACACCATCAGTTTCAGTATTATTCAGAGGAAAAGTACTTGATGAACCACAACCCTTTTTGTCGGCAGACGCTCTAAATGTTTACACAATCTATGCTTTTGTGATCATTAGGATGAAAAATATCTTACTGATGAAAATGACCATGATAATGTGAGTTTCAAACCCATATTCTTACATGGCACAGAAACAGAAACCACAATCCCTGTTTTTCCTGAATCCCAACACGTTGTGCCCATCTTAGTGGTCTCCGGAGAATCCATACATATGACATGTAGGGAACTGAACCACAGCTTTGGTCAGGTTTATCCATCAGATAAGACAGATTTAGATCATGCAGTTCTCACCTGGCTTGCAGACTTCAGCCAGCAGACTGTATGGTATGCCATCAGGCTGGTCTGAGGGGTCACGGTCAATGATGTTGATGAGCAGACCCTGTTTCCAGTTGCCCAGCTGTTCAGCTGCACAATTCACCGTCACCACCTGCTGAGATCCTGGCTGCAGACTCCCTATGCAGGGAGACACTGAGAACACCCCCATGGTGAGGCGAATCTGGACAGACACAGGAAGGATCAGAGAGGTATAGATGAGAATACTGGGGAATCCAGTCAGGAGCCACCTTCAACTTGATTCAAATATGCATGAATTTTCCACAATGACAAAAATCCCCAAAATACAAAAGAACACATGGTGGGATTTAACAAGTATATCATGCTTTTTCAGTGTGAGAAAATGTTTAACACTTTCCTGTGGGCTCTCATCCACTATTAGAAAGACAAATATGGAGAGGACTGCCCAAACAAATCAAAAACGTCATCAAATTATTGTTGTCATCTCCACTAGCAGTCTCTCACCTGTGTAATTTTTGTGTCTTTCTGGAGAGACTCACGTCTCACTTTGCTATCATCAGTGGCCCTCCCTGAATGGCTGTCTTGAGAAGCCTTCTTACATGGACCCCTAAGACCAGCACACAGGGACACAAAGCACAACTTAAAACATCTTTAAGCAAACTGATGCTGTGACGGATTCTCATCATGTCAGGCAGCAGCTGAGACCTCTGACAGTTGACAGTGTTAGTGGTGGAGGTGGACAATAAATTGCGTTCTCTGGTATTGAATGCATGCAAACAAAAGTATGTACATTCTGGGAGTCATAACTCATCAGATTAATACATGTTGGGAACTTGGGATCAATTTTTTTGTTTTAACAATGCTTGTTATTACATTTGCAATTTTTCAGAGCTCGTTAAATTATTCCTAGCACTACAACCTCAACTTGAAACATAATGGCTACAAGCTAAATTGAATATCTTTTTCAAGCTTAATTGTAATCCATGCACAATATGTTATGTTGTTACACAATAATACTGCACTTAATGAGCAATTTAAAGGAGTCCCAGAGAGATATTATGTCTTATTTTCAGGCCACATTAGTTTTTAGTACTTGTTAGTTTTTGCTATTAAAAGTAAGGTCCTTCATAAATAGTTTAAGTTTCATTTTGTATCCAAGATTAGTTCTATTTACTTTTTAAGATCCTCTTAGCACCCCTGTAGATTTAGACTAGCCAGTAATATATGTTAGAAGTCTCCTTGGTAGTCACAACCCGTCCAACATAATCCTGAAGATCTTCCATATCGAGCCATTATGGCTGCAGCTCTGAAATAGCTGCTTTTGACCTTCCAGTCAAACTCCCTCCATATTGGCCTATTTGTTGCTTTATGAACAGACAAGCTTTTTCAGACTTCACCACGTTCCATCCCAGTTCCCACCATTTTTTTTTCTTCACATCTTATAAAAGGCCCCTAGATATTAGAGGGTTCCCTTTCTCATTCCTCATCTTTCTGAACATAATGTCTGTCTGAACTGCACAATGATCTCGGGCAGGTCAAGAACTTAAATGAGTTGTTGGAACAGTTTCAATAATTGTCTATCGAATAACTGGCCAATATACATGAGCCCCATGTCTGTCCATTTCTTAAAGCCAATATCAGTGCTGGACAGATGAACGTCTGGATTTATTGCAATTGTGGCAACTCTTCTTAGGTTCTTCACTAACTTCCTGCTGTGTTATTGTTTTGTCACATCATTGCTTTTGTTTCTAATTTGTTTCACTCTCACATCAAAGGACTTCATCATAAAAGCTGCATGGTCCTTCCTGACAAGGCAACAACAGTTTGCAAGGATTGGCAGCACAATTCTGCTTATTATCACATACGTCAACAGACATGGTTCATCAACAAGCAAAGAATACCTGCGCTGAGCTACTACTTTTGTGTTTCTGTGTCCACATTTGTGTGTGTGTGTGTTCTGTTCTCCTACCCTGGCCTCCCTGGTGGAGCAGGGTCCGTGATCATGCGGCAGATGGTGAAACGGGTCTCAAAGACTCCATTGTTCTCAATAACGAAGCTTTGGCTTTTCTTGCAGCCGTAGACCAGTGGACCAAAGTTGATGTCACATGCAGGTGTGATCCTGTACCTAAAAGAGATTCACTAAGCAATTCACAATTTGTGCTTCTGCTGATTCTCAGAGTTACCCTCATCAACTAAATGAAGCTTGCAGATTGATGAGGTGGTAAATGATACATTCTGAAACATGTACTAACTGTTGACTGTGGAGTCAAATGGTATGCAAACAAGAAAAGATAATCATCCAACAGAATTCAAAAACAAAGTTTAGTGAGGGCTATAACAACCTAAATCTATAAGTATTATATAAAAGAGAATCAAGAATCAATCATGAATCAAGGCCTAACCTGGAGAAGACGGACTTGACTGAAACCTTGATGGCTAAGGTAGCAATGTCTCCTCCATTCCCAATGTTGGGTTCAATCACCTGCAGAAGAGAAATCCAAGTCTTAACTTGAATGCGTTCTCCAGCATCCAGTAAATCATGAGAAGCTTTGATACAGTTTATAGCTGTTAAATCACCTCATTCCAGGAAGTTGTTATTTTGGGCTTAACAAGAAAATCTGTTCAAGCTGCACTTGAATAGGTACATTGACAAATTCAGGATATAACTGCTTTTTAGATAAATGTTCAAATTTAAAGCACATTCCTGTAACTAAAGTAAGAAAGTTATGCTGTCATGACTCAGCTGGTGTCTTCTATCTCATATGAACAAATAACAAATTGGGGGAAACAAATTGGGATCACAAGGAGAGAGATGGGTATGACATGCAACAAAGCACCCAGGCTTAAATCAGTCCAAGGATGTTGCGATTATATGGAATGCACCTTAAACTACGAGGTAACCAGGACAAGCCATGCATGTGTAATTCTGTTAAACTAGGATATTGAGTTAAGATACAACACAGTTAGTGATCTATTAGAAGTGCATACTAAAACTGCTTTCCTTTAGCCAGCAAAAGGCGGTGTGGAGGGCACGCTTTTTTATAATGAAGTAAAATCAAATCATAATCAAATCAAGTTTACCAAAAATAACAAAAATCAGCTAACAAGGTTAGAAATTCCTTTTCAGTCCCACTATGACTTGAACATATAGTTGAACCTTCAGCTTGGATCATTAAATCAGTGTTTGGTTCAGACCTGGCAAGACAGAATTGGTTGCTCTCTGATGAAGACTTCCATACTGGGTTTGCAGATTATGTGCACTGTTGTGGGCTTCTCGTGAGGCATTAGACTACCACTCTTGGGGGACACCATGAAAATGGAGCTGAGGTTTGGCTGGGTTGCCTCGGTCTGCTGCAATGCAAACCTTGTGGAGAGAAAAGAGTGCAAGTGAACAACTTTTACTAGCTTCATGGTGGGATAAGGCTCACTTGCAGTAATGCGGAATTCAGACTTATACTTTAATATCACAGCACACTGTCACATCAAAAACCAGCAGTTCAAACTCACTTGTAGGCTATTTCATATTTTCCTTGGTTCTTCATCCTCAGAGACAGTTTGGTCTCTTCAAAGACTTTGATGGTTCCAAAGTCCAGAGAGCCATCTGCCAAGCAAACATGGGTATATAGTATATTATATTCAACTATCGTGACCTGCAGCTCTGTCACACAGTAGTTAACACAGTAACCTCACAGCAAGAAGTCAGTCAGTATTACATGTCTCTCACTAGAATTAAAACTCACGCAAAGTTGGAGAAGACCTGAATTAACCTTTACATAAATGAAATGTTTGAAAGTTCTGCTGGTTTCTACCTGGTAAGATTTCCAGAGCTATATCATAAGCTTCAACGGTGACCTGAATGTTTTCCGTGTGCAAGATACCTAGAATCTTCTCCACATCGGATACCTGAAACAAAACACACAGCACATTCTGTTCATACATACATGCACATATGTGAAATAGCCACTTTGATACATATCACCTTACAGATCTGCATAGGCCCTGCCCATTTCCATCTGACTCTTCCACATCTTAGAATCATCCTTGACATTTGAAGGCGCTTTTGACTGGCTGACTACATCGGCATTGGAACAGCTCTCCTATACTGACCTTACATCACATTCATTTCAGCATATGTACTTCTACAGTTTCCTCTACCTCCAGACGTAGGATCTTCTTAATGTGGAGTGGTTTCTTGGCCCTGAAGTGCAAGCTCAAAGGGAAAGAGGAGTTAGGTGAGACAATGCCCTGATCCTGTGGCACACTGAACTCATCACCCAACTCCTCCACACCCTGCAGTCTCCAGGATACCGGCAGTGCTGTCTTATTATGTAGCATCACACTACGGCTGTCCCGCCTAGAGAGAAGGATGGAAGAAGGTAGGCTGAGTGAAGAAATGGCAGAAGGATAGGTGACAATCGCTGTAGTTGACGTACAATATTTTCACTTTATCATGTTGCTCCACTCCTTAGAGGAGGTTCATTGCGCTTTGTGAAAAACCCTTGTCAAGCCATTGTAGAAAAACAACTTGTCTTCCCTGATTTACTACTCTATATTTTGGTACCTGTGCAGCAAAATCCTGTCAAAGTGCAAATGCTTGCTTTCCAGCTTGAGCTCTGGCCGAACTCCCCAGCAGGAGAGGTTGATGATGACAAGCTCTGGATTGTCCTTGATATGGCAAATAACACTGTCCTTCATATGCCCCTGCTTTGTTGGGTAGGCCCACACTGTCAACTCCTAGCAGGACAGAAAAATATTCACATGTACCAAAATATTCTCAATCTGATATTTCTGTTTTGGCCACACATTGTCAGTGATCTGAATGAGAGGTAAGACCCATGTTTATAGACAGTGCAGGTACCTGCTTCTGGTCAGGATTGAGAGTCATGGCTGGGGGGTCCAACAGATATGTGGTGGCCTGGGTATCATGCTGGAAATGGAACTCAACCTCAGCCTCCAGACCTGAATTGTTATGGATCACCAGCCTCTCTGTGTTCTCTGGGTACCTGTTTTCCTTGTATCTACAGAAACACAGACATATGTCAATATGGAAATACAGAGGCAAAGACTGATGAAAACACACTAAGGCATTCACTGCCATCACTCTGCTTCTCACCTGTCTCTGGTCTTGCCACAGAGTAACGGTCCGAACTCAAAGTATCCAGGTTTGATAACGTAAGTCTTCTGGATCCCTTCTTCCATTTGTGGTACCTTCTTACTGAGGGAAAAAAGAGTTCTGGGGAAACCAAATACGAAACAATTAAGTCCAGTTGAACTCACACTTAGTCACTGTTTGCAGTCAAAAGTCAATTTGTTTAAATACATCATGAATGTCTTTTATGATGAATAGGTTTTTGTTCTTAAGAGAAAGATAAAAAGGATCATGTCGCAGTAACTACAAACTTGTGCTGCAGCCTACAAGCCACGACCACACACTGTGTTGTTAGTGGTATTGAAGAAAAAGAGCCTCACCAGCATCTAAACAGAAGAAGCTGTTTAATGTGCTACAGCTCAGCAGTTAATTAGCTATCTAGCCTGTAAACGTTAGCAGCGCACTTATCTCCGGTGAAAGTTTCTTTGGTGGCTACATGCTGAGGTGCAGGACAAAATGTGTGAGCTTACATTTGTAGGTTAGATAAGAAGGAAACTTTAGCAGGGAAGCTAATGTAGTTGTTCAAAGTCTGTGGCTCCTGTGTTGTGTAGCAGGCTGCTGTCTGCCTCCGTGTGACTGTTCTGCCTTTGACAGAACGCTGATGTTACTGCTTTAAGCAAAGGTGTAATCTTAAATTTCTCATCAGTGGCCTCATTAAAATTATACTGTATATTGAGCATGTATTTTTCAGCTGTAATAACCCCTCCTTTCCCTTGATTCTCCTTTCTTTAAAATTTATATGACTGAACTACGTTATTAACCAATGCTGACTGACTTGTAGTCTTTGCAGATGGAGGGGTAGGTGCAGATTCCTCTGCAGGTGAGCTGGTAGTGTCTCTGGGTACCCAGCAGCTCAAAGTTGAAGGTCTGTTCAAACTTCCCTGGGGAGTCTGAGTAGAACCAGATCTTCAGAACCACCTCACCATTGGCTGGTACAACCCAGCGAAACGTTGTCAGGCTGCATACAAATACACGCACACACACATTAAGTACAATAAGAACAATAAAACAAAAAGAAAAAAAACAATGTATCCTTGTAGAGTCTGCTTCTGTGTGTTTTCCCTTGCCTCTGGTTGCGTTTCAGCTCTAAAGTTCCTTGGTGCTGGTCTTGCTGTGCTGCTTCGGTGCAGTCAGACATGGAGGAGTTGCGTAACAGTGTTCGTTTTTTACTCCTCTGACTCTCTCTACCCTTTTTATCCTGGTCCTTTCTGCGACTTTTGGAGGGTGTTGCCGCCGTTGCGTCTTCCTTTAGTGTGCAAAAAAACACACAAACACCATTTTGACTTTAAGATCTGTAGCTCTCATTTTTAAAATTTAGTTTGCTTTTGATTTGATGATTTTTAGAATCTAGTATCATACACCTGTTTGACCATGACAGGGATGAATGGGAGCTTGTATTTCATAGCAGGTAAATTCTAAATACAAATTATTCTTCAGTCCATTTATTCTCTTAATCCTGCTGCTTCTTTCCATAAAAGGATGACCATCACAGTGCTAAATTTGTACATCTGTGTGCTTTAGTGTGTATTCATGTGATGTAAAATTACCTTTACAACTGATGCTTGTGCATCTTCCTCTGGATCTTTCTTTTCCTCACCCTGTTGGTCCAGCCTCGAGGGAAGCAGAAAGGTGAAACAGTCACAGGTGAGGTTCCCGTTAGATTGCTGCCTGGTTTTGGGGAAAGGAACCATGGAGAAGGTGACGGGAGGAGGGATGGGTGGGCCATTGGGTCCCAACCCCAAATCATGTAACACCTAATGAGAGCAAAGGAGAGACAGACATGGATTAGTCAGTGATGATAAACTGATGAAAAAAGTGACAGGTTACATTTTAGGAAGACACATACAGTGAATTATACTAACCACAAAAACACAAACATCAGTGCAAAACATACCTCGTCCAGTGGAGGCAGAGTGCGACCTTTCAGCAGCTCTGTGGCACTTGGATAATCTTTCCCTGTTACATTCAGCACAATGTGAGGAATGATGTCCTGTGGAGACACTTTGTCTCCTGTCTTGCCTGCTTCAGCTCGTGCTGCCATCTGGCTGGGCATTGGAGACATGGCCTTGCTAATGCCTTTCTTGTTCCTCTTGCCAACAGGGGTCTGTGTACACAGATCGATGGATTAATTTGAATTCAATTTTAGCTGCCCAAATATTAATTACTGGTGATAAATTTTGTCTATGTTGACCATTTATGCAAATATGATAAAGTAATAACAGGTAATACTGGAGGTTTTCGAAATTGGCAAATATGGTTTAAGAATGTGTTCATAGGGAAATGTATCTACCGCTCACCCATTTAAATTTAATTTGGTTGTACAAACATGCAGCAATACTATGCATGCGTTTTTCCATAAAGTTTATGGTGAAAATAGACAGTTAATGACTTTAGGTACCAACTAAAATCCTGCCAAGAAGGTCCCTCTAAGTGTCTCTCTGGACAGCTTCCTGTAGCACAGTCAGTACTATTGCCTCTGATGGCGAGTCCCACAGGAAATGGTTTTGATGTGAATGATTCACTGCCATGGCTTCTGTCAGTGGTGATAAGCCCCACCCATAGTTCTGCCTTAAAGCTGTGATTGGACAGATGGTTATTTTGGCATGGATATATACATCTCTGTCTCCACTGCCAGCTTCTCATGATGACTACTGACAGTGCTTTGCAAGTAGTACTGGCAGGTAATGCTACCCTCTGCTGGACAAACTGAAATACAATGCACCTCTTCACTTGGTTTCCTATGTTGTGATATGATCAATTCTTAAATGCATAGAAAAAGGAATATAAAAAGGAATTCCAAATAACATTGTGTATTGTATTTTGTTTTCAGTTTTCACTGAAAGGTTTTCCAATGTTAATGAAAATGTGAGAGGTTTGGCCAATGCAAGGCAGCAGTTTAGGAGGTGATAAGGACCAAAAGCATAATTTTCCCAATTTACCAAGCAAGGCTAAGTTAATTATACAGAACACAGTCAGCAAACTCACCTGCTTCTCTGTTGTGGCATCCTCTGACACCAGTGCGGCCTCTTCACTAGGGAAGGGGACAAGCAATAAGCCATGGGCTCGGTCCCAGTGCTGCAGGATGTGCTCCACCTGTTCCTGGCTCTGCTCATACACACGGAACTGAGACTGCAGCTCATCCAGGCTGGACTGGATTGCAGAGCAAAAGCGGACAGTAGTAACAGCAAGAAGATTATAAATATGTCATTGCATTAAACAGTATCTGTGTGGTACTTTCATGGGATTTGTGTGGTTATTGTTCCAATGTTACGCTGTAGATGGATTTGACAGTTAACTGTTTCACATGTAACTGTGAATGTGATACTCTTGCTGAAATGTATGGCAGATGATGGCTCATTGTCCCTCTCTAAATGTTATCAAAGCACACTGAACGACTGTATTTGCACACTATTCAGTGCAAAGTTTGACAGTATGAACAATAGTGCTTTTCAAGAGCTGCACATATAATTGGAAGATAAATATATTGACTTACCCAGTGACACAAAACATGGTGCTGTCTCATTTTATTTGTGAATGCAGGAACCATTACAGCTATCATCATCTTAATAAAGAGTCTAGAAATAGAAAGTATTTGTAACGCACCATTTTTCTCTCCAGCTTGGCAGCAGGTTGAGGAGACTCTGCCTGTAATCCCCTGGTTTCACCTGTCTTCTCATGTGAATGATGAGCTTCTTTGCTTTGTTGAACTGCATTAACAAAGACAACCAACAATAATGCATGGTTTCATTTAAGGTAATATGTTGTCAGTTTTGCTAATCAGATTGATGACAGAATTGATTTCTCAGAGTACTTCGTTAGTTTTTTGTATTTCTATATGCCCTAATTGATCTAATGAAACACGTATCACTAATCTTGGGTTTCAAGGTGTGAGTAAAAGTGTTATTATCCTTTTTATAGTATGGCCTGAAGGTTTCTACGTTCTGCACTGAACCATGCTGTGATTCCTTACATCTGCTGGCACCTTCATTTAAATGATGTTGCTCTCTTGCATCCAGTAGTGACTCTTTGGAGATGTTGCAGGAAGACATTTGGCGTCCATCCAGGGCAACTGTTGACTAGATAAAAAGAACATTAAAGAATTAAAAATATAGTTCCTTACAAATTGAATCATGTTTAGAGGATTCGGTTCAAAGAGGAACCACTGAATGTCGTGTATATACAGACCTCCTTTCCTTCCGACAAGCCCTTCTTCCCTGGTACTTCTTTATTACTTCTTTCTTCTTCCCCATTTTTTATCTTCTTCAACTCTTTTTCTTTTTTTAAGCCCTTCATCTCTGCAGTTTCTGTACCCTGAGACCCAATAACAAACACACTTCATGTCAGGTATGAATGTAAAGTTCAGGATTGAGCGTCATTAGATTACGCACAGGATGGAAATCCACATATCTATAATTCCACTTGTAAATGGGTCCATTGAACAGTAACAGTTTACAGTGTCATTTTTGTACCAATGATTTACGTGTGCAGTATGTACTTGGGAATCTTAGGTCCCTACGTACCTATTCTATTATTACAGGCTACATGAGCATGACCATCCTCGAGAGCTGCACACCACACTTCATAAACAATTTTTGCTGGTGGTGAGTGTCAGCTGAGAGGAGCTGCTGTTGAGGGATGCCAGAGATGTTGTGTATAAATATTGCCTGTGGTTTTGTATTATGTCTGCTCAGTATCAGATGCAAATTAATACTGTTTGAAATTTGTTTTCCAGCAGAACAGATGTGCTGAGTTTGAAAGCCATGACATGACCTATAGCTCAATGTATCACATTTTAATTTTGTGCTCTTACTTGTAATAAAGTTTTTCAGTGACTGTAGACTTCGTACACAGTGAGAAGACATGAAAACGACAGGATCGGTCCACATAAACCTTTACATCCTGTTCCTTGTACAACCTACATGTATGCACCAGTACAAATTACTCTTTCGGTTGGAAAGAATTATGCTGTACGTTGTAGACTGTAAGCTGAAGTGTTACCCTTATATTTTAGAATGAGCTACAGTGAATTTGTAATGTGGGGTTAGATGCGTCACTGCCGTCGCTTTGCAGTAAACTTACCTTTTCTCTCTCCATCTTGTCTGTGGGTTGAGGAGACTCTGCATGTAATGCTGTGGTTTCTTCTGTCTGCTTTTGCAAATCATCAGCCTGCTGGCTATGATGCACTGCAGTAGTAAAGAGGACCATATGTCAGCAACTAACCAAGCAGATTACAGTCTCCTTTACTCATTTACTGTATATTATTCACATTTTCCTGGAGCAAAGATGTTAGAAAAATCATCAAAGTGTACCGTCATTTAAATTATGCTGCTCTCTTGCGTCCACCAGTGACTCTTTAGAGTTGTTACAGGAGGGCACCCTCTGCCCATTCAATGCATCTGTTGACTGGACAGGAAATGAAACAAATGAATCACACGGTCACAGACAGGATAACTAATGGGAGCTTGCCTGTTGTGGTTCACATATGATTGCATTCATAGAGGGTTGTTGGAATTGGATACATATACAGACCTGCTTTCCCTCCAGCAAACTCTTCTTTCTCAACACCTCTTTAGTGTCCTTCTTTCCACCCTTTTTGCTCTTCTTCTTCAACTCTTCTTCTCTCAGCCTCTTCATCTCCTGCTCGTGCCTCTTTTCTTCCTGCTCTTTCACTATTCTCTCAAGCTCCCTTACACACAGGCGCACACACATAAGTACACATTTACAGTTTCTCTTCAAACAAGTAATGTACACAACATGAAAAACAGGAGGGTTAAATGAACATCTTAACCAGGTATGCAGATGCATAGTCCGATCTGATACGTATTTTATAAATAAATATTTTGTTCCTTATGCATCAGGGTGGCATTCGGAACCACTGAATAGGTGAAAAGACTGAACTAATTTTCTCGTATTTAGAATTTACAAACGAATTCATGGGTGGTCCAGACCTGTTGCACCAGTCATCTGCTCACAGAAAGACAGATGAAAGCACTTATTTGACTTAAGAATCACAGAGCCTCAATTTGAATGAATTTGATACAGATACATTATGATACAGAAATCAATTACTGTAGAAGTAAATGTATCACAAAAACAAATATATAAGTAATTAACTGTTACCCCCTAACTATTTACTAACATCTTCGGATTTGCTGATTTTTGACAGCAGGACTGAAAGTATCCTTCTATAAAAAAATGTTCATGCCATCCACCAGTCAGTCAGTACCTGAGTTTCTTCTGTCGGAGCTTTTCTCTATATCGCTGGACAATACGCTCTTTCTCCTCCTCTGGCAGAGCGTCATACTTCTCCTCATCCAGCTCCTGCATCCACTGCTCCTCCCTGTCAGCTTTCTCTTTCTGCAGAGCCTCTAAAGAACACAGTCATAAGCATTACTAAATAGAAATAATACAATATCTTAGACGAGTTCTGTCCTTGTCACACTCTCTATGTATGTTGTGTGTGAGCTGGTGCTTTTTTTTTTACCCTCAGTTTCTCTTTGTGCTCTCTCCCGTGCCTTCAGGGCAGTGTAGGAGTCAGACAGGTTGACTACATAGATGCGTTTGCGGTTTTTCAGGGCCTTGAGAACAACTTGTAGCGTGCTTGCCACTGACTGAGTGTACACAGACTCCAGGCCACCAATCACTATGCCACAGTGACAATCGCTTAGCTGTTATCATGACAACAGCACCAACAGCAATGACAATGACAAGACAAAGACAGCAAACATGAGAAGACACAAGCGAAACTTTAGTGAAAGCGTTAGACATAATACATGTGTGACATCTGCCAGGTTATAAGTACAAATAGCTGAAAGTCTTTTTGATGTCTGTATGTAACATTTTAATCTAATTGTCTTTGAGTAGGTCTTATCTGCACTATATGTAAGGTCATGTGACATTGTGCTCTAGCAGTTATTTTGAAAGCATTTTGTTATCAGCCACACAATACACTACTACAACATACTGCATATTTACTACTGCCACCATCTTTCTACAGGGAAAAACAACGTATTAACTTACCTGAAATCTTTCCGCCAGGATATCAACCAGTAGCTGTTCTGGAAAGAGACTGCTGAGTGTGGTCGCATCTCCTCCCTGGAGCAAAACCACACCAATGGAATCAGTTTATCATATTTACTTTTATTACACCGTATTCACAATTTAATAGAATCCTTGTATACCCAGATTTAAAAGAGAGATTTTTTTTTG
The DNA here is from genome assembly GCF_051107435.1 of Chaetodon auriga. Classification (NCBI taxonomy): domain Eukaryota; kingdom Metazoa; phylum Chordata; class Actinopteri; order Chaetodontiformes; family Chaetodontidae; genus Chaetodon; species Chaetodon auriga. The sequence goes on along the minus strand of NC_135079.1, from coordinate 22,710,578 downwards.
CTTGTAAAGATGACGATGTATCCTGGACTACAATGGTTTAATTGTGCAACGTGACACTAAAACACACCAGAGACCCAGAGGACTTGAGAAAATGTACCAGGCAGAGGGCAAAGTGTGTGTTTTTAGTCTCCTGAGGAGCCGTGGAGTCATTTCTACTGCAACTGTCCTTGCTGGCATCCATGTTATCATGTGAAGCTGTAGTTGGAACTGATGCTTCAAGATGTGCTGCAGGTCCTGGTCCTGTGGTTTCTTTAACAGTTTGAGCTGCAAGCAAATGCATATATTTATTTTCACCTTCATTTACCAACTTAAATGGAACACTCTTCTGCAGTAGTGTCCTGTCTAACTGTAGAAGATGTATAATTCCCAATTACAAGCACAAGGCTGGTTAGTACAATCACAGACTTCTACTGTTGACTACTGAGCCGTGCCTGTGAAGTGGTTGGTGATGAGATGCCTTGTTCATTGGCACATTGTCAGTAGGTGAAGTAGTCACAAGCCACTTTTTCTGCAACTCCCCAAACAGATACACAAACCCAAAAAAACCCATATGAGACAGAACTGCGTTGCATGTACAGGATCTTGTGCTTACCAGCCTCCCCAGCCTTCTTCTCGACATACCGTGCAACAGCACAGTCATAGAGTTGCCTTGCAGTCAGGCTAACAGGTGAAGTGCCATTTATCAGTACATCTGTAACCACAGCATCCACACTCAGACACGCCCCTTTGTAATGACACGCCAGAGCAGCCGCTGTGCTGCTTTTACCTGGAAAAAGTGGAGGAACAGGACACACACAATTTTACACATACATACTCATCAATCCCAGCAAAGTGAGTGTTGCGATATGCTTTCTTGTACTCTTCAAAAATTTGATTGAAATATCAAGATATCTGCAAATGATGTGATTTCATTTTACTTGATCCACGATACAGACTGTATTGTAAATCAAATACAATGATATCATTTCACTACTTCACCTGTCAGTGGGGCTCCGTATACAATAATAGCAATGCCTCTGCGACTGCGTGCAGCCAGACCCTCAGGTGATAGGTCAACACACATGTGGCGGGCAATTGCTGTGGAGACGGGGGTCATCTCTAGCTGCCCCAGTCCCACACTGCTTCCCTCTTTGGTCATCTCTGAAATGACTGAAAGCACAAAAGACAAGCATTAGAGAGAAGGCCATGAGTTCAAAGTTCTGTTCTGGTACAAAAAAAAGTAAATTGAAGCTGAAGTTAATCTTGAAACACAGCAGCTGTGGGAATTATGGTGACTTGCACTCACATTTCATAAGCAGGCTAAGTTCTGCTTCTGAAATTGTTAAGACTCACGTAATTCAACTGGTTTCGTGCTCATAGTGTGCACTTCTTCCTCTTTGCTGTCTGGCAGACGGCCATCATTTTGTCTTGACCTTTTTTCTTCCTCATGTGTGTCATCCATCTCAGCTTGTTTTTTATCCAAGCCTGCATTCAGCTCTTCTGCAAACAAAGATTAGATTAAAACAGGTATGCACCAATACAGTCTGCAGACACCTGCAGGATATGATTTTAATGCTTGCAGATGACAATCCGTGTGCTTTAATCTACCATCATCTTTCAGCTGCGAGCTGTACTCATTGTAATAGTCAAGCAGTTCTTTGGGAAGACTTTCTCCAGGAGCCCTGGGAGGCAGCAGTAATTTGTTGTTCTCATCATAACCCTGCATCAGCCGCAGGATCTATGTGGGATGAAGTAATGGGAAAAGATGGTTGTTAGGTGAGGCAGGGATGCTGGAGGTTAGTCACAGATGGGGATGCTGAGAGAAGGTCAGTCTATATAATGATGTCATACTGAGTGGTGCACCATATTCATGTTTTTGTATTGATTTTAATGGCTAGGATAACTCAAACATAATAGTTATTATCAACAATTCACAACAATTTGAGAACATTTTACACTCTAGCAGACTTGAACACCAACATACTGTACATCAAAACAGTCACAGTCACTACAGTCAACAACAGTGACTTAATACATGAAAATTGCAAGGCGATGAAGAGGAAGAGACAGGGTGGACTGGATGTGGGCTACGACCACTTCATCATAGTTTATAATAATGCAGGGCAGTGAGGATACAGACGATTCATAGAAGAGATGAGCGAAGCCTAAACACAGATCTATCTGTCTGATTGTCACAGTTAACAGAGACTCTAGTCTGCAGTGGAGTTTATACACTTTAGTGATAAACCACAGAACTGTAGACTAACATTAAGATTCATGAGCAACGTTTTTCCTATCACAGACAGTTCTGTCCATAGTCTCAGTCTCACACACCCAGTCTCTCTCATTCATTCACATGAGCGCTCTCTCTCTCTCTCTCTCTCTCTCTCTCTCTCTCTCTCTCTCTCTCTCAAGTCTGCATGACACTTTTTTTTTATCAATTGATTATTTTTATTTTTTATTTTTTATTTTTTAGAATGTCTGGTTTTTTGGGGTGGGGGATTAGTCAGGAAACAGTGTTACTTTCTGAGTGCCTCCAAAAGGGCATCTATCCATTAGATAGAGCTAAAACTAAACTTTCTGTGTCTATCTGATGCAAAAAGCTTGAAATACCCGAGCCCCAAAAGGATTGGATAAGAGCCAGAAAGTCGTAATGTACTATTTGTAATGTGATAGTAACACATATTGTAGAGTTTGGGTTCAAGCTAGACAGTCTAAAAACCCCTTGCACTCGCTTGTGTTCAGACAACTTAGGAATCGCTGTTCTGCTGCATTAAGAAAAGTTAAACCTGACTAATGCCTACACTGTTTCACCAGCTCCTTTCATGACCTCAGTAAATTTTGGAAGGTTGTAAAATCACTTTCGAAGCATAATAACTCTTTTCCAGTTCACATTAGCACTGGACATCATTAACAGCCCATAGAGAAATTTGCACAGCTTTTCATTTTGCCGCCTCTGGACATCTTCTTGATAACACTATGAGTGAACTGAATTATAAGCTCAAAACACAGACTGATCTACAGGGTAATACATCTCCACCAAGCTTCAGTATATCCTCCTTTAGTCTTAGCAAAGTTTTTGATGCTCTTCTTATCACTGATAGTAAGAAATTAACTGGTGCTGAAAATACTTTTTGTTCTTAAAATCTAAGTGCCACTGACTGCAGAACGTATAACTCATATCTTCAATTTGACAGTCTCTACTGGAATTATCTCCACAGCCTGGAAAACAGCTTCTGTCCTTCATTTACATGAATGCGTTGACAAAACCTGACATAAATAACCCTTATCACCCTATTTCCAAATTGTGTTCTTTTGGAATGATTGGTAAATAATCAATTCAGGTCAAATCTCCCTTTGTTTTCTGTGCTGAGTCCCTATCAGTCTGCTTTTAGGCCTCCTGCTTGTAAAAGGCATTGCCCTAGTCCCAGAGAGTAAAATGTCTTGTGCTGCTGTCGATACTGTCGACCATTCATTACTTTTAATGATGATGTTCATTCTGATATTTTAAAAATTAATACAAGCGTTAGGTCCAATATTGTTAGATAAATGATATTGCCACTTCAGCTCCAACTATATACCCATGAGCTAGTGCTAAATTCAGACAAAAGCAAATGGATGCTGTGCTACTCATACTGAGTCTCTTCACAGACAGAGCGCCTCTGTATAAACAGCTTGCCATCTGACTCAACAATAATCTTATTGAGGACCAAATTAACAAACTGATTGTTAAACTGTGGGCAAACGCTGGTTTTCTGTGCAGAAATAAGAACTGCTTCCCTATTTACCATGGAAAAAGAACTGTTGAATCAACATTTTTATCTGTTTTGGATTATGGGGTTTTTATATATGAAAAAGCTGCCGCCTCTACTTTGAAATCACTAGATGCTGTCTGCCACTCAGCCCTCAGGTTTATAACTGATGAACCCTCCACCACTCACCACTGCAATCTTTATCAAAATGCCTGCTGGTCATCTTTGGCTGTGAGGCAGACCTAGCGTTGTTCATACTCATTTCTAAAGCTTTAATACAGATGCTTCCACCTGATATTTCATCCCTTTTAACCCTGAGTTTTATTCAATCTTGGTACTCACTAGAGTTGTTGCTCCACATACCATTAATCAGAAATGTCATTCTCTTACAGAGTACCTTATACGCAAGCATTGTTTTACATCTTAACACACTGTAAATGAGGATACCTCCTCAACGGTCTATCAAGGGAAAATAAAGATGGGGGAAAATGTTTAGACGGGGCATGATCTTTCATGATTGATGGCTTTGCTTCCCTCTGGTGTATGAATGGATTATACCTACTGACTCAAGAAAACTGGTTCCTGTGGGCTTTACATGAGACTGCATCGGAAGATGTACTTTATTTCACATTCAGATCTTGTTTGTGGCCTTGTTTCTTGTCTTTCACAAATATATATTACAATTCCTACCTTTTCTTCTTCAAGATACTGTGAGTCCAACTCCAGGGAGTAGAACTCAATGGGGAAAGAACAGGGGTTTTTGACCGTGACCTCAGCTTCAGCCTCAGTGCTGACAGGCAGGCAAGGCCCCAACTCCAGCACAGACGGGCAGAACTCAAGTTGAGGCTCCTCACCCTGACCCCGGGCTGTGAGGAACACCTGCTGGGTGCTCTCAGCCACGTGGACCACTAGCTGCCTGCTGTAAACATGCTGCAGATACATATATACAGTAGGTCACTGAGCTTGTCTTTATACTTCATAAAAGCTGTTTTATACAACATGTTTCCACCATTTCATACAAGAAGTAACCCATGTAATGCCATGCTGCTCTGCATGACACTGTGCCACACTCTTACCCCCTCAGCAGGACTGAACTTTATCTGGACATTGACTCGTTCACCAGGGGACAGCATACCAGAGCTGGGAATCATCTCAAACACCACTGGAGGTGGTCGCCACTCCTGCAAGACCTTTTTACGCTCGTAGAGAGGCAGGAACTTATCTACCTGAGTGAAAGCAAGATCAGAGGCAAGCATCACCCTAATGCAGTAATTGTACGGCTGCATATTCCAAAAGCTAAAGAAGCCAGATACCATGTAGAAATTGTTTTTGTGGGTATCACATTAGGAAATTAGTTGGGAAATTTTGAATAAAATAACAAATTCTGTACCTTTTTGAGAGGCTTCACCTCTTCAGCTATGCTCCAGTAGCAGGGCACAGACTCGTGATTAAACAGCTGTATAGTCTTTATCTGATGGAGAACGTTATATGACACAAGATTTAGAAGGTTATCAACAACAACATGAGTGCAGTGTCATGTCTGTTTGGCATAAACAGAACAGGTAGACTTTTAAATTCAAACAACTATTCAAAAAAAGTTGACTTCTTTAGATGATGTGTAACCACAACCAAGCACTTCAAGTGTATCAACTTGGTCAGAGAAGTCCTTGGAAATGACAGGTTTAACCTGATCTGACCACAAGAGGGCACCACAGTGAGGCAGAATACTTGTCTCTCATTAGTGGGTCTCATTTGTGTGCCACGCACACAGCCAGCAGTGTCAGACTGTACACAACATTTGTGCTTTCACTGACCTTCATTTTCTCCTACTTTTTAATGTTGACAACACAAAAAAAAAGAATTGCGCTGTAAAAGTTCATTTTCATTCAAGTCAAAGAACACAAGCAGCAAAGAGCCGTCATTCCATGTGATCATGCTGTGTTACCTGACACATGCCACACTGCACAGTATCAAACTGCAGTGTATCCGTGGAAACAGTTATGGCTGGCACGGTCACCATTGCACACAGCCGCACCTGGACCACTGGACCACACGTGACCTGCAAAAAAAACAAAAAAAACAAAAACACTTAGGAACAAGTTCACAATGCTGATCAATGAGGGGGACAAGGACCAAATTGTGTAGAAATTTAACACTGAATCAGAAATAATGAGAATATATGGGCAAATGTACATTCATGTGTGCCCATATGTACCTGTATTGGCATGATAACACTTATGTCTCCCATCTTCAGATTGACTCCTTGGGGATCAAATTTAACTGTGAAAGCCCGGGTTCCGCCACAGGGTAGGTTTTTCACCTTCTCAATTTCTGCACTGAAACCTTTGAAGAAGAAACCACACATTCTCACTAATTTTTGTTTGGAAAAACAAGGTTGTGTCAGCAGAATTATAAATGTGGAAACTTGTTTTGCCAGCTCAAAAAAAGAAGATCTAGAAGAGAAGATCAATACCACTGTCATACTTGTCTGTAAATATGAAGTTGTCCAGGAGACAGTTAGTTTAGCTTAGCATTGACATTGGAAACAGCTAGCCTGACTCAGTGTAAAAAAACAAATTGACCTACCAGCACCAGTTAAGACTAGATCATGGTAAAGATAAAACTTATTCACAAAGTGCGTTCGCCTTTAAAAGGGGTGAAAAACTGTTAGGAGTAGGGAGGAGGACTTTTAAGAGGCTTAAGAGTTTGTTAAGCAGAGGAGGAAATAGCAGAAAGACAAAGAGGTAGCAGGAATATTCTGCAAACACTGAATGACAGTGAGTTAATGAAACGCTACAGATTAGATCAGGCAGGGATAATGTTTGTGGTCGATCTCATTAGAGATGTGCTCGCATCTCCCACCCAACACAGTTATGCTATAACACCAGTAATCACAGAAATTGATGAAAGCTCAGCCATTTTTCTCCGTTAATAGGTCTACTACATAGATCAAGTACTAAAATTACCATCATGGTAAATACATGTTCAATTCATTACATAAAACAGTTTTCATAATTACACTGTGTCAATAGAGACTAAATTCTATGTTTAGGCCAATTGATTTCTTTGTCCATTCTATGCCCATTATCACTAACAATGCATTTATATTTTTCTCTTCTTTTTGATCAATCAATCACAGCTTAAAAATATGAGTCATACACAGCAATGTAGTGAACCACGCCTTCTCACTAAAGTAAAAGTTGCTGTCCGAGTCACTCCTGAGCTTGGACTCAATTAAGTTAGGAGCTTTCTGAATGTATTGTGTGGTGAATACGACCCCTGGAGTTCTGTCACCATCGTGCGACAGCAGATTCTCCAAAAAGTCGCTGCTACTCCAGGTTGAGGTTTCGAGGTGCTGGTAGGTGGATTTAACCAGGCAAGCTGTTTCCACAGGTTCCAGTCTTTGTGCTAAGCTAAGCTAACTGTCTCTTGGCTCTTGCTTCAAATCTTATGAACATATATGAAAGGGATATCAATCTCCTCATTCAACTCATGCTAAGAAAGCAAATGAGTGTATTTCCCAAAATATCAAACTATTTTTTTTAACAGAATTATCATTTTCTTAAGAGCCTCACAACGAGATTCTGTCAGTTTTGTATTCTGTTTTCCAGATTTAATAAGCACACAATTGCACAAATGTTCATGACTATAGCTCAAAGGGGGCCAAAAACATTTGTATATCTATTTCTTATCCAATTACATCATCACGTTTTTGCATAATTTTGGTACATTAATGGTGAGACACCATATGAAAAGAAGAAAAAGAGATGAAAAAGTGAAAATGCCACAGGTCTTTAAGTAACGTATTACATTACCTGTGCCGGCTAGAGGTTTGAGATTGGCATGGAAGGATACAGCCACTGACCCAGGATTGGTGACATTTACAGTGTGACTGATGACTTTGCCTGGAATGACAAACCCAAAATCCAAAACATACTCTGGAAGCAGGAACCTGAGGGAGTGGAAAGAGACAGGGGTGGAGATACGTGTCAGAGAGTAACAAATTACATCCAAGTTGTCATGAAGTTTGTTTACTGAAGCAGGGCTTGGAAATACTTCAGTTTTATGATTTGCTGAGATTTAACAGAACTGTTTACAGCTGTCATGATCATATTATGGTCTCACTAGGTCACTGATTTACCCATGAAATTATCATTTAAAACTGACCAAATTAGTTGTTAAATTTTTGGCTTTCCATGTTTGAAGGGTTTTTTATTTTGATGGAACACAGTTCTTTACCTTGAAAATCAACTTGATTATTTTACATCTCAGAATCTGCAGTATACATTTGTGAATGCTAAACAATGCATCACGATATGTACGAATGAAAACAGCCAAAGCACACCATGACATCTGTCAGTTTGTACAAGTACCAGAGTACAAAAACATGCCCAGCCAGATATTATTCATAATCCCAAACTCTTTGAATTACACAGCACAGTTCTCGCTTCTGTGCAGTAAGTGGACCATCTGTTCAGCCAAGTGTGTGTGCATGTGTGTGTGTGTGTGTGTGTGCATGTTTGAACATACTTGCTAAGTTTGTGCCACTTTCTGGAGGAACCTTGTGAGTCTGTGAGCTCCAGCAGGCTGCCAGCCACAGCGAGAGCATTGTCTTTGACCAACATTCTCTCAATCTCCATGTGAAGCAGTTCTTCATACTAGAAGCAGGAGGGAAAAGAAAGTCAAGCAAAAGGGAGAGGGAGACCGAAAGTGGGGTATATAAACATTCAAAAGTTATTGAAGAGTTGCATAAGACTTAAACAGTGCAGTCTGAATGGTAAGAACTATAATAGTAATAATAGTCAAAGCTCCTATTGAGAATTTGTACTTCTCATTACACACAATGAGATGACAACCAAGGCAATCAGTCTTGATCAAAATTAGGTTTCTGGACATAACTTGACATGATTCAAGGCTTAGCAATGGATGTTGGCCTTGTAAAGAAGAGCAGGCTGTCAATTCATCCCTGAAAAAGGGCCATGACCTTGAAAGTTGGATGGCTTTGAGATTTGCAGATATGGAACGATCAATTGCCCACAATGTATCATTTTTACAACCATTGGTGCAGCGAGGAAATGACAATTACATGCACAGTTTTGTTCTATTAAACAAGTGAACTAGTGATAACTGAAAATAGAAACAAATAGATCTATTCAGAATGGGAGTTGAAACCATCCCAAATCTGTCTCGTCAAAACTCTCTTCAGAATATTCCTTCAAGGTATTTTCGTCTCTAATAAGCTATCTCTTCATTTTACTTTCTGACCATACATACCTCCAATACCATACAATATATCAAGTATTGCATTATGGCTAGTAAGATTTTTGCTTTAGACATCCAAAATGATAACAAAGATATCTTGTGAGGATATCTTAGAAACTCTGACAAATTAAAATGCTAAAATGCTCCACATAGGGTCTTTAATTGGAGACACCATTTTGACCAGGCTAAATATACCATCTATTGCACGTCGTCCATTCTGGAAGAGGGGTCCCCCCTCTGTTGTTCCTCTTGGGGTGTCTTGCTCTGTTCGTATTTTCTCTTATAAGAATTCTACTGGAGATATTTTGAACTGCTCTTACTCGACTAATCATAATTGCGGATGCCATAAATCATCATTCTGACTGGTCAGACTGTAATTATGACTTTAAAATACATTTGTAGATGTCTAAATATAATAATGGATATTCAAGCAAGCTTTTTCATATCAGTTTGCCATTTGGTGTAATGTTGCCAGTTTGTCAGGTTTTGCACAGGTATTGCAGATACCTATTGCAGTCTTTATCCTCACCTGCTTTGAAAATGTTTGCATTTTCATTTCAGCGGTTAAGGGATATGTCAAATGCTGCTGGGCAGCACACCAAACCGTGAGTAAATACAGAGGGGATGAACAGAAAATAGCAATATCCATTGTAATTCAGTGGTTCTTGTCTACTCCCTGGAAAATCAATACACAGATAAGAAGCAGGGGAAGCCCTGCAGAACAGGCTGGTTACTGAGAGCAGAGATATAGAGGCACTTCCTTAACCATATGGAAGAAAATGTACGTGCATTATGTACAATATACTGTATATGTATTGCAGTGGTAAGTAGCATTTCTTATATATCCATAAACAGGAGTAGAACAAACATATATAAGCTATGCAATGTTATGTTTCATTGGTTTTAGTCCTTCTCCAGTCACTTATGTTTCCTGTATTAGAAGAAATGTTGTATAATTTTCACTACATTACATATAGTACACTCACCAATAACCAACATGACCATTAGGTCAAAACTCAATATACTATGAGAACATAGGTTACATACATACATACAAGGTTTTCAGTGCATAACATCATGTTGTTCATTTAAGTCACTCACGGTGAGAGTGCAGTCGGCCTCTGTTGCTGCTCCTCCACCGGTGGTAATTCCATTCATAAGCTCCACTTTGACTCTATCTGCCTCCACAGCTGTTCTGGCCTTCTGCACCACATCACTGTAGCACTCCTCTGCTGTAAGGGAATCACATTGTCACACCAGTGCAGAAATAATGAGTTGTACTTGTGTCTCAATATTCGTTAGCATGGAGACATGATAATTAGGGAGACCTGTCCATCAACCATAAGATATGGGCTCAATACCTTCTGATAAAGAAGGTGTTAGAAAGCAAACCAGCAAAACATGGATTAGGTTGGAGGGGAACAGCTCTGTTCTGGAGCTGACTCTGATCTCTGACAATTTCCCTATAGGGATCAATAAACTATTACATTGTAAGCACTTTCTGTTTACCGAGTTTGACTAAGTTTCAAATTGTCACGTTCCAGTGCACAGAGAACACTTCCTGTCAGTGACACCATAATTGCATTTGGGCAAACAGAATCAATATACAATATAGCCGTTAGTCTGTTGCAGATACCCTTTGTGATTCTGGCTAAAAGGATAAGCACAGCAATAGATAATAGACTTGTGTATTGCATTGTAAATTATCATCCTTTGGCTTATGCAGTAAGAATCCGATCATGTCTCCGTGTGTGAGTGCATGTCTATGCATACGCAGGTTTTGTGGCAAGTTCAGGCTGATCCTCGGGAAAACTCCCTCCCCAGTCAGAGTGATGTCCTGCGGTGGTAGGAGGGCCACCTGCAGCTGCAGCCGCTTCTCAAACACCTCAGGACTGCCCGGGAGGTAGAGCACCCGCAGACATTGCACAGCACCACCATTAATGTAACCCTGACACACACACACACACACACACACAAAAAAGGTAAACAAAAACAAAACTCTCTACATACAAATTGTCTCACACATAGTCCCAAGATGAACTCACTGTGGTGGGGATGACCATGGGCTGGCCAGGTCTGACCTCCTGTCCTTTCTCATTTTGTTCGTAGTCTTTTTGCTGCTGTGCATCTGGCTGCTTGGAATCTTCCCGGGCCTGCCTCTGTCCCTCTGCCTCCTCATCTGACCCATCCTCTCTGTCAGGGTCTATGATCCTAAATTCAAAGCCCAACTTGCCAGTATTCCTAAGGGTCAGCTCAGCCTCTCCTTCATGATCAAACAGCTGGAGGAAAAAGAGGAAGATTGAGAGGAGGGAGGCAACACTGCTTTTTAAACTGTCAGTATGTTTATTTTCAACGAAGATACAGTGAATTAAGGCATTAAGGCAAACAGAAGGTTTGGTCAAACTACTCCACCCAGTGTCTTTTTGGTATACTGGGTGCCTAGTAATGGTGATACAGTAAAAAATCAGTTTTCTCAAAAAGCTTGCATGATCTTGGCCTCCACTTGCATCTTCTGGTTTCTGGTAATAAGACAGAGATCGGCAGAGACAAACATGAAAAGATGATATAAAAATGCTGCTCAAAATCTAGAACTGTTCAGAGGTGGTCCTTTTAAGGGGGTTGTTTCAGGACTTACACAACTAATAATGACTAATGTGGAAAAAAATTTTAATACCAGAAAACAACACAGAGAGTGTTGACAGAGAGAGAGAGAGAAAACAAAAGAGAAAAGAAAGTAAGAGAAAGAATAGTGCTGAATAGACAGGAAGGTCAGAGAAATGTTCTGCTGAATCACTCATTTCAACTAAATCAAAAATCAATATGTCCTTGTTTTGAATATCAATGATAACTGGTCTGGAGGGCTTGCATACTTAAACAGGGAGTTGAAGTGCAAAAGACAAAAGCATGAAAAACTATGCAGTGACATTCAAAGTTAATGTGATTCCACTTCCCAGTCTTCTTGTGCGTAAAAAAGTGTGTATAAAACCTTTGATGCATCTTACGATCTCTCCTTCAGCATAAGATTCAGTGATAGTAGATAGAAGTGGAACAGTAGAACATGATGATTGATAGTCAAAACACTAAAGCAAATAATCATGAAACTGCAAACAAAACACATCATCATCCACAATCACAAACAAATCTGTCACACTCCCGCAGGCCTGTCAGTGTCATTTGGAAAATGGCAGAATGCATCATCGCCCCAAGTTTTGTGAAAAATCTAATTAGCTTTGTCTGAGATATCATGTGTCACACATGGATGAGCAAACAGATGGCAAAGGAAGAACAAGAACAAGGAGAGCAGGACAACAGGATAACAAGGAGGCAAATTAAGACTAAGTAATGGAGAGCAGCTTAAAACACAGCAAAGGAGAGATTTGCCTTAATGAGAACAACTCAAGCAGTGGTAAATCTTACCACCTTTTCCACTACCAGCAGCCCTTATCCTGGCCTTAGCAATCCGTACATAATAAGATGAAACATCACTATTTAATTGGTAGAACTTGTTGAGATACAGTGTGATACAAGTGAGAAGTTTAACTCAGGGTACAGGAGCCCTGTATACATACCTGCAGACCAAAGTCGACATGGGTAGAGTCAAGGCTGTAGCTGATTACAGATGATTCTCCACTGAGTCTGATTTTGTATGTAGGGCCCTCCTCTACAATGCACTGTGCCACCACGTCTCTGTTCACATTTTGGTGGCCGTAGAAACAGAGTGTGACTTGCTGCCTGTCCCCAGGTTGCAGATGACCATAATTAGGCAAGATATCAAACACCTACAGACAGAAAAAGAGAACCAGTAGAATTTACAAGATTAATTCTCATTTCTTTACTCATTCTTCCAATGTGCTGCTGTCATACTTCCATTAAAGGAGAATTTCCACATTTTGGGACATGCGCTTATTCGCTCCCTTGTCATGAGTTATTAGATGAAAAGGTGGATACCACTCTCATATTTGTCTGCACAAAGACTATGGTTTTACATGGGATAATGTGCTGGACTATTTCACAGCCTTGTGCACAAGTGCAGTCACTTCCTGGAGTCTTGATGCCACTGAGAGGTAGGCAGACAACCAACAGAGGCTCCAGGAAATCACTGCTCCCGCCAAAGAAATAGTTTCAGTATAAAACAGCATTCATATAAAACAACAACTGGTGGACTGAGGTTTTTTATTATTATTTTAGAGTCAGGCATGCTGTTTCCATCTGGAGTCTTTATGCTGAGTTAAGCTAACTATCACCTGGTTCCAGCATTTAATGGAAAGAAATGATATCATTATTCACCTAAGTCTTGGCAGGTGAGCAAGTATACAGTACATATTTCAAAAAGTTCAACTATTCCATTAAGATCGACTATTTCAGAGCATTTGCACTAGTGGTGTGTACTACTGAGTTTAGTGTAGAAACAATTATCTGATTTCTCAATGACTTCATCAATATGTAATAAATGCCTTTGTTTTTCTCGATTGTTGGTAGGGCATTAATGTTGATATTCTTTAAAACAGAGCAGAAACAAAGTTGATGTGATTGATCAAAAATGTACCCACAGATTAATCAATAATGAAAATAATTATAGCTACAGCCCCAACTGATTTAGTATTGAGTATACTCTGATCACTTTAGTCAGGCAGACATTTTAAATGGTTACATCGAGAACTCCTCATAAAGACTCATCTGAGTTGTAAAAGCTTCCCAGTATTCTATTCCATCAATGTATGACAAACCAGAGAGATGTTCTGCACGCTGACAAAGAGGGGAAGCACCTCCACACTGAGATTTAGAATGCATGTGTGTGTGTCTGCCTCGGCAGTAACAGCACTGCAGCACAGAGACAGGAAATGACCCCTTACAAAGTGGAAATCCAAGGATTTGTTTGCATGTGAGCATTTGCCTACATGGACAGTGTTCTGTGAGCCGCACTGTTCATCTGCATCAGGTGGAACTGAAAAGGCAGGAGAAGCGGATGTAGAGGAACTCCACCCTTCTTTGCTCTCATTTTCAGGATTTCTCTCCTCCTCCTGTGCCTCCAGCTTCTCTGTCTCTCTATGAGAGCAAAGAGATAATAAAACATACCTGAAGTGAAATATGTGTTTTCTGCACAATGTACGTAAATCTGCATGAACAGAAACAATAAATAAATACACAATAAATGAAACATAGGGAAAATCCTATAACAGCGAGAAGAGGCAAGAGAAAACATGTTCCAGCTTTATAAAAAGTGAAAGCCTGAAGATTTTCACGAGGTAGCAGAGTAACACATGCACACAGAAAATGGAACTATATAAGCATCTATTGTACATCCAACACATCATTATCACATAATTTAATTTCCAAGTGGGGGAGAAAATCTTTAGCACCCACACCCCAAAGAAGTCTGACACTCATTTTTTCTCTCTGTTCTACTCTCTCTTTCCCTGTGGGATCAGACTGGGTGCATCCATCAAGTTAATTAAACAGAGTGTTCTATAATTAAGAGGAATTTTAATAGGCAAGCAGCAGGAAACAGGTCAGGATAGATTGCCATGAAGTGCTGAATAAACATGGAAGAGAATGAAAGAGATTTAGTGAGCGAAGCCATCCCAAAGCTGGGCTGGACAAGTTCTATATCAAATCACCAAACACTGGCTATGCTATTGCCATAGTGAGTGTTTAAGTGTGTGTGTGTGTGTGTGTGTGTGTGTGTGTGTGTGTGTGTGTGCGTGCGTGCATGTGAGGGGGAGCTTCAGAGTGTACATACATGTAGTGCAGCATTAAATTCTGCAAACACATTTGTCAGAGTTCCCCGGGACGCTTCAGCATTGGTGTGTCCGCTTTGAATGAGTAGCAATGTAACCAGCAGGGGGCAGTGTTGTATGGTCAGTTTGCGATGACTGCTGTTATAAGGGATTGGCTGGCCTGACATCTGGCCTCGAGAAGATTACAAATAAGTATGTCCAGCAATGTAAAGATGCGTGAAGAAATATCACTGTCCTCAAAGGTAGGACAAATTTATGGTGGATAAGAGTTTGTAAGAGCCCATCACAACTATCCCCCCGACTTGACAAAAGAAGCCTTTTTAACACGTGGGTCCTCTAAGAAAGAGTTTAAAACCCACTGGTGCGGATGGAGGAACAGATGGTGAGAACAGCAGATGATGACATTGCAAGAGTTCAGCTCAAAACATAAATAGCCTACTCTGACATTCTCACATCTGTCTCTCTCGTCCATCTACTCTTTCCTTCATGAACACTGTGGACATGATTCTGTTTGACTGTATTCTTATGTTCAGACTCACTAAAAATCTACACATCAAAGATGACTAAACCACAAGCATCTCACTTCCAGCAGACTGTCAGAAAAACAGGAATGATAAGGATCAGGCATGAGAGTTGGTGCTGAAAACATTATATTGGTACAGACTGACAGCACAAATAGCACACTTTCTTTTATTAATTTTACCACTTCCAGTTAGCTTTAGTTACATTTTTAACAACTAAAATCGCTAAACAGGATAACTACGGTATGTATTTTTCAAGTATTTTATTTATGTATGACCTTGAGATACTTGTACGTTAGTTAAGTGTACAATTGTATAATTTTACTTCACTGCATTCATTTGATAGCTATAGTTGCTAGTTAGTTTGTAGAGTAAGACTTTACGTCCTATGATTTATGAAGCTGTATTCCGATAGTTATATATCTTTTTCAAGAGTTTTGTGGCCACCGTCCTACATGCATGGACAGAGAGGAGTAAGGCGAGGGACATTCAGTTGGTTGCAATCTGCAACCAAACCACTAGTTGCCACTAAATCCTACACATTGGCCCATTAAGATATAACACTGACAGGAGCCCTTCTGCTGCATCGCATGCATTTTCACTTTTGCTACTTTAAGTTCTTTTTTTGGTAATACTGCTGGACTTTCACTTCAGTGCTGTAAGCTAATGCAAGACTTTTACCTGTAATTGAGTATTTCAAATTGTTCCAATATTACCTCTATTTAGACACAAGACACAATGAAAAGAAAAATGCATTTTCCAGGTTTTAACCCTATTTTCCTGTGTTAATTGTCCATTTATCTCTTTTTACATGCTGAATATGTGTCAAAATCATTTTGGAGTATTTTTTACCTCAAACTAATTTTTCCTGTAAAAAGTAAAAATATTTGTGATGAGTCATCTTGAATTCGAAATACATTCAGTCAAATTGGGTTGAGGTGACTAGTTAAACACATAAATTCACTCTTGACTACAATATCATGATAGAAGGTGTGTGTTTGGATTTCAGCTGTCAAAAACTTTTTGACATTTCCAAAGAATGTGGTTGAGGTGTAATTTAACCCTAATCCACTTCCTCCTCAACGTGGATGAGGGAGGTGTGGGTGGAGATTAAGTCTGTATTTTACTCCAGCTCCGTATTGAGCTACATTTGCTAAGCTACGCACAATCCAATCATATTTCAAGCATATTATTTAAACTTCTCATACAACTGAACCCACATATATTTGTACTGTGAAGATAAAGGTGCTCATTTTATTGTGACTACAACTTGCTGCCTCTCTCTTGTGAGATATATAAACTGTGCTTCAGTTGGTTCTGATAGTTAAGAATTATACATAACAATGTTTCCATCCTTGTACCTATGTGTTTTTGAACAAAAAAATCCTCTTTCTCTGGAATACATACAGTTTATAGGGTTCCTTTTGCAAGTGACAACACAAACCAGCCAGCTTACAATACAATGCTCAACATCCTCTAAGCACCTGGAGTTATTAGTTGTGAGTGATCAGTCCGTCAATCAGTTGTCTAGTGATCTGGTCCATCATACTTACACGTAGCTACGGTGCAATCAAGAAAAAAAAAGGTGGAATAAGCTTAAGCTTCACAGTTTACTTCTTGCTGATACAAAGTCCTAAAGACAGATAAGTTACAGTATTTAAATGTATTGTACTGCCTCTATCTATTAGTGGGAGAGATGGATGGAAAAGAGTTAGCTCTATTGAAATTCCCCTCTCCAAGGGCTGCAGTGTAATTACTGATAGGGATGTAATTAGCTGAACATGGCTAGATAGTGCAGGTTTTGTGAGGGAGAAAGAGAGATTTTAGAGAGAACGTGTGTGTGCGCAGAGTGAGGTCTCCATTTAATTAGCAGGATAGCCTATGAGACAGATTGTTAAGCGAGGTCACAATCTCAGAGTGAAAGGGTGGAGAAAGAGAAAAGAAGGATAATGATTTGGTAGAAAGTAGAAGCACAGGCAGAAGCAGCAGGGAAGGAGGAGGAAGGAAGGAGGAAAAAACAGAAATAGGCAATGTAAAACCCGAAGATGACGACAAGAAGGGGAGCAAAAAGGAAGAATACCAATAGATGAAAGAGGGGGAAGGGGAAAAGACAGTAGAGGGTGATAAATCTTGTCGACCTATTATAGTTACTTGGTTCATGGCCATGGACAGACAGACCAGTATAATATTCACAGTCCATTTCAAGGGAGGGCAGCCGAAGCTAAGTCTTGAGAGAGGCACAATGTAACATTAAGCACACAATCAGTAGATTTGTCTTCCCCAGAGAACTTATAATGGATTTGGCTTTCAATTCAGAGGGTTAGATGTATAGCTACTGCACTAACTCACCCCAATGGACAGATTTAATATATGGCTGAGATCCATTGAGTTCTTGTCCCTGAATCTTGTCTATTCAGGATACTACAGTTCTAAGTATTTTTTGTTCCATAACAAAAAACAAAACAAAACAAAACCAACCACAAAGAAAAAAAAAGCATGATGTAGCTAAAAATGTGTGTCTTCCTTGCCTTTAAGACTGTTTAGTAAACTACATTTCTGAGCTTATCTGACTGCTCTTGTTGGATGGAATGAAAGAATATTCCATCTACTTACTTTGTTTCCCCAAATTATATTGTGTGTCAATATCTTCACAGATCACTGATAATCATGCACTTTCCAGATTAAGCTCAATCCACAGTTTTAGGCACTCAGTTTAAATGATCTCCTTAGACAATATATCCGATGACGCTGGTTTGAAAAACATGGCTTTCATTTCATTAGCATCCCTTGCTCGATTCTGACCCTGTGGTATGATTTCATGTGAAAATGCAGTGCAGGGTGCTGCCGAGGCTCCACTTAATGCTGCACACCCATGGGGGGGATTTGTATTGCATCTCTGCAACACTAATAATGTTCAGAATTGTACAGTATGCAACTGTACTATCATTTCTAGCATATCAGATGTGGGGTGTGCTCTACACAAAAGTATAAATGTTAACTGATCTGACAGTGTATGGACATTTTTCAGTGTAAATCATCATCATCAACTATCAGTGTACCTAATGGTGCTGTGCTTCTGGTCATCTAGGAAAGCCCAGCAGTAGGACACAGGGAGCGGGGAGTTATTGGTGATCCAGATGTGTCTACGAGTCTCTGTGTAGTTGAGCACACAGCCAAAATCCACTGTGGTGGAGGAGAAGTGCAGGTTGGGGAAGTGGACCTCAGCGTGCAGCTTCACTGTGTCTTGCTGTGAGTGTCCCTGGTAGTGGACTTCAAGGAACTGGAAAAAAACATCAAGGAAGGAAATGTATTTGTATTAATAGTTGATATTACAGGCAAACATCTCAGTATGTGTTAGCAATTGTAGAGAATGTTTTCACTTAATGCTAGTGGTTTCCAGTCTTGTGATCCCTAATGGCTCCTAGTGAGGAGTGATTTTTCAGGCTAGCGTTTCATTTGCAGGAGTTTAAGAGGCCTATCCAGTTTATGGAAGATAAAAGTTAAAACTAGAGAAAAGACAAAAAATAAATGCATTTTTGGTCTTTTCTGTCAACCCAATTCAAGTCCTAAGGCCTAAGTTTGGGAAACACTTCCATATATATTAAGCTACGGTGTGCTCAGAAGGACACAATAAGACCTCAGATGAAAAAGCAAAGCAAACTGTAAAAAAAATTTCAAAAGAAAAAGCATCACTGTTACCTCATCCACGACTCGTGACACCCGATCCAGACAGTAGGCTGGATTAAAGCACACCCACAACTCAGCCTGCTGCCCGTCACCTAAAACCATGGACTGTAAAAAGACATACAGCATTTAACATAACATAAGGCATCCTTCAACTTTTCTAATTTTTTAAGAATTGGACATACATGCCTGATGAAAAATCATGACCCCATGTTTTTTATGTGATGATTCCTCAATCATAGGTTCTCAACCCTTTAAAAACCTTGCCACATTTTAATAAAAATACTTATTGTAATCATGCCATGGGACCCGAGCTTGTCAAAATTACCTTCCTACTCTTTAGCTTCATTCAGAGACCTACCAGGGCTTTGAAAAAAATGCAAACCATTGTAATGTGGACTCTGATCCAACATTTTAAACAAATCTCAGAATGGAAGTTAGAGCGATGATAAAAATGAAAACATGGGAACAGTTGTATATGAACTGAACTTATAGTAAAAAGAGTGCTTATAATAAGTAATGGCACTGACCACAAGTAATTAAAATTATGAATTCAAAAAGAAGCAAATTATAGCCATAAGCCTCAGCACCAATGTATGTGGAGTCCAGGTTCGTGTTGTGCTGCAGTCATTTGCATGTCACAAATTACTTTGTCTTGTTGGAGTACCCCATGCATGCATATTAGTTCTTGACACGGTTTGGTTTTCTTAGACAGCTGTTAGCTAGTGTGAAACATACATGGCAACATATAATGACTGCACGCAATGCCTGTTGGCCCTCTAGCAGAAGTGACGTAGGCACTAACAAAATCTGAATACAAGTGGTCAGCTGGACAAGAATGTTAGACACAGGTGTGAATGGCAATGTGTCTCGGCTGTCCACTTGTAATCAGATCACCCAAGACGGTCTGCACCTTGGCCTACTAGCATCCAGCCTATTAGTCTCAAGTGTGAATCCCAGTCTGCTAGCCTTCAGCAAGATACCTTCCAGTTGGCACTGAGGTCGAGTAGGCCTGGGTTGGTGAGCTTGCAGCCTTCCTGTCCTGAGTCAACCTCCCAGACTGCTGACAGCCAACCAGATTCTCTCCAGCCGGCTAATCTCCTGCCACCTGCAGCTCCTTAGTTGGATAGACTCCTGCCAGCTTAATCTCCTCAGTATTCCACCTGCGGCAATTCTCAGCAGTCTCCTTTCTGGGGTACCCGGTATCAAAAAGTACCCCACAAGAAACAAGGCTCCCGAAGACGTCAAAGCTCCCTTTCATCTGGCACCTGGTCATCCAGCTCCATGATTTCTTTTCTGTTGAACCTTGCTCTGGAGCCACACTGCACCCAGGCTACTAGTCTCCAGTGAATTGACAGCTGGCTAGCACAGAACCAGTTCCCTGTCTGATTCTGCCCTGGAGCCAACTTTTGGGAGGCCCTCCAGAAGGAAGTGTGGCTGCCACCAATTGCATGCCTCATTGCAACACAGCTCCTCGGCCTCACCATAGCCCAGCAACGAGGTCCTGCTGCCCATCATCATGGAGGTCCTGCTGCCCAGTGTCATGGAAGTCCCGCTGCCCAGTGTCATGGAAGTTCTGCTGGCCAGCTCCCCAGACAACATCTCTCCAGTCCCTGGGTTGGCACTGTCAAGTCTGCTTGTGGTTCTCCCATTGGTGGCCTGGCTGACACCTGGTCATGGTTTCCAAGCTTACCTCCAGAGGGGTTCTGTTTTCACTGTAGGTTCCCTACCCAGCCCTCTGAGACATCTTATCTTCATTGCCAGTCTCACCAGTCTGCTCAGTCTCCAGGCCAGCCTCCAGAGCGGCTTCATATGCCTGGTCGTCCTCCTGTCCGAGGTTAAGCCAGCTGCCCCTGACAACACAGCTAGGGCCAAAGAGACCTTTCTCTTGAGTCTGTATGTTCTTGTTGTTGTATCTCGGTGGAACCTCGTGATTTGGGTGGCACGGTGACACGGTGGCAACACTGTCGCCTCACAGCAAGAAGGTCCTGGGTTCGAATCTCGCTGCGGGCACCGGGTGTCCTCCACCATGCCTTCGGTGCCTGCTGCTCAAGGAGGGCCTTTCTGTGTGGAGTTTGCATGTTCTCCCCGTGTTCACCTGGGGTATCCTCCATAAAAATATACCCCCACTAAAAACATGGAAGAAGATCACCACCTGACCAATGGTGACGCCGAAGATGGGTCCCCGGGCGCCGGTCTGGCTGCCCACCGCTCCTGGTCTGCCGCGGAGGAGGGACGACCAAGATGGGTTAAAGGCGGAAGTCAAATTTCACCTCGTGTGCCGTGCTCGCATGTGTGTGACAAATAAAGGGGAATGTCTCCCCCCGATTCTTCTTCTTGCGCTTGCAGACAAGTTCACAAGCTCACTTTACATTTAAGTTGCTTCTCTGCCCATTCTAGGCTGAAGCCAGTACTTGCTTGACTGCAGCATATGATCACATTTTTCATACATGCTATGACCCATTCCTATACTCACTCTCCCAATAGCCTCATTTCTGGACATAGAGGTGTGGACTATTTAGATTCATACATGAATAGATGAATAGAGATGAGTTTTTTTGGGTTTAATCAATGGTAGGAGACAACAACAATTTAAGACTGTAGAAACTCTTTAAGTCTGTTTTAAGGTTAAAGTGACAATCTGTCATTTATATGTATATCAAGGGAGAGAGAGAGAGATGTGTACCTTAGCAGTAGCCGAGCTACTGGCTCCTGGAGCCTCACACAGGGAAAATGGCTCTACAAGAGACAGCTCCATGGACAGAGACAGAGATGACACATTCTTCAAGATCAGCCTCTCATATAGGGGCATCAAACTCTTTCCTGGGACCTGTAAGACAAAAACACAATTAATTGTGCTCTAGACATGTTTGGGGAAGAAGAATCTTAAATGAAAGGCTTCTTTTTTTACATGACGATATTTGATGAAATTTAACAACAATCATTAAACTTTACTGAGTTGCTAAAATTCTCAATCATTCTTTTAAATCATTTACATTCCTGCCGTGCCATCTCCAAACAGAATCTGACTTATGATATGGTTGGATAATATTAGATAACACTGTTTCTACAAGGTACAGTACATTACAGAACTAAAAACTAAAAATATATAGTTTTTAATAAAAATAGTACTGCTCATGATCTTTTGACGAACCTTCTTTATGTAGAAATTCAGCTGCTTCGGGGAAATGCTCAGTGTAGTAGCCACAAAGTGACAGGTAACATCTACAGACATAATGTGCTCATACGAGCTCTGGTGACCCACAATGGCATGGCACATGAGACGCTCCCGCACAACCTAGGAAGGCAGAAACACATGACAAAATACAACATACATCTAATCTAATGGACACACACTGGTTGTGCTTATGAAATTTAGATCTTGAGTTTACTCTGCTTTGGGCTTGCAAGCAAACTGTCTCACCCTGGGGGAGTCTGAAGATCCCGTCAGCACCATGTCAGCAGAGCAGCCTGGGAAAAGCTCCACACGAGAAGGGCTGAGGCTGAACACCGGCTTCTCTCTGCGTGAGGAGAGCACAGATGTATGGCCCAGAATGTCTTTCTTCCTGGGAGCAACGATTGGGGGCAGGACAGTTCGGCTCGATAAGTTTCCCTCCTTGCGGGTTTGTGTGAAGGGCAGAGAGTCATCAGTCCGCCAGTACAACCGGTGTGTTCGCTGGCCATAGTTGGTCAGCTTGAAGTGGTACTGGCATGACCCATGGCTTACAAGACATACCCAGGACAGCAAGAAGGTTAGACATACTGTTAGTATTGGATTTTCACTTCTTCATCACCATATTATTATATCAAAATCTGATGCACGAGTGTGACCTCTTTCATTCACCTGAAGTATGTGCCTAGCTCAAGGCTGGGAGCAAAAGGTCTGTCACTGACAATTGTGGTGCCAGTGCCAGTGGCAGAGAGAGGGACAGTGTGTGTTTGACCATGCTGGATGGATACTTCCAGCTTGTCCTCGAAGTGAAGCGTGTCCTTCAGGTGTGCCACTACCCTGAGCTCCAGCTGGCTCTCTGGTGGCACTTCCCCCTCACTGGGCTCAACATGCCAAAATGACTTCCTACGGCTCTGAGGGAACAGAAACACAATGAGAGTTCATTTATGGTCTGAACCCAATGAGCTGAATTGTTTGCTACTACAGAATGCTTGCTTGTGCAATGGCAACAGTTACAGCAGCTAGTTACATGACTGAAACATGGTGCATGAAAAGATTGTGGTGCCTGAGTTCTGGGTTGTGTTTCAACACCCCTGTTTCTTCATGTATTTCTAGCTTTTTTTCTCTCCATTATGCACTACAACTATGATCAGAATATGCTCCTAAATATCACAGAATGAATGCCAGCTGCCTCATCTCCATGACTGAAGGAAGTCCATGACTGCATTCTCCCTGTGAGAGACTGGAGAGGCTGTGTGGCACACAGGGGTCAGAGAGCCAGGGCCCTCCACAAGTGGAAGAAGAGAGGACATTGCACACCGCTCCCATCCATCTACATGGCTTGTGCATATCTCTCTTGAATAGAATGGATGAAATCAGTCTACTTTTACAGACCAATAAAGACTTCAAAAAGGTACTCTGTCTTATTCTTCTGCGAAACCTGGCTGCATGATGACATTACTGACACTGCTGTGGACTTCTAGATACCAACTTATCTATCTCACCAGGACATTGCAGCAAGTGAGAAATCAAAATGAGGAGGTATGTACTTTACATCAATCGAACAGGCATACAGTAAAAGCATATCAACATTGCTAGAGTATCCTGGAATCAGTCTTTATTGAATGTAGAACATATCAATCCCTGAGAGAAATCTCACCTGTCACCCTTGCGAGTGTTCACATTTCTTTGCAAGCTCCAGGCCAAGAAGCACAACCTTTACTGTCTGAGCAAATTACCTCCATGGAGAGCTCTCAGCCAAATCCTATTTTTGCCATGGAGATTTCAACTTGTATAGTCTCTTACATTAAACTAAACTATCCAGGACTACAGTAAGGTAACGGATTCCAGAAGCACCTCACATGCTTGAGGACTGCATGCACTGATTAGGAGTCAATGAGAGGCCCATAGGACAGCAACTGTCACATCCAACTCCACATCTTACCTGCCACCTGCTCTCTGTAGCCACGCACTCCTCCCTCACCTGAACTGTTCACCTGTGTCTCGCCACTCATTATGTGAGTATATAAGCTCTGTTGTTTGACTGACTCTTTGCCAGATTGTTTCTCTGCATTATAGAAGACTTTCCAGCACTCACCTTCGGACTGATCTCCTGGTTACGACCTCGCCTATTCCTGACCTGCCCTGTTCTCCATTTCCCTGCTTCCAGACTCCATCTGCCTGCTGCAGTTCTGCAGACTCCCTCCAATCTGTCGGCGTACAGATCAATTCACCAACCAAGGGTAAAAGAGCTGAACTGTTCCACAGTGTTTGGCCCGCTTCTATCCAAGTCTTTCATTGGCTTCGGGTCAAGTGTCTGCACTGACAGAATAAATCCATCTGGGTTTCAAACTAACTCCGCACGGTGCACTGCTGCCTCGATGTCCTGTCACAAGAGCGTTTCCTATGTGTTGCCCGTACTGTGTTTGGGTCCCATTCCTGCCTGTCACAACAACAACACATTTGCTGACGCTGTATGCTTACATATTAACTTCTGTGAGCAGGTCTGCCTCCCAAATAAAACTATCATAAGGTACAATAACTACAAGCCCTAGTTCACCAAACAGCTCAGAGAACTCAGACACTACAATGAACATGGATGCATTAAGGCTGACTGGACAGAACTCAAGAAGGCCATCAAATCTTCCAAGGAGGAATACAAAGCTTGGAGTCTGATTCAAGCACCAGTGACCCTACAGCCATCTGGAACACACTCAGGACAATCATAAACTGCAATGAGAAAAGCCTTGCTATGACCCCACCCCTGAGATTAATTGATGATCTCAAAACCTTTTACACCAGGTTTGAATGGTCAGCAATGGTGTACTGATAAAAAGCTGGAGCTCAATGTCAGCAAGACGGTGGAGATACTCATGGACTTCTGGAAAAACCCACCTTCACATCCCCCACTATTCATCAACAATGCAGCTGTAAAGGTGGGTACAGCAATCACCAGGAATCTGATCTCCCTTGTGGGGACACTTTAACTGTGTTGCTCACGCCATTGAGGCTTATACTACGGATGGACCTGGAAAGATAGATGTGTATATCATATAGCTTTATAATCACATCAACATCTCAGTGCAGCATGAGATTCTTGATGTATAAGTAGAGCAGTGGCTCCCTGCCTGACATAAGTAAGAAGAAACATCTCTCTAGTATGATTATGATAATGGTGGAGTAAGATTATAGATGTACACTAGTATAGGAGGAGCTAAGATGAGTATACCCTCTGTTAAAATAGGTTTTCAAATACAAAAAAGTCTTAACACATGGATAGTTTAAAAATGTATAATACACTCTCTTTGATGTGAGCATAAAAGGGACAGCTGCAAGACAAACTCAATATTCATTTTATTTCCCTGCTCTATGGATTGTATAATTGCATTTATTTGAATAAAGCCCAGTGTAATGAGAAAACAGATGTAAATCTAACATTCATCTCCAGTCCTTCAACAAAGCCCTTCACTGTGCTCACTGTACTGTATATATATCTGACGAAGCAGTGGTCAGGATCACAATCAATGTTCTATACAGCATCTCTGTTGATGAATGGCTGGAACATAAACTTTTGAATGGGATTTTGAAAATGAGCTTCCTACAGATGCAGTGAAGCTTGGGCGTTTTCAATGCCTATAGGACAACACAGTATATTTTTGATCACTGGCAAAGAATGTTTTTATTTGCATATTGCAATTGATATGTGTTGCCTTACTGCAGTAGAGACTACACTAAAATAATATTGGCCAACTCAAATATAAAGATTTATACAAAGATTTTCTCTGTTTAAAGCTATTTCCTTACAGAAAAGTCCTGGGGAAACAGAAGCCATTTGAAGAAAAATGCCTCACACAACAGGGAACACTTGACCAACTGAATTCAGAAGTCATAGATCACTTTCTCAGCATCAGTATGACCGGGGGAAGGAGCCAATGGAAACGCACTTGGTGTGGGTCGATACTAGGGTGATCAAGGTATAAAGGGGTGGGTGGTGTCAGAAGAGGAGAAAGAGCAGGGGGTTAGCTCCCTAGAGAGAGGAGCAAGACGACTGGAATCTCAATAATCACATCAAACCTCCTGCATCCCCCAGCTTGATTAGCATTGATTGCTTGTGAATGCAGCACAAGTCAGACGGGCTTAGAATCTAAATCTGAGCTGTATGCTGTACAACAATCACCAGCACATCAACCTGACTAAATCCTGCACCGGTGCTTAAGAGTTTACACAACTAATTCTTCTACCAAACACTTTACAGCACAACTTCAGTGTATTGTAATGTTAATATTATGTGGCTCATATTTCTGGTCACACCCCAATTAAGACAAAAATAACATCTGATTTTTCAAGAAATTTTATTTTTGTCCACATCATATATATATATGTACTTACTGTTATGTTGTTTCCATTTTTTACTGAAGAATCAGTTGGGTAAAGGGTTCGCTATGCAAACATAAATATGTTTATGCTTAAACTACAGTGCTTCGACACTAGTCTATTCTTCACCTTACACACTCTGGCAACCGAGATATATTTGATACTATGTAAAATAATTTAAGAAGTCTAGGTTGGATGAAGGATGGATTAATTTCTCACAGATGGTCACTTAGATGACAAGCAAGTGTAGATACCTTCCACAATATCTCTGCAATCTTCAGTCATCAGGTCTATTTGTGTGACTCTGCCAGCCTACTGAGCAAGATTCTATGAAATTCTAGGAGAATCTACATCGATTGATTCTTGAGAGTGCAGGGGGAAACTCCTTCCCTCAACTCTACCTCAGAGGAGAGGACAGGGTCACACAACTGCGGTTACACTGGGGTTGCCTGTGTGTTAGTTTGAATTTGTGTGCGTGCACAGTCGTGTCTATGCAACCTTAGGAAGCATTAAGGCATAGTTCCAGTCACAAGTTGGTTCTCAGTGAATATCAGGCAACACTGATAAGGTGATGGACAGAGTGAGAAGGTTTCATTTACACTGAGTAAGCATGATAAATAAAAATAAGTGGGACATAATGATTCAATCTTTAGAATCATTATGACACTTGGGTTGCAGTCGAATAATCATTTTTGCTTAGGAAGGTTCCTAAGTGAGTGAAATGATCCCGTGATCAGAGCTGTTTGAATGCTCTAAATGGAAAGGAAAGGTGCTTCAGTGCTTCCTGTCTAACCTCGTTTAGCACAAGATGCACTGGGCCATCCTTTATGAAAGGAAAGGAGTTAATGCTGTTCCACGATGCCTTGCAGCAGCCACATTTAAAGTGACACATCATTCTGTCATTCAAACGATCGCCATGTCACATTAGACATCCACAGCCTGTATCAGCCATTACAGCTTCAAAGCACAGTCAAGTCAACATTTCAAGGTGTATACTGACCTGTGTTGTGGTTATTTAGCTGTTAGCATAGACGCAAAATCAAATCAAAATCAGCATACTGATCATAATACAGTCAGTCTTTCAAGAAAAAGGGATATGAGATTTTGTCAGGCAGACAACATTTTCAATTCAACATGATTGAAACTGAAGAATGATGACATGTAGAGAGGTAGATTTGTTGGCCTACAACTACAACTACATAGTCAACAACAGTGACCTAATGCATGAGATTTGCAAGGAGATAAAGAGAAATAGACAGGATGGACTGAATGTGGGCTAAACATGTGACCTACCACCAGTTCATCATAGTTAATAATAATGCAGGGCAGTGCGGATACAGAGGTTTCATAGAGGAGACAAGCGAAGCCTAAACACAGATCTATCTGTCTGATTGTCACAGTTAACAGAGACTCCAGTCTGCAGTGGAGTTTATACACTTAATGTAACATTAGGTTTCATGATCAAAGTTTTTATATCACAGACACTTCTGTCCATATTCTCACACTCCTTCTCTCTCTCATTCATCCACATTATTTCTCTCTCTCCCTCTCAATCCTATGGAGGAGTTTAAGTTGCAAGCATGCAAACAAAGCCTCCCAGTTAAACAGAGAGTACAGGGAAGTCCAGATCTGCTCACTCACGCAAAGAGCCACTAATGCCAACTGTATTACCTTCCAGACCATGGTAAAAAGCAGGTGTAGGTCTGTGTGAATAGAAGAGGCAGTCCTCTATGGGGCTCCAGGCACTTAGAGCTCCAACACCTACCTGTGCCAACCAGTAGCTAAAGCATAGAAAAGCTAACAGCCATCTTTGCACAGAACGGTATTTCAAAAGCGCTAGTAAGCAATAAGGGAGTCAGTCCTGCAGAGCTGCTGATGGGTCAGAAAATTCAGACAACTTTACTCAGCCTGTCTGAGAACTTAGTTTCAATCTAGCCAGACAGGGTCGAATTCAACAAGCAGATGCAGTCCCGTCAAGCAGAGGCAAGTATACCACTGCAACTGCAGGAACAGGGTGAGGAATCTACCTTTGCTGAACCCAGGAGACAGTGTTCTCATGAAACTGGACAATGATCAACAATGGACGAGACCAGGTAAGACCTAGATCTTACATGGTGGACAGTCAAAACCAACATCAACTATTGAGTGCGCCAACAGTACTGGCATCTAAGGAGCTGATTAATGCGGATTCGAGGATTCTGGGACTGAAACAAACACTGACCAAACAAACAAACACAGACACCATAGCTTGAGTGGCTGCCAGACGCACACAAGGGAC
Organism: Chaetodon auriga; assembly: GCF_051107435.1. Lineage (NCBI taxonomy): Eukaryota > Metazoa > Chordata > Actinopteri > Chaetodontiformes > Chaetodontidae > Chaetodon > Chaetodon auriga. The sequence goes on along the minus strand of NC_135079.1, from coordinate 22,681,821 downwards.
AGTACACCCAGTTGGCTTGTTGGTCTAGGGGTATGATTCTCGCTTAGGGTGCGAGAGGTCCCGGGTTCAAATCCCGGACAAGCCCACCTTTAACCTCTGGGGGAAACCTGCAGTCATCCACATGCCAAAGTATCCTTGGATCTTTGGGTAATGCCCCCGATGCTGTGCTATCAGCGTGAGTGGATATAGCTCGTAATGAGCAGGTGACTCTTGTAACAGCGCTTTGAGTGGTCTTCAGACCAGAAAAGCCGTATGCAAATACAATCCATTTACTGGTTCAGGGTTAGAGTTTTGTTATAAAAATGTTGTGAGACACAATGCAGTAAGAACACACAGGGCAAAATATCTAAGATCCGCTTTTAGTAGTCCATCTTTGAAACATGTCTACAACATTCACTGTCGCATAATTTCTTACGTCTTCATGATGTCGAGGTAGATAGATTTACCCTGAGTTTACAAATCAGACCTCTGACTTTGAGTAGCGTTCCATTTTAATTTTCTAGTAGGCTGGATATTTTTGAGTTCTGACCTGTCTGGAATGCAGCATAAGTCCTTATGAATGTTCCCTCACATTTTTCCTTGACCTCATAAAGTTTTCCACTGAGGACAAGGAAAAGTGTTTAAGAAAAGGAAAGATTTTTTGGACTCTTGGACAACACCCCTAGAAAAGGTTTATGGTGCGAGGCAGCTGGATTCTCAAGATCATGAGATGACACAATTCATCTTGCCCGGCATCAAATTATGCTCTTGTGGCCTGTCACTATCCAGTCTGTGCATCCTGCCCGATCAGTGCCGTGCATGTGTGTAGGTCAGGTCCTAACTCTGGACTGATGTTTATCCCAGAAACAGTTCAGAAATGAAACACTGTATTTTTTCCTTTGTGTCACATGGGTTTCGCCTCATGCCTTTTGAGAAGACGAGCAGCAGGTCTTGAATCTCTTCACTCCAATAGGAGAAGCGAACGTGAGCATAGATTATGACCAATTCTTTTGCCCCATACTCACCAAAGTAAATATTGGACAAATGAATTTTTCTGATGACCTGTCTCTGCCTCAGCAACACACTCTGGATCTGGATATTGTAGTATCACTGAGTATTAAGCTCGCAGATAAAAAGGAGCAACAAAACACAACCAAACATTACATTTGTGCAGTGTCTTGTGTTGTTTGGTTTTGACATGGACAGGCAACAGTCCATCAGTAGCACATTAGTGCTTTAAATGCACAATGGGGATGAGAGGGAGAGACAAGTGCACCCACTTTTAGGAGACAGGAGGTGTAAACCATTTCATACCACATCTTTTGTTATAGATCATCTTTGGTTATTCTAACTCTAACTGTTTCCCAACCAATTACTGTATGTTGTAGGGCCGCATTTTCTCACATGAGTAGAATAAATGCTGCTATAACATCAGTTACATCAGAACTAGAGAGTATTTCTTCATTGAAAGATGACCAAAGAATGCCAATCTATTTCCCTCAGAGGAAATTCATGTATTCTCATGGGGTAGGGTTAAAATTGACCTGGCAACTAAAACCATTACTGTATGCTCCTGGACTATAACATCCTACCACATCTCAGGGCATGTAAATTTTGCCTTGTTCATCTCAAATCTAATGGATGTCACAAGTGTTTCATTTATTCATTTATTTATGGTATGGCTGGTGTGAGTTTGTGTCGTGTGTGTGTTTGTACCATGCAAGCAGTAAACTGGGCTGCAACAGGTGACTGGTTTGACAGGTGCAGGACTCGAGTACAGTCCGTCAGAACCTGGATCCTGCCAAAGTCCAGCTGTGGGCTCTGAACGTGGACTATTGGTCCCTGCCCAGTACATGACAAGACCACCTCCTGGAACAGAACAGAAAAAGAGGTGGATTAAAGAGCATACATCGACTAATTTAGAGAAAAACACTTCAGCTGTATTCAGACAAAAAACACAAAGACAAACAATTACACCAACAAGCACACAGTATTCTGTAGCAGCACAAATATTCACACTCAGAAGTGCACACATAGACCTCCACTGACCAAGGGTGGCTGGATGCTGCCGAACACAGCAATGCGTAGAGTGTGATGCAGCCTTCCAATGGCCTTGGCCAGCAGAAACACGGGAATCTCCTCAGAACTATGAGGAAGAATCACTCCCCTGGGTATAGAACTGCCACAATATAATGATGGACTCTCCTCATTTTCCTAAAAAAGGTGATGAATGTTGGGTAAGTTACTTTCAAAATGTTATATGCTACATATTTCCAGTTTCTGTCATTTGAATGTTACATGCTACTTTACAGTATTACTGTCTGTGTGGAGTAATGTGTTATTGATTACACTACTTTTGTGTTACTTTCAACAGAATAACTGCAGAGGTGCAACTAGTGTTACACAGTGTGTCACTCTTATATTACAGTAAGGCACTGAATAAACATATTTATCTTAGCAAAAGCTGACATCGTTGTTAGCTGCTGCTTAATTGAAGGCAGTAGAAAGATATGTTAAATGTAACAATATTACTGGAGTGTTGTTAGCAACGCGTTATATTATTTCATTACCAGGGAAAGTTACTTCTGTAATGTGTTACAGTAATATATTACAAAAGTAATGTGCAAAAGTAAGACGTTACCACCAATACTGAAGGTGACACAGACAGATTTTGTTACATACTGAACCAGCATCTATTGTACATATGGGTTCACAACTAAAAAACAGACAGTCTTAGAATTAATTTGTTTTTATTGATCTTTTATTGATTTCAGTGTTGGCCATTTGTACTAGTAGTTGGTATGTTCATGCAGATATTAAGCCAGGATCTGATTATTTTGACTCTAATTTTCTTACTTTAATGATTCCTCCCTTTCATAGTATCTATTGAAAGATGCCTTCCTAGTGTGCTTTCAATGATGGCGGTCAAAATCCAAAGGTGTGGTTCCTTGTAAAAATGCATTTCATTGTTCAGTAAAAGCTAAAATAAGGCACTAGCATTCGGGTTTTGTCAAATCAATTGGATATGGTTAACAGTTAATGTGTCTTTGTACAATAATCGAGATATATGTTTTGTCATAGCCAGGCAAGCTGTGTCCACAAGTTTCCAGTCTTTATGCTAAACTAAACTAACGACCCAGGAATAATGCCGATCTTCTCATGTAATGATCTGCAGTAAATAGGGTTTTTTCCCCTAAACACTGGGCTATACCTTAACCACTACACCACTACCTCTAATACATAAATTCTGCTGTATTGAAGTGGAAATAAGCCATTGTTTTAATGCATGCATTGGCCTTGATAGGTTTTTGTGCTTGTGTAACTCACTATTCTGTGAGTACCCTGCTACATACTTCATACACACGCATAAACCATCAACTGCAATTATCTACTTAACCTGATCAAGCACGCCATAGCAGGCTGGCTGAGTGCTGGAGTTGATTAGCCGCACATGCTGTTCATAGGGGTGATTGAGGAAACACCTTTGAAAGTCCAACACTGGAGTCTCCACCACAATATCAGGAACAACACACCTATTAACAGCACAAAAGTAATTGCTTTGCATCACACAAAAACTGCAGTCTATTAATTAGAAGTGATTCATAAATTCACAACGACAGTGATTGCCGTGAGGAAGTCAGATACCATAGCCCTGTTATGACTGATGGTGCAGGTGACAGTCGAATGCATTATCATGCAAATTACATTCTGAATATTTAACACGTACTCCAGTGACATGTCGACACATGTATGGAAGTTCAATGGAACACATTCACAACGACAGTCAGAAGCACAGCAGAGGTTACTGCCACAAAAAAGGGACTTTGCTTTAAGAGACAGGGTGATAGGAGTTTGTAAAAAGCAAGATGAAACTCTGCTGTTTTATGGCACCTTGTGACACAAAAATATATTTTCATACATAACACTCAGAGATGATATTCCATCTTACTAGGACAGAGGGATGATGATTCATTTTCATTCATTCATTTTTCATGAAGCATCTTCTCAAAATGGAAAAGATCAAACAGTGTTATGGCGCAAGAGAAAAAATACAGTGACCCAATAATCTGTTTATGTCCTTGATGGGCAAAGGCAGACCTAACTCTTAGTATTTTGTTGCAACTTACGAGATGCCACAGAACTAACTTCAACTGATATATGAGTGTGTTTGAGCATGTTTGCATATTACAGAGTGTGAGTATGTTCACATGTGTAAATGAGTCTGACCTGGCATTGATAGGTAGAGTCATGATCTCATCCCCGACACCCTCAACATCCACTGCCAGCGCCAGCCTGTAACTCTTAACTGTGTTGGCGCACAGCGTCACCTGTATGTACAATGCACATTTTGTCAACCATCACTCAAAAGTTTGGAATTGCTTGATTTGTTAGATGTCAGATGGCTGGGTTGATTACTTTATGTTTTTGAATGGTCTTTAATGCTTTTAGCTTGCAGAAAGTCCTCTTTACATACAGGTGTTATTTTGTATGAAGAGTCTGCAAAAAATGTAAATCACACTTTAAACTTATTTAATCTAAACAAAGAGGAGACTACTGATTTATAGCCCAACTGCAAGCACCACTGTGGTTCAATTATGATCTAGGGTCAAGGGGTATTTTGGGGGAAAATATGGTCACAACAGTATCCTCTGAATCAGGTTTATCAGTTTTTTAAAGGAAGTTTTCATCAATTAATTGTCATTCTTTTGTGGCCAAAAAACTACATCAAGTGTAAATAAATAATATGAATTGTACTGTTTTTAGCCATTACTGAAGGAAAGAACAAAAACATCAATGTAACGTAACAGGTGACTCCAAACTGCTGAATGGTTGTGCACAGTAAGAGACCACAGAGGGTTCAAACTATACAATAGTCAGCATAACTCACATCAACACCTGTGAAAAAATGTGTTAATCTGCTGTCTTGCAGAAAGTACATTTGAGAAGATTGATACCACTCAGATGTCTGTACAGTATACAGTATACATGCTGAATACAAAGCTGGAGCCAGGAGGCAGTTTCACATAAAAACGCGAATAAAAGGGAAACAGCTAGCCTGGCTCTGTCAAACAAATAAAATCCACCTACCTGTGCCTCAAACGCTCACTAATTGAGACATTTAAATCTCATTAGTTTATGCAAAAAAAAAAAAAAAATTCTTGGTAGGAATAGTGACTCCCTGGAGACTCTGCTGTTTCCCTACCAACCTCACGGTGAAGACAAGACTCCAGAGGTGCTGGTAGGAAAATGTGGTTAGCTTTGGATAGAGCCAGGCTGGCTGTTTCCTCCTACTTTAAGTCTTGCTAAACTGATCAACTCATTCTCTAATACAACAGTTAATGCAGAGACATGAGAATGGTATTGACCTTCTCATCTAACTCTCAGCAAGAAAGCAATTTTCTCAAATGTCAAACTGTTCCTTTAATATACCCTTTTTTCAGTCAACTATACTGAAACTGACTATAGTGGGCATTACCCTCTAGCTTGTTACATATAGAATCTGCCAGGCAGAAGATTAAATCAACACTACTGAGTAGAGTCTTCCTACAGAGGAAAGATTACAAGTTTGTTTTAAGGGCAAGTTAAGCTTCGACAATTTTTTAAAATATATTGGTAATACTACCAACTAGATGTTTCATTCTAAAAAAAATCATGCAATCTTAATTGGGGCAATGCAATGCTTATCTGCTGTGCAGCAACACTTAATGATTAAAGCTGAAAACATGGGTATATTTTTACAGAAACATACTGTCATGGTCCTGTCACAGTCTTGTCGGGTTTTGTTGTTTTCTGGGTTTTTGTTGTCTGTTAACACTGTGTTTCCCTCCTGTGCTCCTATCCAGCTTACCTTTCCCTCCCAACTTTCTCTCCACTTGCCCACTGTCAGCCCTGTTAGCCCTGCCCTGTTCCTAGCATTTCCCCAGGCAATCAACTCCTTACCTGTTCTACTGTTTCAAGTACAACATTTCTCTCACCCGAGCTTCTCTCCCCATCTCTCCACCTGCACCTCATCCCCTCATCAGTTTAGGATATTTTAGTCCAGTTTTCAGTTAAGTCTTTGTTGAGTCACTGGTTTTATTTGCCTGCTGTCTCAGTTTATGTTATTTTCAATTAAGAGTTCAGCATTTGATCCTGTCCGCCTGCAGTCTCCTGCATTTGGGTCCACCAGCTCACTCTCATTGTGACACTGTAGTATGCTGCTAGGAGAGCAAAATTAGTTGAAATGATGATATATTTACAGTACCTTAATGGTAACATCGGACATGGAAAGCACAGAGCCCACAGCAGGACTGATGGTGAACTCAACAGGCCGTGAATGAAGGTCTCTTGCTGTATCACTGACTTGCCAATCATTTCTGGACATATCAGACAACTGTTTGTCCCAAGTTACACTGGGAGAAGCCAACCCGTCACCAAGGACACGCAGGGCAAAGGTCATAGGCACATAGGAGGTGTTGAAGAGGGAACAAATCAATGTTCTTGGGAAACCTGCAATGAGTAATAAAGACAGAAAGAAAGAGCGCCAAGATGAATGGAAGTATCATATATATTCTATATTTACAGTATAATATATGTTATACACCAACTTAAAAATGAATAAGGCCAGATAAACTAAGTAAAAAGGTAACTCACCAAAGGCTACATCCCCAAAGTTGAACTCTGAAACATTGAAGTGAAATGTGGGACCAATGACACAACCCCTGAAAGAGAAGAGAAGGACACAAGCCTTGAGAAAAGTTTGAAACAACAACAGCAAATTGAAGGGATATCTAAAATAAGTAGTGTGAGTGGAGTGGAAAATGATATTTTAATCATTAACACTGCAACTACTTTTAAGGGCTGAGTTTTTATATGTGCTGTGATAATATGAATGTCCCAAGTTACTACACTTGCCAACTTCACCTGAAGGTCAAGGTAAGTGGTTCAGGCTGTCCTGTGACAGTTAGCAGCAAATCCTCAGAGAAAGTTCCCAAGATGCGACTATGGAAGGTGACTTCTACAATCTGGCAGGCCCCAGAGGGAACAACACCTTCCTCAGGACTTATAGAGAAACAGCGGCCAAAAGTGGTGTCGGGGCTTGACATCCTGAAAGGGGCATCAATCAGTCCTCTGTTGGACAGCTGCACCTGGACAAAAAGAGGGATCCACTCATTCAATCCTCAAGTCATGCTTTTCTCGTATGAGCCCCACCATCAATCATCAAGTCATAGGCATGTACTGCATTTATGTTTTGTAACATTATCCATTTGAGTTCGGCTTTAAGAGAAAGGTAACAAAGCAAATAGTGCTCCGAAAGCCTTTCATTTTATTTTGCAGAAAACATTGAATGAATGAATGAATGAATAATGAACTTATTACAACAGTAAATGAGAGGAATGTATGTGTTGTGCTTAATGTTGGAAATTTGAACTGTTTAATTAATTTCAACTTGTAGTTTAGTCTTATTTACAAGAACAGACACCACATAAGGATGATGTAAACAGCAAATGTAACTTCAGTACATTGTTCATACTTACAACACATATCTTTTTTAGTGACAGTCACTGATAAAGAGCTAATGTGCATGTTATTTCTATAATTAGTATACATAATTTATTTTACAGGCACTCACCCACTGTATAGCTGTCATGGCTTGTTTTTTTGTGTGTTTCATAATTTCTATAATTAGCTTTTTTAGCAGCCTGAATTAGATGAAAAGCCTTACTATAAAAGGTGGGGAGAGGATGCCACGCATAAGCTGTTTACAACATTCAGATCCACAGTTTTCGTCATAAACGTGCACATCAAGCTCACCACATTACAAGCATGTCCTCACTGATCATCTTCTGAAAGGACACAACTGTCTACTTTGGCTTAACCTTTCTTACCTCATAACAGTCTTTGTCACCGATGAACACATTTTTCATGTTCATCAGATTATAGTTCAGCTGGAGTTTAGGTCCCACGCCCTCACCCTTTATTGCGAGAGGTAACCGAGATTCACGGCCTGTGTGCAGGCAGAGACAGACACAGGAAGAGATTCATAACAAAGTTAGAGTATACTGTATGGTCAGAGGAAATGAAACAAGAAGATCAGAGATGTAACAGCACAATTATATAGAAAGTGACAATTCAATGTTTAGAGAGAAAAAGATTTCATGCAGGTGAACTGGGAATGTTGTTTTTATGTTCCTATAGTTTCAGGTGCTGAATCAAAAGTTAGTCCAAATACAAAATGTCTAAATACATGCTAAACGTTCACTTTGCCGCAGCCTCTTTCTACTTCTCTCTCTGTGACCTTATTAAAGAGCATGAGAGGTCTACCCTTCAGTTTTGCTTAGTAAGCTTTTGAAGCGTTTGGACAGTCAGGAATCAGGGTACAGTAGCCTCCAGTCCGGCTGTTACTGACCCTGCCTGGTCAGTTCGTCACCTGCCTCAGAAAACATGGAAATTAATGTAAATCTGGCCTCCGGCTCAGAAGACACACATGACGGCCACATGCAAATTTCACAACAGCCTTTTACTACCACTGGGCCTCAACACTGCATTGCCTAAAATGAACATCAGATCAAGTGGCATTAAATCGTCCAGTGGTTTAAGCATTTAGGAAGATTTCGGGGTTGGTGAAACTTCAACCAAGTTTGATTGTGGATATCATACAGTGAAGGAGAAGGGGAACATAAAAGAGACGCGGTTGAGAAGAGCTGTCCTCTGACAATAAACAAACAGACAGACGTGGCTTGCTAGCCAGACTTGTCTGTCTAACCTTTGTCTGCACCAGCCCACTGAGGGAAGGAAAATCTTTTATGAGAAAGCCAAAGCTATTGATTTACAGCGGGAGTGTACAGTCTGCTTGAAGTTGTTAAAACAATCACCTGAAAACAAATAAAAGAAAAGAGTTATCCTCTGGTTTTAAGATGGTTTCAGTTGAAGAAACAAGTCATATCATGTGTTAAGTGTCACTATAAAATTTGTGTAAATATTAGCCTTAATACATATTCTTAGCATTACCTTCAGTCTAAACTGCAGTTAGTCATAATTGGATCCCAAATCACACCCTTACTCAACACTAAAAGCACCCTCATTCTATCACTGTAAAGATAACTTTGGAAAGTCATCATATCATTTATACACTGTTTAAGACCTCTGACCCCGATTGGGCCTGCTATCTCATATACTGTGTCTGAATCCAGATGAGCGTGTTTCACATCTTTCGGTAAAATGGATTTTAAATGACCAGTTGTGATTGGAACTTGCTTCCCTACTCATATTTGATTTTATGTGTTTGGGACTGTGACCACAGATAAAATGGACAAAAACCACATCTGAGCTACACACATTTGAGCCGGAAAGAATTGTGGAAGCTAATTGGTACTTGACCTAGGTTAAGGTCTTCAATGTGGTAATGGTCTAAAAACCTCCACTCTCTACCCTGCTGCTCTTAAAGATTATGTCTGTGCCTGTGATGTTTACTGGACATAAAAAACTAGACACATTTAAAGTTTGACCTGATGGTGGCACTAGATGAAAAGTTAAGGAATCACCAAAGTGATTACATTTCATCCTGAGGGGTACGTCAATGTCTGCACCATGTGTCTGACTGACTGAGACCGTCCTCCCAAGCGCCATGGTGGTAGCGTGGCTAAAAACCAGACATTGTTTGGTTGTTGCTGTATTGTACAGATAGCCTATATACAATACTGTGCTTTTGCATGTGAAACGTTAATGAGTGTTGTATTTTCTAAATAGGCACTGACCTGTGACATCACAGTATATGGTTTGTTGGTACAGTTTGGCCTCCTCTGGCTTGAAGACAATAACAAACTGTGCAGTAAGGTTGGGCCATATTTCACCTTCCTGAACCATGTAAAGACAAGAAAAGCAAATTGTGGTTTTACTTAAGGGATATAACGCAGACAGGCACACATGTAAATGCATAGTCTCTCACACAGAAAATTCAGATCCATTTGAGAACCATTTAGAGTTTATGTTTTTTGGATGGAAGTTCAATTGGATTCATTTCAGTGTAGTGAACAATGTGACAGTTGATTGGTTCTTTTACTCACCCAAACCCTGCACACACACTATCTGTCTATGACATCTACTAATACCTGTGTGTGACTATGTGTGTGCATGGGTGGGTGGGTATATGTTTGTGTTGACTGCTGACCATTTATCTCAAATGCCCTCTCAAAGTTTGTGTTGTGACTGGCCTACAGACTGTTTGCTCGCTCTCCCCTGCACTTTCTCTCTCTCCTCTCCCACTCTGACCAGGGAACCTGGCTGAGTTGAGCAGAGCAGACACTGGCAGAAAAAAGGGAAGGCGGTGTCAGAACAGGTCAGGCTACCTGAAGGTCCCTGGGCAGAAAGGGCCCAGGCGGTGACCCTCCTGTCATTGAGTCAGACTAGATGTAGATGCGAACCACAGAGCCGAATCTTAACTCTTTGTGACAGACCTTATCACAGATCTGATCTTATTGCGGAATCCAAACAGATTCTCATTTCTGCCTTATAGCCAAAAGGCAGCATAGGTGGCATCGCATGTAGGGAAAAGTGCCTTTCAACCTAAGGACCTTGTTCCAAACATCCAACCTGCTGAAGTGGACAAGCTACTGAATCCCTCTGAGCTCAGAGCAGGCTGTATATACTGTAGGTATGTTTCCCCTTTTGTATTAATAAAAGTATTACATGATTCAGACACATCACATCAGAGATGATATGATCTCTGCAGCACAGTCTTAAGGAGGAGCGAAACTAGAAAATCCATTGGTAGGGTGTGTACCAACAATTAGTTGGTCGAGAGATACTGGGCAAGAGGGAGATGATATAGCACAGACACAGAAAAACCCACCGCTGGTTCCACAGTTAAGCAGCCGTGTGAGAGGGCCAGGCGGTGGTCCTGCACGGCCTGGCTTCTGCGTTCCTGCACAGCTCTGGATAGCAACGGTAGGTGATGGATGGCTGTCGGGTTGGCCTCACACTGAAAAAGCAACTGTTCTCTCTCCCCTGCCTCCTTCTGCTGGAGCACTGAGCTCTCCCTTGAGAAAGCGAGGAGGGACGGGAGGATGAAAGGCAAAAAAACAAAGAGAGACATGATGGAGAGTTAGAGAGAGAAAAGAGACAGAGAGAAGAACAAAGAGTTGCAGACATAAAGAAAGTGATGGACACCTGAGCTATTTCTGGCAACACATACTGTGGTAAAGACAAGAAAACACAGCAGGTAATTTGACTTTCTACATGTATGCACAGCAAGAGGGAGAGAGGGAGTATATACCGTTTATACACATCTAAAAAAAACCTTATCAAAACCACGTTAAATCATTCTTGTGTCTACATAAGCACCTCAATAAGCTCAGTGCCTCCTCTTTCAGGCTGGACCACGTCGTCCAACAGTACTGGAGAGGGATATCACTTCTGTTGGTGAGTGACACCGTGTGTACGGTGGACAGGGAAATGTAAGTCTTCTTCAACTGGACAGAGTCAGGCTCAAGCTGGACATTCAGTTCCTCACAAGCCCCATACAAGCTGATGTGCACATTTTCACCTAAGCAGAAGACAGACAAAAACAGCAGAAAAAGGCAGAAGCAGTTGAGTGAGGAGACAAAGTTTTCCTCATATATTTGTAAAGACATATGAAGAATGCGTGTTGAAATGGTGAGACCTCTCTCTAATCCTGACTGACCCACTGCTCTTAATATATATGCACATCCACTATGTCGTCTCGTCCACATGGGAACAGATTTAACTTGGGACAAAGGGCACATATTAACTATTTATACTGCGGCAGCACAGACAACAACATCAAACAGTCTATGTAATACCCTAAAGCCACAAATCAGTAGCCTGATAAATCTGCATTTATTTATTTCACATTATTTAAACATTTAACTTTAGAACTGAATCAAAGAGAACGTCTGAGATGTTGGCACTAATTCAGAAGCCTGGAACCAGGCTAGCAAAACAAATTTCATGTACAAATGGGGCATCTGAATGCGCCTTGTTATTTTGCTTTCAATGAACAGAGCCTTGTTATGACATGACAATCACCAGACATGCAATATACTGTATGCATGTCTGGTGATTTAGTTGTCATGTGACAAAGTGGGAGCCATTATTCTACAGACTTAAATGTAACAGTTGTGTGATTCTATGTTATAACTCACCTCTTTACTCTTCTCTTTATCTCATGGCTGCAAAAGGACCGAGATAGTTTTGTTTTTACTGCTTATTTAACAAGCAAGCTGACTTGGAGCAAGTTCTTAATTAAAGCATTGCCCTAATGGCATCATTGCATGGGAGAGAGACACTTAAATACACACCAGGGTGCTGGCCAGCACAACAACATTCTATCCAGTAAGCAGCCCCTGCCGCTCCTCTGGGAGTCTCAGGCCTAATGTGGGCAGTGGATAGAGGAGACATTCACTGTGGAGTCAAGGACACACCACAAAGTCTCGCGTTGAAAGACTGGATCTGAATCAAAAGCCGCATCAAGATTAAACGGCTCTCAAGATATCCTCGAAACCTGGCATGCGAAACAACTTACTTTATGATGCTGCCAAAGCTGGAGCTGGAGTAATGTGAAATACATCATGCTGAAATAAATATGAAAGGTTTAAACTATAATGTAGTAGACTTAAGCAAAGTGTTATTTCCCAGCACAACACAATACCATTTCAAGCTCTGATTCCCTGCAATAAAGTTTCAAAACCACAATCCACAAGAGACAATGTCCTCAATGGTTAATAGGACATCTACTGAGTCTCAGCGGTAGGAACAAGGTGCCACCATGACAGTGTGCACCCATCAAGCAACAATAACCAGCAGCAAAAATAAGGTGCAAAACATGTTTTGTATAAAGCCACCGAGAACAAGGCTTATGTAAATTTAGTGAGTGTTTGTTTACATTCAAATCAGATGGACTGGAGCTTTAGTGTGTAGAAACACATTGCTTATCCTCAGATTAATATGTATTTGTATACCTGTAAAAGTTACATTTTTCAAATAAAGACAAATATGCAACTTAAGTCATACCAAAGACACACAGTGAACTCTGCTGGATACAACATAAGGGGATGTCTGATTTCTGGGTTGTCTGGGCTCTGAATGCTACAAGGTTTCCATGGGTCATCATTTCTTTAATAAAACATGTCCCTAACAAGAGTAAAACACAGATACAATGGTCAATACAATTACTAGAAATGAAAACTGAGATCAAAGTGACATGGGGGATTTTCTTATTTACAAGCATTGAATCTCAGTGCACTCAGTTGGAATTTAATTTCATTGTGATTGTTGTGCTTCTCGAGGCTTGTCTCTAGCCAATACTGTCATGGAGACCTGCCATTAATTACTTTTTGCTTCTAATCTTATTTTCCCATGTTGGCCGAGTGTACAACTGAATGGAATGAGTTACAAGTTACAACTACTCTGCAGGAGTGCAGGTCTGTTGAACGAATGACTGGAGGGACTGATGGTCGCTCTGCAGGATGGTGAGTGAAATCCTGCTCTTCACCGAGGATTAGAAACTTGACTCTGCTTTGACAGTGCAAAAATTTTGAGGTCTGAAATGGCAACAGTGCACTTCCAGGGATGTGAGTCCAACAGTGTTTAAATAAACAAGGACGTGGTGTCATTGACACAAAGTACCCAAAACGAAGAACAGCACTTATCGTCAAGTTGCAAAGCTGCATTGGCTGCAGTTCCACTCCAACCTACAGCAAAGAAACCAACAGCAGATTCTTCTTAAAATGTAGAAACGTAAGGCAAACTACTGTAACTACAGGGCTCTGAACTTCTGTCTGCAATCAATGAGTGTTTTAATAGCTACTGTTAATGTAGTCTTGCATAACCAAACCTATATTCAAACTGGGTTTTAGTGCTGTGTCAGTGCTGGAGAAAGGTCTGGCTGAACCCATTATCATTCTGGTACGGTGCTCTGGCTTCTTTGTTTTTCTTTAAACTAATCACAGTTGGGCGGCAGTGAGCCCAGGATGCAGCAACAGTGCTCTTGCAAAATAGTAACACACAGATGACTGAAGTAGTGGGCCAGTAGCAGGCTTATACCAACAGCCTACTTTCTGTGAGTCAGACTACTGTTAACATTGTTTACAGCTTCTGAAATAAATTACAAATACATGTATAAGCTTTTTACAAGCTAACCTTTGGTGTTTTAGCAACAAAAGCTGACATTTATTTCTGTTTGATTATGAGTCATGATTGTTTATTTAGTTTCAATGTGAACCTCATGCATACACATGAAAAACATGCAAACAAACAGCAGCTTGTTTATTTAGCTGTTTGTTTCTGGTTGTTTGGGGAATGGCTGGAATTGGAATTGGAGATATTTAATACTTTCTGTCCTTGCTTGGATTTTTGAAAATGGATATCAGTCACACAAATGTGTCATTTCTTTATATCAATTATCTTTAAAAAAGGTTCTATCTTGCCAGTTCTGTACTTTGAAACCCATACAGACATAGACATGTATGACTGAGAAAAACTATAACAGCTGCTGCTATGACTTTCCTTTCTTACAGGTGGAGCATGAATAGAACTTGTCTAACAATGACCCACAGCCAACAACTGAAATGTACTTAAACTGTTTGATCAAAAGCATTTTCTTTAAATCACTCAAAAACTAATTATGAATAAAAGCAATCAAGAAATCAACTCTAATTTCATTTTGTTTGTTTCATTCAACCTTCACTTGATGAGGCCAGTCCAGCAGTGACTAACAATCTTTTTTCTCAGGAAAGCAGCCCATTAACAGCAGACAAGCAAATCAATGAGGACACTACACTTCATAAGAACCTACACCCCATCAAAGAAAAAATCAAGAGAAAGGGATTCAGGCAAACAAGTGACTACTCCAAAGAAGAGAGTAAGACAATACCACAGACTGTTTCCTGGAGGTTTATCTTCCACAATAATAAGTGTTGAATGTGTTGAATTTTCATAAGATAAGCCATCCCATTAGGTTTCAAGTCCCGCTCAGTGCTGCCTGCATAGGAGAGCTTTTAATCCATCTCTGCCTTGGATTGAACACAAGTGAGCAGAAGTGATTAATTAGGGCCTGAGATACCTCGTTTCTGAGAAACATGAAAGCCTCAGAAGTAGCAAAACTCTCCCATTTCACTTATTTGGCTTTTAAATGCATTGACAATAAACTGAACCCAGTTCTGGTTCAGGGAAAAACAAACCAGACCGTGAAGAATGAGGGCTGGTTCAATCTATACAATGACCATGCATGCCCTGCAGTGAGAACACCTTAGAATTCAAGGAGTGCCTGTGTTTGCTTCCCACACGCCAGTTATCAATTAGATTTTCACCCTGTACCCAAAGGCAGAAAGAGGGGACACAAAAAACCTGGCACAGTTTCACAGGAAGGCCAGGTCTTTGCTTTCAGTCTGTGAGAAACACTACCAAGCTGTGAGATATCATCAGACAAGAGAAGAGGAGAGAAAAGAAAACATAGAGGAAAGAGGATGAGTGATAGAAGGAAATGAGGGAGAGAGAAAGAAGAATTGGGGAATGCAGCGAGAAAAGCAATTATCTCCCAGCATCCGTGTGCTATGACAGCAGTTGACAGGCAGGGAGAGCTGCAGCTTATTGCTAAGCTTTCATCATCACTGTCCACCAACCCATCTCCCCCCCGCTCGCTTTCTCTTCTCATAATTTCTCTATGTACACAGTGAGAACTCCTCAACACCCCCCCACCCCCACCCCCCAGCTACCTTTGATTATGGCACAAACAGCAGCTCTGCAGTGTGTGTGTGGACGCACATGCTCGTACTTACATTTTATGTGCTTGTGCTTCTTTATGTGCAGCTGCTTGCTGTGTGTGTGTGTGTGTGTGTGTGTGTGTGTGTGTGTGTGTGTGTGTGTGTGTGTGTGTTTGTGTGTGTGTTGCTTTTGTAAAAGGCTGTTGTGCTGAAGTCCCCTTGGTGCTATAGCCCTGTCAAAGCAGATGCCTCAGTGCTCCCTAAGAGCTGTCTGTCTTTTCATTTAAATCAGCAGCAGTGACAGAGAAGAGGGGTTTGTGTGTTGGAGGGAGGGGGGGTTACTGGGGCAGCACAGAGTCTACTCACTTTTAAGACAAAACAAGGATTTTCTTACACACCATGATGGAAAACAAGCTATCTGAGTAAACTGTTATTCTTGAAAGCTGCACTGGCTTTTTACTGACAATGGGAAATAAAAATGCAGTGGGTACCTGCATCAAGTACTGTGGTGTACATGCTAATGACACACGACATACTAACACACACAGGCTACATCAGCAAGCTTATGCTGAGGTCTCCAATGGGCCCTCAGTAGGGTAAAACCTTTTGCAGCATGCTGACCTGAAACATACATGAGCGTGTGAGAGACAGGGAAAGGTGCTAAATTAAAAATGACAGTCTCTTGATGGGCTGTAAGTGGTGTTCTGGACCTGGCCTGGCCCTCCCATTATAAAAGCTTAATGCTGCTGAGCGCCACTACTGTTGGCACTCCTTCAGTAGGCCTGCCTGTTTATGCAGCCACACAGCACCTCTGCTCCTTCAAGGTCACACACACAGGTGAAAAAAAAAGCAAAAAACTTTTCCAGTCCTTGGAAAAAAAAAAAAAAAAAAGCTCATCCACAAAGAGATGTTTTCTATAGATCCTGAAGTTTTGTACCCAAACAATCATCATTAAAGAGCAATACAGAAATATTTTATCGGATCTGTCTCTGCTCTGGGAAATGGCATCACAATAAATTAAATGATAAACTCAAAATGAATGAATATGAATACAAAGCCAGAACACTTCAGCTCTTATCCACCATGATCCAATCATAAACAGGCAGTTTTTTCACAAGGTGACTTTGCCGTGGTAGACTTTCAGGACTACTACTGATAACACAATGACTGTCGTATCAGCATGCTACTGAATTTTCCCTCATGTTCACTCACATTCAAACACACACAGTGTTTCACAGTAAAAATGGGGGTGGGGCACTGTGGAATATCCACCCAAGTGATGCATAGCTAACAAGAGCGAAGTCCGTTTTCCTGCATGGTACACAGCTGCTCTACTGTATTTGTTCACCACCATGGGAATTTTCTACTGAGAAAACTTTTATGGAGCTGTGTAGCTGAAATTAGCTTTAGAGAAGACTTTGATGTGGCTGGCTTGGGTCAGGAGTAAGGCTGATTTGGTTCTGATTGAAGCATCCTCTTTGTTAATCAACCTAGCCAGACACAATTGCTATTAATATTTTCAGCTAGCAATTTTGAGTTCGGAGTGCATATGAAGTGTGAGACTAATTGCTCTTTTCTAATCAAAACAAACCACAGTGTGCACTGGTCTAGTGCACATCTAGTGTAGTTTGGTCTAGTGCGCCAAATTACTGTAAGTTGAGGTTTTGCATTGAAACCTTCTGCTTTTAACTTATCATTAAATGTTTGCAATGCATCAGAGTGATAAAAAAAAACAGTTTTATTATACCATTCACCAAATTCATGTAGGGTGTTCAAAAAGGGGTGAATTGAAGCAAAAAAAAAAAAAAAAAAAGCAATTCAACACACTAAGCCCCAGTTAAATCACCTCTTCCAGTGCACTGATGTTTTCCAGCAACTTCTTCCTTTTACCTCTAATTGATCCCCTCGTGTGTTGACAAGAAAAGTCAAAAGCTTCGTCGTTTGCCTTTGATGGTAAGTCTGGCTAATTGTGCATGTTATTGAGGCTACCTTAAAAAAACCTGTGACCACTCAGTGTAAAACAACAGTACAGTATAGTAGTTGGTATCTGTTAACAAGACTATCATAAATGAGCATATTTATCACAAAAACACAAATTTGGAAACATTGATAGCACAATCAGTGGCCTTTAAGAGAAGCATTTATCAAGCAATGCTTTCACATAACATAAATGTTAATGATTGATGATTAATGATGAATGATTCATTAAAGGCACAATGTGTAAAATACAACCTGTTGAAGGTTGCTCCAACTAAATAGGGGGAACCATATCTCCTATGTAACTGCTAACTGCTGCTCACCACACTCTTTGCTGTGGCTGTCTTTGCCTGTAGTGACTAGCTGCTTCTTTGCTCAGTTACCCATTTAGCTAGAGGCCCTAATCGCTGACTGGATTCTATCCCGACCAAGAGCTCAGAGCACCGGAGGACTGTTGGTGTTTACGCTGCAGACACTGGAACCAGGCTCAGCAGCCTCCCAGATTTTCTTAGTTCGGTAAAAGAGAAACTTGATTTCTAAAGGTGCACGGTTGTTGTTTTCTGTTTAATAAGGAAAACAGGTGTCAGACTATTTCGTTTCTGGGCATTTTATGCGTTTAATTTGTTTATTCATTACAGTAAGACAGCTAAGAGAGATTGTGAAATGTAGCATGTAGTTGAGACACAGACAAACAAGGGACAGGTCAGGGCTAGCTGGTTAGTCTCTAGAGTAGAACAAACCAAATACATGAATATAAACTAATACACAAGAAGCAGTTTGGTCAAGTTATTCATTACTATGATGGTATTCCTTTTTTTTCCATGGAATGGCAATATTTACTGCTAAATTTTATGATCAAAGGAGATACCTAAACTGACATTTTCTGTCAGTATCGCTACTGTATCAGCAGTGCCAGTCACCTGTTTTTGTTTGCAAATATGCAAATAATCAAGCTTTGAGCAATGATTTGCAAAAGGTGTAGTCAGTCAGTCCAGTTTTCAAATACAACACTGTACTATGCAGAGACATCCAGAGACACTGAGATAGTGGTGGGTTAGTATATGCCCATTAAGATGTAATTTGAGAAGAAATCAGAGCAGAGAGAGGAGAAGAGAGATAACAGGCCCTCAGAGAAAGCTGCACTGAGCAGTAAATACAATACACCACGCCATCACGGGCTACATCCCCACTATGTTTGCAGCCCAATTCCCAAAGGATGCTGTAGATTCTCCTCTCATTACCATTACTTATGTCACCTTTGACTTCTTGGCCCCAAGTAGACACAAAACACACACACACACAAGCTCCAAAGTACCTCATTAGTATCTACTCATCTGCTACATCCAAGGTTAAATGATCATTCTGAATCCAAACCCAGCCACATTCACACGAGCAAATACAGTTGTACACGCAACATGTTGGATTTAAATTTCATTGAACAAGCTTGGGGAGTTCATTTGTGCTGGGTTGCTACAGACAAGTCTGTGGATGGAAAACACAGATAAGGACTGCATATGTGACAGAGGCACAGTGAAATACACACACGCAACAATATTTAAAAGACAAAATGAAACAAACTAGCTTCTCATCAGACTAAAGTGAATGCCTGTCTACCAGCCATTATCACCAAACCCTGAGCTGCACGAAGGAAATTACAGTAACCATAGTTTTGTTTATATGTGTGTGTGTGTGTGTGTGTGTGTGTGTGTGTCTCGATGGTGGGCCCTGTTCAGCAGTCCCGTTCTGCTTCAGGGTCACCATTGCTGCAGAAAGAGAATCTCATTATAGTGTTTACCTCAGTGATTACAGTAAACACATTCATCCTTTTAGTTCCACCCCATTTGACAATGCTGATTATGCAAACTCCTTTTTTGTAGATTTCTGTATAAAATCTCCACTTCCACCCGTGAGTGTGTGTGTGTTTGTTTCGTGTTTGTTGTGTGCCAGGCCATAACAGATATAATGAGACGATGTACAATGTTGAGGCAACACTGTAGTTTGAACTCTCACTGTGGGGGTTCGTGTTTGCGTGTGCATATTTGTGTGTTACAGTTGTTGGATTTTGATGACGTCAGATGAAATCCAAAATGTGTGACAAAGTGTTTTACAACAGGATAGGACGACAGTTTGAGAAACACTTTCTGTAAAATAAGAGAGAATATCTGAAAACTCACCGCCTCTCTTCTATGGAGGCATTTAAAGTACACTAGAAATTAGTTTCTGAAATATGCATAGATGGAGAAATAACACACCTGATGAGAAACTCTGCAAGTGCAACAAGGTCATTCTTATTATAAAAAGATTAGAATAGCTATGAATATTGCACTAGAGCTCTGGGATACTGAGAAATGACTTGATTTACACGACCTTTATCATAAGCTATGGTCATAAATTCCTATTAGTCACCAGTTGCTTGTTTTTTGTGTCACTAGCTTGCTTACAGTTTTGTTTCTTTTCAGAGGCCTGAATATTTCTCACCAGTGTGGTAGTGCAGAATCAGGTCATGGCTGTGGTCTCCGGTGGTCATCGGGTTGAAATCGACAGTTACCTGCATGCTCTCACCTACATCAAGAGTACCAGAGGAGGGCGTCACTGAGAAAGGCCTGGAAAAGAACAAAATAGAATGGAATTTCATAGGATGGAATCAAAGAAACTGATTCTCAGTTAGTACGTAACTGTATAACTTACACGTGTTACTCTATAGTAAAATATGTTAAATCACTGAGACACAGTAGACATAAGCCTATCCTGGTCTGACTCTCACCTCTGTGTGTGTAGCGTGAACTTAGCCTTGCTGTTTCCTATGTTGCGGACTAGGTGAGTCTTCTCTGTGGAGGCTTTCACAGGACAGACGGGTAAATGGAACTCATCAGGAAAGTCAAGAATGGCACGTGGCCCAATGGCACGGACTGGAACCTCAAACCGCTCCCTCTCTGTCACAAAAACCAGCCTGTGGTGGTAGTCCTGGATGGACAAAGTCAGCAAAACAACGTGTCAAACCCTCAAGCTCCATATATATGTTGTTGAGGTAGTTGTGAGATAATGACACCCACCCAGATGCAAGAGCACAAACACACACACAATCTGATTTTTTAGTCAATTAGCAACTACACAACTGTTTTTAGTATTTCTGAGTTAACGTGTGTACGTCTCTTAGCAAAACAGCCAAAGCCTGTAATAACAAAACTAAGCATCTACAGCCATATTAATGGCTGTGTGAAGCTGCATTTAGGTACAGTGATGCTTTGATCAAGATGCCAACATCAGCATACTCACTGCTGACGATACTAGCATGTTGATGTTTCGTAGACATGTTTTACCTTGTTCAACATCTTAGTTTAGCATGTTAGCATGGAAATAGTTGTTTATTAGAATGAAACATAAACCAAAATATTCGAGAAATTAAAATGTTGACCTGATGATGGCACTAGATCAATAATCAGACAGATAGAAGTTTTTACAGTTCATTGTCTGGGGATGATGAATGTCTGTCCCAAAGCTCACAACAATCTCTCCAATAGTTATCAAGAGATTTCCATGAAAAAAACCTCATGTCAGTCTCATGGTAGAGTGAGAGTAACTGGCTGATCACCAAAGTCACTTGTACCAAATTTCATTGCAATTCTTTCAATAGTTGTGATGATATTTCAGTCTGTGAAATATATATAATAATAATATTCAGTGGGCTATCCGAGTCACTGTCTATGCCATCACTAAAGCTACATTGACTTGAGACTAAAAACAGCTAAGTGTGGTGACCACTGTGAAACAGCCATGACACATATGAGGGATGATGTTACCGTTAATATAATGTTGCTATATTTCAAGTTGACCTTTGCTTCTCAAGTTTCACTTTCGCCAACAGTATCAGTAAAAGAGACGACAAAAGGATGTGCTGTTGTAACCTAATTCCTGACCCTTGACCCTTAACCCTCTGTCTCCAACTTACAGATTTGTGCACTAAATATGAATGCAAAGCAAGTGCATCCATTTTCAAGTATAATCTGTCACTCATTTTCATATTATATGTTTTTATTATCTATGAATTTTTGGCGTGTTATTGTCTACATTAGTGCTTACTTCAAGTACTAAATCTCTAATTTCACATTCTTACCCACATCCTATCCTCTGCTTCCCCTGCAGGTCTTATTACAGCCTCATCTAATCATCTAATCTAAATTCAGTATCAGCCTCATAAGTACACATTACCATGATACTTCATTGTGCTCCCTGAATCTAACCTTCTGTGCATAATTATTCTATGGAGCAGTTTGACTCCCCTCTGTCTCCAGTACCTTGTTCTCCTGTGGGGTGAAGGAGACTGCGAAACTAGCAGACATCCCTGGTACAACCTTGCTACCTGCCTCCTTTGGCCCGACCACATGGAAATACTCTAAGTCCTGCAGCTCCAGCCTCACTTGTCGTGGAACCTTGATGAGAAAAGGATGAAAAAATCACACCCCACTGCACACGTCAAAGAGCAACAAACACAGAGCTAGGCATACACACAAGTGATGATTTATTCATCATAACTTGATGGTGTCTTGTACAACTAAATCTTCTCCAATCCCCCATGAGCTTTTCAATCATTCTGCCATACTTATAGACGATCCATATCCCGTGACACACACACATGCACACCCACACCCACACACACACACACACACACACATGCTGTAAAACACCTGTCTGTTGTCCTATTTCTTGACTGAAATGTTGGCTTAGCAGCCATGTTGTTAGTGTAACTATTTACTTATTTATCACTCATTCACACACCGTGTCACTGTTGAAGAGAAGTAGCTGTAACTTGTAGGTCTGTGCAGGAGTGAAGTTCTGGAAGACCAGCTCAGATGGGTAGGGCTGGAAAAGCGGCTGATCCATATCCACCAAGGACAACTAAGACACACACACACACACACACACACACACACACACACACACACACACATACAAACGGTACATATACAGTAGTCATAACCATTCCTGACACTTTTCCAGTAAAAATGACAGTTTTTGTTTTTGTTGTTGAAGTCACACACACTGTCGCTCCACACACTGAGGGCAGAGTTCCTGGGTATGAACACTCCTTAGTGCTATCCATTTCAATCAGTCAGTGCTAAATCCATATAATATGCATTTGTCACAATGGTTTGGAAGCATATGAAGCATTCCTCAAGGAAAGCCCTGTACAGTCATTTATACCTACATAATTATATCATACATTATATTAAGGTATTTGAAGTCATTAATAACATGTATTTATTCACTTTACTGTTTTTCACAACATATTTAAAAAAAAAAAAAACAACTTATTTCTTCTCTTGCTGGGAATTAGATGGAAAGATCAATACTACTCTCTTATCTGTCTGTTAAATATGAAGCTACAGCCAGTAGGTGGTCAGCTTTACTAAGCATAAAGACTTGAATGTTGAAACTTGAATCAATTGGTTTAGCTTCAGACGGGCTGGTAGCTGGATTGGTCTTATTTTCACACAGAGCGAAACTAGCTGTTCCCTTGTTTCTAGGCTTCATGGTATGCTAAGCTAACCAGCAACTGGCAACTTCATATTGAATGGACGGGTATGAGAGCTGTATCAATCTTATCATCTAACACTGCAGGAAAGAGAATAGGCATGTTCCTTAATATGTCACATTAAAAACCTCTGAAATTCAATTTGAGTGATTTTCATCCAGTCTTTATCATTGCATCATTGCCAGTCATAGTGAAGATAATACTGTACTGGCTATTGTGTGCAATTTTGTGACTTTCAAGATGACCTAAACAGATCTTGCTGTCATTGTTCTCACCTGCACAGTGGGGTTTACTCATATTCATATTTGCATATTTGACAAGTCAACAAAAAATGTGAACAGGGTGCGATGCAGAAATGGGTCCTCTTAATTATGGTAAGGATGCATTTATAATTTCATAGGCATTTCATGAGCTTTTTTTTTTGCTCCAAGCCACCATTAAATTTGATTCAAAAAGTACAGAGGATTCAGTCACATTGGTTGCCCTCTACCCGTCAATTAGTGCCTGCTGACTAAGGGGAGGCAGCTTTGGTACAATGTAAATGACCTTAGCAGACAGTACATGCTCTGTATGCAGGGAATTAATGATGAAATAATTACATGACTATGAAAGTTTGAATGCCTTGTTGTTGTTTTTTCTGGTCTTATCTATCTTTTCAATGAGTCTGTCATATTCATTCATTTTATTGAGATATATTTTTTCATTTATATATCAGTTCAACCTTTTGGAGCTCACATCTAACTTACTTTAACTGAACAATGCAAATGCTCCACACGTACAGTATATTCTAGTTAGCAGTGCCTACTGGAACCTTTCACTATCACTGCACTCTGCAAGCATTTTTTTCTGGTTGCAGTCTCATTACAATTTAGCTTTATTTTGTGTATAATGAAAGTATACCAAGTTATTAAGCTACTGAGGTATCACAACATTGGATGGCATTTACTTTGTGATGCGTAGTCTTGCTCATGTCAAGCAGTTCCAGGATGCGGGGCGGGTGCACCTCATTGGTGTTAGCCAGGTGCTCCTCTGTGGACTGTAACATCTCCTGAGTGTAAACAGATGGAGTCACCTGCAAACACACAGCAGCACAGTCTATTATGTTAACTGCACTGATAACCTGTTTACTGCCTCTTAGTTCAGTCATGATGAGGCACCACATCAAACAAGACTGTTACAACTGATGGAATGGGGAAAAGATAATGAGCACAAGAGCTGTAGGCTGTCACCTTAAAGCTGTCATCAATGACATATGCACAGATGCCTGCATCAAGAACATGTACATGAGTTTTCATGTGCTCAGAGAGCATTAATATTCTTCCATTCAGTGAGAACTGTGCAACATTTGGTGGTTAATATCCTGTCCACATAATCTTCTGGCATCTCTTTATCAGTGCACCAGAAGCAAAGAAACATCTAACTGCACTTAGCCTATTTCGAGGATATGTCAGAAAAGGATTTTAGCTTAAAATCTAAATGAATAATGTAGCAGAGGGGGTTACTGTATATGCAACATTCAATAGCTGCCAGTTTGATGTGTACTCATAATCCACTATTCTATTATCCAGGCAGCAAAGCTGTATGAGTAAATATTATTCTTTAAAAGGTCATGAAATAGTATGACTTTTCATTAGATGGTGACTTCTCAAAAAAATCTCCTGAAATGTAATAATTTGGTGTTAGGCCCACAGAAATGTCAACATAGTGCTGTTGGATCTAAAGGTTGCACTGCTTTACTTAAAAAGATATATATTATTATCCTGTCATATTTCAATAGTTTGTTACACTTAGCAGTAAACATAGAGAAATGCAAGGGGTATAAAGTACTATAGTGACTGAGAAATATTTTAAAGATGTTAATTAATACTTTTGCATAATTTGTGTATGCATTGCACTTCACTTTTGTTATCACACAGATAATGTGCTCAACAAAGTTTGCTATTTGATGAAAAATGAACAATCACAACAATTGAAATCAATATAATCAACTGTCAGAACAGAAAATCCGTTTTATGTGATTTTCATTTTGACCTGAGAAAAATCTCAGGTCAAAAAAAAAGTTCCTCCTCCTCTTCTCACCTACAGAGAGAGCAGAAGACTAAAATTGCTGAGCTGAGGTCATCGCAACAAAACACTGCAGTCAGATATTGATTTTTGCTTCCTCTGAGAAGCCAAGATAATTATTAGGACAATATGTCACTTGAAGCAGCTTCTTTAAAACAATGGACAATGTCCAAAATGTAGACACAGGAAATTGGGCCCCTGTTAATTCATGAGGAGAAACCTGGTTTCATCATCTGATTACTTCAGCTGGATATTTCTAATGATGTGCAAAGTTACAAGCTGTCTTGACATGACACCCTCACCCTTCTTGGCTTGTCATCCTTGGGAACAAGTTTATAATTCTTTAACAGCAGCCTCTTTGTTCTTGAGGGATGCAGAGAGGTTGTCATTTTGGATATGTTTTGAAGGAAACCTGCCAAAAAAAGAAAGAAAGAAAGAAAGAAAGAAAGGACATGGAAGAGAAGAGAGGGTCATTCAGTACAAAGCTAAGTAAATGTCCATATTGTGCTAACTAGCTAACTAACTAGCTTTAATGTGATGCATACATGTAGGATAATTGTAACTTGGTAGACTAGCGTTAACGTTTTTAACAAATAACGGACAGCAGTTAGGTAGTGCAAGTACTGCAAGCCCTGTCGCTACTTTTGGAGGAAATTTATTCTAAAACTACTTGAAACGGATAAAAATACATGTAATGTATTACTCAGAAATATGCTTCGACATTATTTGCTCGAACTCACTAGAAAAATATTCGCATTCAACAATCGACGTGAAGCTGTAGAATCTGCTTTCCTTGGCTAAAAACTTGTCCTCCGTCACTAAACGTTGGAGTAAACTTCATGGGTAGCTAAACATGTTGTCTTATTTCACCGACAAGAAAAAAAAACACAAGTATTACCACTCTGCAGGTGAATAAACGGCGCATGTAGTAACTCTGAAGCTCTTCAAAATTCAGTCACAAGCGACCGAGTCCACTTCGTTGTGGTGTGTTGCCGTGGCAACGCACTGAACGACTTACCAGTATGCTGCTTTCTGATTGGCTAAAGGCTCCTTCCATTTAAAAAGATGGCTGCAAAAACTTTAAAATGTTGAGAGGAATGGTGCAGGTGATGCCGTTTTCTAGGGAGTCTATCGTTGGACACAAGCTACTCTGAAACATAAGGTCCAACTGACCTGATTCTCATCAGCTAGTCTAACAGATCAGTCAGGCTAAAACTAAGATTTAAACACTGGTGAAGCAGATTATACTGGTGTATAGGTAGGAATACCACGATGTAAAAATAAAACTAACGTTACTCCATTACAAGATGAGCTAATGATGACCTATTTTATATTGCCTACTGCTACTGCAGCATCATATTTTATGGGATGATGACAATACTTCCCTCCCTAATGTGAGTAAATGTATAAAGTAACATCAAATGGAAACAGCTGTATTTCTGTGAATACTTTATATCTAATTTTAAATTTAAATTTTATTTCTATAAGTATTGTTATACTTGTTCAAATGTAATTTGTTTAATTTGTAATTTGTGACATTGAATTTGACCATAAGTCAGATTAAAGCGGTTTGTCTTGGTTTATTGCATGCTAATTTAACACCTAGCCCCAAAGTAGAAATGATAAACAGTTATGAGATGTGTCCCATTTTGTATGTCGATATGTCAACATCTGACATCCATTCTGACTCTCTCTCTCTCTGACACCCCCCCCCCCCCCCACACACACACACACACAAGCACACAAAGTGTTTAGTTAATGTGTTGATTTTGTGTGTGTGTGTGTGTGTGTGTGTGTGTGAGTGTGTTCAAGAGGGTCATGATAAGGACAAGGGGAACTACAAGGGATTTGAAAGCCCAGTGAGCATGATGACAGGGCAGGAATTTCTAATTTAATCCACAACTTTGCAAATCCACTTATCTATCCGTCTTGACTGACTGTGTTCATGACAAACACGGACTGATGTCTTACAGAGGTTACTAACCTTTTTCTTTCCCCACAAGTAGACACACCACTGCTTTTCCCATGAGCCCCCATCTGAGAATGTCTTTTTCTTGCAGTGTATTATCAGTTATATTTTATAGATTCTGTCCCACAGCTGAGTGTGAAGCACTGAAATAGCAATGAAATTTAAATGATCTGGTATCACTGCTCACATTCAGGTCAAAATGCTCTTTCAAAGCCTTCTGCACATTGTAAGGAACACAATTCTTTATTCTGTATTAATTTTTTTTTTTTTTTTTGTTGACTTACAATTAGTCAGATTTATATATATTAAGTCCAAAATTACTGGCATTAGCTTTATACAGTAAAATACCCACTATGGGTTTGTTTTGCATGGTAGAATGTAAACTCCCCAACTGTGTTAAAATCTCCAAATCCCAAGAAAAAGCAATGAGGACATGACCTGTCCTCCTGCCTTGGATATGCTCATTCACTTCAATGATTCAGATCATGAAGTCTGTTAATCAGAAAGTTAAACTGAAATTATAGTTTTACTACAGTGTGCACTACATCTCTTGTTATCTTAGATATTGTAAGAGTTTATTTGATTATGGGTCATTTTACCATATTGGTTTACAGTTCGCTTGACTTCTACATTTATGATCTAATTTAGCTACAGCTGTTTGATGTTGGTATTGTTTTTGTGCTTTCTCAAACTATCACTTTCATTCTCTCCTAACTCATGAGTCAGCTCTTTGAATTGTTGTGCTGCCTCTGTGTGTGTGTGTGTGTGTGTGTGCATCTGTGTGTGTGAGAGAGGGACATAAACTGTTTGTACTCCATGTTTCAGTTAGGGCACATATCATGCAGAAAATCCTGGATTTGAGGTGTTTCACCAAACTCAGTGACTTGTAGCATCAGATCATTTTGCATTTTATTTTTTAATGTGCATTAGAAAGTTGTTGCTGATCTTATCATTTTCCTCATCTTTCTGATTCTCTTTCCCCCTGTTGCCCTATCATTGTTTCTCCCTCTGTTCCCAGCCCTGTCTCTCTCAGTGAACGGATCAGTGAGCTGCCCAGCCTGGTAGAAAATTGGATTTAGTCTAGTTCAAAGGGACCGGCGGTCCGCGTAAGCCGCGCCCATTCGCCCTTGTACGCCGTGACGTCAGAACGTAGCATGACCTCCGCCAGTCAGTGGAAGCAGAATCTCTCATCAGCCGATCCGCGACCGTGAACTCAGCACGGGAAGCGTTTGTCAAAACGATACAAACAACGTGTTATCAATAGCTTGCTCCTGCTCATCGTCAGATATGGACACAGCGTCCTCCCCTTCCGCTCACTGCAGGTAAGACCGGTGGATGCTAGTGGAAATGAGTTGTCAAGGCTACCCTATAGCCTAATGATATTGAGGGATATCCAGTGGTGTTCGACGCATAACGCCTGTGTCATCAGGGAAGTCTGCATGACGCAGCCCGGTGGAGACTTTTGAATCGTTTACAGAAGCCAAGGCGACAGTAACGTGAACGCTTTATTTTATCAGCAGCTTATGGGGGCTTTTCTCCCACGATGACACCTCTGACGTAATCACGTATGTAACAGGTGGTAGCATTATATATGTCGCAGCCATACAGTCTGATTTCTCTTTACATAAACACGTCGACTTCCTTTGAACAATGTCTTTGCCTGCTCACTGAACAGGCCGGTCTTGTGTTTCTAGTTGTCTAGCCTCGGAGCTTAACGACAGCCTGTGGTGATCAGACTCGTTTGGAGGATGACGCGCAGCGTGGAGGCCGTACCGCTCCTCTCCCTGCCCACAGCACCACGGACAGCTCCGCGCGCAGCTGGCCGCTCCGCGAGAGCCACACAGGGGAGAGTCCACGAACTCACTCCCTGCACTGAGTTGAATCTCTCACATAATACATACTTTGCTTTCAGAGGCATGAGTTAGCTATATGATCATTAAACTGGGTTGGACGCAGGGTTTATCCTTCTGTTAAAGCAAAGAAAAGGGGGTTGTGGTATATGCACAGAATGAATTTAAGTATATTAGTATTATTTCATTCCCATGAAAAAAATATTTAATTCTTGCTCAAACTGAATCAAATGGTTTTCAGTACAAGAACAAAATCCTCAAATAACTCTTGAAAAACATCTCGGGAGACACTTTTAGACTAAACATTTTAGTTTTCCCCTTTACCATCCTCCTTGTTTATAAGACCAAGTCACTGATGCTCGTATAAAACATGACAACACAACTACAGACACATGGAATGTCATCATGTTTTTGATAAGACATATTCTTTTTATGGCTGGATTACACATTGTTCTCCACGGCTGATGTCTCCACGCTTCAGTTTCTTGGGTTTATGAATCACTGATTAAAAAAGATGTTCCTCAGTGGTCAGGTTAAATGACCTGAATTGCGTCATTCGTCCCCCACTGCCTGCTGACACCAATCCTGAAACTCTGTTTATGAATTACACACCAACAGAACAACAGGTTACAGCAGCTACCTGTATGTCTGCCTGAGCCTGTGTGGTTGTGTGTTTGTGTGTGTAACGCTGTCATTACCACCTGAAGAAATATGTGAAGGGCAACTTCTGCAACTGACAGGCCTGGAATGACGGCCATACGACCAATTGTGTCTGCACCCAATACATGGATCACTTGTAAGGTGTTGTGATAATTCTCCTTGAGAAAACAGAAATACCTATTGTAATGAAAGATCCCAGCTCCTTTTCGAGCTTGAATTCGATAAACAAGGGGGAAATGTGGGAAGATTAAACACCCCAGGCTAGTGTGATGTAGATGTCATCTTATATGCAGCTCTATAATGAGGCTCAGAGTGGTCAGGCTCTGTCCTGCTGCACATTGGTCTGCTCAAGGCTGCAGCCTGAGGTGTCATTGTGTTCTAATAACAAAGCTTGACACAGGGGGAACATTGACAAGGTTATGGTTTTACAATCAGATTTACGACCTGAATTACACACTGTTTCAGACTCTGTATAATGTTGTACCTCGAGGCATTTCCAATCAAGTTGGCATCCCTGAGCAATAATTGGGCTGGTACACCTAAAGAGGTTGAAACCCAAAAGTCTGTTGCACAATGTATTATTTATCTTTTTTTTTTTTTTTTTTTTTTGCACATTGTTCATTTCCATGTGCTGTTACTTAGTATTTAACATGGCTGTTACAGAATATTGAACAATACTATACTGACATTGCGCTACATCTTGGTGTGACTTTCAAAAAGTTGGGTTTCCATCCAGACAAAGACATCCTGTGGTTATATATATATGTACTACACAAGACTGGATTTGTTGTACCTTATGTCGACTTATCTCTTTATCTACACATTGAAATAGAGCCAAAGCCTGAGGTGAACTTAACTGAATTTTCAGGCCTTGAGCTTAAAAAAGGCAACAAGCTGAACTTGTTCTACTGTGGAATCTGCGTTCATGAAGGTGTCTGTGCATTAATATGTTTTGTTTGCAGGAATGTAGCCTTCCCTGGCTTACAATGTATTGCATATTTATTTCCATAGATATACTGTACTGTACTCTCTCCCTCCACTCCTATGTGATCTATATGTTCCTTCACAGTGACTATCTTACTCATTGTGAAAAGAGACAGTGCTGTAAGTTTGCTTCACAATAGCTGTGACTTAATTAATATTCCTGCTTGCTCTCCTCAGACAGTGATGACTCTTCATGCTAAACATGAGACTGATGTTGATTACTATTTATAGTGTTTATTCCCTGGTGATAATGATGATGATGGTTATGCTGATAATTATCACAGAGAAATGCATCTGATTTATCACTATCAGAGCTACGGTTAATGATATTTGATATTGCTCAATATTTTTCCATTGTTTGGGATACAGTTATGAAGAGTATAAGGAGACAGCAGACTGGCTGCTTGCCCACACAGAGCAGCGTCCTAAAGTGGCCATTATCTGTGGCTCAGGCCTTGGCAGTCTGGCTGACCTGCTGGATGACAAGACTGTGTTCCCATATAAGGATATTCCACATTTTCCCATCAGCACTGGTAAATTCTCTTTGACACATTGCTTTTTATGTAAAACCTATTCTAAATATTTTGAAAGTGGACATCAGCATGCTCCCAACTGCTCATGGTGTATGTGTGCTGTGCAGTGCCAGGCCATGCTGGCCGGCTGGTGTTCGGGAAGCTGCAGGGCAGTGAGTGTGTCTGCATGCAGGGGAGATTCCACTTCTACGAGGGCTACAACATACGCACGGTAAGCTGCAGTACCTGAGGCATATGAAATAATGCTGGTGGACCATTTTTAGCAGTAAGGCTGCCACAGTGTTATCGCTAAAGGTGAGCTTTAAACACCTTTTAGAATTAGTTGGTTTTGTAATAATGTATTTAATAAATTAATAAATTCAGCCATACTGATGGTTGCGTGAAGCGGTGCTTATGCAGCTTGATGCTAAGGTCAACATGCTAATATGCTCACAGTGAAAATGATAAAATGCTGATGTTTCAGGTTCACCATCTTTGATTAGCATGTTAGCACAAGTGACATGTGGTGAGGTTCATGACTGGTGAGGCACTGACTCCTCTGGAATCAGTTGTAAAAATATATGTACCCGAAATAGAAGCTTATATTTCAATTTTGACCCTAATTGAAACATTTAGTTGTTTAAAAGCATTTAATTATGCTTTAATCAATTCCACACTGTTCAACAATACGACAACAAGAAAAACAAAAGAATATTTAATATAAGGTCAAATTCGATTTTTTATAATTTAAATGTTTTTATTTTGGCTGATCTCTCTTTTTTTAATTAAAATTGAACATTCACTATCGCCCTCTGCATATGAGAGCACGCAGCGGCGTGCATTGCGCCAGTGGAGCTCAGCACTGCCACCTATCAGTGCGACACGGTACTTTCTGCCTCACCTGGAGCATTTTCACTGCGCATGTATGGCCGATATAAAGAGAGACAGCAATGAGCATGTGCCAACTGCCTGTGTCAGTCAGTGTGTGTGGCACAGCGCTGCCAGAAGTGAAGCATGGCTCATCACTGCCTCACCTCACCCTTCTCCCTGTATTTGAACAGGAAATGCGTAAATTTAGCAATTTTGACCATAGAAATGTTGAATTCATGCAGTAAACAAATTTATAGAACAGTCATGAGTTTAAGTCCGAATTTCCTCCTCTTAATGAATTTATAAACCACAGCAAGTTTTTTTAAATTATATTTTAACAGGTGAGGCACTGCCTCCTCTGCCTCCCCTGACCGCACGTCACTGGTTAGCACGCTAACATTTGATAATTAGCACTTAACAACAAAGTCATCTGAGGCTGATGGGAATGTCATTACTTTCACACTAATGACATTCCCATCAGCCTCAGCTTTCTGTCTCAATTTCTGTCACAAGCCAACTTGCTTCTGGATTTTGAAACCCTGCTGATGCAAATGATATACTATACAGGATAAGTGAACTAAAGCTGGCAGTTTAAACTCTGACTTTGTCTGACTTTGAGAAAACATTCACAGCTTCTGTAGGTGTAGGCCTAATCTTTAACACTTCCTTTGTTATTCCTGTCACGGATGGAGGCTCTTTACAAGACATGGAATTCATTCAATTTTGAACTTTGGCTGATAATTAGTAGATACAATATTGATAAGTAGTACTTAGATCATACTGCCAGTAAAAATCATTACTTTTGTTTTGGAATGTAATAACTTTCAATTCAAACTGGACTTTCTTTAATACAGTTGTACACGATTTCAGAGAAAACCCTCTCAGAGACACTTAAGCCTTTATATCATCCTTATTCATGATTTTGTAATTTTGCAATATTAGTTTGGGCAAACTTGTTGTCTTGTCTCTTTCTCACTAGAATATGACAGACCACATGACAGCTCATAACTCTGGCTAACAATTTACCATGTGTGTTGAATGATCAGCTGCAGAATCCTGATGACAATAGTAAACCACTCAGTGTGTCATAATGTTGATATGGAACTGGCCTTTGGCCTGTGGCGACATTGTATCTTGGTTATATTTATTTTATTACCAGCTGTGATGTACCATCATATCCATATAACCCCACAGAATCAGTTTACACATACAACAATGGAAAGCCAGATGCATTAAGACCCTCCCATACCCGGTTAGGCCTTCAGACAGTGATGTTCTGTGAAATGTCTCCAGTATTCTGTCTTAAAATCCTAAACAGACCTAAAGGTCAGATGAGATGAGAATAAGTTTTTATTTCTTACAGTAGAGGTGTGGCTCTGTGGATAGCAATGACAGTCAGTCAGTCAGCCCACAACTACCTTTTTTAATTTGTCCAATACAAATTATGGACAAATACCTGAAAAAAACAAGAAAAAAGAAAAAAAAAAGCTAATGCTAAAACCAACCGCCTTAGCTGCATTTTGTGATTAGTGCTAATTATCTAAGATTGGGATGTTAACATGCACTAATCAGTGCTGTCCCAAAGGCTAAACATTTACATGTTAGCATTGTCATTGTGAGCATCTTAACATGTTGATTTTGGCATTTACAGCCCAACCCAACCCCACAACTTTTCCATTCTTGGGAAAGTTGTGGAATGTTCCAAAAACACCTGTTTGGAACATTCCACAGGTAAACAGGTTGATTGGTAACAGGTGAGTGTATCATGACTGGGTATGAAAGGAGCATCCTGGAAAGGCTCAGTCCTTCACAAGCAAGGATGGAGAGAGGTTCACCACTTTGTGAACACATGATTGGATAAAGGATATTACTACATGAGCTCAGGAACACTTTGGAAAATTGTTGCTGGTTAACACTGTTTGTTTGCAAATGTGATTGCATTCTGTTTTTATTTATGTTCTACACGACATCCCAACTTTGTTGGTAATCTGGGTTCTAGTTTAAGGGTTAAGCCACCACCTCACTGCACCACTAGTGTGGCCGTGTACCCTTAAACAGAACTACTCTTGTAAGTTGTCCTGTCAGTTTATGTGTGATATTACTGAACAATCATTAACGACTGAAAACTAGCCTGACAGGCACAAATGTATTGCCACCCATGAGCCTTTTGGCTAATAATTCAGTAAAGTCAACTCATTAACACTTCCCTCCAGTTTAACCACAGTCAGTCCTGATGTTACATGCTTTCATTTCATCCCAAACAAGTCACAAGTCAACTTAAAACACATTCCACCATTATATGCAAAACTCACATCAAACAGGCCAATGTTCCAAAATGACAGCTCTGCCCTTTTCAAGAAACCAGGGCACTTGAAAACATTTCTGCACTAACTAGCAAAACGCTGTCACACAATTCAAGCTGTAGAGAAATGTGACTGCAGTGAGAAGTAACAACAGTCATTTACAGGCCATCAGCTGTCCTATAAAGGTTAGTACAGAACCACAGCTGTTTCTGCAACATCCTGCTTATCTGAGCATATTGCATTTCCTGTTTTATTTTGGAAGTCTTGTTGTTTCAGTTTCTGCCCTTGTGTATTTCCCACCTCCTATATTATCCACACCTGCTCCTAATTTTGCCATCATCCAGCCCTGTATACACCGTATACTCCCCTGATTTCCCCATTCTTCAGCCAGATTGATCCTCATGCAGCATTACCAGCATTTACCAGCATTAGCTTACCAGCATTCTTTCTAGTGTTTGTTCTGATGTTTTTTGACTTAGCTTTGTGTACTAGCTCTTGAATTTTTTCCTCCTCCCTGCCTGGATTTGTTTGCCTTGATGGGATTGACGTCCTCTGTTTGACTGCCTGTTTCTTCAGTAAAGACTTTTTTAACTTTACCAGTGTGTTTCTCTGCATTTGAGTCTCTGGCTTGACTCAGAATCATTACAGTTTCAGACATTCACGGTTCCACAAGGACCTACAGTAATAGAAATCCTAGAGTCAATCTCCATCAGTGTATGCAGAAGCTGCCCTTTTAAATATTCTGGCTTCTCCTGTGATGTTTTCTCTTCTGTTGTTTCCAGGTGACCCCAATCTTGTGACTCCTATTTGTAATAACCTGATATGAATCAAAGCAATAGACAGTATCTGTCCCTGAAGAACAGAGTGTTTGTCACTGACATGCTCCAGGTGACCTACCCTGTGCGAGTCTTTTTCCTGCTGGGCGTGGAAACTCTGATCGTGACAAACGCAGCCGGGGGACTCAATGGCTGCTACAACGTGGGAGACATCATGCTCATTAAGGATCACATCAACATGCCAGGCTTCGCAGGGCAGAATCCGCTGTGTGGGCACAATGACGACAGGTACAGCACAAACACCAAGGCAGGACAGTGAAAGTGTAACTCCCGGTCTTACAGACTATTTATGTTCCTTTCATTTATCATCTCTCCAGGTTTGGAGTGCGTTTCCCTTGCATGTCAGATGCATATGATCGTGACTTGATGGTTTTGGCCAAGCAAACAGCAAAGGAGCAGGGCTGCGACAGCTTCCTGCAGGAAGGGGTTTACTGCATGCTGGCAGGACCGACATATGAGACCATTGCAGAGTGCAGAGTCCTGCAGATGTTGGGGGCTGACGCTGTGGGTTAGTACAGCTCCCTCATGTTCACTTAAAGCGATATTGATGTGGGAAAGCATCTCTACAGTACATCTACAACAGGAAATGTTTACTATGGATGTTTAAATCAATATTAATCTATTATTTGGATGAAAAATAATGCACTCTGAAAAGATATAAACAGCATTTGAATTTTGCAGTAGTATTCCACCTGGAATAGGAGTTGCTAGTAGCCAATAGAATGGTGCAGATTTGCCAGAACGTAAACAAATAGGCTGTAGGCTAAACCCACAGATCATTTTAGGTTCAGTATTCAGCCATTCAGCGAGATTCATCCTCAGTCACTTAAGAGCAGGAGATTAGTCAGGCAGTGCAGGATAAAGCTTGACTGATATTGCTGTTATATTTAATCTCGTGATGTTGAAGCCCAGTACCTTGCATGACTTGACAGTGAATGTGTGCTGAAGTTAGCGGCTGCGCAGGCAAAGTGGCCAAGAGATCTTGTCAGATATTTTGGAAACGTGAAGGCCAAATAAACGCAGCATTTTCATGTCACCATATACATGAGTTAGTGAGTGAGCTGCTCAGGTGTTTGGTTCGTACTGGGCTGGTGTTTATGATTGTAAGACGTTTGGCTTTCAGCTGGTTAGCTGACTAGTTTTACACTGAAGCTCCTTCTGCTGCTTTAAAGAAAATCTGGCTGAAATGTCAGCATTTCCCATTCTTGCCTCATGATAGTTTCACATCAGCGTCCCACACATATAACTAACACTGGAGACACTGACCGACATGCTCACACACACACACACACACACACACACACACACACACACACACACACATACACACACACACACACACTGAGTTCTGAATGTGCTGTTTGTGTGGGCTGCTGGTGTAGTTCAGATTTTCATTTTTGAAACGATGTTTTTCTCTCATCTTTTGTGGTTAACAATATCACGTGAGCCTGTGTTACAGTTTGAGTTTGGAATTTAAAGATGTTTGAAATCATCAGACAGAGGAAAGTTGAATTATGGGAAATGTAGGATCCTGTATTTTTATAACCATTTTTGAACTATACAGTATACTAAAGATCAGGATATGCTGGCCTCTGCTCCATCAATTTTGACCATTACTTCTTAAATCCATCTCTTCAAGTCTCCCGATTTTGTGAATGTGCAATACTAAATCACAGGATTGGCTCTTTAATGTCTTAAATATTTGTCATGTCAGCGCACCTGAAACAGATTTCTTCCTCCTATAGGTATGAGTACAGTTCCCGAGGTGGTGGTGGCTCGCCACTGTGGCTTGCGTGTCTTGGGTCTGTCCCTCATCACCAACAAGGTTGTGACAGATTATGACAGCAATGAGAAGGCAAACCATGAGGAGGTGCTGAGGACCACCCAGCACCGAACCCAGGACCTCCAAAAGCTCGTTAGCCACCTCATCACCAAGATCTAGTACCTTCATCTGAAATCTGCTGACAAAAAAAAGTGGGTGCAGGTGGTGCGCTGGTCAAGTTGGTGTGCTTAAGTTGTCTAAGTATGGTACTGGCTAATGCAGTTAACTGGGGGTACGAGTGAGGTGTGTGTGGTAGAGGGCCACTTAAAGAAACAAAGAGCTAGAAATGTGGACGGCACTTGATGAATGTATGTGTCTGACAGCTTCCTAATTTTTTTCTTCAGAGGTGCAATAGTATCTATAAAGTAAAAGAGCAACAACTAGCCAGTTAGCTATTAATCTAAAAGTTTAATAGAAGTCAAAGATTGGCTATGTTTGCTTTGATTTTAACACTTTTTAGCATGGCACTGTTCATTCCTCTTGGTCAAGTAATGATCATTAGTAATTACTAGACCCTTTGAATGACAACCCATGGGTGTCTCTAAAATCTGTGGGTGACATATTTACTTTTCTTTTAGTTTTATGGTATGGAAAGATCATGAGTTATGATTACAGTGTACTACTCTCTTATTTAAAAATGGCCACGTTCTCACATATCCCAGATCATGGATCAATAAATGTAATAGGAATACAGTGGTGGCTATTGTACAACCCCCACTGGTGTGTATTTCTGTCTTGGACTGTCTTTTCCCTTTACTACCTGTCAGGGTTGGCTTGGCAGCTTTCGAAAAGACTGGGATCTCTCGGATAGCTGAACTTGTAAATTTGAGTGCATCTAAGCAATCTAAGCATTCAGACAATTTTATGGTCAGTTTATGATACTGACTAATAATGACTACCAATGATGGACACATGACGCCTTAAGATGTACTGGAATGACTGTGTCATGGTTAGTAGTTATGGTCACTGAGTTGCTTCCTGTTCTTGTTGACGGAGACTAAATGTTGTCTTTACCTCATCTATAAATGACTAAATCTCTAATCTATTATTAAGATTTACATGCTGTCACTGAAACCCTGTTCATTAGTTATACTTACCTTGGTTACATGAATACTCTTCATGCTATATGTCAGGTGCCTTTAGTGAGAGCTACGTATACAACTACTACCTATGAATGCATCATCTACGAGCTTAAGGTGTTTTCAGAGGACACTATGCACTTATGTGTTAACACTGACATGTTGGTGCAGGGCGAGAGTGAACAGCTCAGTACTCCTCTAGCTGGGAGTTAATCCATTGAGTAATAGTTCCTAACCAGAGAGAACGTAGAATAATTCTTGCGATTATCCTGGAAGTTACTGTAATTTATTAACGTTGTACAATAAAGACTTATTTTAGCTAACATTCCACTGTGATCCAATCAGTCATTTCTTTTTGCAGTGGACAAATCATTCATTCATTCATCTTCTATACCGACTGTCCCTTCCAGGGTTGCGGGGGGGCTGGAGCCTATCCCAGCTGTCAACGGGCGAGAGGCGGGGTACACCCTGAACCGGTCGCCAGTCTATTGCAGGGCAATATATAGAGACAGACAACCATTCATGCTCACACTCACACCTAAGGACAAGTATCAGAGTCGCCAATTACCCTAATGAGCATGTTTTTGGTCTGTGGGAGGAACCCACACATGCACGGGAAGAACATGCAAACTTCACACAGAAAGGTCCTGCCCGACCCAGGGATCGAACCAATTGACCTATTTTAGCTAATTATAACTCCATATATTTATTGATAAAAATAAATATGACAAAATGGCAACGAAATCCTTGTTGGATCTGCTTTTAAGAAGGAAATAAGGTTTGAACTGAATCTGTTTCACAACCATGGAGAATTCCCAGTTTTGGTGATGTTGTAGATCTGTGCATTTATATATGTAGCAAACTAATGAATCACTATAAACGCACAATATAACCCACAATAAAGAGTCAAAGGCTAATCAGGTGAATCAGTTATGAAATATGAAGGTTTTTCTGCAGTGGTTTGCATTTGGATCAGTTTTGCTCGTACACCAAGAGACCACAACACTGTAATATCAGTGAGGACTATAATAATGAAAGCTGGGCCTGAAGTTTTCAATCTTCTCTGCGCTGATCTGTAACCTCCTGCCAGGTTCCCTTGATCATCTCATTAATTAGAGCTGGGAATCTTAGATCAGCACTCCACCTCTCAGAACATCAGGCTCAAGATCAAGATGCTAATGGAAATCTTAAAGGGGAATTCCATTCTGAATGAAACATCACTGAAGTGTAAAAGTCGCTCCATACACAATAAACAGGGAAACTTGTGATTTACGTACACCTAATTAATTTTAAGATGCACTACCAGACTTGTTACTTTCCCGTGCAAGCACATCTGCGAGTTTACCGTTTTGTTTCCTTGTTAGTCTTCTCTTGTTTGCTTGTCTTCCAAACGCTTGTCTTTATTAGACTCAATAATACTGTATATTTTGTGCTCAGGTGAATCATAAAGACTGTATCCAGGTCTCAGGTCAGAATGTAACCCACAAGATAAACCTGCAGTCTCTATCGACTTCATTCATTTTTATGCAAATGTTGCTGCTGTCAAATAAAAACTTCAAGATGGCATTCAGATGCTGGTGTTTTCTGTCATGAATGAGTGCACGTGTGCGTGTGTGTGTGTGTGTGTGTGTGTGTGGACATGTATTACGTTGTGGGGGACATAAATCTGCTAACACAGTAACATTGTGGGGACTTGCCATGTGGGGACAAAATGCAGGAAGCCATAATGTAAATCATTAAATCTTAGGTTTAGGTTAGGGTTCGCCAAGTAGTGGTTATGATTATGGTTAGGGTCAGTCTTCAGGAAATGAATGTAAGTCTATGAAGTGCCCCAGAAAGTGATGAAAACCTGAATCTGTGTGTGTGTGTGTGTGTGTGTGTGTGTGTGTGTTGAGGAAGAAAAAGAGTTTCTCCCACTTTCAGTGATAATGGTGATTATTGAACAGGGAGATATCTATGAAAAGCAGTAAGATAAAGGTATGACACCCCCCCCCCCCCAACACACACACACACACACACACACACACACACACACACACACACACACACACACACACACACACACACACACAACCCTCATTAACACATTCACACTCTCTCTCTCCCTTCAGCTTCACCCTCTCACTCCTTCACTCTAAGCACACCTCAAACTGATGAAACCGCTGTGAGATTGATGTAGTGGAAATGGCTGTTCCGAGCCATGCTCCTCTCTGTTACATAATTCATCTACATACAGCGTGTAGAGGTGCAGCCCACTGTGGAGCTGAAATATTCATACAAATGAAGCAGGCTGCCTCACAACACAAACACAGCACCTACACTGGGCTGGATTTTATTTACACACAGTCACACAGATGCCTCACAACTCAGCTTCGCAGCGAAAAGTGAGACGTCTATGGAGATCCGCACGCCGGATGCAAAAAGCAGACTCTCTGCTTTGAAAGTGGCAGACAGGACGCACAGTTAATGACACAAGATAGGAGTGAGTAAAGAGAACAAGAGAGGCGAATGAAGCGTGTTTGAGTTGGCAGCCCCCGCAGGCTGGCGACAGGCCTCGTCTGTAATGTAATGTTGATCTATCTATTGTCGCCATGCCAACTGAGCCCAGAGCCCGCTATTGATTATTATGGGGTGAAAAGAGAAGCAGAGGAAATAGAGCGGGACAGCTCTGCTGAGTTTACACTCTTAAACACTGTCACACGCCGCCACACGCTCAGTCTTTCTCTCTGTCTCACACACAAACTGTTGTGCACGCGCTGTCATGTCCCTGAGTTCACACAGTCTGAGAGAGAGCAGTGCTCCCGTTGGTCAGTGTGACTTTTCCAAGCGTAAGAAACAGCATCAGTGAGGGAACGTCTCTGCTGACTTTCACAGGCTGCCTCCAAACGGAGTCAGCTGCCAGCAGCGCGTCAGCACTGTACCAGCGTGCAGGCTGCATCTGGAAAATTACTGCTCCACCTCTGAAGAGACGTGACAGGTCAAGTTCAACAATCTCAGCGAGAGGATGATGCTGCCAACTTGGTGGATCATCTTAATTATTTTACCCACAACATCCCATTTTCACTCGAGGTAGCCTTGAATTACAACGATGAAAACAACATATTTAGATTGCACATGGTGTCATAGGAGTGATGAAGCTTATTCACTTTATTTCCAAGAATGAGAATAAAGAATAACACAGGGTATGGAGTTGGAGTCCAAAACATACTGTATGTACATTTCTGTTTGAGTTTGGATTAAAGAAAGCTGTAGAGGAGAGAGTGAAGCTTGTTGTTCCCCCCTGCTTTTAGACTTAATGATAAGCAAACCTAACTGCCTCTTGGCACCAGCTCCATACTGACATACATGACAGTGGTTTCTTTCTTCTCATCTAAGTCTGGAAAAAAAAAAAAGCAAATAAGCGTACTCCCCAAAATGTTATGAAGAACTGAACATTTAGCTGCTTAAGGAGCCAGATATTTCCCTCAGGAGCTGCTTAAAACTAAAAAGAGAGCTAAAAGAAGAGTGACCCACATTCACCAGGATGCCAGAAACGCAACTTTAAATGAACGCTCATGTTGCTCTGTGTTTTTTAGTGTGACGTCGAGAGCATGAATTGTGCCAGATGCTGACTTGCAACAACTACAGTATGCCTGCTCAGAGCTCGATGAGACAGTGTCCGCTACAAGGGGTTGTTTAATGAACCCATGCAAGTTGCAGTTCTCTTCTTTTTCCATTACAAATGGATGAGAAATAAATAGAAGATTTCAGCTGGTGTCCCATAAAGAATGCAAACGATTTAACAATGCGCAGCAACAGAAATGAACCGTTTCAGCCGGTACAAAGATACTTGCAATTTACATGACTTTATATAAATATCGTCAATTAACTCAAAGGCAAGTGAAGGCTGTAATATGAAAAACTTCAGCATTGCTAACAAAAACACTTAACTACAACTATGGTAATAATTAGGCCAGCTGAGCAAGGCTAATTAGCTTGTGGGTGTCAAGGTCAAGCTATGCTGGTGAGCAAATAGCAACATAACAGCTAATCTTAATAGAATGTACTATGAGAATACACGTACACAACAATTGGATTAAGTGGCTTACACATACTGTAGCTACACAAAGGCCTGCAGCAGTCGTAACAAGAAGGTTTTCACAACTTTCACAGTAGAAATTTTGACATGTTACAGCAAAAAAAAAAAAAAGCACAGGCGTAATTAATACCTTAAATTAATAAGGACTGCATTCCATTTAGGTGCTCCAGTTCCAGGCACGACTTAATGGACACTCAGGAGCCATCGTTATTAGTTACACCTGTGTTCTTCCTGCTGCAGGCTGACTCCAATTGTCAGTCAGAGGGTGAAATCACCGTATAGGTTTTGTAAAACACACCCAGCTCTCAACACAGGAGCTCAGAAGCATGTGAGTTAATTGAATAATATTATTAATATTCTTCATGTGTGAAAAGCTGTCTTTGTGCAGCTTTCATCCTAGAGAAGGAACATGCTTCGAGGGGTACTTGCCCTCCTGCTCATGAATATTAACACCTCTTGCAGTAAATGAGTTGAAGAAATATATATGAGTACTTTTCTCATCCTCATTCTCCTAATAGGATCTGTGGCTTTGCTTGCCCCTCTGCACAGTAGACTACCCATTACGGTGCTCCCACCACCACCACCACCACCACCTTTTTTTCCAGAATTTACATTTATTATGTGGGCTAATCACTGCTGGCTGGAGGCAGTGTGGGAAATGTGATTAGTGTGTGAGTTCTAATTAAGTCTGTGAAGCCTCACACACTGGCAGACAGGCTCGGGGAGCTGCACGCTTAGATACACACACAGATGTATGAAGGAACACACTCTGCCAGCTCACAGACACGCAGAAACACAGGCATGCATTTCACATGCATGCAGAGGCATGGGAATACGTATGCATGCACATGCACTGGATCAACTGCACACACACACATATACCGTAAAGCATGATGACACAACAACAGAACAATCTTCTTGCTATCTGTGTCTCATATTTTCCTCTCTATCTCTCTCTCTCGCTTGCTTTCTCTCTCTCTCTCTCTCTCTCTCTCTCTCTCTCTCTCTCTCACACACACACACACACACACACACACACACCCTAACCCTAATCTTAACCACTGACTCCCAGAATCAGCTGTTTTCCAATTGGGGACATGGCTTTTGTCCCCAATTGACAAGCATTTTCCAATTAACTGGCCTTTAGTCTGAAATTTGACCCCAAAAGTAGGCTGTCAGAAACACACACACACACACACACACACACACACACACACACACACACACACACACACATCGGTCTGTTCACTGCAGTGCCGAAGATGTCCAAGCACACAACTACATCAAGCTTGGAAGCACAAACACACACACATCCGCACCCACTCACGCGCATACACACACACACACACACACACACACACACACACACACACACACACACACACACACACACACACACACACGGACGCTGACTCAGATGTGTTGTCGGTGACAGTGCGCCCCCAGCGGCGGTGTAGCGGCGCTGCCGCTCCTGCGCCCGGTTAAAAAGCGGCGGGCGGCGCGCTGGGGCCACAGTGTGGGGTGTGTTCGAACCAGAGGCACAGAAAAGTTAGGAGCGGATTTTTCTGGTGTCTTGCCTGCAGCAGCATCCGTCGAGAGCATCATGGCAAATAAAGCACAGCAGCCTCCTCACCTGCACCTGGCCGAGGTCACCGCGTCCCAGTTCCTC
Organism: Chaetodon auriga; assembly: GCF_051107435.1. NCBI lineage: Eukaryota > Metazoa > Chordata > Actinopteri > Chaetodontiformes > Chaetodontidae > Chaetodon > Chaetodon auriga. Next base: position 22,637,935 of record NC_135079.1, on the reverse strand, counting down.
GACATTTGGAAACATTTTGACGCTGACGGTAGGACACTTTTTTTCTTCCCTAAAAGTTCTTCCAAAATTAAAATTCATGAAAGATTACTGAGTTCTATATCACTGCTGTTAAATGCAACCGATTGAATGAAGGTTAGTAATCAGACAGAGAAATGCATTCATGACAGAGGACTGAACGCATCCTCCTGCAGAAGAGAGAAACCGTTATCAAGCTTAGAATATCAGACAATGTCCCACCAAAAGTTTGTCCTTTTTAGGTATGAAGGCGACATTGAGGAGAATTGGGAAGATACCAGATCCAAAGATACCAGTTAAATACTGTGTTATACAGGGCTCTGTAAACTCAATTTTAAGTTTATTATAGGGACTATAATAAGTGCTAATAATCTGTCTTCTTAAGTTCCGTCTTTGACACATGAATAAAGTCATCAGAAGGGACAGTTTCATCTTTGATCTTGTTGAAGAGCTGATTTCAGACAAGATATTTCTGATATATTATTGCGACGCTTTTAAAGTTCGACGTTTTTCAGTTGATTTTCTGATGCGGACCACTCCCGACACCACGTGGTATGATTTTATTTGATTTTATTTTTATTTATTTAAATGGACAGTAGGTTAGTCGGCCAAAAAGAAACGGTATACTGAGATATGGTACATGAATTTAATACATTTAGTCAGTCCTAAATGGTGGGTAAATTGCATAAACCGCATAAGAAACGGCCAGTAAATCAAAGTTTAGATGGATGCAGCCTTAACCTTGTGTCCATTAAGCTTTATGGGCTTCACATACCAGGAGAAGACCTCTCAGGGTTCGTGAAATATGTTGTAATTTTCCAGTGATCAGGGAATTTGATTTAACCGCGCAATTAAAGTGTTACTTTGGGATCAATAATCATTTAATTAGGCTTTTCTATGGGTGACAGTAACTCGTGATCATGAACTGTGTGAATAAGTAATTGTCTCTGACTGATGCTCTTTTTATTGATTTCCGTTTCCAATGAAAAACTGCCTTATTGAAGTTTCATGAGTGAGCGCAGTCTGTCAGATGATGCAGCTCTGTATGCAGTGGAAGCCCATAACAAATGCATTTATGTATTAATGTGATGTCTGCAAACATAAAATTGTCCCATGCAGTAACTTATTCAAAGACCCCCTCCTCAACGCCACACGCGCGCGCGCGCACGCGCGCACGCGCACACACACCGTTTTTCCCCAGTCTCAATCTTGATCGGTGTCTTTTCTTGTTGCATCAATCCTCAATCATCCGCGTCTCTGCACAGATTTATTCAGCTCAGTCTGTCTTCTCACTTTGTAAATATTTCTGTGTGCATGTGCCTGTGTTGCAGTGGGACAGTATGACATGGGTCAAGTTCCTTTTTTTTTCCTTTCACCAATGAATACATCAGACATGTCACTGCTATCACAAAAGCCTCCTCAGTCTAATTATGGGAAGGTTCATAGCTTCATTTCAGCTGAAGTTCTACAGACCTCTGTTTATTAAGGACAAGCTGTGAACCGAAGCGCTGATGAAACTTGAAACCACTGGATACACTCAAAAGTCTTTACTTTTTCGTACTTTGAGAGTCAGACTGGGACGTATATGTGACCACCCTCAGACAAATAGAAAGTGCTCATTCTTTGCTTGTTCAGTCAACTCTCTTAAGATGTCCAAAATACACCTGCAAATAAGGCGAGTGCCTTATTTGCAGGTGTATTTGTTTAACACGTACACCTGCAAAGGAGAATGTATTTTACACACACGGTCCTGGGAATTCATTGTTAATGCAATGTGTTGTGACGCCTGCACACATGCTGAAACGTACTCCGCAGGGAAATCAAGGTGGAATAAAGAGTTGAGTGGGGTGGGGCGCAGGGGCTCAGCAGCTGAGCTTCTCCGTATGAGCCAATGTGCAGGCAAAGTTGTCATATCTGCCGTTGCTTTTACTCTTTTGGCTTGGGTATGGCTCTCAGTCCTCCCAGACAGTTCTTTAAGTCTTACTGCAGAAGTATTTTACATATTGTGCTTTGCAATGAGCCACTTTGCAAATCAAATACGACCAGTGTGCATCAACAGATTTGGCCACAGTGTTGACAGTGATTTCTGCTCTCATTACCGGGAGTGTGTTCTGGCTCGGCAGAAAGAAAGGAGAGCTAATTTGTTTGCTCAGATTGAGTAAACATCTCTGAGTTGCAGATAAAAATACACAGGAGGCGATGCACCCAGAGATGATGAAACCACATATTCCCCTGCTGGCCCCGGATCAAGTCTCATCTGGATTGCGTCTCTCGCAGCTCCTCCGCTCTGCGTCCCTCTCATCTTTTTCTGCTGTCTTTGTCAGGCCCTCTCGGTTCAATCACTTCAAAGCTGGAAAAGGAAACAACTGCAGTTCCTTTTTCTAATTATAGAGCATTGGCTGTCAATTATTTTTATTAACCTGGATTTGGAAATTCGGAACGTGAAGCAAGATCCACCTCCTGAATTGACCCAATTGATCTCAACACAAAATATCTGAATAGGCAGGGCTGCACTGTCCTTTGAAAGCTAAATGCACTTTATTTAGGCTTTAAATATGCACTTAGGTGGCACAGCTGCCCACTGTGAGAGTTTTCCTGTGTTGGAGGTGATTTTTAGGATAAGAACTAGCAGAAAAGTGAAGTGTCTTTACCAGCGTCTACTGGGACTGTAATGACGCAGTACCCCAAAGAGTGTGTATTCCTGACAAAAGTGGTTTTGTGAACCTTTTATCGTGCTGCTTGGTACAAGCTTTAAGTGCTTGCGCAGAAAGAGCAAAGTTATTTGACATTTCAATTGAATGATCTGGAAGTGAGTTGAAGTCAGCCATGAGATGTATCTGCTGGCAGATTTTTTTTTAACATCTCCACACTTATAGTATAGAGCATCATTGATGTTTAGTGTAACAGAGGAGCATGTGTTATTTGATACTGGATTTGGGGCAATTCAATATGGGATGGACACACTGTAATTAGCTGAAGGACATACAGCATTTCATAGAAAAAGCCATAGGGTAGCTTAAAGGTTTAAAGGCTGCAGAGAGCAGAAAGCACTTATCTGACATCTGTATAAGCGCAGTACAAGCACTTAAGCACAAATATAATGGGGTGTATGAATGTATTGACACATTGATTGAATGTATGACAGTGCTCCAACATAATCTATTCAGAAATCTATTGCTATTGTCATTTTTGCCATTCGCCTTGTAGTTAATTACATCTTACTCTGTTTAATTATCAAGCAGGGCATTTCTCAACGGAGTGCTAAATGTCAATAAGACCCACAGGAGGGAGGCTCAATAGCGGCGGCATTTTACTGTCCCACTTATGGAGAAGGCAGAGCTTGTATTCATGAGTTTTGATAACATCACTGAGGCGTGCATGCATTCCCACACACACAATTAAACAAAAACTTCCATGGATAGAACAAAAAAGCTAAGATGTTGGTTGGATCGGGAGAAGGAGGTAGATTGAAGATGACAGAGAGAGACGGCGAGTTAGAAGGAGAGGAGAGAAAGTGGATGGCATAATAATCTTTGTTAGCGTTTAATGAGGCAACTCTGCAGAAGAACTCTCCCAGAGTTTTATTGAAGCAGCTCGTCACATCGTTTGGAGCCATCTGTCCAGCCATTCAGCATGCTTGTTGAAAGAATATTGGCACGGGTTCACAGACTACCTGGGTGAAGTGGGCATACTCATTTGTCCTCTGAATAGGTACTGTCAGAGCAGCAGAACACCAGGAGTAAGATAACAAGAAAAACAACTCCCCCCCGCCTGCCTTCATGTATGTTAGCATGCAGCAAAAACAAGGTTAGACATTTTCTGAAGGACAGCATGAAGCTTCACTTCCCCGTGATAAATATCGTCACATTCTAGATCTTAAACTGAGGTAGAAATTGTCACAGTGCTCTGTTATCCGCATCGATTCGTCCCATGTGCCAAACTCCCCTGCTGGCTGGGAGGCAGTATTGATCTGCCCGGAGTGAAAGAAACTGCCTGTACATAATCACCTTCAAAATCCTAGAAAAGCAATTTTCCATATATAGCTTCTCCTTGCGTACAACCCTGTGAACACACAGTCTTTGAGGAGTGATCAGTTTGCATCATGTCAGTCAATAGCCCAATCTATCGAGCTAGAGGGGAAGGAGAGTAAGAGTTACTGGTAAAAGGCTCATGTTTGAATCAATACCCAGGCAAAAAGCGAGCCATGCTGAGATCTGTTTGACACTGTGACTGTGATCTGTGCTGATGGAGTTTCTGCATGTCAGCAATACTGAGAAAAGCCCTCTGTGGTATGTTGCAATAACCTGCCATTTTGGTGTGTCTGTCTGCCAGGTAATGGCTACATCGAGGGGAAGGAGCTGGAGAACTTCTTCAGGGAGTTGGAGATGGCCCGGAGAGGAGCAGGGGTGGTGAGTTCAGGGACCAAACATTAAACACAGACACACATACTGACCACTGAGATTTCATCTGTACTGAGTACACATGTTTTCTAGGACCCTTCAAACCCCACATTCAGAGAAAAGATGAAGGAGTTCATGCAGAAGTTCGACAAGAACAAAGATGGACGAATTGAGATGTCAGAGGTAAGGGCTTCACGGGGCTTCTTGCATTATGAATAGAAATCTTAGAAAATAGATTTTCATGAATGCAGTAGTTTGACATTTTGGGAAATATGCTTATACACTCTCTTGCTGAGAGTAAGATGAGAAGATATATCACTTAATCACTTCATAATATCACATTAATATCATTCATATCTGTCTGATGAATGTTGATTTAAAGGGCTAATGGTCTCTTGGCCAGACTTCCTGGAGTCTCCACTGGTCTGGCTCATGACCTCTATAAAAACACAACCTGCCGTTTTTACACTTTGTTTTAAATTAAATACATGAGATATGAAATGTTACAGTACCCAGTGAGCTCCAAAGGCTGAGAGGCAGATTTGTTTTCCGGTGAACAGAGCTGTGCTAGCTGTTTCCCTTGGTTTCCAGTGTTTTTGCTAAGCTAAGCTAAGTAGCTGTACCCTCATACTTAACACACAGACATGAGAGTGGCAGCAATCTTCTCTAACTGTCAGCATGAAAGGGAATAAGTGTATTTCCTAAAGTATCCCTTTAAAATTTGGTGTCTTGATGTGCATTCACTATACATGATGATTTCACTGAAATGTGGCTCACACCAAAAAAATCACTGCAGTTTTTGAGTTTTCTGCTTCCTTTAGAGCTGGGGCTGAGAGAGTGTGTAAAAAGAAAAAGCAAAAGTAATTCTCAGAGCCAGAGGAATACATTACGTGTGAGAGGCTTCAGAGGCCCGGTCAATACTCCAATCGATGCATAAATACAGTCTTTATGGCAGTCTCTATGGAGTGTCAGTTGAGGATATTGCTTTCCCTCGATTTTACTATTTTCAGAGCGTGATTTGAAAGAGATGTACAGAGAGCTTCTGCAGCATCAATAATCCACATGGAAAAATGGAAAATCTGCAAATGAGTTTTAGTTTAGTTTTTGTTTTTGCACCTGAGTGAAAATCAGGTCCGAAGGCTTTGTCTGAATATCCTAAAACATGATTTTTAAAAATAATTCCAAGTTAGGCATAGCCTGGCTTCTGAGGTTATGGCTCTCTATTATTTATGTCTGAGATGCCCATTTGAGACGTTGCAGACGAAAAGCTCCCCAGTCTCCATCTCCTCTCTCCAGGCATATCAACCCCACCATCTTGTGTTCTCACTTCTCCCATTTTCCCATCATTTCTCCCTCTAGCTGGCCCAGATTCTCCCAACTGAAGAGAACTTCTTGCTCTGCTTCAGACAGTTTGTCAGCTCCAGTGCTGAGTTTATGGCGGTAAGAGTGTGTGTGGATGGGCCGATATATTATTTTTTAGTGCAAATTGCGTGCTGTCTCCTCTTGATGAACTCTTTCATTTGATCAGTTATTTACAATGTCTCTTGTACAAAAGCTTCTTGTTCACTAAGAAATGCCATTAGTCGGGACATACTTACTTAACCAACCATACAGTAAAGACCTGAGTTAGTCAACCAGAGAGGGCAGACAGTTTGCATGTTCTCATTCCTACGTATCAGCTAATTTCACGGATTAGTTCCCTGTGTATGGTGGTGCAATTAGTGAAATAAACTGAAGCAGTCTGGAAGGAAAAGCACAGACTCTGCCTCTATTGCGCATGATTGTTTGTGCTATTTAGATGTAGCAGTTGAATTCAATACAAATCAAGCGACCACACCTGGTCCATCATGAACATGGACTGTAGAACTGGCTGAGCACAAATAAAGAAGGCAGAAGTCAGATAATGTAGTTGAAAAAGGCAGCTGGAGTGTGAATCCTTGAAAGGAGGAGTGAAAGGTTTGAAATGGTTCTGATTTCGGTCAACATTGTGGTTACTGTGATTCAGTAAACCCTCCTGATCTTTGTTGTTGCATCTGCTGCAAAACACAACTTTGGCTCAAGAGGACTGAGCTAATTTTATGTGACCCATTAGCTTTGGTGTTTTATGCTCAGTAATTGGACAGTGTTAATTACTGAGGCTGTAAATGGTTCTCCAAAAATGCATGTGAATGCCTCAGCTGGTTAATGCAGAGAAGTGAAGGTTTGGGTTGCTGTGGGTAAATGTAGAGGTTTGCAGAGGAGCTGACACACACAACATCTCAGCACGCAGTGCAGCCACGAACATCATGCAAGAGTTTGATTGATCCTGTCCTGTCAGGAGACGTCATGCCTAAAAGTTTTACAAGTATAAGATAAACAGCTACACAAACCTTGTGGCCAGTGGCATCATTAGAAGTCATTATTACTTATATGAGCTACTCAAGACTGAAAACATGTTGTAACTTCACACAAAACTGTTCGACGGGAACAGAACAACAACTAGCATATGAAGACAAAATCCAAATTTTCCGTAGAAAACCGGTACCACACTGGAATCTAGCCAGGGTAAATATATTTTAGTAATCTATATGGATATATTTTCAACTTTCATAAGAGACATTAGAGCATAGATAGATAGTTAGCAGAGCACCTAAATCAATTTAGCGAATGAACAGGCGGACATTAACTACGCCAGAACGAATTGCATGTACAGAAAGTATGACTGTATGTTCTGTTTCTATATAACAGCAAAGTTTTGTGTTTAAGCAACCGTTTACATCTGAAAATGTCCAAATAGAATAAAATTAAACCAGTTTAATGTTGCTGTGAAGACTGATTGTAGGAGTCACAAAAAGCCTTCAGCAGAGCAAGATGTGTGTTGAAAGATACTAGAGAAGGGAAATCATTTATTCCACAAAATGCCCTCAGAAGATAAGAAAATGGCAGATTTCGTGTTAGATCTGCTGCAATGAAAGAATGGAGCCAATTAGAAACCAATTACATGTGGGGAAGAGGCTGTCCTTGTCTCCTGTGTCATATCGAAAAGGATTAATGAAATGAGAGAAGCAGGATGAGTGAAAGAGAAGGTGTGTGGAGAGAAGGATACAAAGGGCAAACGAGAGAGAGCGGGAATAGAGAGGACGTAAATGAAATGTCGATGGGAAGCTGAGAGCCAGAGTTTGAGACCATAAAACAAGAGAGGAGGATTAATCAGTCTTTGTTGAAGGGTGCAGGGAGGAGGAAGTGGGTGCAGAGGTTTTTAAAGGGTTAGAATGAGGAAGCAGAACCTTCTATTTTCAGAGTCATATATAATGGATAACACCACTGTAACTCCTCTCTGCAGAGCCCAGAGAAGGAGCAAAGGGGGGAGGAGGAGAAGGAGGAGGAGGAGGAGGAAGGCTATCCATCTTTGATAAGGAGCCCTTCTTTGGGCAAGGACAGCTGCTAGATTAAAACATTCATTAAAATGACTTTCTCTCCCTCCCTCTGTCTCTCGTTGCCCTCTGCTCTGTATGTGGGCAAGTGGGATTGTATTGAAAAGCGCGTGATTACTCTGATGGTCCCGGCTTTTGTGGTTGTCCCCTCTGGAACGATTTCTGCTCTGCACCAGAGAAAAATCAAACTCTTAGCGCAGTTAAAGAGCAAGCTGGGGTTCGATCAGAGGGGATTTATGTAGGGGGGAGAAATGTAAATCCCTCTGGAGAAGAGTGTCTTTGTGCTCTGTGCATCAGTGCTGAAAAACCGCTTTCAATCCAATATTCCTGTTGTTTGGTTGATTTCTTTTAGGCATGGCGGCGGTATGATACAGATCGCAGTGGCTACATCGAAGCAAATGAATTGAAGGTATGTTGTGAATATATGATTCTCAGCGATAAAACATAATGCAACTCATCCATGGAAATGGCTTTTATAATGTTTCTTATATTCACATCTGCATCCAAAAGGCAATACTTAATTGCAAATATAACCAATACCTGTTATTCATCATATGCAGACTTGGTCATACTTATTCTTACTTTGTGATGTCTTTTTTGCTTTCTTCCCCCCCCCGCACACATTCAAATGCACTTTAACACACTCATACGTGCTCACTAACAGAGAGCCTATCCCAAACAGTAGCTATGAGACAGCAGTAGCTCGCAGCCACTTGAGTTGCTACTTAGCTACTGAAACCATAATCCATGTCACTTCCTGCAATCATTTACATTTTATTTTGACACATTTGCATATATTTAAACTACTGTAATGGTCAGGTTTAACCCCTCAATGTTGCTCCCATACCTTAAGTTTTAAGTGTAAAAATGTAGACAAATCGTCTCAACTTGTTGTCACCTCCTAGATGTGATGGTTGGTTTGCACCAATAAAAAGAAAGGAAAGAGAGAGAGACTCATCCTCATTCATTCTTTGTGGTATGATCAGTAACCACCCTGTCATCCCATTGTGTGTACTGAAAGAAGCTGATATTCTGAATGTGGCCCAGGCTGTAGTCTTACCACCATTATGGCCATCAAGTCACATATTAGCTTAAAGACATCCACAGATAATCGACATTTCAAAGTGTTTGACCGAGGAGTGTCAGTGTGACTCACCTCTTTGATACACGTGTGCATATGGGTGAGTAAAGCAGGCAGCAGCTTTGACAGTGGCTACTACACAGGAAATCCCCCAATGACCATGAGTGTTTTTCAGGTGAGGATTCAGATGCAAAAAGCTTTACAGATTGCACAAATGTTATTCACTTCAACGCCTTTTGGAAATGTTGTGTCAAATTATGTAAAGAGAAGTGCCCCAGACTGGGGGAGAGTATTAATGGGGTCAGTGATTCTGATCAGGCTGCTCGGGTTGTTACGGCATCACATTTCTTCCAGCCGACCAGGTGCAGATGAGTTACTCAGGTGTGGCCTTTTGAAAGCTTTAGGAAAATCCAGATGAGATGGCAGTGAGCAGATGTGGAATATATCCACTCAAGTACTGTGCAAATAATGTAATAATACATTTGAAATAATATTACCTTCATTTTAAGGTACTTTACACTTTTACTGCTCTACATTTCAGAGGGAAATGTACTGCATAAAATACCATTGATGTCATAATTTTTTCCTTTCTTTATGTTCTTCCTTCCTACCCTCCTCATTGCCTTATTTCATTCATCTTTTGTCTCCTGTATTTAACTATTTTAACCTTTCCTTCTTCATTTGTTCCTCTTCGTGCTTCATTCATTAACCTGAAAATACAGAAATACCCAAAACTGAAGGAAAAAAAAAACTGGTGCTGTCAACCATAACTCCACTCTCATTACTTTTACTTTGGGCAGCTGAGTACATGTTACTGCTAATACTTCTTTATATCATTTTTACTTAGTGTCAGTGAAATCTTGCCAGTAAAGGATTTGTGTTTCTTCTCTCACTGATGACACTGATAATTTTATTTAGAGGCATTAAAGTTTGCTGTTTTGTGTTAAATATTTCTGAGTATGTAAAGATGATTTGAGAAAAAGAAACTGATACTACAGGTTATCAGTGTGTGTGCGAATGAGTCTGTAAAATCTATGACATCTGAATCTTCAGCTGCATATTTTATTCTCAAACATTCATGAAAGCTCTTGCATAGCTGTTTTTTTGGTGAAATGGCAAAAATCAAACACCCTGTAAATACAATATTTCTGCTTGTTTTTCCGCATTTTCAATAATTATTACTATTTTAAATCTGTGTGTCTCTGTCCTCAGGGCTTTCTGTCAGACCTGCTGCAGAAGGCTAACAGACACTATGATGACCAGAAGCTCCAGGAGTACACACAGACCATAGTAAGACTCTCATAAACACATACAAACACACTCATACACAGACACAATCAGGAATCCCAGGCGGCCAGCGCAATCGCTATTCTTCGAGCTAAACCTTATGCTCACCATCAGGAAGATGAGTCTCTTTTCTCTTTTTTTCACCAAAAATACACAGATTTTTAAAAGGGATCTGGTCAGTTTAAAGTTCAAAAATTAAAAAAAAATCTATACAAATGGCTGAACTAAAATAAAAAGTCAAATTTGGCAACACCAGGGAATCCTTCTGACACGCTGGGAGTTACATGCAGCCTTTGTGGAAGGTGTATGTGGGGTGTTCATCTGGCCTGGAGGACCTCAGAGACCTACCGTGTTGGTGGCAGCAGCGCTGTGCGGCTGAGTGGCTGTGACCCATCATGTCCTGCAGGTTGTGTGTTTACAGCCCAGATGTGCTCACATCTGCTTCTTCCTGGAAGCCTCAGAGCTGACCTGACCTGATTTGCTGAAGCAGTTTCCTCAACGCATTCATAGATAACCGGGTCATTATCTGTTCCTTAAACCTTTATTGCACATTAGAGCCACAGATGGTGAAAACGATAATGGAGGGAATACAGCAAGTTGATAGAGAATTTGCCAAATAAGCTACAGTAAATAATGACATAGACACCAGCATAGTTCAGGTGGTGCTGGTGAGCATTTGCTGTGGTGCTTCCATGCTGGTGCTCAGACTCTGCAAGGGATGCCCTGTGCTGAAAAGTGAAAATTAGAACTTGCATTGAAGGTAATGCATACAGAAAAAGGAGAACTTTTAAGTTATTATCCTGTAAAAAATTCACCAGCAGGGCTGAAATGATCGGGACGTTGAGGCGGGTTTTATGGACAGTCCCTTTACTGGTCCTCTGTCAAACATGCAGAACTACAATGCTGTGGATTTATGATAACGTTAGAAACTTTATGGCTGCCCATTCTATTTCTCAGTCAATGAACTTCCCGGAGCCACATTTGCCTTCATATTGAAGCATGTACCCATAAAAAACTCCTCTCAGTCTCTCTCCTCTGTCTCTTCCAATCTCTGTTATTCTTCCACTTTGTAGCTCAGGATGTTTGATCTGAATGGAGATGGGAAGTTGGGCCTGTCAGAGATGGCAAGGTAATGTGCAATTTTACTTGCTTCTGTTCGCACAGCAAATGTTGAAACACATGGCCTGCTGATGTTCATTCACTGTCACTGGGTTTGAATAATTGAACAACCTTTGTGTCTGCTAATAGAGTTCTTCTCTCCCACAGGCTTCTCCCCGTTCAGGAGAATTTCTTACTCAAATTCCAGGTAGGGACAAACAAGGTGCAGAAAGAAATGTGACACTGAACACAGTTAATGTCACTCAGTTTTGTGCACTGTGACTTCTGCTATTGGCCTTGTGTAGCGTGGTCATCAAAAGACAACTTTGTTTTCACAGGGTGTTAAGTTGACCTCTGAGCAGTTCAATGCCATCTTCACATACTATGACAAGGTGAGTGTCATAGTTGTTAACTACTTTCCACACACTCCCAAACAAGCAGCTGAGGTCTGGCCCCACTTCTCCTCTACGAGCTCTCAGCTGTCAGTGCATTTTTGGTGTAGACAGCTGTCAAACTGAAAAACTGGGCTGCTCCGGGGACACTCTGTCCGAGTATTCTGAGCTTAATTGTTATCTACTACAAATCTGGACAGTAACATTTGAACATATTTAATTAGAAAAAGGGAGCGAAAGTTATTTTTGTTTGCAACAACTACATCCCCTATGTGCCTGAGCCACCGTTAAAACATCATGAGAGCTGAGCGAGTACCTCGTCAGGCAGCTCTCTTCCTGCATAAACTGTATCTGAAAGCTAAAATGCTAATGTGCTGAGAGGACTCGCGGAAAGGAAATGCACAGTATATTTAGACTGTAAAATAAGAAATTGCAGTGTTGCGCACTTTGCAAAAAATATACTTTTCTCTCGAGTCAAGTTGTCTGAATGACTCAGCTCTTTCTGTTTTGGAGTCTCCCTTTTGTTAAATTCATGAATAGGCAAATTCCTTGTTTTGTACCAAGGGCGCTCCCCAACTACCTAGGGAAATGAGTTGAGCTCGACACACCTCAGGGTGGTTGAGCGGCGGTTGAGTTAATGACCATATTTTCCACATTAGCAGTAGATTGGTGGGGAGGGACTACAGGGAGCGATACCACACAAGACAGACGGGAGCAGAGCAGAGGCGTGGGGGGGGAGCGACATGTTGTACATCTGCTGAATCACTTTTCTTATTTATGACATCTTGTGACTTTTTGTCAGCCTGAGGGATCAGCCATAACCTAGGTAGCTGTAAAAAGGCAATTTTTGAGGAAATAACTCATCTTGACTTGGCACAGCACCTAGTTCTTATGTGCTAAATGCCTCTGTGTTCCTCTGTGGTTAGTTAGTGAAAGACAACATTTCATCTGAAATGAAATGTTTTTCTTCTCTCTAATGCAGATTTTGTAGCAGTGATTCAGCCGCTTAATGACACATTTGCTGTCACATTCATTGTGTGTGGCAAATATGTATAATGCAACTATATTTTGCCTCAGAGATATGTAGTACATTCACAGTAAACTACCAAATATATTCTACTAAAGTCCAGTATGGATACCAGAATAGCTTGATTTTGGAATGAAAAACGGTGTAATTAACATGGTATCATGTATAGTGCATTTTCCACTGTGCCACTTCACACTGTCACCAATATGACACAGTGAACTGAGACTGAACATCAGTGTTTGCTCTGTTGGAAGGAGAAGATCTGGAAGATCTTGAGATTCTGGTGGATGAGGTCTTGCGTGCATGTTCACGTCTCAGATTGTCTTGGCAAGCGCTCTCTCTAGCTCACTTGCAGAGGACATGGTTGAATATTAAATTATAGATGAGCCACTGTGGTCCATTCATGTCGACTCTCTGCAAATGGAGCACCACCATTTAGGTGTGTAATTAGTTTCATCTTTTGGTTTTGAGCTCAGCCCCTGCAGCTGAAACACAGACAGCTGCTGTCACTGGTGCTGCGAGATCATGGGCTGAACGCTAACATGGCTCACGGTGCCCACCCCAAACTGTGCGAGGCCATGAAAATGTCTGAAACGCAAGATGGCACGCAGCTTAGGCAGACTGACTGACACCTGAGGTTGCTCTGCTTTCCCACAGAGTCACCGGTGTTTCATCCTTTAAGTGAAAATAAATAGAATTCACACTTTATTCCCATCATCAAGGCCACTTGGGTCTAGCTTTGTAAACATCAAGGAGCATCTCCCAAAGTGAAAAATAAGATTGGCAAGCGACTCAGCTCTGAAGTCATTTTGAGACCAAGCCAAAATGAACAGAACGTGCTATTGTGCCTCTTGCCAAGGGAAAATCTGGACTTATTTTTTGGCCCCAAACTCTTAACACTACTGTGAGACATAACTCATTAATTAGCAAAGTGGCTCCTTATTGACTTTACAGCCAGCCCCCTTTACAGAGTTGTGAAGGGGAAGTCTTTTTAAAATCATCATTGATGAATAGCCATTTGGCTGGTGCATTCCTGATGGCTGCCATAAAATATTAAATGAAGTCGAGCAGCAGAGCGGGGCACAAACAGGAAGCTCTGAATGTAAATGTAGCTGGTGCACGCTGTTTAGAAAGAAATGCAGGATTTTTTGCTGAAAAATAAAAACAGGTGTCACAGGCAGCTATGGCACATATTGTTGAGATGAAGTTTAAATGGCGACAGTTTCATTATGTTTACAAGTCTGCTTGTTGTCTCCAGAACATTCCAGTGAGCTTGTCTTCCCTGAATGTTCAGAGGTGAAAATATCATTTGAGGTGTGTCTCTGTCGAACTCTTTCAGGATGGGAATGGTTACATTGATGAGCAGGAGTTGGACGCTCTGCTACGAGACCTTTACCAGAAAAACAAGAAGGTGAGATGGAGGCTTTGGTAAAACTTTACAGGTATTTATACACCAGTGGATTCTGTGGCCTGGCTGGTGACTTCTGACACCTGATGAGTAATTTTGACTGATCTGATTCTTAGTGCTGTAAAAGCTCAGATCAAAAGCTTCATTGATACCATCAACTGATCCAAGCTTATTAACTGCTGAGTATATTGAAGCAGGCCATAACAGAAAGGTAGTCAAACCCTGGGCACAGTCAGTCAGAGCTGAAGGAGCATTTGTGTGTCTTAGATTGGATGACATCACTGAATTCAGGACAATACAGGACAAGACACTGCTTGTTAGCAGAAATCAGAGACATACATTTTCAGTTGACGAAGAAAAAATTCCAAGTTAAAGCATGTTGAAGTTCAAATGTGTGTGACATGTTAAATTTAGTTGACATTGTGAGGAGAACATTAAGACCACTTCTTTTCTTTGTGGGCCGTTCTTGATGTGATGATAGCAAAGATTATTTAAGCATTAGTCATACAAAAAATCCATCCGAATGTTAGAATTCTAATGTTACTTACATTTTTATTTAGAATACTGTAATAGCACGGCTAACTTGCTCGACGCTTCATTACAATAACAAAGCTGCCTATTTAACACAGCTACCACAGTACATATATATATATATATATATATATATGTGTGTGTGTGTGTGTGTGTGTGTGTATATATATATATATATTCACACATACATATATATACACACACACACACACACACACATATGTATGTATGTATGTGTATGTGTGTGTGTATATATATATATATATATATATATATATATACACACACACACACACACACACACACACACACACACACATATATATACATATATATATATATACATATATATATACGTATGTGTGTGTGTGTGTGTATATATATATATACATATATATATATATATGTATACATATATACATATATACATACATATGTATGAAAATAATACATTTTGAGTGGTAAATCTACCAGCGTTATCAGTGTATCTGCATGTATGGTGTGCAGTAACAGAAGGCTTGATAAGACAGTGTTTCAACATAACTATAAGGGGTCAATCAGCCAGCTGTCTTAAACTTTCTTTAGAAAAAAAAGAGCTTTTCTAGCCAAAAACTTACATCTGTTGTCCATGTTGCCCAGGGTTTTTAACGCCATTATCTGTCCACCGGGGCTACATCTAACAAACGGTTTGGCAGAAAAATTGGGACCAAACTGGTTGAATTTAGCCAGTTTAGCTAAAGTTTTGATCCAAATATATATTTTTTTTTTAGTTATGCTGGCCTCCCCAGCATTACTGACTCTGTCATACCTCCTTTTCTCTTGTTCAGGAGGTGGACGTGAAGAATCTGACAGGCTACAAGCAGAGCATCATGAGCCTGTCTGACGGAGGGAAGCTCTACCGTGGCGAGCTGGAAATCGTCCTCTGCAGGGAGCCAATTGTGTGACTCTTTCTCTTCTCTTGTTGTGTATCTTCATTTTCTCTGCCTGCCCCGCCCTGCTCTCCTGTAACCACACACACTGTCAGCTGCCTGGCAACATATACCAGGTGCATGTGCCAGGACCCCCCCCCCCATATCATCTCCCAACCCCTCCTAAAGTTACAACTTCAGAATGAATGATTAGTGCACTGTCAGCACGCAGCATCTCTTCTTATCTGACCTCTCAACCCTAACATGACCTGTCTGAAACCTCTAGCTTTTCACCTTTTTAACTCTCTCCCATGTCCTCAACCGTTTCTGACCTCATCCTTGCCCATGCTGTGCCTGACTTGCAACTCCCAGCCAAAAGCCCAAACCCATTATTCCACAGAAATGACCTTTTGACCTGTTGATAACCTCTTAAACGTCGACCCCAGCTTCATTGACCCCCTCCATTCCCTTGCTCTTTGAACTTTGCATTAGATACAATATATAGACAAACAAAACTGCAGACAGCTGTGTTTGAATTGATCTAATTTATAGTCTGTGATGGAACTGGTATTGATTTTTCCACCTCTATTTGTCCTGAAGCCCCCTTGTTCCATTGCCATGATATGATTTTCATTTTCAATGTTTGTTTTTGGCTGATTCTGTCAATTGGAAATATAAATAAACTGTCTTAAGATAAAATCAGTTTTGACATTGTATGAACATGATTTTGTTAGTTACTCACAGTGGTGGTCCTGCCTTAAAAGGATTAATGATGGATGCAGGTGCACAACAAGAGCAAGATGTACGAATTGAAGATGAAGTAAATTTAGAAAAACACTGAAATTAGACTCCGATGTTGATGTTTGCTTTCTGTGTTGAGCAACACAGCGCCAGCAACTACAGCCTCTGATGCTTTCCCTGCACTGCTTAGTGTGCACTGGATGCAAGAATATGATCAAAATAATAGCTGTTTCGCTGTATTACTGACTCAGACAGCTTTATTTGCAGCATTATGTCTTTCTCCCAGTTGCATAATGAAAATGACTGAAGAAACAAGTCGAGTGATATTGCTGAGTCTGCACTGCGAGGCATTGCCTGCATTTTCCCGTCTTGTGAATGAAATGAGGCAGCATAACAAAATACTTCTCCCCTCCCTTTGTGTTGCTGATAGCAAACCTGAACTGCTGCATAAAACAAAAGCTGAGTTAAAGTTCCGGTTAACATTATTTCAAATCTGATTTGAATGGATTTACAGATTATCTCCTGTCACTCAGTTATTCCCTGGAAAGTCATCAAAGTTTAATTGTCCATAAGATGAATCATTTAAGATCAAGGCCCAAATATGAAAATAAATTTAAATAACATTCAAATGGAAAAGGGGAAACACTTTCAAACAAGCCCAGGCCTGTTTTTTCTCATAAATGACAAAGATAAATCTAAGAGGGAGGTAATGTGATCTGACATCACCCAAAGGGAAAACCCTGGTATGTCTCAGAAGCCTTAAATGTCAGCGGAAACATGAATGCAGAGCATATTACATAAAGCCTGCAATAAAATATAACTACAAAACTTAACCTCAACAATGATCTAAACTGACAACGAAAAAATTTGGCTGAATTTCAGGCGGTGCGTCACAAGCCATCTTTCCAGTTAAATCCAAGGTGCGAGGTTTTCCCTGCTCCTGAACTGAGATGTTACTCCTGAGATAGTAGGACGGAACATGATATTTCTCGTAAAAACCCCTGCAATTGACTTGACATGCTTTTAAAGCCATCTGAATAATACAGCAAGCACACAAGTTCCCATCTCTGTGGAGCTGGTGCAAAGCCACATCAATTAATCAGATGCAGTTAAATCTGTATGTGACATGCAGCTTCACGGGGAAAATGTGCATATCAATAAATGAGAAATGAGCAATGAGAATTTAGCTAATAAGAGGACCTAAGTATTAATATTATGAAAAGTGCGACTGCGTAACCAACACTGAGCACAGTGGACACAAGAGACAGTCACAGGAAGACGTTATGGAGTCAGAAAGTCAGAAAGCTGCTTATTGCCAGCTACAGAGGAATATGTTTTTGCTCCTTGCTAACGTTAGCCACCGAGCTATAGGACAAAAATCCTGGATTGCAGTAATTCAGCAAATTTTTACTTAAGTGACACTTACAAGATAATTGTAAATGCTCAAGTATAATGTGGCACAAGTGCAGTACAGTGATGAAGTCATCACGCTGGCTGAACATCAGTAATACAATATTATCTAGTATGGAGATGAGCGTGGGTGCGTTTTATTCCTTCTGAATAAAACTTTATCACATAATATTTCTTCTGTCTGACGTTACATAATCTCATTTTAAAGCACTGTTAATATGCAGTAGATTTAGGAATTGCTCTCTTGACTGCTATTTAAATCCAGAGCAATAAGAATTCTACCATATTTTCTTGTGTATTACATGAAATTAGGTTTTTTTTTTTTTTCTCATTTAGATTGAGCGGCACATTTGTCCCTCTCGAACGTACATGCACTACTATCGCTCTTTTTGACAAAGTGAGATCTTTAATTACTATTTGTAGTGAAGTGTAGAGATGAGTCAGCTGTCGTCGCAGGCTTTCAAACAGAGGAGAGCGCTTTGAAAGAATGCTTCGGGGAGTGGGTGCATTGGAGAGGGAATCGTTTCCTGCAACCCCACATCATTAAAAAAAAGGCGCTGCTGATAGATTTTGGAAAGCAGGCGCGTCTAATCAAACATTTTTGCTGAAGATGCTGTCATTGAGAGATTGGACGACTGTCAGTGCCCCGCTTGATACTGTAAGTCTCTCTTGAACAGCGTCAGTCATCCAGAAATAAACACCCATCTCCACATGTCCTGCACCAGCATGGAAAGACACAGTTCCTTCTTAAGATACTTTCTTGGTGCTGCAGATCACTTTAACAGTGTTCTCATTTGCTGTAGCCCTCTAAGAAGACCATCAGCTGTGAGTGGTAACCTGCATGGGACTGCAGGAACAGTCAGAACTAAAAGCACTGCGGAAGACAAGAAGCTTCTTCAATCCCTGAACACAGTCTCACTAAGCACTGCCGTCTGCCACCACCTGGGAGTAGATTGTACGTCTAAAATCAGACTGTTCGCTAACAGATGCAGGATGAACTTTGTTCTTTAGCTGTAAATCTGCTTGAAAGGGTAACTAAAAAAAACCCTACGTACTTCAGTAAAAAAATAAATACGTGATTAAATAAATTCTTATTACTCCAAAATAGACGATTTTTGTCATAAATGTTCTTTTCTATGCTGCCCACTATTTTAGGTTTTACAATGAACCGTATATAAAGCATGTTATAGTAACAATAGGCAAAAAGGTCAGTATTAATAGCAAACACAATATTAAGAGAAACAGCATTATTATGATGTGTTATACCATCATATGGCTACAATGGCACATCATGCTCTTACTTTTCCACATGCGTTTTAGTCACACTGGTACTGTGTCTGGTCCGTCCACCATTTTGATCCAGGCTGAAATATTTCATCAGCTACTTTATGGATTGTCATTACATCTGGTTTTAGATCTCATGGTTCCCAGAGGATGAATCTCATTGATTTTTAGTGACCTCTCTCCTTTTCCTCCACCGCCACCAGCAGGATGACTTTTGTGGTTTTGAGTGAAATGTTTTAACAAATGTAGAGAAGTCCCTACTCCTTCACCTTTGCAGGCAGGCAATATGTTAGATTCCTGATCACTGTTTCCCTTTTGAAATCAGCTGTAGGGACACTAAACCTGCATGTGAAGACCTCTCATCTACATTTCTTGGTCTTCACTGTTTGTTTGCGGCGATGAAGTTGACGGTGCAACCTCCATCAGTTGACACGGACCATGAGATGGATATAAAAGCTCTGAAAAAAGACAGAGTTTGAACTATTTATCTGTTTCTGTTAGAGGGTACACAGCAGTCAGAGGGATACAAATGTGGTACGGTACCTTTGATGGGGCACTTTGTTGACTCTTGCATCAATAATCAAACTATTTTTTTGTTTTCTCACTATGGCAAAGAGGTTTCAAACACTGCATTTGTGGCGTAGACATAACTTGACTCCTTGAAATGGAGGGCACTCTCCTTCAGCAGCTTGAGGGTGATTCTTTTTCTGCTGAGATGTTTTTTACTGATTTGCATTATTTTCTGTACTTCTCTCTCCGACTGAATTTTCTGCAGGACATTAAACATTACTGAATATTAGGCTTCCACATGAGGGGGCAAGCACTTATCAAGGTTATAGTGAACCGTATTTACACAAACATCCTCAATAAATGAATAGCTGAGGAGACGGAACAACCGAAGGATAACGTTGTTCATGTAAACACACTTAATCATACATTTAGCCAACTGCGATAAACCAATATGTGATAAAGACTGGAGGCAGCCAACTACACTGTGTGCAGGGGAGAAAGAGAGAAAGAATATGAATATAAGAGGATAACGGCCATGATTTATTCATTGATGAAAAGAACCCTGGTGTTTTATTTATGATCTCTTTAAATATAGCTCATGTGAATTAAATAAATGATTGAAAATGGATGTTCCAACCTAGATTCTTGTGTATCCCACACACGCGGGCACATGCACACAGGCGTGGGCACACACATGCACAAACATACGCCACATGTTAATACAAAGCAAATTTGTACTCCAGCTGGACCGACTGCTACCGACAAAACATTAATGATCTAGAAAAAGCTATTCCGTTCATTACAGTTCATTACACTAGAGACCATCCTGCTGTGGGATCACACCAGCTGCGTCGCCACTCAGTACACTGACGTTCCAACCCATGAACACTCAGTAGTCATCACTACGTTAGTACATGAGCACACAGTACTCATAGCTGGGACCAACCCCACCTTCGAACTCGGCCTTCATTCAGATCTCAACTCCACTTCAGTTAAGTTTCATGACTGCATCTTGCACAGTCACAATGACGCAATCTGTCCACTGACAGACATATAAACACCTGGCAAAGTACTGAATTCCACTGTGGAAGCTATAATAGGAGTCTCCAGGATCACTTTTAGCCATGATGACACACAAAGAGTCACAAGGTGAAAACAATCCGAGCCATGCTGTCGCGACTTTTAAAAATCCTCCAGCATTTGGTCTGGAGGCTTCAAATTATTCTCAGTAGCCACTTGGCCAAATGATGCCTACATGTCACCTGGAGAAATATCTCTTCTAGCTCATGGCTCACTTTATTGCAATGGCTCGCTTGGAGATGCACTGAAACCCACAATTAGATTTTTTATGTCTGTGTCGAACAAAAACTATTTAAAGGAATATGTGTGACATTTTGGAAAATATGCTTATTGACTTTCTTCTGGCAAGTAAATGAGAAGATCAATACGTGTTTGCAGATGAAGGGGAAGCTTGGCTTAGATCAGTTTACCTTACAGACTGGAAATAAGAGGAAACAGCTGGTAACAAAATCGGCCGACCAGCACTTCTAAAGCTCGCTAATTAACATGTGAAATCTTGTATATTTTTTCCATATGAAAACTGAATTGTAAGGACATGTGCTTTTTCAAGGCCGGGTGCCTGCCTCGGGCCTTGAAACGCAAAGCAAAGCTCAGATAAGTTATTCCACTTTTAAATCTGCAATAATGACTTAGACAGCAGCTGTGAAGCAGCGTTTATTTGGAGTCGTGTTTCTTTCCACCAGATTAATCCAAGTTTAATATTCATTCTTTTTCAGCTCTATTGTTGGTCTCTACCAACTCTGGAGGGAAACATCTGTCTCTTCAGTGCTCCACTGTGGAGACCAGCCACAGTCAACTGAACTTCACTATAAAGCTCTGCAAAGCCAAGGGCAGCTCCAGACTCAGGGAATAATTCTCTGTAGGTTCATCACTATGAGTGACCTTTTCACATTGACACAGTGTTTTCACATTGTCATTTGATAGATTGTTACTCTAAATATAGGCTAAAGAGAGAGAAATGTACACAGACAGACAAGCACAACAGTAGTACCAATCTTCTCTTGGCAAGATATTGAAGAAGAGGATTTCCCAAATGTGGAACTATTCCTTTAAAAAACCACTTCTCCCCCTGTGTTAAACCTGAGCTTACAGCCTGAGTTTAATTATGAGGCTATCTTATGCCAGGGTTGTAAAACTGATTAAACCAAATAAGACATATACTTAATGCTGACTGACAAAATCTTTTACATAAAGTGACAGTGGCCCAGAGTCGTATTAACCTGCCCACGTAAGCCAGGACGCTCGAGTTTTCTGTGAGGTCACTCTATTGGAAATCCAAAACACTTAAGCAGTCGGAGAAATGAATACCCTTTACCTTGGTTTTAATGAAGATTGTCAATGATCTTTACCATGCCTTATTCTTTCATGGGCTCTTGACAGAGTCCCAGTGGTCCGTTAATGTTTATTCCTTACCACCAAGCCAATATAGGATGTTTCAGGAAGAATATATGAAAGAGGATCCTTATGGGATACAGGGAAGGGAAGTACTAGGGAATGATCAATACTGCCATTTTCACTTACAGAAAATCATCCTGGAGGGACGCGACCTGTCTTTCATTTTGGTTGAATGTTACATAGCCACAGAGAGAGTGTAATGTTTAAGAAGTTATATCTTCAATCTGCTGATTTTGTTTGACCTTGGATATCGTTCAAGCAGAAAGGCACACGTACAACAAGGAAAGCCTCTGTTGAAACATACAGAATGTATCAGAAAAAGCACTGAGAGCCTCACACCGAGCTGAAGAAGACAGCATTGATGGTCCTGAATAAGAAACGACACCAGCAGGTTATCAGGCTATATCACGTGTCACCTGGGGTTCAAGTTCAGTGCCTTTGCGACAGCTGTCACTATGCTTCTTTCCCGTCATGTTTCATCATATGCAGTGGAGTTTTAACAGTAACTGTACCACAGCTCAATAAACATCTTCAGCTCAGAAATTTTCACAGCCACCCTCCATTTTTCATTTTTCAATATTTGAAATGGCAAAATGGAAACTCATGGAAATCACATTTTTTTTATGTCTACTGTCCCTCTGCACTGCCTACTGGACAACCAACTGCTATCTAAGCTATTAGCTGATAGCTGAATTTTCTGTAGAGACAATACCTCACTATCCTGCATGCTTAGAGAGCCAGTTAACACCCTCCAGCTTCAGGAGCACAGCTCTGCACCACACATTGTACCATTACCAATCCATAATTCGCAGTTTGTGCTCTGTGCCAAAGTAATGTGTTAGTAAATGGAGGCATTGAAGCCAAATTCCAAATTAACTGACCTGAAGCAGACCAGGGATATCTGCTGCTCCCAAGCACCAGAAGCTAGAAGAAAATCTGGATTTAGGAGGCTGCCAGAGAAACCATCTGTGTGCTGTGACTGCATAAGCTCCATCAGCTGTGCTGTCACCCTTATCTCTGCACCTCCATCTTAGATTCAGTATTTGAAAACAAACTGAATGCAAAAGCAAATAGTGGATCCCTTCTCCCCTTTGCAAAATTACTGTTCATGAAAGCCAGACTTTCTCATCAACATGTAGGATCAAATGGATCAGGAACATGTAATTAATTTAATGCTGTTAAACATTTGCTTCATTTTGTAAAGTAATCTGATCAGGATGAAAAAGTGGAAGCAAACACATCACGCAAACCATTGAAACAGCTACTGCTTTTACCATCTTAACAAGCATTGTCACGTCTTAAAGACAGCATTTAGCATTCCTAAAGGTACGTTATATAACAGCAACTGAAGGTTTACTGTAACTTAGTGCAGTGCTATCACTACCATAATGGCTGTTTCATATATTCTATCACAGCACAAATTATTCCACTGTATGTAACTCCTTGGAAAACTTAGATAACATTCAATTGGTTTTTTTGCTGTAATTTCATGTATCTTTCATATTCTCTGTCTTATTAAGCCAAGCTGTAATGAAATGTAGATCCTTGTGTATAAATTTTGCTTATGCTTCAGAATTTTTAAACATTTCGATTTGTTTTCATGTCATTATGTATATCTTAAACAATGTGAGTATTGTTTTACGGTCTAGGCAGACACATTCAGTAACCTTTTACGCCTCCCTGCACCTTGATTTCCATTTGTCGATGACTTTTTTTTTTTTTTTTTTTTTTATTTCAACCTAATTGAACAAAACATTTTTTTCTGATCTAATAAAAGACGTAACTAATGAATCTGTTAGTATGTTCCAACCAAAGAGTCTTTAATAAAGATGAATCAGCTCCAAACACAGCTGTGTGGGGTAGTTAGACCAGCAATGAATTATGGGAAGTTTGAACGTAGCCCGCTGGATTTCCTTGTTTCTGGATTTATTTATTATTTATTTCTGGATTTTCTTTTTGGACTCTTCTGTCTGACTGTTTAAGTCACTTCCTGCTACCTAATCGTTACAAACTATCGCTCTAACAACCTACTTTCGTTTCGGGACAGTTTGCTTTCTAGTCTCTGCTGAACTTTCTCGCCCGTGTAAAGGCTTTGGTTTGTTCTGGTCAAGTGGAGTAATCCCCCCACCTACCGGAGGAGTCGCGTGACAACTGCAGATTTAGCAAAACCTGGTCACGAGAGCTGCGTGGATAGAGAGCTCACTCACTGGGCCGCCGAAGTCCGACATTTGTGACCGGTAGCAGTAGCAATGAGTGGTGTCATGAATTTCAAAAACTGCGGCTCTGTGCTGGTGACGGGAGCCAGCCGAGGGCTCGGGCTGCAGATAGTCGAGAGCCTGGCGAGTGGAGGTTTTTCACCGGACAAGATCATAGCCACGACCAGACAGCCCGCGAGCGCACAGGTAAACCCCAGCACCTAACGTCACGGAGGGTAGCTTTTAAGCTAGCTGTCCTGTAGCCGTATGTAAACAACCCGTAGTGCTTTAACTCTTGCTATAGGAGAGTAAGCTGCTTCTGCTCGACGCTGGGTCGACCTACATAACGAGGGGCGCCATTGTTACCTCACTGCGGCCGAACACTGACATGATTTACTTTGAATCTCCAGAAACTTCAGGAGCTGGCACAGAAACATCCCAACATCCACATAATCACTTTGGGTAAGACCGAGAAGAGCAATGATCGAGAACAAATGTTATTACAGGAAAATAGGTTGGGTTTTTTTGTACGTCTGGAACATAAACAGTTTATAATACAAAGGCCTTTATAAGTTAAATGAATTCAACACTTTAATTTCGTGTATGGTCATCAACATAAATAATTCCTCTTTCATGTTAATCCACAAACAGAAATGACTAAATGTTTACCAGACGACATTTTACAGCACAACCACTTAAACACATGTTGGCTTCATGAATTCAGCATCTAGAAATAGCGTACATCCTGCACACACTGGACATATTTAAAGTTATACATGGTTTATTAATGACTTAATTTTAGTTATGATAATGCTCGACTTGTGTTTTCTTCCGTGTGTATTGTTTTTTGTTTGTTTTGGTGACTCACAGGGTTGATGTGTATCTCTACCAGATGTCGTGGACCAGGACAGTATTGAGAAGTCTGCAGAAGAGGTGGGCCAGCTGGTACAGCAAGAGGGTCTGAACTGCCTGATCAACAATGCAGGGATCAATGTGGTGGCCGACTTTCATACCGTCACTGCAGAGAAGATGATAGAAAACTTCCACATTAATGCCGTGGCTCCTCTAATGATCACCAAGGTAATGCTCATTATCAGATGTTGTGTTTTCTGTCCAAATGACAGCTAGTTAGTGACAAAAAAAATGTTTTGTTTGTGAGGTCTTCAGCTCCAACTTTACCAGATAGTGAAATAGAAAAGAAAAGGAGCCACGCTTGTGTTTTCTTCAGTCACAGGGGCCATGAGTGGTTCATTTCTAGAATGCTGCAAACTAAAACAAAGGGGTGACCTTGATGGACAGAAGTAACAAAAACTCCTTCGCCCAGGGCCGACTGCATTTCATAAATATTAATTAAAAGTCTGGATTCAGTTGGCCCCAGAGAACAGGGCGGACTACAGAGCAGCATCCTGTGCTGGTAAAAATTCAGCCGCTGATCAAGAACATGTCAGCAGGGCAGATGCTTGCTGACACACAGTTTGCTGCAATTGAAGGACGGTCTCTGTAAGAACAAGGCCACGCTGCAGAGTGTGTAAAGATGGAGGGAAGTACACAGTGAATCATTTAAAGTACAAACCTGTACTGTTGTTGATGGGCTCAGACTTTGAAACATGCAATACACACATTTCTGATGTTAACACCTCATTCACATCAGAGGTGAAAGCAGTAGTTCGTTCTTGATTAGTTGATTGACAGAAAATGAATTCGAAAGGCAGCTTTTTTGATAATCCATTCGATGCCTCAGTTAAAAAAAAAAAGTCATACATTTGATGTTTCTAGATTCTCACATTTGAGGATTTTCTGCTATTTTGTCAATACATTAACAGTACAGCATTTCTTTTTTTTAGCTTTTGGACTGTTGGTTCAACAGAAGAAGCTATTTGAAGATAGGTTTTGGAAAATTATGGTGTGCATTTTCCACTATTTTAAGACTAAATCATTAATGGGGTATGTGAGAAATAAACAGCAAATTAATCTAACATGAAAAAAAACATTAGTTGAAGCCCTAACTAATATGAATTATGTCCAGAAATGACATGACCAGTTTTCCTGATGTGGAAAAAGTCTTTAGAGAGATACAAATTATCAGTCTTCCTTATTGCTCATTTATTTTGCCACAGGACAACAAACAAATTGAAGCAAAAAGATTAGTACAGACTTATACAACTACTAATATATTCAGTAGTATCATCAAAGCCTGATGGAGCATGAGAACACAAAAGATCTAAAACTCTGGATTGAATCTGCATCTGCTAAAATATCATCAATATCATGAAGGTCGTCAGATTAATGAAGCACTGGAATATGAAGGCATCACTGGATTCACTCAGTTTATTAGGTATATCTAGCTAAAACTACTGCAGTCTAAAATACAACAGTCCTGTAATAAATCCTCCCTTCATGGAGGTTATAATGTTCGGTTTTTGTTGAGAGATGTTGATTCAACTTTGTGAGCATTTTGGAGGATGAAGTTTGTGGCGCTGTCAAACTGTATTACACTATACAGACAACTGTCATTGGTATAAAATGAGTGGACAAAGTAATCGAGACGTCTGTCAGTATGATGCAGTACAGAGTGTAATTTGGGCTTACTGCCACCAGAGGGCGCTGTTTTATGCCTCCCCACACACCGGACAGTGTGAAATGTGTTGTAGTCTGACTGGAAATGTTCCAGAATTTGTTAAAAACAGAACATTTAATGCTAAAATTATTTGTATGTCTAGATTTGAGCTCTGTGTTCTACTGTACATGTGTACAGGTGTAGTTCTGTTATTAATATTTTGTATTGTTTGCAGTGTCAATTGTGTTAATAAAATCCTTAAATATAAATGTAATTATTTATCAAACTCATCACACACCTTGGTAATTCTCCCAATTATGCAGTATGAATGACAGCTTCCTTGTCAACATACTGATTGTAGGTCTGTCACCTGCACAAGATGTTGATTCCAACTTCAGCTATAATGTTTTTTTTTTTCTTTCCCTTTTCTGCCTCCACCAGGCCTTCCTGCCTCTGTTGAAGCAAGCTGCGTCCAGAGGAGGAGCAGGTGGTGCAGGGAGCATGGGCATCCAACGGGCTGCAGTCATTAACATGACGTCTCTGCTGGGCTCTGTGGAGCTTAACTGGGGGGAACGGGCCAACAACTTCAAATGGTACCCCTACAGGACGTCCAAGGTATTGTTGCCATGGGATGAATGCATTTACTTAATACCAGTTCATGAAAATGCAAGACTGTTCGGGCTCATACAGTTGGTTCACTCTGCTTTGGTGTGGCTACAGAAAGAGAGCTCAGGCAGGAAAGCTATGAGCACTATTCTGATGAAACATTTTTCAACAATTAATCGTAGGATCACCTGCTGTGTGGCTTTTACCTTGTGTTGCATCCTAGCTTGTTTCTGCTTTGCCGTCTCAGAGTGCCCTGAACATGGTGAGTCGCTGTATGGCTGTTGACCTTGAGCCTGATGGGATTCTCTGTATGGCTATACACCCTGGCTGGGTCCGCACTGACATGGGGGGGTCTGAGGTAAGGTCCAGCTCTTGAGGAGCTGTGATTAACGCTGCATACTCTCCAGCCTTTTTTATGTCAGTGAGAACGATTGTTTTAGAGAACACATTTGACCAGAAGACATCAGCTGTTAGATGGTCTTTTACATTCATGAGCTGTTGCACATTTTATATTTCTGTCACATTTAGAGTTCTGCATCATGTGTTTTGACACATGGATTATTGTTTTCATATGTCTCAGCAGTGTGTCTGAATACATTTTTTGTGTTTATCTGTGTCATTCCAGGCTCCACTGAGTCCAGAGGAGAGCGTTTCTTCCATCTTGTCTGTGATTGGTGGACTGTCTGCAAAGGATCATGGGTCTTTTCTGAACTTTACAGGAGAAGTGTTGCCTTGGTGACCCAGATCACCAGAGCAATAAGCAGGATTATTGTAAGGACCACTAACTGAGTCTAATGGCTGTTTATTCAGTCTGATTAACTTCAGCTATGCAAACATGAGCGTATCAGTGACTCAGAGTGCACCTTGTTAAATCTTAATCAAGCTCTACCTTTTAATAGAAGAGTCATGCATATTTATCTAAACACAGCTTCATGATAGGAACGCAACAGTATTACATTTCTAGGAAGGAGATTACATTACACAAGACAAGTGTTCAGAAGTACTGTCGATAGTTGTAAGCACATGGACATGTTTATCAGACTGAGACTTGGACTTAATTGATCCCAATTTGGGAAATTCTTAAATGTGTTTTTCAACAGCTCCTGTGGGCACCCATAAGCAGATGCTGGTGTAAAAAGTAATAAATGACAATCCAGAAAACACAGTTGTAATTGCATAAGTATGTCTGCATAGGAGAAATTGGAATTGTTGACAAATGTTATATTAATGATCCGCTCAAAAATGTGCTCCCAGCTGTGTGCAACTACATTAGAGTGTGCAGGAAACCGTTTGTCTGTTCTGAATTGTATGCTTCCGTCAGTTTACCGTATTAATTAGAATATAGTAGATTCTATATACTGTATTTAAAATACACTAGTTTACGACATGTATACTAGTTGATGCTGCTGTGTAAATAAACATAGAAATGTCTTTTTTTGAGACTTTTTCTAGCATTTGACTTTTTTGTTGCGAAACAGTAATAAAAGTTTGAGTGTGCAAGAGTGTGACTTCCAGTGAAGGAGTTCAGTAATGAGATGCTTCATGTCTTCAGCCGCCTTGCAGTTGCTGTTGTGATGAACTGAGATGATCTTCTAGTGCCAGTGTTGGAAGGACATTCTTGTCAAACAAGGAAGTTTCATGGAATTGCGAGTTTAGGTTGTTTCATAATTTTGTCTTCCAGCAGGGTGGCTCTGCACTGAAGGCCTATTGTAGCACATTCCTCTTTCCATTGTGTGTCTCTCTTTCAGCAGGCAGGTGATGAGTCTGAAAGATAATGTCAACAATGAAAAGCTTCAGGACAAATGTCATTTAAAGGCATGGCCCAGTCTTAGTTGTAACAATTGTAAGAGAGGTGAGTGTTCCTTATCAATGTCAGTTTACAGCACCTGTAACTACAGCTGCTTTGGGTACAGTTAGATGATAAAGCGGAGCTGCCAGTGAACAGAGCAGAACAGAAGCTGAACATGCAACCTAGAAAATGAACACATCAGATGTGTCCATTGAACGTACACTCAACAGCTTGTGAACAGGAAATATTGGATATAATTGTTATTTAAATGTGCAATAGAAAGTAGATGGTGGTGTGTAGTCGAGAAACGTGGCAGCTTAGACAGGATTCAGTGACAGAGCAGCAGCTCTTGTGCTTCCTAGCAGCAGCGGCGTGAACCACCAGCAGATGCACAAGTGCAATGATTTGACACATGTTTTAATCCCCTGTTTTATTTGCAGGAGTTGTTTGACCTGAACTTTTGACAAGCAGCCCTGAGAGGAATCTTTACGTGGTAGGGAGCTGGGGATGCACTCATTTAAATGTAATCAAACCAGTTTGCCCACAATGGTATGCAGCAAGTCATGTGGTCTCTGTGTGTGTGTGCATGTGTGTGTGGAGAGAGAGAGAGAGAGAGAGAGACAGAGAGAGAGAGAGAGAGGACAGAGGAAGAGTGCCTACAGAGCCAACAACAGGAGGAAAAGTTCGTTTCTGAAATTTAAGAGCTCAGCTTGGATTTACAGCACAGGAAGATGAGTAGAGTTTTCATTACTTACCACAGGTAAATGTTTCTGTGTCCTTCATGTGATTATGTATTGACTCAGCTACAGAAGGCCTGGACACATACAGAAGAGACTTTTTGCTTTACCATTCATTTTGAGCTGGTTTGTGCAGCATTGTACAATAGCCGAACTGGTTTGTGTTTGTTTAAATATTAATAGTTACATCATTGTAGGTTTTTCCTCTTGTTTTGCATGAAGTGTGAGCAGGACCAGTGCTATCGTACTAAACTGCCTCTGATAGGAGATAAGAATGTCTCTCTGACCATGCCAGAGAAGTGAGCAGGTGCAGGGACATTTTGACCTGATCATTTGTGCAAATCACATACATTTTATGTCTGTGCATGTCTGTATTATTTGTATGGGTTACAGATATGTAAACGTATAAGGGGTACCAACTGAATCCTGTGGCTCATCATGAATAAATACATTTTTAGAAAATGAAACAATTGAAGAAGGTTGTGAAGCTGAATATTGCTAATAACATTAACAGTGTTCCAGTAAGCTATGGCAGTGTGACATTGAAACTGAAGCAGCAAAATGGAATTCTGCCATCATTAATTTACATCAGTGCTTTTCCTATTGTGACATCAAAAATGATTTATTAATGCAACTTTAGTATTTCAGACTTCTGCCAGTGAACCATTTGAATATAGTGAAAAATGCTTGTCAGTTTTTCAGAGCCCAAGCTGACATTTTTGAATTTGTTGCTTTGTCACTACAATAGTACAAAAGATGTTCAGTTAACATTGATAAAAATAAAATTGAATTAAAAAGCAACAAGTTCTCGCATATGAGAAACTAGAATCTAGAAGTCATACTCATCATTTTTTGTTAATTGCCTAAAACAACTAATTGTCCTATGGCTTCAGCTGTAGCTCCTTTACCTCCTATTCCATTACTTTTTTGGTCTTAAGGTCAGTTAGAATTGAAGTTTCATAGTTAGACTCAGAAACTTCACACATTGTCTAGACTCACAGCAGTGTGTCGCGAGTCTTTTCATACATTTGGTATGAAAAATACTGGAGTAGCTGGTTGGGAAACCTGCATATACTCAAATACTGCGGTTAGCTTACAAGCAGAAATGTTCTTTAGCCGATATAAGTGCTGCCCTGTGGCTGAACCTTCAATATGGCTGCCAAAGGGTCCATTATGTGGCCCAGAACTCTAGAATCAACAGTATAGCCCTGCTGACATGGTCTGTCCTCCTATGTTGCAGAGGTTTGTAGTCCACATGAAGGTGGAGAGTCATGGTGATGCAGACGGACTACCCGGACCCACAGGGCCTGCTGTTGGCTGCTCGAGACCTGAAGATGCCGTTCTCAGACACCCTCAAGTACTGCATCCTGGGCATCTCCATCACTCTTCTTCTGCTGGCGCTGGGCATCTTGGCATGGCAGGCCTTCAGATGCTGCACACAGACACACGCCACACACAGCCAGCAAGACAATGGTTAGAAGGGATTAGATTACAATACAACACATATAGATACTGGGTGTCTGAGCAGGAGAGCGATAACCAAATGCAAACATGTGTCTGGTTTTTTCTGTAGTGAACAGTGATCTCCTGTACTCGGATGAAAAGTCAAGAACAGCAGGAAACTACTCAGGAGCTCCAAGTACAAGGGTAAGAGGGCGTATATTAGAGATGTGTGTGTATAGAAAAAAAGTATCTTTTTTTTTTTTAGCTGTGATCAGATTTCTTTACAAATCTATAGATGTCTGAAGTCTTTGCTTGGCTAAGTCAAAACTGAAGCAGAGCTACTCTTGGCAACCTTTGCAGGATGCTGCCTCCTTTCAGTCGATACTCAGGGGACAGTCCCCAGTTTAACAGTCGCATTCAGTTTCGAGCCAGCTCATTCAACTGTAGCTTAAAAACTCCTGATTTTACCTTTTCGTTCAACAGCTCAATATGTGCATTGGAAATCCAAATGTGTGGAAATCAAGTACTATCTGCAAGCACTAATGCCTTGACATGCATGACTAGCTTGTTAAGGAGGTCTGAATTTAAACTGTGGTTGGTTCATATTATTGCGACAGCAAGGTCATTATGAAAGGTGGTGTAAGGTTAGAAGGGTTTGATTAAGACGTATGGACAACTTGAAAAATAGAAAGGCCAATCAGTAGGAGGGCACTGAGAGAAATTCATAATGTTTTCAGGAATGACAGCTGCAAACAAAACACAGACTCAAGGGCCTCTTCCTGGAAAATGTAGATATACTCAGGGTGTGTTAAGTCAATTCAATACTGCTTTGTTTCTGAATATTTTAAAAAGTGAATTCTAAGTCTGAAATAAGTAGCAAACAGCAGGACTTCAAACACCATGTGCCATACAGGTGAGAAAAAAATTCTTTAGTACAAATTTCTGTCCTGACATGGACGTGTTTAACAGCACTATCATATTACAGGATACCTGCCAGAGGAGTCAGGTTAGCGGAGCTGTCTGTGTTGATGTTAAGCTCTCCGACATGTGAGCTGTGTTTGAGAACTCACATTTGGGTAGTCTACTGCTTCCTTCCTACCACATGACTCGTGTGTCAATAAAAGTCTTGCTGAGTTTGAAACAAGTAGTCTAAACTAAGACAAAAACCGCACTGCCATCGGGGTGAGATTGGGTTTTGGTTTAGGGTTGGACAAAATAATAGGAACACAGACCAAAATCAGGTTGAACACCTATTTGATACAATTTCAATAACATTTCAACAGTTAAAGTTCCTCAGATATTTTAATTTTCTATATTTTTAAAGATATAGTTGTATTGTTAGGTGTTCCTGTTATTTTGTCTCGACCCTTTATGTGGAGATGCTTCAAATAGGCAAGATTGTGTATGTACATACAGCTTTTATGAGCACATTTGTTTAAACAAAGGAGAGCTGAGTCTTGTCACAAGTCAAATAAAGGCTGGAGGTGCTGTAGTTGTTAGTAAAAACACCACTGATAGAAATGTGTGCTGTATGTCTTCACGCCTCCCAGGTGGAGGAGGTCAACACAGAGGTCCACAGACTGAGTCGCTGTCTGTCTCAGGCCTCGCTTCCCATGCCAGAATCCAGACTGACAGACAGACAAATGGGGGAACAGACCATTGTTAAAAAGGTAGCAGACATTACTCTATATTCCTGTCACATGACAAGCTTGCAGTTCCAATTTTTCTTTTTTTTCTTTTTTTTTGTTGTTCTCTTCAGATAATGGCTTATGCATGTCTTATCCTCTAAAGCTAATCAAGGCTCCCACAACTGTGTTTGATTGAAGGGATATTTCTCACACATTAAAGCACCATCTAGCAGTGAGGCTGCAGATTACAACCAACCCCTTGCCACACCCCTAACTTTCTAAGTGTGAAGGAGAACCTATGGTGGCTGCCAAATTGCACAAGGGGCTCTATAGAGCCCACATTTAGTTTGTCCGTTCTAGGCTACTGTAGAAACATGGCATTGCAACATGGTAGACTCCGTGGAACAGGTGGTGCAACATGGTGGACTCACACATGATTCTTATTGTCAAACCTTTAGTGAACAATTCCACACTAAAGAAAACAGTCTTATGAATTTTATATTCATAATTCATAATCATAATAGATCCCCTTAAGTCCTACACGCTGGACCTTTAAGTGGCCTATGTGCATCCTAAGACCTATTTCCCATTCAGTGCGCTATGTAGTTAGTGGAGACTGTATAACAGGATTGTCATCAGACTCTTGTGTCTGACAAACAGCCACACAGTGTTGGTGATGTGTGCAGTTCTAAAAGGTTAGGCGCATCTGTGATTTGAGCTAAATGCTTAAATTAGCACGCTAACATACTGATGTGTAGCAGGTCATATTTACCAGGTTCACCATCTCAATTTAGCATGTTAGCATGCTAACATAACTCTCACCAAACACAAAGCGTAGCTGAGGGTGGTGGGAATGTAATTACTTTTGCGGGTATTTGGTTATAAAGCATTGGACAAATAAACATTTTAACCTAATGATGATGCTAAAGCAAACATCAGGGGATCATCAGAGTCTATAATTTCCCTTCTGGGGACTTTGAATGTTTGTAGAGAATTTAGGTGAATGAAGGTGATATTGGTGACTTTCCTAACACACCCTCTTGTACCAGGTCGATGGATCGCTACGTTTCTCCATCTATTATGACCAGCTGCAGTCACAGCTGGTGGTCACCGTGTTGCAGGTGGAGGGGCTACAGGATCACAGTCAGAAGCACAGTCTCCAACCATTTGTGAAGCTATGTCTCATGTGGGCAAGTTCAGAAGAAGTGGATGTGGAGAGCTATACAGATGAAGAGGTACTTTTGTCTCTTTTAGGTACCACATGACAGTGCCTGTCAAAGTATCTAAAACGTCTTATTTGGGAAACATACAGCTGATCTTTTTTTCCTTTCATGCTTACTTACTGCTGTGACTCTCAGGGCACAGGGATGCCACCTGTCATGTGGACTGTGCTGCAGGAGTGGCGGACTCGCATTGTGAAAGGCAGCTGTAACCCTTTATTTGGAGACCAGTTTAGCTGTATCCTACAAGAGCCTGAGGAGCTTCATCATATCAACCTCAGGATGGAGGTCCTGCAGTACACAAACCTGTCCCTCACTCTCAGTATCTAAGTAGAAAAAGGGAATGTTTTTTATGCTTGAGTCTGTAAGAAAATGTCTGTCTGTTATGTGTCTTTGTGCCTCTCAGGTGAGGGACTTCGATAAATTCTCAAGAAACACAGTGTTAGGAGAAGTGAGGGTTCCTCTCGGACAGCTCAACATCGCTTACCCTCTGGAGCTCCAAGAAGATCTGCAGATACCTCAGAAGGTACAGGAGGACATCATGTATACAAAGAACATTTTTCTCAGAGATGAATTATGGAATGCCATTCTTCCACATACATTTAAATGAGTAATGTAGAGTGTGTGTACTTGACTGTGAAATTGGAACAACTAAATGAATCAATCAACAAATGAATTGATTATCAAGATAGTTACATGAAGACTTTGATGTTTTGTCTATTATTTCATATACAGTATTCTTTTGTGCTCATGCATTTCTTTCTTGTTGAATGCTGTTGTTCATCAGCCTGAAATAAACATCACCATGTCTTTAGAGTGTATATAAATGTGTATTGTGCTGGAGTGTATACCCTCTCACTTTCTGGACAGGTTCTTGTAGGAGAGGTGCTTCTGTCTTTGAAGTTTCTTCCTACTTCTCAGAGGCTTGAGGTTGGACTGCTAAAGGTCAGAGTGCGCCTTACTGAAATGTGCTCGGATACAGGTAAATAATGAACAGCTTTTTAAAAATGAAGCCATACATGTACAGCTGTCAGGCACATACGGTATAACATACAATCCCTAATTTGTCCTCTCTGTTGTGCAGCCCTGCAAGCCAGGATCAGTGTGCAGTGCAACCACTGCAAGCTGAGGTACCAAAAAACCTCTGCAGTGGCCCGCTGCCCGGTGACTGTCTTCAACGAGGTCTTCATGTTCTCCCTGCCTGAGTTTCCCTTGCAACAATGTAAAATTATGGTTTCTGTGTTTGAGACTCACATGACTAGGAAATCAACCAAGCATCTGATTGGACAGTTGACTGTGGGGAAGGAGAAGAATTCAGAAGACAAACACTGGAGCTTGATGATGTGCTCAGTCCGCCAGCCAATAGCAAAGTGGCATGGCCTGCTGATGTAACATCTCATGAATCCTCTCCTGTACTTCTTTGGTGTCCATACTGCTTGTATTTATTTGAAAGCTGTGGTGCATCAGGCTGTGGAGGGATCTGTACCTACTTCTCTGCACGCCAAACATGGATGACTCTCCCTCCTGATTCCTCACTGATAGAAAGACCTCTCTGCTCCAATTTGAACTGCTGACCGACTGCCCGCCCTACCGAAACTTTCGGTTACTGAGTCTGCTTGTTCACAGACTTGTTCACAGATTATATTTAAAGAGCTCTAAAGATCTGGCATTTGCGCTACTTATTTCTGATGATTAGTTTTTCACTTACTGAACTCACTGTGAATTATGCCAGTTATATTTATCTTAAAGCTGTGTTGGTCTTTTGTGCTAGTAAAAACTGTCCATTAACTGCCAATTAAATATTTACATTACAGCTCTGAATGTTCAGCAAATTTCTAAATGAATGAATAAAGGCGCTATCTAATGCCTTACATGTAAGAAAAATCCAATAATTAATTTCAAGTGTTCAACAGAAGTTCAACAGAAACCAAAGATAAGTAGCCTCAATGAAAAAAGTAATATTCATGCACATGATGAGCAGTTTTAAATATGTTTTAACTCAGGGTGGTGGGTAGCAAAGCACTCTTTTTCTGGACACCCTGCTCACATCCCACAGTTTAAACACTAATATTAGATGTTAGTGTTAGGCTGAAGGGTGCTTTTGCCTCTAAAGACTCTCCGCTGGGTGCAACACAGTAATTTCCTGTATTGTCTGTCATGGTTATCCAGGGAAGTTTCAGTCAAGGGCAGCTGGATTTGGGTTTTCAAAACTTGAAAACCTTTGCCCTCTCCAAGGGGTTTCTTCAGTTCTGGCTGGTGGGGAGACTCAGGTATTTAACCTCTATGGGGTCGTTATTAAGGTCATTGAAACCACCTGGTTTACTTCTGCTCCTTGCTGTTGTAACTGAGGTCATTAAGAGTTGTTGGAGTCACCTGGGGCAAGCTGTAAATGACAGTCTGAGTTGTCACATGAGGTCAGATGTGAATGGTTGTTAAATTTCCCGAGGAGAGATGAAAAAGCAGAATTGTGGTGTCGTACAATTGCTGAGTTTTGACACAGGGATGTGGTGTTCTCCAGAGTTTCTCAGAATCTCCAGACACGTTTGGAATAACATTGTTGCAGTGTTTGTTCTCTTTTCTTCAACACTGCAGTGTTGGTGTTCTTCCTGCATCTCGTCACTGTTTTCACAAAGGTCCAGTTAGGGTATCCAGCTTGAAGTGAATCCCCCAGAAGTTAGCACTCCTGTTGGGCCTGCTGCCATCTGCTGGTGCAACAGTTCATTTTGTTTGTGAAAGCAAAAAACCTACATGTACAGTACAGTGCTTCTGAGCTCACCTAAGTCTGTGTTAGCATTCTGCCTGTGAGCCGCCAGTAACTGATACTGATGATGATGTTTTTTATTTTGCACTGTTTATCTTTTTAATGAACAAATGAATCGCCTGATCAATACAATGTGAATGTATTAAACAACAACAATTCCCATCACAAGAAAAAGGCCAAACGTATGAAACTGGAATTGAAAAGATATTAAGAGTAACACATTCGGTTTACAGTGAAGTTTACAGTTTAAAACTAGCAAATAGTCTTACAGATTAATTCCATGATTGCTTATTTGTAACCAAAACTTTTCTGTTGATTAATATCAAGACCAGCCATTTCTACAGTAAATTTAATGATGACATTGTGGAACAGAAATGTTCACCAGGGCCAGATGTTCAGAATCAGAATCCTTACCACACGATTCAGAAATGCAATAAGCACTAAGAGTTCAATGTAAAGTAGGTTTCATCACAATGTTCAGTTCTTAAACAACTCTAACTTAATTTAGTTTACTTTACTTTAATTTAATCACAATATAAGGAATACTCCCTATATTGTCCAGACCCTACTATTCGGTATCACAGAAGTGCTCCACCAGCAGAGAGTGCATGAATGACAAATATTTCCAATGAAAGCTAAAGTTAAAACTTAAATCTCACAGCTAGCCCCTAGTAGGTGTAAAGTCCTCGGTGGCCTGTTGCACCAGCTGTATGTAAGTTCTCTCGCAAGTTAGGGCAAAGTCCACACTAAGCAATACACTGAAACTAGTTAGTTTGATACTAAAGCTGTGTCATTGTTTGGTTGCACCACATAAGGTTCATCTTAACGACTCTGTCAGAAAGTCCAAACCAACTGTTGCTGAAAATGATGCTGCCGCTTCCTGTGGCCACTGTGAAAAGCCCGATTCTTAGTTTGATGTTTATCACCCTGTTGTCTCTTGTGCCCAATTACCTTTGAACTCTTTCCTACATAATAGCGAAGAGGTGGCTGAAAACAGCTAACAACAACAAAAAAGTACTGCATCGATCATTTTTCCAAGCTCACACTTGTGATATGACGTGTCTTTGAGATCTTTATTTTATATATTTCTGTCATAAATTCATTGTTATTTGAGTTCCTACAGTCCTTGCAAAATATTGAAAATGCAATATAAGTAACTAAGTACAAAAGTATGCCACAGGTATTGCCTGCATACCCAGGTACGCCATACCTAGGTATGTCACAAACCAAGACATCAACCTACAGTACCATTCTAAAGACATGGAAGCATGGATGTTTGATGGAAGTGCAGATGAAGCTTGCATCACAGATGTATTCTGAATGCCAACCAAAAACAAAAAACAAAAAAATAAATAGTTTGTCCACTTTTGCTGATGAAACTGTGTATTACATTACTTCTTATACAGATAAGATTTTTGGATAGCCAGTCATCCCAGTCTGATACTCATCTCTTAGCAGACCCAGTAAGATGAAAAAGCACAGGCAGACAGCAATTTTAGGGCACTGAGGCAAAACATTTATTTTTACAGTATATTTCACA
The DNA here is from genome assembly GCF_051107435.1 of Chaetodon auriga. Classification (NCBI taxonomy): domain Eukaryota; kingdom Metazoa; phylum Chordata; class Actinopteri; order Chaetodontiformes; family Chaetodontidae; genus Chaetodon; species Chaetodon auriga. The sequence continues at coordinate 22,599,479 of NC_135079.1, read as the reverse complement.
TCATATTATATGATTAGAAACACCTGATCATCCAGTGTGCTTTACTCTGCTGCTTCTTTTCCCTAAAAACACACAAAATTACATTTGATCAACTTTACACAGTAACAATATCAGCTTACATTTGAATTACATTTGAATTTGATTTGTTCTTGACTAAACAGAATTGTATATTTACCTTGCCAGAGTCACGGCTCTTTGCTCTCATTTTGTTGACCTGGGACTCTGCAATGTCAGCGCGCTCCTCAGCCTCCTCCAGCTCATGCTGGACCTTCCTGCACTTGGACAGATGAACATTGGCCTGCTCCTCCTGAAATGCCACAGACATCGTACAAAAGATATTGACACTTAAATTTGTAATGAAAGTGGTTTTTGCTCACTGTTAGGTGGACAACATAAATATGATCAAACTGTCTATATTGACAAAATCACACAATTTTAATGGTTTGCTTGCTTTATAATATTGCTATCATGCTTGATAGCTGACTGTATTTTTTTTACATCATAAATCCGCATAATGCTCATGACAAGACTGCAGCAAACAAAACCTGCTTTAATACTCATATGGTTAAAAACAGACATTAAAAAAAAATCTGTTTTCTTTAGTGAATATATATTTTATACACTCCCTACATAGTAGAGGTTTTCACCCAGTTATAAGTTATAAAACATCACATCACTATGATTTAAAAAATAAATAAATAAATAAAGTAAATCACATTATCCTATCTGGAAAGAGGTTTTAGCAGAAGCAGAAGACCGGTGTTACAAAAAGAAAAAGATCCGCAGGTTATTAGATATGGCACTGGCAAGTCAAGTGAATGGATATATACTATGTGTTACAGTATTGTATTTGCTTACCACAATGTAAGTTTTGATTAGTATTTTTATTTTTAAGTATCAGTTTGGGTTATTCCAGTAATTTGTGCAAAGACTAGGGAATGCATAACATAAGTCTGACATATTCTCTACTTATCAGTATTTAAAATGAATGTGTTGTTCTTACCGCCTCCTCAGCCTGCCTCTTGTAGGCCTTCACCTTAAGCTGCAACTTGTCAACCAGATCCTGCAACCTGGTAATGTTTTTCTTGTCCTCCTCAGTCTGTAATAGAAAATAGAGATATGCATGTTTAAATGTTTTCAATAATCAATTTTAGGGATGTCCATTTTGGTTAATTTAGCTCTCCATAACCTGACAGCCATGAACCGCCAACTAACCAGTTGATTTTTTGCTGAGGAGCACAGCACATCTCAGTGGTGTCCTGGAAGATTTCAGTGCCTGAGGATTTCCAATCAAATATCTGTGTTTATGGACCCCATTTTCCCAAGTTCTCGTGTCTAGCTGACCAATGGGAACAACAGTTTGTGAAATTGGTCCAGTACTGAACAAGAGCAAACAGCCACGGAACCCTGCAATGTAATCCCTCTGTTACCAGACAGGCAACAGAATCCCTGTTCCCAGTCAGTTCTGATGAAGTGGCAGTTAGTTGTGATGTAGCTTTCATTTGTTAGATCTGTCCAGCAGTCAGCTAGCTTGTCTACCCTGGCTAGCTTGACTTTTAGTTCATCCTTTGTCTTCTTAATGTATTTTCAATACTTTTAATCACAAGAGGATGTGATGGCATAACGTACTTGGGCTCAATGCACTGAACTAGCTCTTTGAATCCTTCACTCTCTACTAAACTAATTGTTAGCATATCTCAATCACACAGACCACGAGCTAGTGACATCGTGGGGACATAAACCTGTAACTAATTGACCTCCTTGATAGATATGCTAGATTGATTTCTACATGTTAAATATCAAAGTGACTGTACCTGATAGGTGAGCTCCTTCACCCGCCTCTCATATTTGCGGACACCCTTAACAGCATCTGCTCCACGTCTCTGCTCACCCTCAACCTCTGTTTCCAGCTCACGCACCTTCAGAAAACCAGAAAATGTAGATAATGTTTGGAATGCATATATTTTGTATGCATATATATGTTTTCTTACATTTATTCGACTGTGCAAATCTTAACAAAATTATTTTACCCTTGACTCAAGTTTCTGGAGCTGCTTCTTGCCACCCTTCATGGCCAGGTTCTCAGCCTCATCCAGGCGATGCTGCAGGTCCTTAACAGCGACCTCAAGGTTCTTCTTCATCCTCTCCAGGTGAGCGCTAGTGTCCTGCTCCTTCTTCAGCTCCTCAGCCATCATAGCAGCCTGGAGGAGAGAGAGCATACAATGTTGATTAGAAACACCATGAAAATAAATATATTTTGCCAGGTGCATGATTAGGAACAAATGATATTGAAACCTACGTCAGTGATGGCCTTCTTGGCCTTCTCCTCTGCATTTCTTGCTTCCTGAACAGTGTCATCTACTTCACTCTGGATCTGGACCAGGTCAGACTCAAGCTTCTTCTTGGTGTTCATCAGGCTTGTGTTCTAAAACATGAAAAGATTTAGTTGCTGAAGTCATCACATGCCCAATTTTCACATCATTTAAAAACTGCTTAGATTTTTGAAATATTGAATAAATTATGGTGTTTGTTCACCTGAGAGTGCAGAAGTCCAACACGCTCACTGGCATCCACCAGCTCCTGCTCAGCGATTTTGCGGCCTCTCTCTGTCTGTTCCAGAGCAGCTCTAAGTTCCTCAATTTCAGCCACCATGAGACCGTTCCTACGGTCCACCATAGCAGCTTGTTCCTTGAGGTCATCCTGGGCTCTGACAGCATCATCAAGGTGCAGTTGTGCATCCTGGAGGAAAAATGTCAGGAACATATTCACAGCATGCCAAAATGTAGGTGTACTGACTATAGTCTGTGCAACAAGTCCATGTGTTACAATACCTTCAGTTGTGCCTGCACATTCCTCAGCTGCTTCTGGGATTCAGCAGCCTGGCGATTGGCATGGCTCAACTGAATCTCCATCTCATTCAGGTCTCCCTCCATCTTCTTCTTGATTCTCAGGGCATCGTTCCTGCTCCTGACCTCAGAATCCAGTGTGCTCTGCATGGAGTCAGTCACCCTCTGGCTGTTCCTCTTGATCTGCTCCATCTCCTCATCTTTTTCTGCCAACTTCCTGTCCACTTCACCCTTAATCTGGTTGAGCTCCAGCTGGACACGCAGGATCTTAGACTCCTCATGTTCCAGAGTTCCCTAGTGACATCAAGGAAAAAAAACATTCATCTCTGCCTTCAGACATTTTATAAAACTAAAACATTTGTCCCTGGTTATTCAGAGGATCTTCCCACAAGAAATGTACCTCAGCCTCCTCAAGAGCTGTCTGGATCTCAGCCTTCTCGGTCTCCACCTGCTTCTTGGCCTTCTCCAGCTCATGGATGCTCTTGCCAGTCTCACCAATTTGTTCAGTCAGATCTGAGATCTCCTCTGTAGAGAGTGTTTCATATTGTTAAGCTTTAAAATGTAAAATATTAATTACTTAATTCTAATATCTATACATACACATATGTTAAATACACAAATGTTTTGAATACTATATAAGTGTAGTTGCTAGTACAATCTGGTAAAAACGCACGTTGCAGGTTCTTGTTTTCACGCTTCATGGTCTCCAGCTGATCCAGAGCTTCCTCATAAGAGTTCTTCATCTTGAACAGCTCAGTGCCCAGAGAACGAGCCTCCTTCTGAGCTCCCTCAAGCTCTGCCTGACCCTCCTCGTACTTCTGTTTCCACTCTGCCAACACCTGAATAACACAATTAATATAGTTCAGTTGGTTATGTAGCAACAAAAAGACCATTGAATATGTATTTCACTGTTTGAAAGGTGTGGTGACACAAAGTACTGTGAAAGTACTGTTACCTTGTCAAAGTTCCTCTGCTTCTTGTCCAGATTGGCAGCCAGTCCATTGGCCCTCTCCACATCAATCATGAGGTCCTCCACCTCACTCTGGAGCCTCTGTTTGGTTTTCTCAAGAGAAGCACACTTGGAATTCACAGCCTCGATCTGCTCCTCAGCCTCCTGAAGGCGCTGGGCCAGCTTCTTCCTGTTTGCAGAAGGTAGGATTTGTTTCTCAGTGAAAACCTGAAAGTTACTATTTGCTTTGTTTTGTTTCTTGCAAAAATGAAGTAGAAATACTAAGATACGCAAAACACATAAGAAAGCAGTGCTGCAATGTAAAATGTCTGCCCCAAAAGATGATTCTAAACAAATGTCAAATTGTAGTTTGGATAAGTTTGTTTAAATACAGGTATTGATACAAGCAATTCATTATTTGAACATTACTCACTTGGCTTCTTCAAGCTCTTCAGTGCGCTGGATAGCATCAGTTTCATACTTAGTTCTCCACTGAGCCACCTCACTGTTGGCCTTGGACATTCCCCGCTGCAGCTCAGCCTTGGCCTCCTGCTCCTCCTCAAACTGCTCCCTCAGCAGATCACAGTCATGGCGGGCTGATTGCAGTCCATGGGCAAGAGCATTCTTGGCCTGGTGTGAGAAATAATTTTCAGTGTGAAAAATGTCTAAATAACAAACGTTAAGTTTGTCAGTATACACTTAATGTTTTCTTACCTTAACCTCCTCTTCAATCTGCCTCTTCAGCTCCTCAATCTGCTGTGTGAAGGCCTGTTTGCCTCTGGTCAGCTGGGAGACGAGAGCCTCTTTCTCCTCAATTTGACGACTGAACTCGCCTTGTGTGAGACACGTCATGACACATTAGTTTGTGCTATGTTTCTCGATAATACAGAACAGATCGTTAGCGGATAACCTTACATACCATTCTCTGTCAGGAGACGTGCTTTCTGTGCACCAATGTCGTTGATTTGACGGACATTTTCATCATTCTTGGTCTTCAGTTCGCTAAGTTGGTCCTCAAGTGTACGGCACATCTTTTCAAGGTTTCCCTAATGAACAACAGACATCAGATCAGTTGTCATATTTTATTTGTAACATGAATTACCTCATGTACTGTAATACATTTTCTTATTGAAATAACATTTAATGTATTGTGTACCTTTGCTTTGGCAACAGCCTCCATGTTGCTGGAGAGGTCATCAATTTCCATCTTGTATTCGCTCTTTTCCTTCTCAAGCTTCTGCTTGACACGCTGGAGGTTGTCAATCTGCTCTCCCAGCTCAGCAACACTGTCAGCCTGCTTCTTGCGAAGAGCAGCAGCGGTGGCTTCATGCTGCAGAGTGGACTCTTCCAGGTCACGACGGAGCTTCTGGAACTCTGCTTCACGCTTCTTGTTCATCTCAATCTGAGCAGCTGTGGCACCACCTGCCTCCTCCAGCCTCTCACTGATCTCCTCGAGTTCCCTGGAGAGGTCGGCTCTCTGCTTCTCAACCTTGGCACGAGCAGCACGCTCGGCCTCAATCTCCTCCTCCAGTTCCTCAATACGGGCCTGTTGAATGTAGGTGTGTTGTCTGTCAATAAACTTTGACTACACACAATAGGAAATGATTGCAGTGATGTTTTGTGAAACACAATGTGTCACCTGAAGCTCCTTGATCTTCTTCTGAAGCTGAGCACCCATTGACTGCTCATCCTCAATCTTGCTCAGGAGCTGACTGATTTCAAAGTCCTTCCTGTGAAAATAATGGATAAACTACATAGTAAGAGCCTATGCAGTTGACCATGATTGTAAAAAGAGAAGTTGTACAAATTCCAAGCAACATTACTTTTTCGTTTTCTCCTCAGATTGCTGCTTGTCATTCTCAAGATCCATGATGGATTCCTGGGCAAGTTTCAGATCTCCCTCCAGCTTCCTCTTGGCTCTCTCAAGGTCCATACGCAGCTTCTTCTCTTGCTCCAGAGAACCCTCAAGCTGAACATTAAAATGAGTTTTTAACTATCATGTTCAAGAGGAATCTTGCTTTGCAAATCCAAGTGACTTTCAACTTACATCATCCACTTGCTGCTCAAGCTTGGTCTTGGCCTTGGTCAGAGTGTTGACCTTGTCTTCCTCAGCCTGCAGGTCATCAAGTGTCTGCTGATGAGCCTCCTGAAGGGCTTTCTTTTCCTTGGTCAGCTTAGCAATGCTCTCATCCTGAGAGGCCATCTCCTCAGTCAGGTTCTTGACCTAAATTTGCAGGAAAGATGTTAGGATTACATGGTAATCCTTAAATGTGACTTGATTTGCCGAATATCTTTACAAACCTTGTTCTCAGTGGCATGTTTCTCCTTCTCCACTTTGGCCAAGGTAAGCTCCAGGTCATCAATATCCTTCTTGAGCTCAGAGCATTCATCCTCCAGCTTTCTCTTCTTGGCAGTGAGCTCAGCATTGATTTCCTCTTCATCCTCAAGTCTCTCAGTTGTCTCTTTGAGTTTGGCCTCCAGCTGAATCTTACTCTTGATAAGTCCCTCACATCTCTCCTCAGCATCTGACAGATTTTCTGATTCCTAGTTCATATGATGAAATTAGATAGTTAGCACATCAACACTGAAACAACAAGAGAAAGAACATCTGCTGTTGATGTGTACTTACAGATGCTACTTGCAGCTGCAGATCATTTTTCTCCTGCAGAAGGGACACCATCTTCTCCTCCAGCTCCTTCTTCTTGGCCAGAGCAGCAGCCAAGTCTGTTTGCATCTTCTCATAGTTCTCCTTCATCTGGGCCAGCTCCTTCTCAGTTTCAGCACTCTTCAGCAGAGGCTTGATCTTGTAGTAAACCTTCATCCATGGCCAGTGTTTGACATTCATGAATGAGCGGACATTGTACTGAATGGTAAAGATGGCATCCCTGTGGACAAGAAATCGCTGTTATTGACAAAGTAATTCTTCATTATTCAATCCACAAGTGTGTGCTCTAAAGCTGTTTTCAACATGCCTCCTCTCTGTCATCTTCACAAACTCCTTTCTCATGAGGTAACCACGACAGAGAGCCTGAGTCATGGTGACCAGAGATGCCAACTTGTCATCTCTCATCTCTTCAAGGGTACCCAGCAGACCAGCCTTGAAGAACACCTGAACAAACAATGAATAGAAATTTGCTGTATGTCTGCACTGTGTACGATACTGAACATTAAACAAGAAAGTTCTCACAGAGAAAGGATACTGCTATCATTGTACTAACCTTGGTGTGTCCAAATCTGTACTGGTCATGATCAACATCAATGGACCCAAGCAGCTTCTCTGAAGCCTTCTTGTTATCAATGAATTGGCCCTCAGGGATGACACTGGCATTCAGCACCTTGTACCTGTTACGAGAGTTAATGGTCAGTGTTTTCTTTTAACATTGTGCATCAAAATTGTATTCCAATATCAATTGTTACCTCTGCTTGAAGTCACCATAGAGGATTCTGCTGGGGAAACCTTTCCTGCAGATTCTGATACCCTCCAGCACACCGTTACACCTGAGCTGGTGGATAACCAGGAAGTTCTCCATCAGACCTGTTAAAAAGACATTTCTTAATTACTTCTTTCAGTAAATGGTCTCTTTGTTGAAGCAGCACAAATTTAATCAAACCATGACAACAAAATAAACTTACTCCTCAAAGACTCTATTTAGAGTATGTTTTCTATGTACCTGGAGTCTTTGACTCATTGGGAATCAGGCAACGCACAAAGTGAGGATGGGTGCTCCTCAAGTTGGTCATCAGCTTGCCCAAGTTCTCCTGTAGATCCCAAATGATAACTCTTGTCATGAAATGTAAGAGTTGTGAGTCTGAGCATAAACTGAAATATGATTTTATAACCAAGTTTAAATGTTAAAACGTTACCCTGAACTGAGAGGACACAGTCTGCATAGAACCACCCTTCTTCTTGCCTCCCTTCTTACCACCACCAGTCTCTGTTGAGAATTGGAAGCAAACATGTTTTGTTAGAACAAGACATGAAATTTACATGAATACATGCTTTAAAATAACAATATGAGTTTACTGTAGTTACTGTCATACCCTCAACAACGGGAGGATACAAAAGGGCCAGCAGTTTAACTGAGGACTTCTGGTACAGCTGCAAAACAGACTCATTCAGTGGATCCTTGTTCTTGTCCAGCCAGCCAGCGATATTGTAGTCCACGGTACCAGCATAGTGCACCAGGGAGAAGTGGGCCTCAGCCTTTCCTTTGGCTGGCTTTGGCTTCTCAAATGCTTTGCATTTGCCAAGATGCTGGTCATACAGCTTGTTCTTGAAGGATGTGTCTGTGGCTTTGGGGAACATGCACTCCTCTTCAAGGATGGAGAAGATGCCCATGGGCTTGAAAAAAGTAGGAAGAAGTCTTTAATTAAGGGACACATTAATTGAAATGAAGAAGAAGAATTACATAGAACACAAAATTGAATGGTTACCTTTTCAATCAGCTCAATGCAGGCAGCCAAGTCCATGCCAAAGTCAATGAACTCCCAAATAATACCCTCCTTCTTGTACTCCTCTTGCTCCAGGACAAACATGTGGTGGTTGAAGAACTGTTGCAGTTTCTCATTGGTGAAGTTGATGCACAGCTGTTCCATGCTGTTGAACTATGAGTGGATAAGTAATTAGCAAGTCTCTTCCAGACAATGAGAGTCATTCTGTTATGAAAAGTACTGCCTGCTGAATTGTTGGAAAAGAAGCTCACATCAAAGATTTCAAAGCCAGCAATATCCAGGACACCAATGAAGAACTGCCTTGGCTGTTTAGTGTCCAGCATCTGGTTGATACGGATGACCATCCACAAGAACATCCTCTCATAGATAGACTTGGCCAGGGCAGTTACTGAGTTCAGCACCTGAATAAAAGCAAGGATGTGATGTGATTAAAGGCAGTCAGATGTTTTGTAAATTGCCGATTTACTGGTATTCTGAAGTTTTAATGAGGTAAGTGAGACAAAAGAATCAAAAGTGAACCAAACTTAAGGTTTATACCAGAACATCTCAATTACCTGAGGTACAGTCTGTCCCTTGGTGACAAACTCATTTCCGACCTTCACTCTGGGATAGCACAGACCCTTCAGCATGTCAGCGGAGTTCAGACCCAGCAAGTAAGCAACCTTGTCAGCATCTGAAAATAGTTCAATCGTTTACATTTAATACATATAGTATGTGACCCTGATTGCCGATTATCATGTAACAGAAACCAGTCTGACAAAGAACTTCTCTGATGTTGTTCCCAAGATATTCAAGTTGCACTGACATAAAATTCTCACCCTCTGTGCCATCAGGCTCAGCCTGCTCCTCACGCTGCTTCTGCTTGAACTTCATGTTACCATGGTGGAGCACAGCACCAGTCATCTTGTAGATGCTAATCTTCTCTTCACCACTGAAGCCCAGGATATCAATAGCATTCTGTGTTCAAGAGAGGTATCCACATAAAACATTATCACTGTAGAAAATGCATGTAAGAGAGCAGTTTTAATATTGTGTTTAATGTCAGAATGTTTTTTTAATATTTTGAAGTGAAGATCACTCACATCAGTGGCTTCCAGCTCAACTTTGTCGTCAATGCTGGCCACAGTGATCTGACCCATACTACACATGGGGAAGTCGTAGGGGTTGGTTGAGATGAGTGCCATTTCTGGAGATATAAACAAGGGTAATAAGGTCAATAGATTGTTGTATAAGAAAACTGTTAGTGCGTTTAATGTTGTGCAAGAACTCAATCTGTTTACCAATCAGTTCGGGTTTGTGGTTGGTCATCATCTGGTAGAAGATGTGGTAGCCTCTTTCATCGGGAAGCTGGAATGTCACTCTAGACTTCTCCAGCAGATCTACAAATGATGATCATAAGTCACAACCTGGCCAATTTTCAATTCTGTTGTTTTACATGGACTCTGAGAATTGTTACTTACATGTCTCAATATCAGCACTAGACAGTTTGCCAGTTGTGCCGAAATGGATTCTGATGAATTTACCCTGTTTGGAACAAATGAGTTTTCAGCATCCCTCTAAATGGGTAATGTGTAACAAGACCTCTTGTGTAGAAATATCTCCATACTTACAAAACGAGAAGAGTTGTCATTCCTCACAGTTTTGGCATTACCATAGGCCTCCAGCAGAGGATTGGCTGCAATAATCTGATCCTCCAGTGACCCCTAAGATCCAGGTTAAGAATTGATATCAGAACATGACTGGAGAAATATTCTATCCTTAAAGAACACTGAATTGCAATCATCAGGCAGTAGCATACTCCTACCTTTGATGTGTCCTGCTTCTTCTTATCTCCACCAACTGAGATTGTTGCAAAATACTGGATGACACGCTTGGTGTTCACAGTCTTTCCAGCACCAGATTCTCCACTAGGTATGAACACAGACTTTTGAGAATTTGATCAAGATATTTGATTTTGTCAAGAAATAAGTTACATTAAATTAACTTACGTGATCAAGACAGACTGGTTCTCCCTATCTGTTAAATGACAAACAGCAGGATTAACTCTTTTTTTCTTCAACAGAACCCTCATATACTGACAAATTCTACATTGTTATGGCAATGACTTACCAGTAAGCATGTTCTGAAAAGCGTTGTCAGAGACTGAGAAGATGTGGGGTGGAGCCTCCATACGCTTCTTGCCTCTATAGGCACTTACAACTTCAGCATCGTACACCGGGAGCCACTTGTAGGGGTTCACAGTGGCACAGAACAACCCAGAGTAGGTCTGAAAGTGATAATAGAGATTCAGCAGTTAACTCTATATTTCCTTCAAGTATGGCCATTTTTCAATATTTGTCTTTTCTGGATAGGCAGATTGTCTTACGTAGATCATCCATGCTGCATAACGCTCTTTGAGGTTATACAGCACAGAGGCTTCATTGAGATGGGTCATCATGGCCATGTCCTCAATTTTGTCGTACTTGGGAGGGTTCATTGGAGAGACGTCATCTTCTTTAACTGTCCTCTCCTGGAACCGGACATGTATGTGTGAGAACTGATCATATTGAATTCCAAGTTGACTCTTACTTCATGATACCAACCTCTTGAGTGTCCAGGACTTTGACAGTGATTTTTCCAGCATCTTTCTTGATGATTGTTGCCTTCAAGTACAGATCCTTGGCATCAGCCACATAGCAGGCAGACTTGGCATCAAAAGGTTTGTTTTGAGCCTCAATTCTCTCCTTCTCTGGCTTCCGGAGGTAAATGGCAGCTTTGCCATAAATGGCCATCTCCGCGTCCGTACTCATGGTGGCGGTTTGGGCCTGTTAAACAGTAACAAAGGAACTGCCCTCTTACAATTATGTTTTTAGTCCATTTAATTAAATCACACTTGGACTTAAAATTTTGCTCAATAATAAACAAAACTAAACTGAAATTGGTTGCTTATTTAGTTTGTTCTTTCAACGTACAACAATCCTAGCATCTAGTTTATCTTTTTCAAAACTTTTAGAATAGCTGCTGACATTCAGTGAATAAGAAATATTTTGCATATGTATTGACCTCTTTAAAAGAAAAATTTAATTTTAATTTCCTTACCTGACTGTCTCCCTCTGTGCAATATTCACCAGTCCTGTTCAAAACAGTTTTTGTTAAATGTAAAATAGGTTTGACACCACAGATTCACTCATCAGTTGTTTCAATTAACATAACTTGTTACTTAAATGAACAACACATTCAAGTGGTCTAAAGCATAAGAGAACACACTTTTACCACAAGCAGGAACCCACAGGTCTTCTGTCACACACTCATTTTCTCAAGGACTCCTTATATTGAATGGCGTTTGGCTGACACTGCCAAAGTTAAATATGGTATCCACACCAAATGCGGTAAACAGACAGTGAAAGTAGAAGCCTGCGTTGCAAGTACTATAAACATCCGATGTTTCAGGTTTCAGTTAGTATGGTCAGTTTTTGCTGGACATTCTAACTGCTTAATCAATACTGAAAGAACAATAACAATGTGTCAGTCTTACAGAGTGTATACTGATTAAAGGTAAGAAGAATAACAATAATATTCTTATTGTTAACGGGGGAGTTTTTTGTATTAGTTTTATAGTAATTTTTGATTTAGACAATCTTATTTTGATCATACAATTTCAAGTCATCAGTCTACTGATATTAAATGTCATGGTTGACAATATAGTCATTGTTTTTTATTTCCATAAGCATACCTAAAAAATTTACAGCATCACTGATGAATTGTAAGAGATTCTTTTGTTTAATTGAGCCTTGAGTCCCAAGCTGTGAACACATTATCTGTTGGGTCAATGTCTCAGTCACCAACGCTGAATTTTGAAAGCAATACAGTAATTACTTCAACAGTTCAATGAGGTCTAAGAAGATATTCATCTACTTTTCAAACAATTTAATTTTACTTGATTTTTGTTCTTTTACCAAGAGACAGGACAGTATGGAGAATGGGATGGCAGGCAGGAGAATGGTTGCCCAGCAAGTAGTAAAATTTAGGCTAATCAGAAACACTGTTCTTGAACTCAAACTGAAACCAGGCATGTATAATTTATTCTTTAAATGTAAGTCTGATTCTTTTCTGCTTTTCACAGTGAGAAAACTCTCATAATTTTGCCAAATAATGATATATAGTCAAAAACTATTATTTTTTTTTCTTTGGAATTTAACATTTCCCCCAAAATAATGCCCCACAGAACTTTAAGGTGGTCACTTCTTCAGGAGGCTGTCAAGACACAGATACCAGTTATATTCCATCACAAAATATATATTCACCCCAACTTAAAAGCAGTGCAAAAATATGTGACATAGACTGAATGTGGTAACAACAAACCACTGAACCATTACTTAAAACACAACATGAACACATAAAATTATATGGAGCAAGATTATAGCTCAGACTTGTTTCCTTGTTTCTTCTCTCACAGAAACACACACAAACAGGGTTTTAACACTGTTACATTTCAAGCACAGAAAGCCTGACCTCTTTTGCATTTCCACACCTTCTGTACCATCTGTTGTGTGTCACACTCTACCCGAAACTGGGGGAGTAGCACAGCAAATGAACAGCTCTGTGAGCATGACTCCTTTTCACAGTTGATCAGTATGAAAAAGAGAGAAGGCCTTAGAATTCATTTTAGAAGAGAGAGAAGCCAGTGTTAAAGTAGTGTCTTCCACTTCAGAAGACAAATAATTCTCTGAATATGAGGGTCACATCTCTATCAATTTAGAGTCTGACAGCGAATTTCAAGAAGAGGGTGAGACTGACCATTAGTCATCCCCAACTCCAGCCCATCAGGAGTCAGTTGCAAATTCAGGAACCAGCCCAAAGACAAGCCCATTAGCACTCTGCAGGAGGGGATATATCGGTGTCAAAAATGGGGGAACTTAATGTTCTGTCTGAGAAAGATAAGACACTAAGAGACCCACTCTCAAAGAAAATCAAAACCTTTCCTCTGCTTTATTTTGGCCCCATAGAGTGGTAAGCGTAAAGGAGGGGGGCTAGTTGTTCTAGTCAACAACCGATGGTATAATCCTGGTCACATTACCATCAAGGAACATATCTGTTGCCCGGACATTGAACTGTTGGTTTTGGGGCTCAGGCCATATTATTTGCCCAGGGAGTTTTCACATGCCATTATTGTAGCTGTTCACATCCCCCCCTCTGCCAACCTGCTGGGGTGGGGCTTGTGGACAGGCAGGCCAGGCAGTTGCTTGGAGTCCCCGGCCACTGGGGGGTCCTAGCCACTTGTTTACAATAGTGATTATTGATAGGCCTGGGCTTTCAGGGACCTCTGTTGGCACTTTGTGAACCACAAATCTATTTTTTCAGTATTCATCTCAAATGTCCCAGAAATTGTGCATTTATGTGTGCAAAAACCAAATTGTTGTGGTGTGCACGGGTGGGGTGGGGGCCCCAGGGATTTCTTGCTTGGAGCCCCAAGAGACCCTAGCAACACCACTGACCATTCAATGAGTGCGCTCATTTCCTCAGATGTTCCTTAATTTAAGGTCAAATTTGCCATCGATTTTCATAAAACTGTCAGTTCTCAAAATCTACAAGGTTCATTTCTCTCTTCAAAAATTGTCAGAGTTGATGAAATAACATATGAAAAAAAAATCCATTATTTGCCGCCTCTGCTGCTTTCCACTCTTCACTCGAATGCTGAAATGAATGCTGGGATATTTGTTCCAGCCAACACATCCTCACTGCAATGGGCATGTTGAGAACATTTCTAGGAACGGTAACCATTCTTCTTAGATACCAGCTGCAACGTGAAAATGATCAATAACAATAATCCAATATATAATAGAAATGATTATGAAATGGTCCACTCTGCGTAATGAGCGCTTTTAACGTTGATACTGTGAATCAGGTTTTGAATGCAAGATTTTTATACTGTAGTATTTGTACTTTTCAGGAAGTAAAAGATATCAGTACTTCACTGAATGCTTCATCGTCAGATATGAAGTTCAGGAGAAGTTTTCTATTTATGTTTCACTGTCTAAGGAGAAAAAACTCATAGAGGGGCTCAGTTTGTGTTCACCCTCCATACCAGTTGGTGGCGGTAATGCACCGTGTCTTTATTTTCCAAACCCATTAAAAAAAAACAACCACGAAGAAGAAAAAGAACTAGCCACCGTTGCAGTGGCTGTACCGACCGACGTGACCGCCCAGAAGGACTGCAGCTGCCCCACAGCTTTGAGCGCATCACAATGGGAAACGTGCTGCTCTCCACAGGGTAACACTGAGATTTGCTGCTGTGATATTGCTTGTGTTTGACCTTCTCTTGCCTGAAAATAAAACACTTGTGGTCTGACGCTGAGCTGCATCCGCGTTTTTAATACGCATTTTTGTTCAAATAAATGTATTTACTCAAGTGCTGTTATACTTCTGAAGTACTTGTACTTGAGTATTTGGATTTTCTGCCAGTTTGGAATTCAACTGCACCACACCTCAGAGGGAAATATTACTTTATACTCAACTGCATTTATTTGATAATGAGTCTCTTTGCACATGAATAAAAGATGAATACTAATGTTTTAGGCCTATTATAGGTCAAAGAATCTGAGTCGATATCCAACAGAATTTCTCTGGAATACAGAGGCAAAGTGAGTAATGTGATGTAATGACAACATGGAGCACTGCGGGAGTGACAGTTGACTTCTCTGCTGCAGTTTTTTTGTATGTCCACAGGCTTCTTGAATCTTCTTGAACATTCTCTAAAACTGTTGTTTGTCTCTTGTTCTGATGTTTCAGGGTACAAGGTTCATTTATTTATCATTGTACAACACAGGTACATACAGCGAAATGAGACCTGTATTCCTTTCATGCTCCTCACATAACAAAAATGACAAAAATGGATGAATGAGTAAAAGGTCCAAAAATTAAAACAGTTTTTATGGTGAGTTCAACAGGATGAGTTCAGGTATCTCACAGCCTGAGGGAAGAAGTGGCTTTGATGTCACGCCAATAAATTCAACCACGAACCCCAACAGAGTAGTATTGACTTATATGTACACACAAGTGACATACGCATTCCACAGTAGAGACAATTACAGTCTGCTACTGATGAACACATTGTACCACAACGATTGTCTACTACAGATGACTACACCCTGCTGGAAAACTACTGTCTACTACAGACAACTACGGTGCAAAGAGGCAACCCCAGAAGCTACCCAAGGAAACCACCAAAGGAACAGGGGTCCATTGGTTGGGCCTGCTTGTCAGGACAATCCAATCCATCCTGCAGAATTCTTCCATCTGTAAAAATGCTTTTTAACACAGTCAGCACCAGATCAACCAACTGAAGATCCAGTTGAGCGAGGCGTGGTATCAAAGGGATCAACTGCTGATTGAAAAGAAGAGACTCAGCTACTGTGTCACCAACTTGGAAGGAGAAATTTGCAGACTGAATGAGCTTGTGGAAGTCGGCTCTCAAGAGACAAACAGCAGTCAGACCTTGACATCAAGCGAAGCAGAGACAAGTCCCCAGTCCCAGGTGGAACAGGCCGAAACCATCCAGCACCAGGAGATGAGCGAGATGGCAGAGAACCAAGAGAGACTGCAGATGACGGTGAACCATCTGGAGCAGCAGCTCCAACAGAGGGACACCAAAATCGTAGATCTCAAAAAGGAGAAAGACCATCTCTCTGACATGCTCAAAGAGGCCGTAGACAGCATGGAACTTCTCACAGAGAAGTTTGCAGAGCATCTGGCCAATAAGGAACAGACCTGGGAGATCAGAATCAAGTGGCTCGAGGACAGAAATCAACAACTGTCCGACAACGCAAAGAACTGGGAGATGATAATCGAGCAAGTGGAGAACTTGGAAAAGCTCTGCGAGACAACAAAGGAGGCAGCGGCAAAGAAGAAGCGCAGCTTCTGGCCTCACCGGCTGGACAGACAGAAGAAGACAAGGTAGAGATGAAGGAAAGGAAAAGGAAGAAAAACAAGAGAGGGAGGACAAGAAAAAGAACAAAACTGAGGGAAAGACAGTGGAGAAGAACGAGTTTTTCATAGGCTGCGTTATGAGAAGAAGAGTGATGGTGAGGTGGAGGAAGCTGCAGGTTACTCAACTTGTGTAACAGCAGGTCCCTCCTCCTCCTCCTCCTTCCTTCAGCCCCTTGACCCCCACCCACACCCCTCCATATCCTCACCTACCCTCCAGTCTGCCCCCAACTCCGACCTCACCCTTTCCAACTCCCCTTCCATCCCTTCTTCCCCAGTCACCAGCCTCACCCTTCCCCTTTCCTTCCCTTCTTCCTCACTCTCCACCCTATCGTCACTCTCCAGTGTAACCCCTTCTCCCCCTTCCTCCCCAATCTCCACCCGCAAACTCAAGGACAGCGCAATGGATCAGTGACCAGGCTGCATCCTCCTAGAAACACCTCCACCTTGTTTCCCAGAGGACTGTGTGGGTTACCACCAGTGCTGTGTGGGCTTACTCTTGGTGCATAGGTTTCCTCCCACTTACAATAGTAAATTTTGAAAAAAAAAAAAAAAAAAAATCTTGAAAAACAGAAAATCATTTAGAAATCAATCATTTTGAAAAAAGGCATGTGTCTGTGAATGAAGCCGTACAGTATAAAAATAACTGGAAGACATTATGGTGGTTATAAAGAAGAAGTGCTGGTGTCTGTCATCAAATACTGTTTTTTGAATTACTCTAGATTTCAACACTAAAGTCCTGTTTGGACAGGATTAACTTTACCTAATATGTCCTTCCAAATGGTAAATAACAGGAGCTGCTTCTGTGCTGCTCAGTGGTGTAATGTACAGAAGATCATTTACTCAAGTACTGCTGTTTGGTACAAGTTTGAGGTACTTGTACTTTACTTTAGTCCCTTCTCCAAAAACACCTGTCTGAAACATTCCACAGGTAAACAGGTTCATTGGTCACAGTTATTCTATATACCCATATGTATATTAATACATGAATGATCAAATAATATAAACATAATTGATATTGTAACTACACCAAGGTTTCTGGCTTTGTAGATTTTATTGAAAGTGAGCACTGACATTTAATCTTTCTTAATATTTACCAGTGTATACCAGTGAAGAGGGTCTCCTTAATGGTTCACCATTCACAGGGGTGGAGCTTGTGAACAGGCAAGCCAGGCAGTTGCTTGGGGCCACTTATTTATAACAACGATTATTGATAGATCCTGGGCTTTCAGGGACCACCAATCTATTTTTTCAGTATTCATCTCAAATGTCGCAGAAATTGTGCATTTATGTGTGCAAAAAACAAATTTTTGCGGCGTGCACGGATGGGGTGGGAGCCCCAGGGATTT
Source organism: Chaetodon auriga (assembly GCF_051107435.1). Lineage (NCBI taxonomy): Eukaryota > Metazoa > Chordata > Actinopteri > Chaetodontiformes > Chaetodontidae > Chaetodon > Chaetodon auriga. Next base: position 22,581,921 of record NC_135079.1, on the reverse strand, counting down.
CTTGCCTGGAACCCCAAGAGACCCTAGCAATGCCACTGGGGTTAGATAGTGGTTCCATCCAGTGACGTGAGGTTCATGACTGGTGAGGCACTCACTCCACTGGAGTCAGATAAGTAAAAATATATGAACCCAAAGTAGAAGCTTGTATTTCAATTTTGACATTAATTGAAACATTTAGTTGTTTTAAAAGCTTTTAATTACGCTTTAATCAATTCCACACTGCTTTTTAAAATTATATTTTAACAGGTGAGGCGCCGCCTCACCTGCCTCCCCTGACCGCATATCACTGGTTCCAATAGTCCTGACCTATCTTTGCCACTGCCACAGGATCTGAAGCAGCACCCACTCTGCTCTGCTCCACCAGATCCACAAACACTGGGTCACTAGCAAAACTATAAATACCACACATGAGCAAAACCAACCATTAGAATACCACCTTCCACTTACTATAGAATTGTGTGGCTACCGTTAAAAGAAGAATATATTCAACAATTGTTTTTCATTTTAATAGTGGGTGTGGTGCAGTCTTTCAATTTTGTTGTGGCATGAGGTCACAGCATTACACAAGGAGAACAAGAATCACAAAGACACTGAATAAAATAAATAAAATATAATCCAAATCTTGCATTTGCTCACTCTCTGAGGACACAATTACATTAAAATAGCAGAGACGGTAATTTAAGATTAAAAACTATTTTATTGTGGTACATTTCATATCATATTATATGATCTGAAAAAGTCCATCGGCTGGAGTGCCTTACTCAGCTGCGTCTTTTCCCTGGAAGAAAATAAAACATACAATAAGTGCATACAGTACATACATGGACACATAGACATCATGCTCTGTTTTGTCTCATTAATTTCATGAGGCAAAAAACAATTATAGTATATTTTTGCATGAAATGAGCATATATAATATGATAGAATACTATAGTACATAGAGTGTGGGGAAGTTCATCAGATTTTTCATGAAGACTGTTTGAATATTTACCTTGCCAGAGTCACGGCTCTTTGCTCTCATTTTGTTGACCTGGGACTCTGCAATGTCAGCGCGCTCCTCAGCCTCCTCCAGCTCATGCTGGATCTTCCTGCACTTGGACAGATGAACGTTGGCCTGCTCCTCCTGAAATGCAAGAAACAAATGTAAATGTTCAAAAAGGCCTACTAAGTCGACTGTACATATAATAACAATGCCATTTTATTAAGTTGCCTGTTTTTAAATGTTTTGTCCTTACCGCTTCCTCAGCCTGCCTCTTGTAGGCCTTCACCTTAAGCTGCAACTTGTCAACCAGATCCTGCAGCCTGGTAATGTTTTTCTTGTCCTCCTCAGTCTATAATAGAAAAGAAAGATTTGTATGTTTAACTATTTAAATATGTGAGCTCTGATTTGTACTCTACATGAAAAATCTTAATCTCATTGTACCTGATAGGTGAGCTCCTTCACCCGCCTCTCATATTTGCGGACACCCTTAACAGCATCTGCTCCACGTCTCTGCTCACCCTCAACCTCTGTCTCCAGTTCACGCACCTTCAGAAAACCAGAAAATGTTGATAATATTGAGAACCCATATGTTTTACATGCTTTCTTACATTTGTTCGAATTAGTTGATTTGTTGAATTGTTTTACCCTAGACTCAAGTTTCTGGAGCTGCTTCTTGCCACCCTTCATGGCCAGGTTCTCAGCCTCATCCAGGCGATGCTGCAGGTCCTTAACAGCGACCTCAAGGTTCTTCTTCATCCTCTCCAGGTGAGCGCTAGTGTCCTGCTCCTTCTTCAGCTCCTCAGCCATCATAGCAGCCTGGAGGAGAGAGAGCATACTATGTTGATTAGAAACACCATGAAAATGAACATATTTTGCCAGGTGCATGATTAGGAACAAAGGATATTAAACCTACGTCAGTGATGGCCTTCTTGGCCTTCTCCTCTGCATTTCTTGCTTCCTGAACAGTGTCATCAACTTCATTCTGAATCTGGACCAGGTCAGACTCAAGCTTCTTCTTGGTGCTCATCAGGCTTGTGTTCTAAAACATGAAAAGATTTAGTTGTCATCACATGCCCGATGTTCGCATCATTTAAAAACTGCTTAGATTTTTGAAATATTGAAAAATTTATGGTGTTTGTTCACCTGAGAGTGCAGAAGTCCAACACGCTCACTGGCATCCACCAGCTCCTGCTCAGCGATTTTGCGGCCTCTCTCTGTCTGTTCCAGAGCAGCTCTAAGTTCCTCAATTTCAGCCACCATGAGACCGTTCCTACGCTCCACCATAGCAGCTTGTTCCTTGAGGTCATCCTGGGCTCTGACAGCATCATCAAGGTGCAGTTGTGCATCCTGGAGGAAAAATGTCAGGAACATATTCACAGCATGCCAAAATATAGGCGTACTGACTATAGTCTGTGCAACAAGTCCATGTGTTACAATACCTTCAGTTGTGCCTGCACATTCCTCAGCTGCTTCTGGGATTCAGAAGCCTGGCGATTGGCATGGCTCAGCTGAATCTCCATCTCATTCAGGTCTCCCTCCATCTTCTTCTTGATTCTCAGGGCATCGTTCCTGCTCCTGACCTCAGAATCCAGTGTGCTCTGCATGGAGTCAGTCACCCTCTGGCTGTTCCTCTTGATCTGCTCCATCTCCTCATCTTTTTCTGCCAACTTCCTGTCCACTTCACCCTTAATCTGGTTGAGCTCCAGCTGGACACGCAGGATCTTAGATTCCTCATGTTCCAGAGTTCCCTAGTGACATCAAGGAAAAAAACATTCATCTCTGCCTTCAGACATTTTATAAAACTAAAACATTTGTCCCTGGTTATTCAGAGGATCTTCCCACAAGAAATGTACCTCAGCCTCTTCAAGAGCTGTCTGGATCTCAGCCTTCTCAGTCTCCACCTGCTTCTTGGCCTTCTCCAGCTCATGGATGCTCTTGCCAGTCTCACCAATTTGTTCAGTCAGATCTGAGATCTCCTCTGCAGAGAGAGTAATGTGTTTCATATTGTTAAGCTTTAAAATGTAAAATATTAATTACTTAATTCTAATACCTATACATGCACATGTGTTGAATACACAAATGTTTTGAATACAATATAAGTGTAGTTGCTAGTACAATCTGGTAAAAACGCACGTTGCAGGTTCTTGTTTTCACGCTTCATGGTCTCCAGCTGATCCAGAGCTTCCTCATAAGAGTTCTTCATCTTGAACAGCTCAGTGCCCAGAGAACGAGCCTCCTTCTGAGCTCCCTCAAGCTCTGCCTGACCCTCCTCGTACTTCTGTTTCCACTCTGCCAACACCTGAATAACACAATTAATATAGTTCAGTTGATTATGTAGCAACAAAAAGACCATTGAATATGTATTTCACTGTTTGAAAGGTGTGGTGACACAAAGTACTGTGAAAGTACTGTTACCTTGTCAAAGTTCCTCTGCTTCTTGTCCAGATTGGCAGCCAGTCCATTGGCCCTCTCCACATCAATCATGAGGTCCTCCACCTCACTCTGGAGCCTCTGTTTGGTTTTCTCAAGAGAAGCACACTTGGAATTCACAGCCTCGATCTGCTCCTCAGCCTCCTGAAGGCGCTGGGCCAGCTTCTTCCTGTTTGCAGAAGGTAGGATTTGTTTCTCAGTGAAAACCTGAAAGTTCTATTTGTTTTGTTTTGTTTCTTGCAAAAATGAAGTAGAAATACTTAGATACGCAAAACACATAAGAAAGCAGTGCTGCAATGTAAAATGTCTGCCCCAAAAGATGATTCTAAACAAATGTCAAATTGTAGTTTGGATAAGTTTGTTTAAATACAGGTATTGATACAAGCAATTCATTGTTTGAACATTACTCACTTGGCTTCCTCAAGCTCTTCAGTGCGCTGGATAGCATCAGTTTCATACTTAGTTCTCCACTGAGCCACCTCACTGTTGGCCTTGGACATTCCCCGCTGCAGCTCAGCCTTGGCCTCCTGCTCCTCCTCAAACTGCTCCCTCAGCAGATCACAGTCATGGCGGGCTGATTGCAGTCCATGGGCAAGAGCATTCTTGGCCTGGTGTGAGAAATAATTTTCAGTGTGAAAAATGTCTAAATAACAAACGTTAAGTTTGTCAGTATACACTTAATGTTTTCTTACCTTAACCTCCTCTTCAATCTGCCTCTTCAGCTCCTCAATCTGCTGTGTGAAGGCCTGTTTGCCTCTGGTCAGCTGGGAGACGAGAGCCTCTTTCTCCTCAATTTGACGACTGAACTCGCCTTGTGTGAGACATGTCATGACACATTAGTTTGTGCTACGTTTCTCGATAATACAGAACAGATGGTTAGCTGATAACCTTACATACCATTCTCTGTCAGGAGACGTGCTTTCTGTGCACCAATGTCATTGATTTGACGGACATTTTCATCATTCTTGGTCTTCAGTTCGCTAAGTTGGTCCTCAAGTGTACGGCACATCTTTTCAAGGTTTCCCTAATGAACAACAGACATCAGATCAGTTGTCATATTTTATTTGTAGCATGAATTACCTCATGTACTGTAATGCATTTTCTTATTGAAATAACATTTAGTGTATTGTGTACCTTTGCTTTGGCAACAGCCTCCATGTTGCTGGAGAGGTCATCAATTTCCATCTTGTATTCGCTCTTTTCCTTCTCAAGCTTCTGCTTGACACGCTGGAGGTTGTCAATCTGCTCTCCCAGCTCAGCAACACTGTCAGCCTGCTTCTTGCGAAGAGCAGCAGCGGTGGCTTCATGCTGCAGAGTGGACTCTTCCAGGTCACGACGGAGCTTCTGGAACTCTGCTTCACGCTTCTTGTTCATCTCAATCTGAGCAGCTGTGGCACCACCTGCCTCCTCCAGCCTCTCACTGATCTCCTCAAGTTCCCTGGAGAGGTCGGCTCTCTGCTTCTCAACCTTGGCACGAGCAGCACGCTCGGCCTCAATCTCCTCCTCCAGTTCCTCAATACGGGCCTGTTGAATGTAGGTGTGTTGTCTGTCAATAAACTTTGACTACACACAATAGGAAATGATTGCAGTGATGTTTTGTGAAACACAATGTGTCACCTGAAGCTCCTTGATCTTCTTCTGAAGCTGAGCACCCATTGACTGCTCATCCTCAATCTTGCTCAGGAGCTGACTGATTTCAAAGTCCTTCCTGTGAAAATAATGGATAAATGACATAGTAAGAGCCTATGCAGTTGACCACGATTTTAAAAAGAGAAGTTGTACAAATTCCAAGCAACATTACTTTTTCGTTTTCTCCTCAGATTGCTGCTTGTCATTCTCAAGATCCATGATGGATTCCTGGGCAAGTTTCAGATCTCCCTCCAGCTTCCTCTTGGCTCTCTCAAGGTCCATACGCAGCTTCTTCTCTTGCTCCAGAGAACCCTCAAGCTGAACATTAAAATGAGTTTTTAACTATCATGTTCAAGAGGAATCTTGCTTTGCAAATCCAAGTGACTTTCAACTTACATCATCCACTTGCTGCTCAAGCTTGGTCTTGGCCTTGGTCAGAGTGTTGACCTTGTCTTCCTCAGCCTGCAGGTCATCAAGTGTCTGCTGATGAGCCTCCTGAAGGGCTTTCTTTTCCTTGGTCAGCTTAGCAATGCTCTCATCCTGAGAGGCCATCTCCTCAGTCAGGTTCTTGACCTAAATTAGCAAGAGAGATGTTAGGATTACATGGTAATCCTTAAATGTGACTTGATTTGCCAAATATCTTGATATTTGCAAACCTTGTTCTCAGTGGCATGTTTCTCCTTCTCCACTTTGGCCAAGGTAAGCTCCAGGTCATCAATATCCTTCTTGAGCTCAGAGCATTCATCCTCCAGCTTTCTCTTCTTGGCAGTGAGCTCAGCATTGATTTCCTCTTCATCCTCAAGTCTCTCAGTTGTCTCTTTGAGTTTGGCCTCCAGCTGAATCTTACTCTTGATAAGTCCCTCACATCTCTCCTCAGCATCTGACAGATTTTCTGATTCCTAGTTCGTATGATGAAAATAGATACATGTTAGTACATCAACACTGAAACAACAAGAGAAAGCACAGCTACTGTTGATTTGTACTTACAGATGCTACTTGCAGCTGCAGATCATTCTTCTCCTGCAGAAGGGACACCATCTTCTCCTCCAGCTCCTTCTTCTTGGCCAGAGCAGCAGCCAAGTCTGATTGCATCTTGTCATAGTTCTCCTTCATCTGGGCCAGCTCCTTCTCAGTTTCAGCACTCTTCAGCAGAGGCTTGATCTTGTAGTAAACCTTCATCCATGGCCAGTGTTTGACATTCATGAATGAGCGGACATTGTACTGAATGGTATAGATGGCTTCCCTGTGGACAAGAAATTGCTGTTATGAATAATAATGATTTTCCTGATTTTCCATACCATCTTTCAGAATTTCCTGTTGTCAACATGCCTCCTCTCCATCATCTTCACAAACTCCTTTCTCATGAGGTAACCACGACAGAGAGCCTGAGTCATGGTGACCAGAGATGCCAACTTCTCATCTCTCATCTCCTCAAGGGTACCCAGCAGACCAGCCTTGAAGAACACCTGAACACCAACAAACAAAAATGAGTGACAAATGGTCTCAGATCGTCAACCTACACCCCGTGAAACAAACAACACCAAAAGTGTCACCTAATGCTCAATCCTCATCGTTCAAGAGGTCAAACAAAATGGTGTTTTCCTTTTTGCCATGGTCTGACATAAATTTATTCCAATCACTTAACTCAATTTTGAAATATTCTGTTTTATTACAGGTAGATAAAATGCATGTCATTAATAGAAAAACCATACCCACCTTCATAAGGACACTAAAGAATTTGAATGCTATCATTGTACTAACCTTGGTGTGTCCAAATCTGTACTGGTCATGATCAACATCAATGGACCCAAGCAGCTTCTCTGAAGCCTTCTTGTTATCAATGAATTGGCCCTCAGGGATTACACTGGCATTCAGCACCTTGTATCTGTTACGAGAGTTAATGGTCAGTGCGAGCATTTTCTTTTAACATTGTGCATCAAAATTGTATTCCAATATCAATTGTTACCTCTGCTTGAAGTCACCATAGAGGATTCTGCTGGGGAAACCTTTCCTGCAGATTCTGATACCCTCCAGCACACCGTTACACCTGAGCTGGTGGATAACCAGGAAGTTCTCCATCAGACCTGTTAAAAAGACATTTCTTAATTACTTCTTTCAGTAAATGGTCTCTTTGTTGAAGCAGCACAAAATTAATCAAACCATGACAACAAAATAAACCCACTCCTCAAGAAGACTCTAGTTAGAGTATGTTTTCTATGTACCTGGAGTCTTTGACTCATTGGGAATCAGACAGCGCACAAAGTGAGGATGGGTGCTCCTCAAGTTGGTCATCAGCTTGCCCAAGTTCTCCTGTAGATCCCAAATGATAGCTCTTGTCATGAAATGTAAGAGTTGTGAGTCTGAGCATAAACTGAAATATGATTTTATAACCAAGTTTAAATATTAAAACGTTACCCTGAACTGAGAGGACACAGTCTGCATAGAACCACCCTTCTTCTTGCCTCCCTTCTTACCACCACCAGTCTCTGTTGAAAAATTGGGAGTAGTTATGTTTTGTCAGAACAAGACATGAAATTTACATGAATACATGCTTTAAAATAACAATATGAGTTTACTGTAGTTACTGTCATACCCTCAACAACGGGAGGATACAAAAAGGCCAGCAGTTTAACTGAGGACTTCTGGTACAGCTGTACAACAGACTCATTCAGTGGATCCTTGTTCTTGTCCAGCCAGCCAGCGATATTGTAGTCCACGGTACCAGCATAGTGCACCAGGGAGAAGTGGGCCTCAGCCTTTCCTTTGGCTGGCTTTGGCTTCTCAAATGCTTTGCATTTGCCAAGATGCTGGTCATACAGCTTGTTCTTGAAGGATGTGTCTGTGGCCTTGGGGAACATGCACTCCTCTTCAAGGATGGAGAAGATGCCCATGGGCTTGAAAAAAGTAGGAAGAAGTCTTTAATTAAGGGACACATTAATTGAAATGAAGAAGAAGATTTACATAGAACACAAAATTGAATGGTTACCTTTTCAATCAGCTCAATGCAGGCAGCCAAGTCCATGCCAAAGTCAATGAACTCCCAAATAATACCCTCCTTCTTGTACTCCTCTTGCTCCAGGACAAACATGTGGTGGTTGAAGAACTGTTGCAGTTTCTCATTGGTGAAGTTGATGCACAGCTGTTCCATGCTGTTGAACTATGAGTGGATAAGTAATTAGCAAGTCTCTTCCAGACAATGAGAGTGATACTGTTATGAAAAGTACTGCCTGCTGAATTGTTGGAAAAGAAGCTCACATCAAAGATTTCAAAGCCAGCAATATCCAGGACACCAATGAAGAACTGCCTTGGCTGTTTAGTGTCCAGCATCTGGTTGATACGGATGACCATCCACAAGAACATCTTCTCATAGATAGACTTGGCCAGGGCAGTCACTGAGTTCAGCACCTGAATAAAAGCAAGGATGTGATGTGATTAAAGGCAGTCAGATGTTTTGTAAATTGCTGATTTACTGGTATTCTGAAGTTTTAATGAGGTAAGTGAGAAAAAAGAATCAAAAGTGAATCAAACTGCAATTCAGACTTCAGGTTTATACTAGAACATCTCAATTACCTGAGGTACAGTCTGTCCCTTGGTGACAAACTCATTTCCGACCTTCACTCTGGGATAGCACAGAGCCTTCAGCATGTCAGCGGAGTTCAGACCCAGCAAGTAAGCAACCTTGTCAGCATCTGAAAATAGTTCAATCGTTTGCATTTAATACATATAGTATGTGACCCTGATTGCCAATTATCATGTAACAGAAACCAGTCTGACAAAGAACTTCTCTGATTTTGTTCAGAAGATATTCAAGTTGCGCTGACATAAAATTCTCACCCTCTGTGCCATCAGGCTCAGCCTGCTCCTCACGCTGCTTCTGCTTGAACTTCATGTTACCATGGTGGAGCACAGCACCAGTCATCTTGTAGATGCTCATCTTCTCTTCACCACTGAAGCCCAGGATATCAATAGCATTCTGTGTTCAAGAGAGGTATCCACATAAAACATTATCACTGTAGAAAATGCATGTAAGAGAGTAGTTTTAATATTGTGTTTGATGAACAGAATGTTTTTTTTTAATATTTTGAAGTGAAGATCACTCACATCAGTGGCTTCCAGCTCAACTTTGTCATCAATGCTGGCCACAGTGATCTGACCCATACTACACATGGGGAAGTCATAGGGGTTGGTTGTGATGAGGGACATTTCTGGAGATATAAACAAGGGTAATAAGGTCAATAGATTGGTCTATAAGAAAACTGTAAGTGCGTTCAATGTTGTGCAAGAAATCAATCTGTTTACCAATCAGTTCGGGTTTGTGGTTGGTCATCATCTGGTAGAAGATGTGGTAGCCTCTTTCATCGGGAAGCTGGAATGTCACTCTAGACTTCTCCAGCAGATCTACAAATGTTGATCATAAGTCACAACCTGGCCAATTTTCAATTCTGTTGTTTTACATGGACTCTGAGAATTGTTACTTACATGTCTCAATATCAGCACTAGACAGTTTGCCAGTTGTGCCGAAATGGATTCTGATGAATTTACCCTGTTTGGAACAAATGAGTTTTCAGCATCCCTCCAGATGGGTAATGTGTAACAAGACCTCTTGTGTAGAAATATCTCCATACTTACAAAACGAGAAGAGTTGTCATTCCTCACAGTTTTGGCATTACCATAGGCCTCCAGCAGAGGATTGGCTGCAATAATCTGATCCTCCAGTGACCCCTAAGATCCAGGTTTAGAACTGGTATCAGAACATGACTGGAGAAATATTCTGTCTTTAAAGAACACTGAATTGCAATCATCAGGCAGTAGCATACTCCTACCTTTGATGTGTCCTGCTTCTTCTTATCTCCACCAACTGAGATTGTTGCAAAATACTGGATGACACGCTTGGTGTTCACAGTCTTTCCAGCACCAGATTCTCCACTAGGTATGAACACAGACTTTTGAGAATTTGATCAAGATATTTGATCTTGTCAAACAAAGTCAACAAATAAGTTACATTAAATTAACTTACGTGATCAAGACAGACTGGTTCTCCCTATCTGTTAAATGACAAACAGCGGGATTAACTCTTTTTTTCTTCAACAGAAACCTCATATACTGACAAATTCTACATTGTTATGGCAATGACTTACCAGTAAGCATGTTCTGATAAGCGTTGTCAGAGACCGAGAAGATGTGGGGTGGAGCCTCCATACGCTTCTTGCCTCTATAGGCAGCTACAACTTCAGCATCGTACACCGGGAGCCACTTGTAGGGGTTCACAGTGGCACAGAACAACCCAGAGTAGGTCTGAAAGTGATAATAGAGATTCAGCAGTTAACTCTATATTTCCTTCAAGTATGACCATTTTTCAATATTTGTCTTTTCTGGATAGGCAGATTGTCTTACGTAGATCATCCATGCTGCATAACGCTCTTTGAGGTTATACAGCACAGAGGCTTCATTGAGATGGGTCATCATGGCCATGTCCTCAATTTTGTCGTACTTGGGAGGGTTCATTGGAGAGACGTCATCTTCTTTAACTGTCCTCTCCTGGAACCGGACATGTATGTGTGAGAACTGATCATATTGAATTCCAAGTTGACTCTTACTTCATGATACCAACCTCCTCATTTTCCAAGAGTTTGACAGTGACTTTGCCACCATCTTTCTTGACGATTGTTGCCTTCAAGTACAGTTCCTTGGTATCAACCACATAGCAGGCAGACTTGGCATCAAAAGGCTTGTTTTGAGCCTCAATCCTCTCCTTCTCTGGCTTCCGGAGGTAAACGGCAGCTTTGCCATAAATGGCCATCTCTGCGTCCGTACTCATGGTGGCAGTTTATTTCTATGAGGTAATTACAAGTAGGAGCAATGTTATTCATCCTCTTCAAAACTTGTGTCTTCACGTCTGACTGAACAGCCCAGAATAACTGAGTTTAAATGAATAATTAACATATCCTTATCAAATTGTTGTCTGCATCGTTACAATTGACTTAACCTTAACTTGTTGAAAATATGATAGTATTGGCATTGGTAGCAATAATATCAACACTAGTGAAAACGGCAGCTGAATAAAATGTTTCATGTAAGATATGCACAAATAAAAGATCTTCATACCTGACCCTCTGTTTGTCAAAGGTCTGTTATATTCTCCAATCCTGTTGAATATATATCACATATTTTCCATTATTGGTGAAGATTTGACAACGACATTTGCAACAAGTTGCTCAACACATATGTTAATAATTATGAACATTTGAAACTAATTTCTCAAATAATTAATTCATTTAATTCCTCTAAAACAGATTGAAGAAATAGTTACCACAAGCAGGGTTCTCCAAGGGTCTTCCACCACACGCTGCTCTGTCCTCTTGGACTCCTTATATTCAATCTGGCTTGCTTACGTAGTAAAAGTTAAATATGGGACACATGCAAATATGGTGTGGATAACAGGCAATGCAGATATCCATTGAAGCAGGTGTTGCTAGTACATAAATGTATCACTTATCATTTGGATTTCAGTCTGTAAGATCACGTCCTACTTTTTGATTTTATGAAGATTTCTTTTACTTTCTTGAAATGTGTCTTCCATGACATGACAATAGAAGGTACCGTATTAACATAATAGAAAGGGGAGGGGTGCACGGAAAGCAGTTCTATTTTTTACATGACTCATGATTGTAGAACAGACTTATTTTCTATGATTATCTCCAAATTGCCTCTGACCTTGTCACAGTGCCTGCCTTGGCTGTTATCAACAACATGTCAACACAGAATGCTTTTCAGTCGCATTTGTCAGTTGTCTTTCTTATGCACAAATGATGGAACAGATATTTTAATCAATACAGATCTCTGCACATGCTGTGCAGTGGCTCACATTTCACTCATGGGCTTTACGAGTGTGACCACGACTAAGAATCTTTATAGGCTTCAAGTCTATTTTCTGCCTTTCTACAATCGTAACTTTTTTCACTTCAAAGGGTTAATCCTTTGGTTGTGAGACAGCCCATGTACAAGTTCTTCATTATTACTCATCACTCGTGTCAGTTATGCATCTACAAATCGCTTAGACCAAAGTTCGTCTTCACTTCTTCTGTTGCTGAAATATTTTTCTTACTATTTTTTCAACAGTAGTTTTCCATTCTCAGTCCAAAACATGTTCTCCTGATGTGCATTCTGTGATGCCAAAATTGTTTTCTGGGACAATTTAGGAGCTCTAGGACAATACCACAGTGGACCATGTATCACTCTTTCAACCAAAACACAGGGAATCTAAATAGGATTGCAACTACTGTATGCAAACTTGAGAAACACATTCTTTCACTTATATTTTAGGGTCATCCATTGAGATTATTTTCTTTTTTTTTTCATAATGGGAGACTTAACAAAGTAGTAAACAAAAGCGAGAAGTAGTAATTGGTGTGTAAAAGCTGCTAGAATACTATGCTATAACACATACTAATGAAATATAATCCACATATGGTATGTAGCAGTGGAATATTCTGCAGAATGCTTTGAGAAATTTAGAACTTCCAGTCAATATTCAGATATATTTAGACATGCTTTTTTCTGTGACTCAGGGTCACCATTGGAATCCATTGCAGCTGCCATGAATCCAAGTTGACTACAGCTGTCTTTGTCCTAAGCGAATGAGTGAGATCTAAATGTTTCAGCAGCAACAGAACAGTGACAACAGGTCAGGCTAGACTGTGATGCCAAGACATCTCAAAATGCTCTGATATTGGGAGGATGCCCATTTGTTCCCCTCAGCACAAATACTTCAAATGTTAGTTAGTGTTAATTTAGGATTTTTGGTTGTTTGTCTCTAAACGGTGTGAGGAACTTTTGCCATCTGATCAGAGCTTTTTAACTGCTCATATTATGCATTCTTTACAAAACCATTATGCATACTTGATGTCATAGCCAGCTACTATTTTGAAGAATGTAGATTTTAGGACACAAAATTTGGTTTGTTAAGTTTCATGTGTTGTTCTCAGGGGAAAGAATGTGGTGAGACTTCCACTGTCATTTACTATAAGACAATGCAAGGATTTCTCAGCCTTTCTCACCCCATTTATAGGTTGCATGGTTCTATTCAACCTTCAAGAGCATGCAAGAGAGCTTGTTCTGCTCCTTCATAATGCCTCCGATAGACCTTCACCTGGAGCTATGACATCTATCAGCCTGGTAATGTTTTTCTTCAATTTGTAGTATAAAATACATTTGCAAGTTTTAAGGTTTTAAGTGATACCTATGTTTGATTTATTTTTTGTGTTAAATGTTAAGGTTGCATTGCATCTCTTCCTCCATGTCTCTTCTCCTAATCTCAACTATTCAGCCCGATCCAGGCAGTAATGCAGTTCTTCAGTAGCAACTTCCAGTCGCTACTTCATTGTCTCCAGTTAGGTTATATATGAAATAGAGAGCACATTAAATTTACAGCGATCAGTGATGGCCCTCTTGGTCCCTCTCTACCTATTTCAGAACAACCCTTAAATTTCTGCCACCTGTTGACTGACAACACCATACTTTGATTTCAAAGCAATTTATTGAGCAAGAGCTATCAAGCTTGTACTGACTTAAAAAATGCACATGCTTAATAAAATCAATGTTTATTTAACATACAGAACTATTTCTTCAAGTGTGAAATGAGTAAAAGTTGTTGTGCACACCTAGCTTTAGCCATTGTAGACAGGATAGTTAATTTAACATGTGTAATTGATTAAAAAATATTGCTTCTCCTCACATTGTACTGCATAATAGTGTTGTATATTCAGACTACTGTTCCTAGGCTCCTAGGCATCATAGTAATTAAAGTAAGTGAACAATTTCATCACACACACAAGCTTCATAGGCCTTCTTCCACACTGAGACTGGAATAGCATTCATTGCATTGAATGTGTGGTGCTTACAAAGCAAGAGTTAAATGTGGGAGACAAGCCAAATAGGGTTAGATGACAGCTGACGCTGACATGAGTTTGGCATTTGCAACTGGTACATATACAGCTTATGTTTCAGGTTTCTATCAGCAAAGGCACATCTTTAATTTGTGATAATCTCTTCTCAAAATTAGTAACTTTAATTTTAGGTCTTTTGACAAACTTTTTATTATTGATTTGGGTGAATTATTGAAGCATACCAGTTAATGTTATAATACATATGTATTCTAATCCTTCTCTGAGATTGTTTGATTAAAAAAAATAAAAAGGTTAAATTCTAAATACTGTATAGTAAGCAGAGCAACAATTAAGATGTCAATAGTTTCACAATAAATAAATAATAAAAAAAAATATATAACCACTAAGAGTGTAAGAGATATATCTGTGGTATTCACACTCATATGTCAAGTTATTAACACTTTAACTGACTCAGCAGACAGAGCTTCAAGTCCATTTTTGGCTCCAAGCACATCACTGCACTTTGAATGTCAGCTATTCTGGTTGTTGAGCAATATCTTTTTTAAATGTCACTGACAGTAGTCTTGAACTTGCAGTGTGAAAAATGCTCCGAAAAATTCAGTTGTCACCCCACATTGTGACATGATGTTGTAATTTGTGATCTAAAAAAAACCCCTGTGATAAAAAAGTGATTTACATTCAGAAATAATCATTTATTTTGACATTAAAGTGCACCCAATAATCACTCACACCACACTTCCGACAAATCAATTCTTTTTTTCTGAAAATATGTTTAAACATGTGCGCATGTCGTCAATGCTTTGGTGGAGGTATCAGGACACCGAAAAACAGCTGTTACAGAACAGCTGACATGTGGGAACATGTGATAATGAAATATCAAGTCAAGTTCATGTGCAGGCTCGGCTTTGTGATGTGACTGATTTATGGAAATGTTATGATAATTATATATTGGATTAGGTGGTTAATTAATCTATTTTTCATGCCTGTTTTCCAGGTTAGGGTTAAAGTGACTTGAGTAACACACATGCTTTTTTTTCCCCACAATCCATTTCTCTAACTTCCCCTGAGGAGTACAAAGGTGCTGGTAGGCCAGCTTGGCGATTGCACATCAGGGACAGGTTTATTAACTGTTTGTACTACCTCAACCTCAGATGTTAAAAATGTTAAGGATTGTTTTAGCATTTGAGACCACTGCTTGGCTGAAAACTTTGTGATATATGAACACTGAGTACTGTACAAATCATGGTAAGAAAAGACATGAAAGTACTGCAGACAAATTAAGAATAACTGCTTAATCTTTATTGTTTCAGCATGTATTATATCATATTATATGATTCAAAACAGTGAAACACTCAAAGTGCTTTACTCAGCTGCGTCTTTTCCCTGTAAAAAAAAAAAAAAAAGATAAATGGCTTGCATGAGTTTGATTTTAAAGAGCTCTAGGTGACAGTTAATTTCATAGTATTTAAACGTAATGCTGTGTACTGGTGAGAATATAATACTGTTGTGAATCTACTGTAACTCACTGAAAAAGACAAATCAAAGAATGATGATTTAGTTATTTTCAATAAGATGACATATATTTACCTTGCCAGAGTCACGGCTCTTCGCTCTCATTTTGTTGACCTGGGACTCTGCAATGTCAGCGCGCTCCTCAGCCTCCTCCAGCTCATGCTGGATCTTCCTGCACTTGGACAGATGAACGTTGGCCTGCTCCTCCTGAAATGCAAGAAAAAACATGTAAATGTTCAAAAAGGCCTACTAAGTCGACTGTGCATATAATAACAATGCCATATTATTAAGTTGCCTGTTTTTAAATGTTTTGTCCTTACCGCTTCCTCAGCCTGCCTCTTGTAGGCCTTCACCTTAAGCTGCAACTTGTCAACCAGATCCTGCAGCCTAGTAATGTTTTTCTTGTCCTCCTCAGTCTATAATAGAAAAGAAAGATTTGTATGTTTAACTATTTAAATATGTTAGCTCTGATTTGTACTCTACATGAAAAATCTTAATCTCATTGTACCTGATAGGTGAGCTCCTTCACCCGCCTCTCATATTTGCGGACACCCTTAACAGCATCTGCTCCACGTCTCTGCTCACCCTCAACCTCTGTCTCCAGCTCACGCACCTTCAGAAAACCAGAAAATGTTGATAATATTGAGAACCCATATGTTTTACATGCTTTCTTACATTTGTTCGAATTAGTTGATTTGTTGTGTAAATCTTAACAGAATTGCTTTACCCTAGACTCAAGTTTCTGGAGCTGCTTCTTGCCACCCTTCATGGCCAGGTTCTCAGCCTCATCCAGGCGATGCTGCAGGTCCTTAACAGCGACCTCAAGGTTCTTCTTCATCCTCTCCAGGTGAGCGCTAGTGTCCTGCTCCTTCTTCAGCTCCTCAGCCATCATAGCAGCCTAGAGGAGAGAGAGCATACAATGTTGATCAGAAATACCATGAAAATTAACATATTTTGCCAGGTGCATGATTAGGAACAAAGGATATTAAACCTACGTCAGTGATGGCCTTCTTGGCCTTCTCCTCTGCATTTCTTGCTTCCTGAACAGTGTCATCCACTTCACTCTGGATCTGGACCAGGTCAGACTCAAGCTTCTTCTTGGTGTTCATCAGGCTTGTGTTCTAAAACATGAAAAGATTTAGTTGCTGAAGTCATCACATGCCCAATTTTCACATCATTTAAAAACTGCTTAGATTTTTGAAATATTGAATAAATTATGGCGTTTGTTCACCTGAGAGTGCAGAAGTCCAACACGCTCACTGGCATCCACCAGCTCCTGCTCAGCGATTTTGCGGCCTCTCTCTGTCTGTTCCAGAGCAGCTCTAAGTTCCTCAATTTCAGCCACCATGAGACCGTTCCTACGCTCCACCATAGCAGCTTGTTCCTTGAGGTCATCCTGGGCTCTGACAGCATCATCAAGGTGCAGTTGTGCATCCTGGAGGAAAAATGTCAGGAACATATTCAGAGCATGCCAAAATGTAGGTGTACTGACTATAGTCTGTGCAACAAGTCCATGTGTTACAATACCTTCAGTTGTGCCTGCACATTCCTCAGCTGCTTCTGGGATTCAGCAGCCTGGCGATTGGCATGGCTCAGCTGAATCTCCATCTCATTCAGGTCTCCCTCCATCTTCTTCTTGATTCTCAGGGCATCGTTCCTGCTCCTGACCTCAGAATCCAGTGTGCTCTGCATGGAGTCAGTCACCCTCTGGCTGTTCCTCTTGATCTGCTCCATCTCCTCATCTTTTTCTGCCAACTTCCTGTCCACTTCACCCTTAATCTGGTTGAGCTCCAGCTGGACACGCAGGATCTTAGACTCCTCATGTTCCAGAGTTCCCTAGTGACATCAAGGAAAAAAAACATTCATCTCTGCCTTCAGACATTTTATAAAACTAAAACATTTGTCCCTGGTTATTCAGAGGATCTTCCCACAAGAAATGTACCTCAGCCTCCTCAAGAGCTGTCTGGATCTCAGCCTTCTCGGTCTCCACCTGCTTCTTGGCCTTCTCCAGCTCATGGATGCTCTTGCCAGTCTCACCAATCTGTTCAGTCAGATCTGAGATCTCCTCTGCAGAGAGAGCCATGTGTTTCATATTGTTAAGCTTTAAAATGTAAAATATTAATTACTTAATTCTAATACCTATACATAAACATATGTTTAAAACACAAATGTGTTGAATACGATGTAAGTGTAGTTGCTAATACAATCTGGTAAAAACGTACGTTGCAGGTTCTTGTTTTCACGCTTCATGGTCTCCAGCTGATCCAGAGCTTCCTCATAAGAGTTCTTCATCTTGAACAGCTCAGTGCCCAGAGAACGAGCCTCCTTCTGAGCTCCCTCAAGCTCTGCCTGACCCTCCTCGTACTTCTGTTTCCACTCTGCCAACACCTGAATAACACAATTAATACGGTTCAGTTGATTATGTAGCAACAAAAAGACCATTGAATATGTATTTCACTGTTTGAAAGGTGTGGTGACACAAAGTACTGTGAAAGTACTGTTACCTTGTCAAAGTTCCTCTGCTTCTTGTCCAGATTGGCAGCCAGTCCATTGGCCCTCTCCACATCAATCATGAGGTCCTCCACCTCACTCTGGAGCCTCTGTTTGGTTTTCTCAAGAGAAGCACACTTGGAATTCACAGCCTCAATCTGCTCCTCAGCCTCCTGAAGGCGCTGGGCCAGCTTCTTCCTGTTTGCAGAAGGTAGGATTTGTTTCTCAGTGAAAACCTGAAAGTTCTATTTGTTTTGTTTTGTTTCTTGCAAAAATGAAGTAGAAATACTTAGATACGCAAAACACATAAGAAAGCAGTGCTGCAATGTAAAATGTCTGCCCCAAAAGATGATTCTAAACAAATGTCAAATTGTAGTTTGGATAAGTTTGTTTAAATACAGGTATTGATACAAGCAATTCATTGTTTGAACATTACTCACTTGGCTTCCTCAAGCTCTTCAGTGCGCTGGATAGCATCAGTTTCATACTTAGTTCTCCACTGAGCCACCTCACTGTTGGCCTTGGACATTCCCCGCTGCAGCTCAGCCTTGGCCTCCTGCTCCTCCTCAAACTGCTCCCTCAGCAGATCACAGTCATGGCGGGCTGATTGCAGTCCATGGGCAAGAGCATTCTTGGCCTGGTGTGAGAAATAATTTTCAGTGTGAAAAATGTCTAAATAACAAACGTTAAGTTTGTCAGTATACACTTAATGTTTTCTTACCTTAACCTCCTCTTCAATCTGCCTCTTCAGCTCCTCAATCTGCTGTGTGAAGGCCTGTTTGCCTCTGGTCAGCTGGGAGACGAGAGCCTCTTTCTCCTCAATTTGACGACTGAACTCGCCTTGTGTGAGACATGTCATGACACATTAGTTTGTGCTACGTTTCTCGATAATACAGAACAGATGGTTAGCTGATAACCTTACATACCATTCTCTGTCAGGAGACGTGCTTTCTGTGCACCAATGTCATTGATTTGACGGACATTTTCATCATTCTTGGTCTTCAGTTCGCTAAGTTGGTCCTCAAGTGTACGGCACATCTTTTCAAGGTTTCCCTAATGAACAACAGACATCAGATCAGTTGTCATATTTTATTTGTAGCATGAATTACCTCATGTACTGTAATGCATTTTCTTATTGAAATAACATTTAGTGTATTGTGTACCTTTGCTTTGGCAACAGCCTCCATGTTGCTGGAGAGGTCATCAATTTCCATCTTGTATTCGCTCTTTTCCTTCTCAAGCTTCTGCTTGACACGCTGGAGGTTGTCAATCTGCTCTCCCAGCTCAGCAACACTGTCAGCCTGCTTCTTGCGAAGAGCAGCAGCGGTGGCTTCATGCTGCAGAGTGGACTCTTCCAGGTCACGACGGAGCTTCTGGAACTCTGCTTCACGCTTCTTGTTCATCTCAATCTGAGCAGCTGTGGCACCACCTGCCTCCTCCAGCCTCTCACTGATCTCCTCAAGTTCCCTGGAGAGGTCGGCTCTCTGCTTCTCAACCTTGGCACGAGCAGCACGCTCGGCCTCAATCTCCTCCTCCAGTTCCTCAATACGGGCCTGTTGAATGTAGGTGTGTTGTCTGTCAATAAACTTTGACTACACACAATAGGAAATGATTGCAGTGATGTTTTGTGAAACACAATGTGTCACCTGAAGCTCCTTGATCTTCTTCTGAAGCTGAGCACCCATTGACTGCTCATCCTCAATCTTGCTCAGGAGCTGACTGATTTCAAAGTCCTTCCTGTGAAAATAATGGATAAAGTACATAGTAAGAGCCTATGCAGTTGACCACGATTTTAAAAAGAGAAGTTGTACAAATTCCAAGCAACATTACTTTTTCGTTTTCTCTTCAGATTGCTGCTTGTCATTCTCAAGATCCATGATGGATTCCTGGGCAAGTTTCAGATCTCCCTCCAGCTTCCTCTTGGCTCTCTCAAGGTCCATACGCAGCTTCTTCTCTTGCTCCAGAGAACCCTCAAGCTGAACATTAAAATGAGTTTTTAACTATCATGTTCAAGAGGAATCTTGCTTTGCAAATCCAAGTGACTTTCAACTTACATCATCCACTTGCTGCTCAAGCTTGGTCTTGGCCTTGGTCAGAGTGTTGACCTTGTCTTCCTCAGCCTGCAGGTCATCAAGTGTCTGTTGATGAGCCTCCTGAAGGGCTTTCTTTTCCTTGGTCAGCTTAGCAATGCTCTCATCCTGAGAGGCCATCTCCTCAGTCAGGTTCTTGACCTAAATTAGCAAGAGAGACATTAGGATTACATGGTAATCCTTAAATGTGACTTGATTTGCCAAATATCTTGATATTTGCAAACCTTGTTCTCAGTGGCATGTTTCTCCTTCTCCACTTTGGCCAAGGTAAGCTCCAGGTCATCAATATCCTTCTTGAGCTCAGAGCATTCATCCTCCAGCTTTCTCTTCTTGGCAGTGAGCTCAGCATTGATTTCCTCTTCATCCTCAAGTCTCTCAGTTGTCTCTTTGAGTTTGGCCTCCAGCTGAATTTTACTCTTGATAAGTCCCTCACATCTCTCCTCAGCATCTGACAGATTTTCTGATTCCTAGTTCATATGATGAAATTAGATAGTTAGCACATCAACACTGAAACAACAAGAGAAAGAACATCTGCTGTTGATGTGTACTTACAGATGCTACTTGCAGCTGCAGATCATTTTTCTCCTGCAGAAGGGACACCATCTTCTCCTCCAGCTCCTTCTTCTTGGCCAGAGCAGCAGCCAAGTCTGTTTGCATCTTCTCATAGTTCTCCTTCATCTGGGCCAGCTCCTTCTCAGTCTCAGCACTCTTCAGCAGAGGCTTGATCTTGTAGTACACCTTCATCCATGGCCAGTGTTTGACATTCATGAATGAGCGGACATTGTACTGAATGGTAAAGATGGCATCCCTGTGGACAAGAAATTGCTGTTATTGACAAAGTAATTCTTCATTATTCAATCCACAAGTGTGCGCTCTAAAGCTGTTTTCAACATGCCTCCTCTCTGTCATCTTCACAAACTCCTTTCTCATGAGGTAACCACGACAGAGAGCCTGAGTCATGGTGACCAGAGATGCCAACTTGTCATCTCTCATCTCTTCAAGGGTACCCAGCAGACCAGCCTTGAAGAACACCTGAACAAACAATGAATAGAAATTTGGTGTATGTCTGCACTGTGTACGATACTGAACATTAAACAAGAAAGTTCTCACAGAGAAAGGATACTGCTATCATTGTACTAACCTTGGTGTGTCCAAATCTGTACTGGTCATGATCAACATCAATGGACCCAAGCAGCTTCTCTGAAGCCTTCTTGTTATCAATGAATTGGCCCTCAGGGATGACACTGGCATTCAGCACCTTGTACCTGTTACGAGAGTTAATGGTCAGTGCGAGCATTTTCTTTTAACATTGTGCATTAAAATTGTATTCCAATATCAATTGTTACCTCTGCTTGAAGTCACCATAGAGGATTCTGCTGGGGAAACCTTTCCTGCAGATTCTGATACCCTCCAGCACACCGTTACACCTGAGCTGGTGGATAACCAGGAAGTTCTCCATCAGACCTGTGAAAAAGACATTTCTTAATTACTTCTTTCAGTAAATGGTCTCTTTGTTGAAGCAGCACAAATTTAATCAAACCATGACAACAAAATAAACTTACTCCTCAAAGACTCTATTTAGAGTATGTTTTCTATGTACCTGGAGTCTTTGACTCATTGGGAATCAGGCAACGCACAAAGTGAGGATGGGTGCTCCTCAAGTTGGTCATCAGCTTGCCCAAGTTCTCCTGTAGATCCCAAATAATAACTCTTGTCATGAAATGAAAGAGTTGTGAGTCTGAGCATAAACTGAAATATGATTTTATAACCAAGTTTAAATGTTAAAACGTTACCCTGAACTGAGAGGACACAGTCTGCATAGAACCACCCTTCTTCTTGCCTCCCTTCTTACCACCACCACCACTCTCTGTTGAAAATTGGGAGAAGATATGTTTTGTTAGAACAAGACATGAAATTTACATGAATACATGCTTTAAAATAACAATATGAGTTTACTGTAGTTACTGTCATACCCTCAACAACGGGAGGATACAAATAGGCCAGCAGTTTAACTGAGGACTTCTGGTACAGCTGCAAAACAGACTCATTCAGTGGATCCTTGTTCTTGTCCAGCCAGCCAGCGATATTGTAGTCCACGGTACCAGCATAGTGCACCAGGGAGAAGTGGGCCTCAGCCTTTCCTTTGGCTGGCTTTGGCTTCTCAAATGCTTTGCATTTGCCAAGATGCTGGTCATACAGCTTGTTCTTGAAGGATGTGTCTGTGGCCTTGGGGAACATGCACTCCTCTTCAAGGATGGAGAAGATGCCCATGGGCTTGAAAAAAGTAGGAAGAAGTCTTTAATTAAGGGACACATTAATTGAAATGAAGAAGAAGAATTACATAGAACACAAAATTGAATGGCTACCTTTTCAATCAGCTCAATGCAGGCAGCCAAGTCCATGCCAAAGTCAATGAACTCCCAAATAATACCCTCCTTCTTGTACTCCTCTTGCTCCAGGACAAACATGTGGTGGTTGAAGAACTGCTGCAGTTTCTCATTGGTGAAGTTGATGCACAGCTGTTCCATGCTGTTGAACTGTGAGTGGATAAGTAATTAGCAAGTCTCTTCCAGACAATGAGAGTGATACTGTAATGAAAAGTACTGCCTGCTGAATTGTTGGAAAAGCAGCTCACATCAAAGATTTCAAAGCCAGCAATATCCAGGACACCAATGAAGAACTGCCTTGGCTGTTTAGTGTCCAGCATCTGGTTGATACGGATGACCATCCACAAGAACATCCTCTCATAGATAGACTTGGCCAGGGCAGTCACTGAGTTCAGCACCTGAATAAAAGCAAGGATGTGATGTGATTAAAGGCAGTCAGAAGTTTTGTAAATTGCTGATTTAGTGGTATTCTGAAGTTTTAATGAGGTAAGTGAGACAAAAGAATCAAAAGTGAACCAAACTACAATTCAGACTTCAGGTTTATACCAGAATATCTCAATTACCTGAGGTACAGTCTGTCCCTTGGTGACAAACTCATTTCCGACCTTCACTCTGGGATAGCACAGAGCCTTCAGCATGTCAGCGGAGTTCAGACCCAGCAAGTAAGCAACCTTGTCAGCATCTGAAAATAGTTCAATCGTTTACATTTAATACATATAGTATGTGACCCTGATTGCCGATTATCATGTAACAGAAGCCAGTCTGACAAAGAACTTCTCTTATGTTGTTCAGAAGATATTCAAGTTGCGCTGACATAAAATTCTCACCCTCTGTGCCATCAGGCTCAGCCTGCTCCTCACGCTGCTTCTGCTTGAACTTCATGTTACCATGGTGGAGCACAGCACCAGTCATCTTGTAGATGCTAATCTTCTCTTCACCACTGAAGCCCAGGATATCAATAGCATTCTGTGTTCAAGAGAGGTATCCACATAAAACACTATCACTGTAGAAAATGCATGTAAGAGAGCAGTTTTAATATTGTGTTTAATGAACAAAATGTTTTTTTTAATATTTTGAAGTGAAGATCACTCACATCAGTGGCTTCCAGCTCAACTTTGTCATCAATGCTGGCCACAGTGATCTGACCCATACTACACATGGGGAAGTCGTAGGGGTTGGTTGAGATGAGTGCCATTTCTGGAGATATAAACAAGGGTAATAAGGTCAATAGATTGTTGTATATGAAAACTGTAAGTACGTTTAATGTTGTGCAAGAACTCAATCTGTTTACCAATCAGTTCAGGTTTGTGGTTGGTCATCATCTGGTAGAAGATGTGGTAGCCTCTTTCATCGGGAAGCTGGAATGTCACTCTAGACTTCTCCAGCAGATCTACAAATGATGATCATAAGTCACAGCCTGGCCAATTTTCAATTCTGTTGTTTTACATGGACTCTGAGAATTGTTACTTACATGTCTCAATATCAGCACTAGACAGTTTGCCAGTTGTGCCGAAATGGATTCTGATGAATTTACCCTGTTTGGAACAAATGAGTTTTCAGCATCCCTTCAGATGGGTAATGTGTAACAAGACCTCTTGTGTAGAAATATCTCCATACTTACAAAACGAGAAGAGTTGTCATTCCTCACAGTTTTGGCATTACCATAGGCCTCCAGCAGAGGATTGGCTGCAATAATCTGATCCTCCAGTGACCCCTAAGATCCAGGTTAAGAATTGATATCAGAACATGACTGGAGAAATATTCTATCCTTAAAGAACACTGAATTGCAATCATCAGGCAGTAGCATACTCCTACCTTTGATGTGTCCTGCTTCTTCTTATCTCCACCAACTGAGATTGTTGCAAAATACTGGATGACACGCTTGGTGTTCACAGTCTTTCCAGCACCAGATTCTCCACTGGGTATAAACACAGGCTTTTGAGAATTTGATCAAGATATTTGATTTTGTCAAACAAAGTCAAGAAATAAGTTACGTTAAATGAACTTACGTGATCAAGACAGACTGGTTCTCCCTATCTGTTAAATGACAAACAGCAGGATTAACTCTTTTTTTCTTCAACAGAAACCTCTTATACTGACAAATTCTACATTGTTATGGCAATGACTTACCAGTAAGCATGTTCTGATAAGCGTTGTCAGAGACCGAGAAGATGTGGGGTGGAGCCTCCATACGCTTCTTGCCTCTATAGGCACTTACAACTTCAGCATCGTACACCGGGAGCCACTTGTAGGGGTTCACAGTGGCACAGAACAACCCAGAGTAGGTCTGAAAGTGATAATAGAAATTCAGCAATTAACTCTATATTTCCTTCAAGTATGGCCATTTCGCAATATTTGTCTTTTCTGGATAGGCAGATTGTCTTACGTAGATCATCCATGCTGCATAACGCTCTTTGAGGTTATACAGCACAGAGGCTTCATTGAGATGGGTCATCATGGCCATGTCCTCAATTTTGTCGTACTTGGGAGGGTTCATTGGAGAGACGTCATCTTCTTTAACTGTCCTCTCCTGGAACCGGACATGTATGTGTGAGAACTGATCATATTGAATTCCAAGTTGACTCTTACTTCATGATACCAACCTCTTGAGTGTCCAGGACTTTGACAGTGACTTTTCCAGCATCTTTCTTGATGATTGTTGCCTTCAAGTACAGTTCCTTGGCATCAGCCACATAGCAGGCAGACTTGGCATCAAAAGGTTTGTTTTGAGCCTCAATTCTCTCCTTCTCTGGCTTCCGGAGATAAATGGCAGCTTTGCCATAAATGGCCATCTCCGCGTCCGTACTCATGGTGGCGGCTTATGTCTGTCACAGGTCAAACATATACAGTTTTAGACTGGTATTTTCTATTCATCTGATTTAACAATGCCTAAGTGCCTGGTGTTATCCTGAACAGTTGGCATTTCCACATCATTAGTTTTTTTTTCCTCATTATACAGCTTCAGCTCAGTTAAAGCCTTTCAGACTGGCAGACTGATTGCTGTTGAAGTTAACATTAACCATTATTTGGATTATTTCCAAATTGAGTGAACAACACCTGAACACACATCAAACATCCATCCATCCACCCACTACGTATACTTCCTCATCCTTAAGAGAGTTGTGTGCCACTTGATTTTTGCTGTCACAGAGCAAGAGGCTGGATGCATATGGCACACACAGCTGACACATAGAGATAGACAACCATTCACTCTCACATTCACACCTACGGGTAATTCAGAGTTGTAAATTAATGCAGGCACAGGGAAAACATGCAAACTCCACAACGAAAGTCTCCACCCAGAATGATCTTTCCGTGAGGCTAACCACTGCTCCACTGGGCCACCCATGAATTAAAACATAAAAACCACTTATACATACATTAACTGACATCAGCTGACAGTTGTACATACCTTTTCCTTTCCCCTTGTGAAAAGAATGTTATATTCCACAATCCTGTTGAAAACATTATTTTGTTCGTCAGAGCAGGAAACAATGGAAAATTAATTGTAACTGAACTTGTGCTGACAATCATTTTAAAGTTACAAGGAAAGTACATTTGACTGCAATGAATAAAATTCCATAAATATTTTTCCTTTTATGACACTGTATTTTGTAAACTAAATTCTCAAATGAGCAAGACATTTAATTTTTAAAAGGCATGACATCAGATAATCTCACCACAAGCAGGAACCTCACTCTTCTGCCACGCACTGTGAAGCTCTTCTTGGACTCCTTATATTCTGTTTGGTTTGCTTACAAAGCAAAGCTTCAAGCAGGTTAACACACCAAATATGGTTGGACTGACAGCTGTGCCTTCAAGCTAAATTTGGGAGAATCCCCACCTGAAGTCAGTTGCTTGTGAGTTCTTTGCAAACGTTGAATGTATCTATTCCTATCCATGTAAGCAGTAGATGGAATTATGGTTCATTTACTTAAAAATAAATAAATAAATAAATAAAAAATTACATCCAACACTAAGATGTGATGTCATCACTCTTACCTTAATGTGTAAACACCTTTAATATCATTTCATGTGTACATCATTTTCGTTCACAATTGATATTTGCTTGTTAAAAGCTGTTAGTTGGCTTAAAGTCATTTTTTGTGCTTGTTTAGTAATTTCTTGGCTCCAAATAAACCTGTTTGTGCTTAGGTGAGTAAGTGATTTTGCTTTTATTCAGAATGGGGTCACAGTGGCTCTGGTACTTGTTTTGGCATGATGTTACACTTAATTTTCTGAGCTAATGGCAGCCTTTATAAAAAAATGCAAGAGTTAAGAGCAAAACCCTGCACCTCAGTTCACATAAAAGTTAGGACTATAGCAGGCATCCTTAGGAAGCATACAGGGATCCATCAGAGCTCAGACAGTTTTTCTTTTGAATAATCAAAATAATAATCAGAATAATAATTTTGTCATTGTGATAGTGCACATGTAAATATACCTTTGCTATTTAATCGTTGAATCATTAATAAGCAGAAATGTCTAGAATTTAATTATCTTTCATCTAATTTAAATGCATTTTATTCTACTTCAATTTACTGTAGTTTTAAAATGTGTTATTGTTTTCTAAATCAACTTAACACGATTTCTCAGTGTTGTCACTGTCTCTTCAAATGTAAAGTCAATGTGCTCCCACTTCTGTGGTCTTTTTAGAGGAGATTCAGTCTACATGACAGAGTGACTTTGATTTAGTGGGCAGAGTGAGCCAGTTGTCAGCTAACTTGGGGTGCAATAAGGAACACATGCGGTGTCTCTGTGAGCCACATTTGTCAGGGACCCTCTGTCATACTCCATCATGTAATGTGAGTAGTTTCAAAGATTGCACTGGGTAGGTAAAAGAAGTGGGCATGTCATCAAAGAGTGGGAGGGTGCATGGCTCATCCTGGATTGGTTGACTCTATATTGACTATATGAAAGGAAAGTTTAGAGCAGAACTGTATACTGCTTTAAACTGTAGGGGGCATACTGTAAGTGTTAACAAGACTCAATATTTATTCCAATACTCTTTACACATTGAACCCTTGTACTATTGCATTCTTGTTTGTAATTTGCAGAGTTTAACTTGTACAAAGAAGTTGTTTTTTGCATTTTTTTTATCTACTGGCATGTACATTATAGATACATTTTTATTTGACCTATTGTTATTCAGATTTGTGAATGTTAAAAATGGTAAATGAACTGCATATATAACCATTCAAGGTGCTTTGCAACACAGGCGATGATTCATTCATTCACACACGCTTTCATACACTGGTGGCAGTGGCTACCATGCAAGGTCACTTGCTCATCAGGAGTGATAACCATTCACGCTCACTCAGACACCCATGACACAGTATCGGGAGCAATGTTGGTGAAGGACACTTGGACATGTGCACACTTTGACCTTCTCATTAGTGGACAGCCACTCGACCTCCTGAGTCCATTTGTTGTCCTTGTTTTAAGCTGTCTATTTCTATCTTCCTGAAAATTGTTCTTGGAGCTGTGTGTAACTTTGACAGCAATAAAAAACTTGGAGTTAAATTCCTTGTGTGCGCACATGTAAGCGAGCGGATTCGGATTCTGAAGACAAGGTTGCCATGACACTGCTGTCACAAAATGTAGTTATACAGAACTGATGAAACCGTGTTTCTGTGAACGATCCAAATGCCCACAATGAATTTTCAAAATGTAATGTTTACACAAATGTACAGTCTACTGAAGATATGCCAGGGAAGAGAAAAACACATCAAAAGTCAAATAGTTAGGGTGCCTCAAGTGTGCGATACAGTGAAAGCACAAAATTAACACATTATCCAATTGTGTCCATTTTCCTTAAGGTGTGAATATGACTACTGCTACTACAACCTACTGCTCAAAGCTGCAGACAGCCACGAGTGCTACCTTCAATAAACAAATTAGATGAATACAAGGTGCAATTTAACTCTTTATAACTACCATAACCGCACATCACCATACATTATGGGAGAGGCTAGTCAAGCTCACCCTCCCATTGAAGTTGAACAAATTCTGTTGAAGATGATTTGATACACAGGTCACAGTCTCCCCACCCATGCATTCACAGTGAGCATGCTGCTGATTGATAGCACACAGCAAAGCCCTCCCATCCTCCCAAATCAGTGCCATCAATCTATGATTTTGGTTTAAGTCCCTAAGTGAATTCAGAAAAATTTCCACCCAACAGTGATGTACGTTATCTGCTCATTTTGTACAAGAGTCTGTTTATGTTGAGTGCAAGTCCATGAATCACTCAGTATTGCACTAGTTCTTTGTTTATTATGTTTTCTTGAAAGCTTACTTAACATTTGGTGTGCTGCATTGATCTAATTACGTTGGTGTACTGAAAAAGAAGAGGTCAGGTGCTGTAGTATGATAGGAGTTTTAAGGCACAAGGCTGTGAAAAGCCAGCTGATTAGTTACCAGAGTGAGATCGCATAACACAGAAAAAGCTTTGAGCAGTGGAAGTACAGTCTATTTGTGTTGAAAAAAAAAAAGAGGCTAAATGGGACTGCAGCTCACCAAGGGCACAGTGGGGATGAGTGGGACACAGTGGGACTGGGACACAGTTGCTTCTTCAGTCTCCCTGAGTATAGTTAGAAATCATCTTTGAACATTAGACTTCAGTTGTGGCAATCCATTGCTGTGGAGCCGGACAGCAAGAGTGTGAACACAGATGACATAAATTCATTTTACACTTACCTGTATTTATTTAATACTCAATATTAAATCAAACCTGACTTACATTCAGAAAGTAACTCAGTAACACAGCACTTGTTCCTTCACTTTGTTATCTACCCGTCCATTATAGAGGCGGAATGATAGGTTATTGTGTGAGCCGTGGCTATGGCAGCCGGGCGCCCGCACCACACACGGTGCGCTTCGTTTAATGTGACCATAATGAGCCTCTGCCTCGCTCCCGAAAGAGCTGAGCTCATCATTTGTGAACGAAACAGGTCTTATATATGTCACTCCCCGCCAGATTCCATCAATTGTTAGTGAAATAATTTATCAGCTATAAACAAATAATTTTTAGACTAGTCGTCCATCAATGATCGTCACGTGTCCGTCTCTGCACATAATAACTGGCTGGCCCCACGTCCAGCGCGAAAACGAAAGCAAAACTACTCCCTACACTCACTTTCGTTTTTAAATAAAAGGCAACCTGGCTGCAGAGAAATGCAGTCTGCGACAACAGCTGTTGGTGAGTGCTTATTTTATACATATTAGCTAACTTTGAACTACGACAAAGAGCAGTTTGAGCTCAATATGAAACTGTGCGCACAAAGCGATGCTCGTTACCTCAAACAACCTCGGCTCCAAATGAGCCTGTCCAGGACAGGCTGGAGGACATGAGGACAACTTTCTGCCCTTATGGCTTTGAAGAGGGACAATGCATTTATAAGGAAGGCAACAGAAACTTAATGGTCGTCCAAAGCAAAAGTAATGAAGTACATTCGTGCACAGGATATACTTCGTCTGGCTACGATAGAAATATACGAGTGAAGTAGGGCTGCGCAGACGCACGCGCCCTTGTCTGATGTCGGAGATAGTAAAATTCTTCATGAATAGTTCGTTAATCCACAGAACCTGAAGTCTAATGTCAGAATCATTCGTTTGTTTTGCTCCGTCATACTTGGCAAACAAAAAACAAAAACAAAAACAAAAACAAAACAAAACAAAACAAAACGAAATACAGTTGATGAGATAGGGAGCTAAACAGAGAAAGAATAGTCTTACAAATGGGAACAATGAATGAAAACATGTCCATTAACTGGCTGAAAGAGGCAACATATAGACTATTAATGAGGCTCTGTTAATAGATTAGTAACTTTGAATTATTGTTCAATTTTTAAGAGGAGCAGCTCCTGCATATGAAATGGACTCGTCTACTTCTCAGCATCCACATTGCAGACTGACTCTCTGCTGTGGTGTTGCCTGTTTGGTTTCATGTTTTCAGGGTCAGTCATTACTCCACATATGGCCCAATTGATAAACAAACAACCCCCCCCAAAATATTATCTACAATAAATAATACAGTTGTGCTCTATGTATTCACAAAATTAAGGAATATATTTTTTAATATACTATAAATTTGAATGTATCTGCCCACCCAAGCTCGTTTTAATCCACACAATGTAACCAAAAACTGTAGGAAAACCTTGTAATCTGGTAATACTGCGAAGATGATAATGTCAGTGGTCATCAGGTTCATTGCTGGTGTGAGTGGTTTGTCTGTTGTATGCTTACATTTTCCTGACTAATAGGAACAATAAGAATCATAGGTGTCTCCCTAGCAGTTTAAATAGGCATTACCTGTTTCTGTTGCAAATTTTTCCTAAGTTCAAACAGTCTTTGCATGAGATTGTGCGTGAATCGATACATGTGTGCCTGTGCTCATGTTTGCTTGTTTGTGTACCAGCTGATGGAGTCTGACCATGGATGAGGAGGTCGACCCTGACGATGCTAATGTGAACTTCGTCTTGGCTCAGGAATCCTCAGAACTGCTCAGCATCCTTAGCAGTCAGTCACCCGCAGTCATAATGAAGTTGTGCCAAATGATGCCCGGTCATACTGGGTGGAACATCAACCGTCCGGCCCCTTCTGCAGCAGCACTAACAGAACACATCAAAGCCATGTTGGAGTACTTCAGGGAGGCCAGTGCTGCAGATTGCTCCAACTTCCTTCAGAGTATGTGTATCTTGTGCGAGAACATCCCAATGCACCTGGAATCAAGGCTCATGTCATTGGCTGGGCATGCAAACAGTGAGTGTATGATGCTATAAATGTTGTGATGCTAGCTCTTGGCTACAAAGTTTACACTGAGTTTGAAGTGAGAGCATCCTCATTCAACCCATAGTTTAAAACTCACTGCAGTGTATTCATGTGTATGTGTGCAAAGGCCATTATGGGAAGCACCTTTTATTGCAGTACCGGTCATGGTGCAACTTCACATTGAACAGTGCTGCGGCAGTTTTCAGCCCTAAGTAATTCACCAATGCTGCATGTACTCAGTGCAGCAGAATAACAGAATAACCTAAATAAGAGCCCAGTCGGAACAAACAATAAATTGGTATGTTCTGTTGTGTTCTATGTTCTGGTGACTTTTGCACAATATATATGCTCTTTCTGAGCATGCCTGCTCCTGCCATTCGTAAGGCTAGAGAGGGTCCACATTTGGTCGTGTGTATGTCCATGTGTTTGTCCACAGCTAATGTCGCATATTACTAGACCCATCAGCGTGATATTTTTTGTGCACTTTTATAAATGTTTACAAATGCTCAAGGAACTGTTGTGGCATTGCACATTAACTCTTCACTGGCAATCAGCTAGGCTAAAAGCAAGGCTTGGCCTTTGTCATGGCTCTAAAACTGACATCAGTAGAAAAGTTTGGTCTCATCTTAAATTGGAGCATCTGCGGAATAATTCCATACTTGATATTTTATGGTCTGCTAAAGTCAGACAGGATACAAGATGAATAAATCTCTGTGTTTGTTATCTTCATCGCATTCTTGACAGCTTCTCCTGTTTAATAACTGTGGTAGTAGCGTACTCTGTTTTAACTGTCACCTCAGCACTGTAGCAAACCAGAAACAGTTGATTGCTGAATTTGGCAGACACACTATATTCTGGTCATAGCTGATAGATTTCATTTTTACTTCACACTTAATCACTGTGGAGCAGTGTCAGCATGACAACTTAAATAATATTTTTGTTTAGTGCTCATTCAAATGCTTTTATTGGTTCATCATTGAAATGTTTGACTTTAATTTGGAAAGAATAAATCCCTTGTGTACTTGTTACCAGTGTTTAATCACCTGATTATAACCATTCAATATTTTTGATGACTATGTTTTATATTTGCACCATGCAGTAGCGTTGCTAGGGTCTCTTGGGGCTCCAAAATAAGAGATCCCTGGGGCCCCCACCCCACCCATGCACACCACAAAAATTTGTTTTCACAATTTCTGGGGCATTTGAGATGAATACTGAAAAAATAGATTAGTGGTTCTCAAAGTGAGGTCCAGGGACCAACAGAGGTCCCTGAAAGCCCAGGTCTATCAATAATCATTGTTGTAAATAAGTGGCCGGGGGCTCTAAGCAACTGCCTGGCTTGCCTGTCTGCAAGCCCCACCCTTGGCATTGTGCTTGTGAGAGGCATCGCAGGCCACAAAATTGTAAATGTTTCAGTTTCTTGCAATGAAAGGTTGAGAAAGTACCTGCAGCCTTTCCACATGGTGCCTTCCTCTTATTTTCAGTCCTTATACCCTGTGTCATTTGCCTTTAAGCTGAAAATGCTGTTCTATTCACTGCATGAAGTGGAATAATAAATAGTCAGTGACACTTGCTCATACTGAAAAAACAGTCTGTCTTAGTGCCAAAGTAACAATGTGACTTTCTGTTTGATTGTTCAGCTGATGCCATTCAGTCTCCACCCACAGAACCAGTGTCTCTGAGAAACACAGGTAGTTCATTTGGTTTCCTGTTTTATGTACTTGCATGCACATCTTGCCATGCATCCAGTGACTTTGCAGGCAACATTTCTTCAATTCATTAAACTTTATGTGACATGCTTTTCCACCACACTCTCAGTTACTGTTGACTCGCTGTTGTGTATTTACATATTGAGCACAATCGAAGCAGTGAAATTCGGTGTAAGACTCATGATCCAGTAATCTGTATTTAGGGAACAGGTTTGTCTTGGGACTTGTTTCATTTTCTTTATTTGCTTTATAACTAAGCACTTTGTTTTGTTTCACTTTGGGAATCCCCAGAATCCCCAGATGATTCAGAAAGTAAAAGTGAGTGCTGAAGAATGTTATGCAGTATATGCAAATTCTTGCAGTGCTCTTGAAGGCATTAGTCTATATCTAGTATAGCATGCTATACATTTATTTGTAGCATTTGAGCTTTTGTCGTGTGTGTGTGTGTGTGTGTGTGTGTGTGTGTGTGTGTATACAGATGGATAGATAGATAGATAGATAGAGAAATAGATATATTATTATTGTGAATAATAATAATTCTTTTTTTGTGTGTGTTTCTGCATTGTAGATGTTTGTGAAAATTCCAGTGTAACGGATGAGAAGTCGTCATCACCACCCTCAGAGCAGCAGCTCATCAAACGCCCACGGATTGGTAGAACATACGCAAAACACTAACTGTGTTACATTGCAGCTACAGTCACATGCACAAACTAATGTGGCAAATGGCCATTCGCTGGTTAAAGTCCATGGAATGGACAGTGAACTGGTTACAGTGGGGCTGAGTCAGACTTGCTGGCAATTTATTCAATGGCAATTGCAGTACTGTCATAAAAACGGATTTTATCCAAAGAAAGTGTGTCCACCTGCTGTAGCTGTAAAACTGCAAGCAGGACTTTCTTAGAAAAACTATTTTTTGGTATTTCAATGTAAAACACATGTCATGACTGACATGGACATGGCATGGAAGAGTAAAAATATTTCTGGTGTATGTGCTCGGTGAGCAGCTGTCACTGGAACGACTGGGATCTATCATAAAACACTGTATCCAGTACTGCACAAGTGCTGCCAGTACCAATATCAAGATGCAACCATAAAAGTGCAAATGAGGTTTACGCAGATAGTGAAGTGAGATGTTTTCATTTTACAGTGACGTGTTAATTGCCAAAGTAAACCAGGCATCTCAGCTGTGTTTCTTTTATTGAGTATGACATTACCAGGGTTGGCCCAGCTCTTGGTTTAGTGCAGAACTAAAACAAGCTTATGTGAATAACTAAGAACCAACGCCCTGTGTGTTTACTGTAAATGCCCAGTATCTGATTTAGTTTTTTTTAAATATCTTGGATTCCATCAGCCATTTTATGTCTTTCTTGCACCAAATAATCTCCAACTCTCTAAATGTTGCCTCTTGAATGTTGAATGCTCTATATAAGTTTGCACGTGTCATTACACATGAAATTGTCCGTTGAAACTGCAATTAAATGTAAAAAAAAAAAAAGAAAAAAGAAAAATGTGCATCTGACCCCGTGGGCTGGGGCACATTAGGAGCAGGGCTGCTGTTTACTTCCGCGAACAATTTTCTCTGCAGAGAAACTACAAACAATTTGTCTTTCTACCCGCAGACTACTGGGAGCAGTACATTTTTGCGGTGATGAGGTTAATGACAATGAGGTGGGAGCGACTCAGTGAGTGCCTGGTGAGAGAAGTGCCCCTAGAGAATGTGTGGGTCAGCCTAAGAACAGCCAACAGAGGCAGGGACAGACCTGATCAAACCCCTGGATCAGCAGACAGAGGGAGCAGAACACCAGGTTAGCATGACTCATTACTGTACACCAAGTATCTACCAAATCGAAATCTTTAAATATGAAAGAATTTGAATATGTCAGTGTGGTACATACAGCTAAAAATGCATCTTCTACAGTATGAATTGGCCATATATAGAACTTCCTGCTCATACATAATTAAAAGCTGCTGTACGTTAACCAAACGTTTTTTTCAAACTCAGAGCCTGATGGGGATTATGGGTCGACGGAGTCCAGAGTGACGTTGGAGACCTTCCTCCAGGGATGTGCGGGAAAGGTGACAGTTCTCACTGGCCAATCTGGATCAGGAAAAACTCTGCTGATGTCTAGTTTAGGACAGCAGTGGGCTTGTGGACTAGTAAGTTCATGTTTTCTCATTATTCACTTGATACAGATATTTACATTATCAGGGATGTGATGTGCCAGTCTGCTGGTTTACTGATAGGCTGCACAAACAAATACATCGTAGGTGGTAGTTTCACTGAAATGGGAACACAACCTATTTTACACATCAAGCTCTGTTTACAGGCCTTGAGAACTACTGCATGTACCATGTGAGCAGACCTCTGTAGTCCACTCCTCATCTTTACGTGAGGCCAGAGGCACAACTGCCATGCAACCAGCATAACATGCCTGAATCTCTGGCCAAACTGTCTGCGGTCCACTTGCATTGTGGGCAATGTAGGCACCAGGTTTTGACGTAGACAGTGTGCATCAGAAAGCAAAGCCAAGAAAGTCTCCTGTGACTTTACTCGGGTCCGTGTTGTGTGTGTCATTCATGCTGGGGATGAAAGCAGAATGTCCAAATTCTGTCCAAACTTTCATAGTTAAAAGACATAAAGGTACACTGAGGAGTTAAGTTTTGATAAAACTTTACAAAGTTTAAAGAAAGCCTGCTTCAGGCTAAGGCTAAAGCTGTATTTATTTTGGGTCAGCACTCAATATATAAACACATACTGAGTATCTCTCAGTATGTGTTGTCTTGGATCAAGGTCAGGGTAAAAAAACAACAGGATCATACATTTTATATTAGAATGTCTCAATACTTTTAATAACATTTTTTAATTCTGCTTATTATTTCAAAGCTGCTGCCTACATTACTCACAATGTAACTCTGTTGCCAGCAGTCTGAGACCTGATTTGGGTGTGTCATGCTAGTAGTGACTAATGTAGCCTTTAGCTGCTAGCAAGAAATAAATAAGTAGTGGGCCACAAAGGTCACATGATTTCACATGCCTACCTCTGCAGCTACCAATGGCTTTATTTTTGTTCAAAAAAAAGACCCAAATGCCGAACATCAAGGTGGGCAGGTTGAAGAACAAAAAGGCAGTTTTAACAACTGGTCTGCAACCACAAAGGCGGGACAGAGACAACGACAGGCAGTAAAACTAATTACAACATAAAACAGGAACATGAAATAGGAAACAACTAAATTAAAACCCAAATCCATGGCACTTTTTTTTCACGTGCTGTAAGACCTGTAAACAGACTTTAACAGGTGAAATTGGTGCAGTTCCCCTTTAATTTTTCCTTTTCTGCTTCGTTTATTCTCTGATTCTGTCTTGACCCCTCCATCATCCAGGGCCCTATCCCCTCATCCTTTCTGTTTGTCCTGCTGGAGTTTCGGCAGCTCAACTTACTCTCCCAACCTCTCTCCCTGTCTGACCTGCTATTCCGACACTACCTCCCTCCAAGAGGGGGTGATGACGAAAAGGTATGCAGCGGCTTTATAAATCAAGACTTTTCTGATTTTAGATTTGACTGTAGCACGTTCTACTGATATCAGTGTTCAGCCTACCCTCAGGTTGATTGTCAGGTCAGTACGTTGTCTTTATTAGTCTCACATTGTCCATGTATTCTGTCTGTCTGAGCAGAGAGCCATTGTGGAATATCTCCTCTCCAATCCAGAGCAAAGCTGTTGGGTGCTCGATGGCTATGATGAGTTTCACAGCAAACTCACCAGACAAGAGGTGCAGAAGGAGCTTCTGGACCCAGAAAGCCCTCTGCCTGTCGCAAACCTCATCTCAGGGTTATTAAATCGTCAGCTTCTTCCAGGATGTACTGTTATGGTCACCTGTCGTCCACGTGATGTCACTGATTTGGACGGCATACCAGATAAAGTGGGGCAGCTACTGGGGTGGGACTGCCATGAAATCAAGGAGTATGTACACAGCTTCTTTGGAGTAAAAGGTGAAAACTTTTCTATTTATGTTATGTTTGTCCCTGTTCAAAACTGTAGCTGTGTTAATTTGAAAAAGCAAGTTTTTAAACATTTGATTTGGGTTGAACCCACAAGAATGGAATTTCTTCATGTGCACTTTGAAAGTGACCTTGCACCCCCACACATGTTCATGTTATTCTAGCTGACCTCTGCTCAGCTTGAAGTCATATTGAGCAATGCTGGGAATTATGTAAAGTCACTAGACTTAATATAACAGGAACCATAACAGAGTCAGCAAAACTAAGATGAGAGTCACACCCACCCAGTCATCTGGTCTGATGAGGCAAAATGATAAGAACACCTGTGTGGGTCTACCTTCAATTTCAGTGGGCTTCAACTAATTTATGTCTCAACTGCAAAGGTCACACAGCAGACAGAGCTCTTGGGGTGCAGGCAGCAGACCTCCTTCTTTCCACTCGACATCTCGTTGCCATGTCATCCCTCCCGGTCCGCTGCAACATCTGCTGCATCTGTCTGGAGCATTTACTGCTGGAAGGGAGAGACACAAGGATGGCACAGAAACAGGAAGAGAAAGGAAACGAGACAAGGAAAGAAGCCAGAGAAAATGAAGAAAAAGGAGTACAGATGCCAGGAGGGGCACGAGGAAAAGAGGGCAGTTTCGGAGGGAATCACGCACAGAGGGAAGATCAAGGCGGAAGAAGACGAGGGAGTGAAGAAATAATGATGGATGTGGCAAATAGTAGAGACCTGCTACCTCCCACCCTCACCCAGGTCTACCTCACCGGTCTCACTGCATTTCTAAGTCGTGACCCTGAAAAAAGAGGAAGAAAAGATACAAAGACTGTGACACCTCAACAGAGGTGAAGGCTGAGTAGAGTATTAAACATATTAACACCATTTCACACCACTGCCACAACATGCGTAACATAACATTTCAGTAAATTTGATTGACAAGGTGAATTTAGAGGGAAGCTTGATTCTTCACTGTTAAATGCACATTGTTATTTTACACAAAGAGAGATGATACTCCCAAAAAGATTTATAACTCTTTAAAAAAATGAGACAAAGACTGAACAAAATACAAAAATGGTGGCATGAACAGAAAAAAACAAACCAAAGAATACTCATGTCATGACACACTGCCTCCTTTCAAGGATAAGCTAAGTTCACTTTCAACTTCAATTCACTTTCACATGATTGTTGATTAAATAATGTACCAAATGCAGATGAATGAATTTGTTTCTGTCTCTTTTTGCAGTATTGTGGACATGCTGAGTCAGTATCGATCTGAGTTGTGTGAGCTGAGCCAGCTGGCTTGGAAAGGCTTAGAGGACAGCAAGATCCTCTTCATGGAAGAAGACATTTCTCAGGATGTTTTACATTTTTCAGTCAGGACGGGCCTCTTCTCAAAGGTCAGACATGAGTATACACGATGTGTGAATGTTCTCTGTGTCTGTGTCTCCTATGTCTGAGGTTGAGCAGGGTTTTCTCTGAAACCTGAGGGTGATCGTAGCAGTTGGGGAAGGTAGGGTTTCACTCTGTGTGTGTGTGTGTGTGTGTCTGTGTGTGTGACAAAAATCTGTTTACACAGTCACATTGTGGGGACTCACCTGCCTTATGAGGACAAAATGCAGGTCCTCTTAATGTAAATCATAAAATTTTAGGGTGAAGACTGAGGATAGGGTTACAGGTTAGGTAAGGTGCGGTTAGGTATAGGGTTAGTTGTAGGCAGATAGTGGTTATGGTTATGGTTAGAGTAAGGCTCCAGGAAATGAATGTAAGTCTATGTAATGTCCCCACAAGTGATAAAAACACAACGTGTGTGTGTGTGTTTTTGTATGTGGATACTTTCTTTGAGCCTTAACTGGGTTTGCCCAGTATGCAAAACTGAGAATTTAGAAGCTCCTTTGCTTAGCATTAAAAATCTAATTGCTACATCTATGTGAGAGCACTGGGAATTAGTTTGTATTGTGAGCAAAATAATTGAGTAACCATCCTCTTCTGCTAAAAATCCCTATAGCTGACACATGTGCACCGTTCCGTAGCATGAGCCATGTAACCATAATGGTGACATGTTAGAGTTCTCCTGTTGTTTGCAGCTTTCGATCTGAACCTGAACCTTCAATAGAAGCTTTGTACCTTTCTATAAATTACTGCCAATGTTCACATTAACGTCATGGCAGGCGCAGCTGAGGACTGTTCGTGACATAACAAATAACACATTTGTTGGTGTCTTCCTGTCAGGTGGAGCTCAGACGTGAGGATGGGATGCTGGTCAACTCCTATTGCTTCATCCATCTGACAGTGCAGGAGTTTTTGGCTGCGCTCAGAATTATGACCAGTCAAGATGTTAGTGAAGCGCAGCTGACGAAGAGGTAGGGAACAGACTTCATAGAGGCCAAATGGATATAGAAACATGATTATATTTCCAATAGCCTGTTGTCAGAATCACCAAATTATCAGCTGAATGATGGACTGGAAAAAGATGTATATTTACACTCCAGCATGTACTGTATGAACAAATTTTCTGAATACCAACACCTACTGTGTCTTAACACTGCCTGCTTTAAATCAGCCTCCATCTGTTTGCACCTGTCCATCCACATTTGTGCCATACGGTCTCTGCGGGGCACAAAAGTACCAAAGAGACAGGAAACTCTTTTTGGGTCAGGTTAACACCCGCTTGTTTTAGTGTGTGTACTGTGACCAAAATAGAGCCCCGTAACCTAAGCTTGAAAAATTATCTTATCAGTAGAGGAGCAAGTACTCACATCATTTGCTTAAGAGTATTAATGCCACACTAAAAGTACTCCAAAACATTTGCTAAAAGAAAAAAATGTTACTAAAAAAAAATATGTGAGTGTAATCAGGAAAATTCATTTAAAATATCTCAATTCAGAAAAATGGCCCCTGTGACTGGGACACTATTATCTCTTTATCATTACTCATGCATTAATGTCTGTGCAGCATTTTACTGTTGATGTGGAGATAGATTTGAACTACTTCGTATAAGTCGCTAATGATTATTTTTATTATGGATTTATCTGTTGGTTATTTTTTTGAGGAATCAGTTCAGCTGCTTGCTGGTTTGTAAATTTTCAGAAAATAGTGACACCTTCACAGTGTTTTGTTTTGTCTAATCAGCAGTCCAAACCTCTAAATTCTTAAAAACGAATTCAAAATTAGCATAACTACAGTGTGCATTTCCTGAAGAAAATGTGTGAGGGCTACCACCGCTTCTATGTGTGGCCGCTTCTACAACAGCAATTTCTCAAACCTCTTAGCGCCACCTATGTGTGAAATTATATTAAATGCTACAGACTTGTTCAGGATCCACACTGATGAATTTGGTTCAACCAGGTAACCTCACATTAAAGAGATACACTGGCTAATAAGTAGTACGGTGGTGTTTCACTAATGGCCACAAGGTGGGGCCGTTGGTGCCACGCTTCAATTTGTCGCACACATGCTCATGGGGAACTAGTTTACTGAGTTTTAATTTAATGTAAGTAAGCAGGATTGTGGAAGTATCATGTTTCGATACTACTGTAGCGCCCCCTGTGGTTAGAATTGCATTAAATATTTAACGCTTTTTCAATGTGACTGTATGCACAACATCCAAATTTGATTGCAATCCAGTTTAGCACTAATGAGTTGTGGCCTGTTAAGGACATCAGGCCACACTTTCAAAAGTATGCTAACTACAGACAAACAGTAAGTGACATCTAAAAACAGACTCATCTAAGCATGATGTGTGCTGAGTTTGCTGAAGGTTACAGGTTGAAGGTTGATATATGTGCCAAAAGAAGCAAAAAATATTCTTACCAAAAAATCCAAAATAGTGCAAGAATTTTATAGACACCATTGGATGTCGCCTGAATCAGTCAAATCAGCATCATCACAGGAACACATCTTGCAAGTATTGTTTAGCTACTTCTCACGTTTGACGAGTTATTCATCAAAACGCAAAATGCGTAATGACTGACCACATGGTGGCGCTATTGAAACCATGTTTCCAGGCGGGGCACCTGTAGCTTTCAGATTAGCACTTGTATTTGCTGAGACTTCAGCTTTCAAACATCCCTAACCCTAACCCATTATACATTTTAATATATTCAAAAAGAATATAAAGTCACTCGAACATGTTAGCATAAAGAAAAGTAAGAACTTACATCTCCTGTAGAATATATTTGTTTTGACATCAGAAGAAGTTCCAATGACAAACAGTGTGTAAGTAGATAGATTCCAGCAAACAGCAAAAAAAGAGAATAAAATGAAATAAAAAAATAATAATAATAATGTTTTTTTATATGAAAAAATACTGCCATTATTGTTATGAATTAATTAATTAGTGAATAAGTAAAGCTGTCAGATAAATGTAGGGAGTTAAAGCAGTATTTTATTTCTCTGTGAAATGTAGTGGAATAGAGTTTCCATGAAAAGAAAATAAGTTCAGTGCTTGATTAAATGTGCTCAGATTTCATCACTACATCTCATATATAAAAGAATCATGCCAACAATTCTATTCAATCATTAAGAGATCTTACAGCTTATATAAAAACTAAATTCCTAGATCTTCCCTGACATCAGTGTGCAGAAGTAACTTTGCATTATCTGAATAATGATACAACATGCAAAAGAGTGCAATAGATCGTCTGACCATATAGAGTTACACTCCTAACCAGGAATAACCTTGCTCTGGAAACAGATGACTTGTGTAAGATGAGTACACTAAGATATGTTTGACCGTCTGCCCTGACCGTAAAAGGAGAGCAAAAATATGCTGACAAAGGCTCAAAGTGGATGATCCAATCACAGTAGTGAGGGCTCAGGGGGTCAGTGGGGAGGGGGGTTGACACAGCAGGAGGTGTCACTAAATAAGATAGATAGTCCTTCATTAGCCCCACACCGGGGACAGTTACAGAAATAAAAGCATTCCTGTCTATTCTAAATTATCCGAACAGCTTCTGCCTAATGTTTTCTTTGGAGAGAGAATGTGTTGCTGCTACTTCACCAGTCAATTAGGGACATCCAGTATAAAAAAAAGAGTAATCAGCGGGTTAAGTGGTCCGGTGGTGGAGACACATGCCATAGACGTTCTATGGTGTCATTCTGGCTGGGGACTTTTCTTTTATGTCATATCATGTTTATGTTTGGTATCCACAGTAGTGCAGGGATTTCCCCTGCTCAATCAGGCACTCAGAAGCAGGTAAAACTGCACTCTGCTGTGCTGGTATCCTACCCTGTGTGCTGTGGCTGTGGTTCATTAAGTTCATTACAAGTGCGTGACATAGTGATCCCACAGCTAGTAAAAGTACCCATGGACTCATTTTACAACAGCCATGCAAACAACACAGCCTGTCTGATGTGGTTTGTGTCTATAAACTAAAAGGTAGCTTAATAAATAGAGATAAGTATTGCTCTCATGCCAAAATACGCCACTGACATGGGATGATCACTGAGCAGTGTAGTGTGCAACATGAGTTATTCTTATCATATGGCCAGAGAGACGAGGAACTGTCCTCTACA
The DNA here is from genome assembly GCF_051107435.1 of Chaetodon auriga. Lineage (NCBI taxonomy): Eukaryota > Metazoa > Chordata > Actinopteri > Chaetodontiformes > Chaetodontidae > Chaetodon > Chaetodon auriga. The sequence continues at coordinate 22,539,504 of NC_135079.1, read as the reverse complement.
CAGCACAGGTGTGTCCTTCCTTCCTAATCTAACTGTTGACATTGCTCTATCCTCTTCCTCATTGCTCTCTCAGATTCAGTCTGAAAACTCGCTGGACGACCAAGTCAGACCAGAGGACAGTCTTCACTGACTCCCTGCACCTGTATGTGTGTGGTCTGGCTTCCCCACGCTGCACTCAAGCCTTAGTTCAACTAGCCAGGACCTCTGGTGGAGCAGGAGGCCTAAGTTTTGTCCAAACACGACAAGCCCTTGTTATAAAAATGCTGAAAAAACTGTGTCACAGCAACACGTTGACTGGACCAAAGGTAGAATATGAACTGAAGAGAAGCCTGATAAATGGATGTATAATTTAACGGTACAGAATTCTGTCTCTCTCTTTCTTTCTTTACTGATTCTGCCACATTACGTCTTCTCAGATATTGGAGCTTTGTCACTGTGTCCAGGAGAGCCAGGACCACCAGTTGGCTCAGCGGGTTTTGGGTATGAGACCCACCCTGGAGCTGCGCAACATCCGGCTAGAGCCGAACGATATTGATGCTCTGGCTTTTGTAGTTAACTCAGTTGGTGATAATTTCATCGGACTGGACTTTGGAGCATGCTCAATGGAGTTGGAGTGTTTAGATGTCCTACCCCGGTGTCAGTACATTCACTATCTCTGGTAAGTCCGCACAAGTGCTCACATAAGCAAAGCAATACATAGACTGTCAGCCAAGTAAATGCAGTCGAAGAGCCAGGTGTGCACGGCATGCAGAGCTAAGTATTATTTTAATGGCCAGAAGTGAAGTGAACATGAGGCGCAGGTGAAAACTGAAGTTGCAACACACAGGAATGATGAGGTGGATGGTGTTAATCTGTCAAGAATCTGAAAACCTGTGTTTAGTTTCTGGCCCTTGGGAGGACAGCAAATGTGGAACGAGCCGCTGCTTTGCCGTTGACATTCCTCAGCTGATTGGCCAGCTGTCCCGCATACTGTGAAACTGACTGAAGCTCTTTGTCTCCTGCTGTGATCCTGTGACTGGCTGAGTCTGTGCGTAACAGGCAGACCTGACTCTAGACTCAGGGACAAAAAAGACAGCTAAGTCATTAGAGAAATATTTTATCAGACTGACTGATGAAATAAACAATAAACAGTGAAGTGAAACTGGCCCGGAGACGGACTTAGCTGTAAAGTTAACAAACAGACTCTATCTGATAAACAAACACTAGGCTCTTGTTCATAAGCAGACTAGACTAAGCTGCACTGCATTTGTAATCCAACATGTTTTTTTTTTTTTCTCCACTGTTTGTTTGCTTTCAGTTTTCGTGGGCGTAAGTATGGGGACAAGTTTGCTGAGAAGCTGTCCTCCATTTTGCCAAAATTCACAACCCTGAGGAAACTAGAGTAAGATTCAAATTGGTGCTTTTTTCCTTCTGTGTTTTCTGTCTGTCTCATGAATCATGCATTCATCTCCATCTTATCTGAAGTGGCGTAGTGCAAGTGTTGTTTACCCTCCTCGGACTCTACTCGCAGATCAGTGTATTTTTTTCTGTAAGGATTATAGCAGAAGCAATCAGCCTGATATTGTCTTTTGTCTTCTTGAGGTTTTGTGGTGCCAGCCTGACGGCCACAGGAGCAGCTTGTCTGGCCTCTGCCCTGCAGAACTGTCCGGCCATCACTGAAATCAAGTATATTTGCCACATCATCATTCGTATTGCGTTTCTGAATAAATAAGATTGCTGATGCCCAATATGTTGTAATGCTGAAGTGACACTAAAATACACACCAAGCTTCCGTTTCTTGTTTTGCAGTGTGAGTGACAACAATCTGAAGGATGCAGGCATCGAACACATTGCTGATGTTTTCACCAAACTACCAGGACTGGTCTCTGTGATGTAAGTGCATGCTGCTAACCAGGTGCTGTTTTTAAAGAACCACAATAGCTCAAGATTTTGCTGTAGATTTTGCTGATTCCATGCACAGGTGTTTTGTGTGTGTGTGTGTGTGTGTGTGTGTGTGTGTATGTGTGCGTGCGCCTTGCAGGCTGGGTCGAAACAACAGCTCTCTGAAAGCAGTGGACTGTCTCATCAGGAAAATGACTTCATGTTTGAACATCCAGCACGTTCATGCAGAGTATGACCACACACACTCACACACACATGCACACACACACACACAGATACACAGCAAATAAGTTGCAGGCATCTGTATTTTTTCATGGTTTAACAAAGAGGCCATACAGTACACACCCACAGGCTCTCCGGTGTGGGATCTATGAAAGTTTTGAGCTTATCCACTCACTATCACACCTTTAACACTTGACTGCAATATATTCACTGCACATGTCAGTTTGGTCTGAATCCAAACTATCTTCTCATCACATGTAACCTTGAGATTTATGATACTTAAACTTTGTTAAACAGTACACATTTTTCTTTGCAGTGGGATGAAGGAAATGACAGTAACTTTCTCCCAAAACTCTGATTTGAAGGGGTGAGTGTAACGGTTAGATAAACATGAGTAAGTACAAGCCATAAGTGAGAAGCCGTACAGTGTGTCTGGGGCATGGTGTGTCTATAATATTGTCATCAAATGACTCCTGCACATTCTGAAGTTCTGTCTTGTTTATGTATTCCCCTCTGCAGCCATGAAACTAAGTCTGAGCCGAGAATCAGGTGAGATATCAGACGATAACACGCTTATCAAATGTTGACCACTTTCCAGGTCTTTACGAACATAGCCCGTTTCCTTGAAGAACTTTGCTCCTTTTTACCGTCAAATGGTCTTCAAAAGCTTCATACACCTGACATGGCCTCTGAATCTGTGACTAATTAAGTCCAGTTAGCTCTTGTGGACGTTGATTTGAACAGGATTCAAATAATGGTTTTCAATTTTGATATTTAGCACTTTCTTTATTGTGATATATATATATTTTTATTATTTATTATTATTTCGTGGTACCATTTGTTCTCCAGCTTGTTGAACCAGAAATGGAGCCAGCCTGAGATGCATAAACTTGCAGAGTCAGTGGCGTGTTGCCCCGCCTTGTCCATCCTGGAGTAAGTAAACCTAAATACACCCACCAAAGATATAACCAGTGGTGGAGTGGAAAAAGTAGTTCCAGTATGCAGCTTTAAACTTCTCTTCCACTAAATCTCAGGTGCAAAAAACTCTTGACTCGTACCCTTCCTGTCCAGTGAAAACCATGTATCTCCACATGTAGTGATTCTGAATTTGAATTTTTCTGATAAACCGAATGATTAACTGTTCTTTTTTGTGTTGAGGAACTGCCCCCTTTCTTACACTAAATAAACTAAGTCTCAGAGTAGCTGCATTGTGATTTTTAGAGATAAGTGGTTCTCACAGGACTTACAGAACACTACAAACCTATGATGCTTTTACAGAATATGATGCATTGCTGTAGATTAAATTACCCAACAGTATATAAAGTAGCTCAGCTTTAAACATCTACAGCAGTAAAATGCACCAAACACATTAATGCAGCAGTAACATTAACATAAGCAAACATAATAGTAAAGCAAAGGGAAGTGAAGTTAATACAGATAAAGATCATAGCAGTTAAACGCTGACAGGAAGCATAAGCACACTGTGCTGATGATACATTTACTTTAGTAAAGGATTTGTGCACTTCTTTCAGGATGTTGTATTACTGGATACAACATCCTGAAAGAGACGAATGCAACACTGAGTATGATAACATCTAGTTATTGACTTTTATCTTTTGTCCTGGCTGTTGCTGGTAGAAGTTATGTTTTACATGAGTCACTTCCTTTTGTTGCTGGAGTTCAGTTCACCACAACTGATAATTTGCATGGTCTAGCTTGATACTAGTCAGAACTGTACCGATACTACCTATACTATATTCATGCAGATGAAATGCTAATGAAGGTCTGTGTCTGTGTGTGTGTGTGTGTGTGTGTGTGTGTGTGTGTGTGTGTGTGTACACACCCTAGTCTGTCTGGAGGCAAGTGGGATGTGGAAACACTGAGGATTCTGACACAGTTTTTGCCAAGGTTCAACATAACGGGAAAGATTATGTAAGACTGGATTCATACCAACCTTCACATCATAAAGCACATGATGCAAGAGTGACAGGAAGCTGCATATGGCTGCTTTTTACTACACTGCTTTTGCTATTCTAATGTGCCATTTATGCCATACTCTATTTTAGCTAGTTATCCAAGACGACATTTAATGCATCATTTCATTCTTAGTAGTAAAGGATAGGCAGGTAGAAAAAAGTGTATTCAGCAGGCGTAAGAAGTGAACAGCAGCAGACTGCTGACATTCAGAGGTCTCTTCTCAGCATGAATGACAGCTGCTCTTCAGTGGAGGATTTGGTGATTCTGACTGCTCTGCTGCCTGACTGTCCCGCTGTGATCGAGCTTCATATCAGGTACAAACACACCTGCAATGTGCATTGCACACTGTAAAAGCACACATGCACACACCTTTAAACATACTGTACAAACAGCTTCATTATTATGGTTACAACAGGCAGGACCATCATGTCATTGTTCAGCAACGCTCCTCTCTGTGTGAAACAACCAGCAACATATGTAAATTGCATTAGTTAACTTCTGTTTTTCATTATTTTGCTGCATTCTGCTTTGTTATGACACACTGGAAGCATTCACAAATACTCAAACTTGTTTATTCATGGTAAGCCACATAGATGACTTAATTTAAATCCTAACTAGTGGCGTCACCACTGCTCTGCATCCATATTTTTCTTTATGTTTCAGACTACAGAGTCCTGCCCAGGTGTCTATAGTGTTCTCTGGAAGGAGGGAAAAACCTGCAGACGAAAGATCTAAAATACTCTGGTATGTATCAAGTGCAGCTGCCCACAGGAAGTAATAATAAAGAATATATTACTTAATATTGGTTTTACTGATGGTGATGATGATAATGATGGTAGTCATGAAGGTGTTGCTTCTGTCAGCCTCAGCTGCTGTGGTCTGCTGCCTGCCGATCTGGAGAGAGTGTGGAGGAGTTTGGGAACCTCCTCGGATGTCACTTTGCTGGAGTAAGATACACGAGAACATCAGCCTCGCCACGTCTCGTCTGCGTGGTCATCAGATGTGTCCATAGATTATATTGCACTGATATTTTTCTCATATTTTGTTTGTGTTTTCTGCATCCTCAGTTTACTTTAGTATCTCTACCCATGTTATGCTCTTGTCTGTCAGTCTGTCCAGTAACTGTTTAGGCAAAAAAGGTCTGAGGAAGCTGTTGGAGGTCTTGCCTCGTCTGAGTGACATCCAGGAGATCCAGTAAGACTCAAACATGAAGTGATACCAGCATGACCAATGATACATTCCAAACAATAGAAAACAGTCTGAAACTTTCGTGATCTTTACAGCAATCCCAGATACAAGGTTGTTATGATGTTGTGTTGTATGTCATTTGATAAGGATTAGTGACCCTGCCTGCAGAATTGTGTGTTGTGGCTTCTGTACTGAAATGAGGAGGTGTTTTAAATGAAGGACAAGACTCTGTCGTGAGACAGAGCTGATCTAATCTTGGTTAGCTGGCAAAAGCTGGATGGTTATATCCTCACCAAACAGGTTCCAAACACAATCTGTCAGTGCTGGCAGTACTATGTTTACCCTGGGGCTTTATTCAGTATAAATGGTGTATTTAGAGCTGAGTGATGTCCTTCTTCCTGGCTCATTGTTCTTTGTGTGTTTTTCAGTGCCCATAACAACAACATCGGCATGGACGGAGTGGTGATGCTGGCTGATGCTTTGTGTTCCCATAACAGCTTAACAGAAATCCTCATCAGGTACTCTTTGTTTCACATTTGAGGCATTTAATGGTTTTGTTAGAGCAGCAACACTTTGAGCACCTGTTTCTCTATCGTGATGAGCTTTCCGTTAAAACAGCTGATAAATGTTGGATGCGTGTCATTGTATATGTGCCATAGAAATCAGTAAAATGTGCTGATCATTATTCTGATTGTGTCCTGTTGGTTTTACAGTCATGAAGGCAGAGAGCAGGTGACCCTGAAGTTCTGCCCTGACAAAAGGTAGAAGACCTGCAGTGCAAGCCTCCACACATCTGGAAACCACTGTTTGCATTGTCATTTGACTTAATAAACTCACCCTGTGCTCTTTTGTAGCAATGACAGACAGCAGATGAAGACGTTCAGGTACAGTGAGATAGCAAAGAGTTTGAGGAAAAGCACATTTGACCTGTGTCTGTGTCTTCATTACTTTGACATTTGAATTCTTAATGATTCTTGTTTATGCTGTAGGATAAACGACAGCAGCCTGCTGCCATCTAATGTAACCACGCTGTGTAGAAGACTGGTCCAGTGTCACTCCCCTTTGGAGTTAGAGTAAGTTTAATTATTGCATATCCACATATTATTTCATGATTGTGACCAAACAGGTAGACATTAATATACTTCTCCGTTGGGTCAGTTTGTCTCACAGCTCGCTGACAGACAAGGCAGTTGAGAATCTGCTGAAGGTTTTGCCAAAGATGACATCACTGCAGAGGCTGAAGTAAGAGCTACACACACGCAGGAGTTAATTAGTGTGGATGGTTTTGTGTGTGAGTAAAAATTTCTCTAGTCAAGAGAAACTTAAATAATCATGGCCCGCAGCATTAACAGATAACCAGATGGAGGAGTTGTGCTCAAACATGGCACAAATATGTGTACTGTATGAACATTTACTCAGTGTTCAATGGCACAATCCAGAAATGAGTGCAGTCCAGTGACATCAGTGTGAAAAGCCTAACAGAGTGAAGTGTTTTGAATTTAAGTGGTAGCCCAGTGTGAACGACCGCCTCCTGTGTGTCAGTGCTGAGGCTTCTGATTGAAAAGACTCTTTCCTAAATGAGTCTGCAGGCCAATTCACCAAACCTGTTAGCCTTTCGCCTGAGAATTTGGTTTGGACCCAAGGATGCAGACCTGAGGGGTAGTAGATAAGAAACAAAATTTATTACAATGATAAATTGACAACAAAAGGCGCACTCAAAAGGAGTGGAGGAAAAACTAAGGGAGCTCCATTACGACAGGTCGGAGGCAAGGCACACGCTGACACTGCAGGCAGGCAGCTGAAACACATAAGCACACTTAGAGTAGCAGTTCATGGAAAGACATTAGCTAACGCATGAGGAGACAGTGAATACAGTACTCACACTCATGGGACACACGATCACGCCTGGAGTCAGGACAATCTGGCAACAGGTAGGAGAGAGCTCTCCCCTTTTATCCTGTGCCTATGTCAGAGTTATGCGCATCAGGTTTGCACCTGTGGAGGCGGAGCTGGCCAGGTGCAGGGGCACGCCCAGCTAGACAGACAGGGAAACAGACAGACAACACTGGGGAAAAGGAAAAAAGGGAAAACACTGGGAACAGACAGGTCTGAAGGATCGTAACAAGCCCAGACCATGCTGTCATGCCGAGGAAAGACTTTCTAGTTCATTTAGAACCACCACCTTTACAGACACTGAAATTTGCATCACTAATCACTGTGGTTTGCTTAACTTCTCATTTCATCTGAATCAACTCTGTCTTTGTTCCTCCTCAGTGTCAGCCACAGCATCACATCCACAGCTGCAGCACTGATGTTGGTCAGTTGTTTGACTGTCAGTCAGCGAGCCATGTCAGTGGAGCTCAGGTACTTTCCCGTGTTGTCATCTGTCAATAATACGAGTAATTACAATACTGTAAATATGTCAATGCAGTAATTCTACCTGTTTTTCTGTTTTTGTTAAATACTGCTTTGAACTCTTCTTCAGGCCTCAGACTGAATCCTTCATCCATTTTGACAGTGTGAAAGCAGAACATGCCAGCTGCAGGTCTGTGATCAGCAGCTGAATAAATACAAAAAAAGATTTCATGGCCCATAAGTAGTTTATCATGAAGTGTCAGCTGTGCTGTTTGTTTGTGTGTGATGAAAAAGGTGTGAACACAACACAGCTGTCTGTCTGTCTGTCTGTCTGACTGTCTGTCTGTCTGTATGTATGTTGTCTGACTGACTGATTGTCTGTCTGTCTGTCTGTCTGTCTGTCTGTCCGACTGTCTGTCTGTCTGTCTGACTGACTGTCTGTCTGTCTGTCTGTCTGTCTGTCCTACTGTCTGACTGACTGACTGACTGACTGACTGACTGACTGACTGTCTGTCTGTATGTATGTTGTCTGACTGACTGATTGTCTGTCTGTCTGTCTGTCTGACTGTCTGTCTGTCTGTCTGTCTGTCTGTCCGACTGTCTGTCTGTCCGTCTGTCTGTCTGTCTGTCTGTCCTACTGTCTGACTGACTGACTGACTGACTGACTGTCTGTCTGTATGTTAGTCTGACTGACTATTTGTCTGTCTGACTGTCTGTCTGTATTTTTGTCCGACTGACTGTTCGTCTGTCTGTCTGACTGACATTTGTCTGTCTGTCTGACTGTCTTTGCACACAGGTTAACTCATTTCTCCTTGAATGGAGACAGCTTGGAGAGACTGCTTGGGATCCTGCAGCAGGGTCCCCACCTGTCTGGTCTGGAGTATGTGCTGCAAACGAAACACACACACACAACACAGTCTTACTTACTTTAGTGTGTACTCATGTACATGCCGGAGCTTACTGCTGAGTAATGCTGAGTCATCCTGTCTTTTGACTGCAGTTTATCAAGTAACCAACTGGAAGATGAAGGAGTGAAGCGTTTTGTGGATTCTCTGCCAGAGCTGAAAATCATCAGCTGCGTCAAGTAAGACTCATGCTGTGAAAAAGGGGAAAATCAATTGGTCCCTGTACAAAATAATGCAAATTATAAAATTCAACACAGAATAACACCTGCCTGGTCTTTAATGTGTCTTCATACACAGTTTGAGCAACAACAGCCTGACCCAGCAGGGGCTGCTGGATGTGGCCAGTACACTGTCTACCTGTGCTAACGTCTCTGATGTAGAAGTCAGGTGAGTCTGTGTGCTGTGGAAACGAGTGGAGAAAGGACCAAGAGAAGACAGCGATGAAATGAATGGTTGAAAGAGTGAAAAACTGTATGAGCTAATGAAGTTTCGTCCCCGTCTGTCTCTTTGTCTCTGGCAGTTTGAGAGCAGGGGAGAGGTGTGTCATCTGGTTTACACAATATGAAGGCTGTGAAAAAACTCTGAGGTAGGACAAGAAGAATGCAAAATGCCAAAAGTATAAGTTCCTCGCGTGTCATCGCGCACAGGCTTTCTGTTTGATGCAACCTTGAAGCGATGACCACATTAGCACCGTGCCCCTCTGACATACAGTATAGGGTGCGGTGTGTGAGATGTTCCTGCTCTGAATTTAAATGAACTTTGTGGTTTTCCTGTGATGTTTCATAAATTTCTATTCAGTCTAAATCTCAATAATTTGTACGTCAGCAACGAGGTTTCTTTTACTGTCCCTGCACTTGCAAGCATGCACAGATGGAAACTGACAGGAAGAGGCAAAGTTCATTCCACCATATGTGATTACGTGTTAGCACAGTTGATGCTAGAGAAGGTCAGAGCAAAACCACTGGTTGTCAACATTCTCTGCAGACACTTATAGGTCCCTGTTTCAGTTGTGTTAAAGCTTTCAGTACACTTGCATTCATCAGTGGGGCAGTATATAAATCCTCATTTGCTGAGTTACTGTTTGTTTGTTCTCTCTCTTCCCACCTTCTCTGCCTCTCTGCCAGCGTCAGAGAGAGTAGTTTGGAACATGAACATCTGATCAGATTAGCAGAGATTGTGTCTGTCTGTCCCAGTCTGACCAAACTGGAGTAAGTACACCTTCATCTTCAGACCATTTTATACTCTAACTCTGATCCTACAAAAACCTTCTCAACAACTTCAGTTTGCAAGGAATTTAGGAAAGTGGATGTTTAAGTAAAAATGACATTTTTATATGAATGTTGATACTGCAGATATTTCAAAAGTGAGCCTCATAGTTACATATCTGTCGAAGGATAACTTGTTATACACAGAATTTTTCTTGACAAACATGATCAGAAGGGCATCTCATGGCTCATCATTATAAGTGTTTTCAATGCTAGACCCCAGCACTGAACCATCATCTGAAAATCAGCGATGATTGCTGTGTGGTTGGTCCACAGGTTGAAGAACAATTGGCTGCAGTCAGACTGGATTGAAGACTTTGTGAAAGCGTTGAACAGCAGTGACAGAGGATTCAGTGTGAGGTGAGGAGGACACAGTAGATGCAGCTTGCGCCGTTAGCTCCTAAAGGGAAGTAGCAAACCACTTTCTGTTTGTTAAAATCACTGACACATGACCTGAGATGACTTTTCATGTGACTATCACATCTCTGGTCATGCGACTTTTTTTGTGTGTATTTTTGGCCACAGTTACTTGTTGTCACCTTCACAGCTGGTGATGGTGTTTGAATGAACACAGAAGCATCTTGTTGATTGTTCTCTCTAATAGTCCCGTGGTTATAATAAACCCTCTGAACGTGATTCTCCTGAAACAAATCTGCATGAGCTGTGTTTCCTTCTCTCTTCCTCGTCAGTATTGAGGAGTATTGGATCAGATCTGAGGAAGCTGTTAGTTTGGTGTGTCGCTGTCTGGACCTCAACAGCAACATACACACGATCAAGTGAGATATGCAAATGAACATACACACATTGGAAGACAATACCCTCTTTGTAGTGAAGCATATTCAGAGTCATTGTAGAATGCCCTCTATGAAAGCATTATGTGTGCTGTATGTGTAACAGTACTGTACACATTGACTTTGCAGGGTTCACTACACCACGCTGCACCTGTCTTTGATGAAGTCCACTGAGCTGACTTCAGTCAGGTAACACATGTTTAAGTTGATTCAACTCAAAGATGTGTTCAGCTTATTGTTTCTTCTCTTGGATGTTTGAGCTTTACTGTGTAGAATGATCTATGTGCAGAGTTTGACAGCAGAGATCTGTTTTTACATTCTGCTGAGGAGGGTTTGAAGTTTGGAAGCCAGTCTGTACTTTGTCAGACAAATTATTACTCAGAGTATTCTTTCTGTGTCTAAAAATATGTCAGAAGGGGTCTTTAATGATCTTAACCCCATAGTTGAAATACACATAAACCGTAAACATCTTTAAATAAATGGATAAAGCTGGCGTTGGAAATGTTGGAGAAACCAGTGAGCTAGATTTTTAAAGTGTCCAGGTGAAAAATCCCTTCTCCTCCATTCATGCCCCCAAAACACATGAATGTGTGCTGTTTAACTACTGCTGGAAGACAAGTCCACAAGAGAGCGATGGGCAGAGGATTAGTGATGAGGCAACCATTTTTTAAAAAAAATAAAATATGAAGGAATGGTTCTGTTAAATGCCACAGTCGAATAAACACAAGCAAAACAGCAGTCGCAAACACACCTTCCCGTCTGTCAGTCTGAATCGGCTGCCCAGCCTGGCAGTTACTGCTGTCAGGTATGTAGACAGACAGACAGTCAGACAGACAGACAGACAGACAGACAGACAGACAGACAGACAGACACTGCTTTTTCTTTTCTTGTCAGTATTTGATTTATTGACTGCTGTTGGGATGTAAAGATAATTTCAACACAAACTTTATGTGTTTTTGTGTTTTCAGTGATGACTCTGCAGATCTGACTCCATCAATGGCCACAGAGAAAATAGGGTACTTTTTCCTTTCAGTGTGCTAGCCAAAGCATTATTAACAACATTAACCTCTAGATGATTCATAACTTTATCACAGTCCCATTGTTAACGTCATGTTAGCTCCTCTTGAGAAAATACACATTAAGTTGGCCATTTTCACTGCGCTCACCAGCTATGATCCTTGTTTCTCTTGAAAACAAATTTGTTGCCCTGTCAAGAATATCATATATATTGATAGAAAACAAGATTTTTTCTTCTGTCCTCCAGCCTTATGGACTGTGCAGTGGAGGGACATCAGCTTGCATCGATGACACGAATCATCCAGAAGTGTCCTTTACTGACAGAGCTGGAGTTAGTACTCTTATGTGTCTGAATATATTATGCAGTCCTGACTCTATGTCAGGGAGACATTTTTGAAACAAAACTTGTCAAATCATGTTTGTTTTCATTATTCACAGTTTTTCCAACAACACTTTGGGTCTAGAGGGAGCTGAGTTTCTCTGCTCTGTTCTGCCCTCACTGCCACATCTCACATCTCTCAGGTGAGAGTTTTCCTCTCACATTTGGTGCTTTTACTAATGTCTATTTTGAAGTTGGAGCATGACAAGCATCTACTTTGATCTTTTGCAGTATTGCTTCCAAAGAGGCTCGTGTGGTTGAGAAGCTCTCAGAGGCTTTGCTGCAGGCCACAGCCCTTCAGCGCTTAAAGTGAGCAACACAGGCACATCTTCAGGTTCCTTCCTGCTGTCATTATGGGCAAAGCATCAAAGACTATTGTTTGTACAGACTAACTGTCATCTCTCCAACTATGTGTCAGATCATTCCAGTATTTCATGGCTCTTTTTTGTATTGTGACATGCTTGGAAATAACTTGTAACACTGCATGACATGGTTTGAGTGTCACTGGATAGCCAGCACAACATTTTTGAGTGACGTTCATGAATTGAAGGGAAATCTCCCTTTTTTCTCTCCCAGTCTATCAGGTCATGTGATTGATGACTCTGCTGCTCAGATTATGACCATGGTGTTTCCCCGTCTACGATCACTTAAGTAAGCATCAAACATTCAGCATAGTATTCCTGTAGAAGTGTAAATTATTCTCGCATGTAGTTTTGTACGCTATGTGGACCTTACATGTAGGACTGTATGAAGTGCTTCAACCATCTCACACAGTCTAAGACCATCAGACAATGTTGCCATCTGAAATGTCTCCTCTAGCCTGTCTCATTGTGTGTGGTCAGCGGCAGGAGGGCTGCAGCTCATCAAAGCCCTGGGAGAGTGTGTGAGTCTGGAAGGCCTTTGGTGAGACGCACATACATGCATATGAATCAACATGTGTGAAAATGTCTGAATACAGATAGGCTGGCTTCTATAATGTCTTGAAGTTCTAAGTGTGTTTCCGTCTGCATCCCAAGTCTGGACTCTTTGGAGCTGAATGAGGAGAGCAGGGTGTGTCTGGCACAATCACTGAGGAATATCAACTCTATACGCAGTCTCAAGTAAGAAACACAGATAAGCTCCACCCTCAGTCCAAACAATGACCAATTAAGATTTCTTTATCTTATAAAAATGTATTCATAATCCAACATCTGACCTTTCCAAGTGATGTTGAAGGCTAATCAAATGCAGTATAATATGGCCTGTTTATAGCTCTTTACTCTGCAGTCCCGCTATAAGTATTTATTCACTATGTGGAGCTAAGCCTGCAAAGCTGAGGCAGATGTCTTTATGTGTACTGCTACGGACGCACTGACATGCACAAAAATCCATCACCTCTCTAATAATCTGATCTATTTCTGATATTGTGCATTGGCTTACACTGTTGCGGCCAAAACTGCTGCTTAACTGCTCACATTACAGCTACGGTTGCTGCAGCTTATCATACCAGCATGTCATCAACTCCACATGAAGCTTTTCATAAATGCCTGCGGGAGAAATGTACCATTCTCATAGTGCTAGGCTGTAAAGTGTCGTGCATTGACGGGCTTCCAGGCCAGAACTTAGACGGCAGATGCCAGTGGTGATTGTACGCTGTGTAAATACGTATCGTATATCGTATTTACATGGCTATATATCCCCCTGGCATTCACTTCATGGATATCCACTCCCAGATTGGAACAGTATAACAGTTTTACAGAGGGTCTGATTGCTTGGTTGAACAGTACATGTGACCCTGTTTTTGTGCAATGTGTGTGTGTGTGTGTGTGTGTGTGTGTGTGTGTGTGTGTGTGTGTGTCAGGCTAAATAAGATTGCTCCAGCAATGGGACAATCAGGAGCAAACAGTGTGTTAGATCTCCTACCTGCCTTGGAGGGACTCACACGAATGGAGGAGATAGAGTGAGTTTTTCACATGGACTGTATTTCCAGTACCCTGCACATAAACAAATGTGATAAACCACATTTTAGCCTGTTATAAGATGTCATAAGTTTGTCATCTGTGATTTTGGATGTGTTCTTTTTCGTGTGGTTTCAGGTTGGATGGCTGGAGGATGGCTGATAGAGGAATAGAGCTGCTGACCAGACTGCTTCCTGTCTGGACGCAGCTCACGAAGATCAGGTAGGCAGAAAGGTCCTGGTGGCAAAAAAAAAAATGGTAGAGAAACTCTATGACAAGCATTTACAGTACAGAGTGGTGTTTTCTCAGGAGGTTATTATTAATGCATCACGGTTCCATCTTGTATCCTGCTGTGCATGTTTTAAATCTTTCAGTTAGCTTTGTGTCTGATGTGAACTTGTGGACAAGACATGATGAAACTAATATATATCTTAATAAAAAACAAGCAAGAGTTTTGTCCTTCTCCAAACGTTTTAACTGATAAAATAATTTACTGCGTTGGCATTTTTGACTAAACTCAAGAGTACAGTTAAAGTGGAGGCAGACAACTTTTCAACCCCCCTTGTGTTTCCAAGTGCTATCATTGCTAGCGCTGCTGTCTCCAAGACAAGTGGACTGCTTTGAGTTTTCCCCAGAGCTCAGCAACAACCAACAACACAGGATACACTGCATTTGTTTCCAAATTTCCATGAAAAAACAATGAACACCACTTTGGAAATAAGAGAGGAGGAAGAAGCGTGTTCACTGAAGAGGCGAAGTGCAATTGTCATAATTTTATATGAAGTACTAACATAGTTTGAGTATTGCTTTGTGCAAACAAGTACTGACAGCAGGGGTTGGTGGAGGAGAAGAAAACATTAGGAGAAAAAGTAGGAGTTCATTCCTTCATTTCGTCTATAATGGAGATATGAAAACAGGCGGCCGGACCTGATCGTCTTCATTGTCCTTGGAGATTGTACCCTTTGACAGACACAGTTGCATAATGAAAGGTGTATAGGGAACCAATCAAAACACTGATGGTGTCATTGTTCTAAAGCTATTACACTGTGCAATCAGCATTTACCTCATAATGATACATTAAAGAAAAAAACCTGTCTATTGCCAATTTAGACCATCCCTAAAGATCATAGGCTTGTCCACTGCTTGGTCATACTTGTGTGTGAAGTGACAATCACTCAGAACATTCAGGTCTTTTTATTGGACTGTCATCACCTTATTTATGGGGACCAGCTGTTTCCGTTTTGGCAGCAGGTTCCTCTCCTTCAAGTGTTAAACTGACAGTCACAAAGTCATTTGGCCTTCATTTGGTGATGCTGTAATTATGCATTCATTTTATGTTGTATTACATGTTTCATACAGTGTCTTATGGCTGCAAACTGTTTCCTGGCTCCTAAGTCTCAATGTACAGAATTGTGTGTGTGTGTGTGTGTGTGTGTGTGTGTGTGTGTGTGTGTGTGTGTGTGTGTCTGTGTGTGTGTGTGTGTGCGTGCGTGTGCGTGTGCGTCGGCCTTCCAGTCTTTCTAAGAACCTTATCAGTGACCAATCAGGAGACAAGCTACTGGAGGCTTTGAGCAGCTGTGGTCACCTGGAAGAGCTCCAGTAAGGACATGATGACATTTTTTATCATTCCTGTTAATACTGTTTTGGAAGTTTGCCCTGTGAGAGGTGACATGTAAAAGCTTTATTACATCCAAGGGAAGAGGGAGGTCACCGATTGATTTGCAGCCTTTAATAGTGCAAATGTCTGGTTCATGTTAGACAAACTAAAAGAGCTGTAACACGAAGCACCGACTGTGCTGCTGCTTGGCGTTACGCACAGGCTAACCGTGGCTCTGCAGCATCGTTACAAGTCAGGGGAAGAGAAAAAAGGCTGCAGAACAATCACTCCCTTTTTCCACCTGGAAGTTTTGTCCTCGAGTTGAGAAGCATCTGGTTCAGCTGCTTACTGCTGGAAGATGTGCAGAGATCCCTGTTTTCAACAGTCTGACATTTTGGTTCAATAGACTCTGCTGGGAAAAGTGTAGCTTTCCCTTCGACCTTTATATTTTGTCAGATTTATTATTGTATCATCTGTACTGTCCTTACTTTGGTTCGAGGGAAGAAATGAAAAATCTTCTTCTTTTGCATGCTTCCATCAGTACACAATTCAAAAACATGCATTCGTGCTGTCTTCCAGTGTGTCTGGTAATAATCTGGGTGACCTCACTGCTGCCAGGATGGCTCTCGTTCTGCCATCGCTCACACACGTCACAGTGTTAGAGTAAGTCACACACACATTCAGATTTCTTACTGCCATTTATTCTATTTGTTCGGCTCGTCCTGAGGTTTGTGGTCTTCGTGTGTGTCTTTTCTAGTATTTCAGAAAACCGTATTGGACATGAAGGGTCAGTGAGTCTGTCCAAAGCAATAATGTGCATGAAGAACCTCACCAAGATTCAGTAAGACTGAAACTCCTCAGCTTGTTTTGGGGAGTCAAAACCCTGATGTATGGCTAGATTCACTCATCATAGTTTTCTATTTGATAAAGTGTTTGTGTTTCTGTGTGTGGTCTGTCAGTCTGACCTCTGTTGGGACTTCAGAGCTGTGTGCTGTAGCTGCCAGTCTGGCCCACTGTCCCCTCATACAGGATGTGGGGTAAGATCATAAATGAATATTTGTCAGTACAGTACAGTTGCAGTTTTCTGGCATCAAATAAGATGAGACCTCCTCCTGCACTGAGGGAATAAATTTAATCAGTGAATTCACAAGAGGCAACAAAGTGAATCAGCCCTTGTGGGACTATTGACTGAATGATTGACATGTGTAATGCGAGGTGTGAGGTTTGTCAGGTCTGATCTGAATGTGCAGAGGGATCGTTAATGCTAAACAACTGCGTCTGCCTGTGTCTGCAGGCTGGGCTGGAATACTTGTGGTGATGATGTGGCAGAGGAGCTGGCCAGAGTTATGCCTCTCTGTCAGAAGCTGACCAGGATAGAGTGAGTTTATTAATACACACACATACACGCACACACACTCCACTTATCTCCACTTTATTTATCTGACAGCTTTAGTTCGTAGTTGCTTTACAATTTAAGATTTTTGAGAACAAACCATATTAAAAGCTGACAAATTGAACTACTCCACAGTTTATACAAGTACAGCTCAATTAACCAATTTGTCGATTGACAGAAAATTAATTGGCGACTAGTTTGATAATCTACATCTTTTAGGCAAAGATGAAAAACATTTCATGGATCCAGCTTCTCAAATGTCAGGATTTGCTGTTTTTCCTGTGACGGTGTCACTTTGGATAATTGTGCCGACATTTTTCACTCTGAATTATTGCGAGCAGGAAATCAATCAGGTAATTGAAAAATAAATTAAGTAACCTTAAGTAACATTTACAATTCAGGACTTCTGTGAACACTTCATCTTGGTTAGTTTGGAATATTTATTTATTTATTTTTTTCATTTTGTTAAGGTTTTGTCTTTACTGCACTCAGTCAAATGTGCTCATGTAGATTTAGTTAAAATTGCGTTCTTACCTGCTGCCCACTCACTCATATTTGTTACACAGCATGTATGTTTTTTCTTTCTCCCAGTCTGGAGTCAAACAGTGTGAGTGTCTTCGGAGCAGAGGCCCTGGTTAGAGCCCTACAGTTGTGTCCTGCTCTGCAGCTCATCAGGTAAACTGTCACAGTGTCTCTCAGGCAAGGTTTGGCTCATACAGGCACCTGTAGAGTTTGTTTCTCACCTGTGCTGTCTGCTGATAGCATATTGAATACTGTGCCACTTTGCTTTTGACTACAATTCATAATGTCTTGTCAGTGCCTCATATGATTCAAACCAGCTATATTTAGATTTGTAAAATATATTTCAACTTTGAAAATATTACATTCCTACACACTCTGCTTTCCAGGCTGTGGAGGAACAACATCTCTCCCACTGAGGCCAACAGGCTCCATCTGAAGGACAGGAGGCTGAATTTCTCCTCCACCTGATGTGGTCTGTTATGGACGGTGGCAGTGAGAAGTAAAATTCTAGTTCATCAGAGTCTGCAGAGCTGAATCACTGCTACAGTAAAGTTGTGCTCAAGCCACAAATACAGTGAAAATGTGTTTTAGAAATGTGAGAAAGCATGAGGAATCTCACAGCGAATTTTTAATATCTCCACATTTTGTTCTTTAAAACCCTTAATCAGATGTGTGTCTGATGACTGCAGCAGCTTATGTTTCTAAAGTATGAAAGGTTAAAAGACCACTATGTGGTCAAGTATAGGAGGAAACTCATTTTGATGCATATCGTCCAACTATGTATGTATGAAAGAGTTCTCATCCCTTTTTGTATTTCCTTAAATATCTTGATTTTTTTTGTTTTGTTTGAGGGAACAATGCAATGAGGTACAGATGCCTGTTTTAAAGGTGTTATTTTTGTGACAAGAAAACTTTTATTTTTTTTTATTGAAATGCTTGAATATGTACTAATTGGCCTTTAGTGCAAAGTTGAACCAGTGTAATCAGCTGGCAGTGTCCCTTTATCCATGGTCCACGCTGGGTGTGGCGATCCTCACATGGATGTGTTATGAATGTACCACTACACCTGAGTGTTGAGCAGTAACTAGTGCACCTGTCACGGCCAGCTGGCAGACTGTTGTCTGTCCAGCCTCTGGACAGGACACACAGACAGCTGTCCATATATTACACTGATATTATTAGAGAAAAGTCTCTGTTCAGTCACTACAACAGAATGCGATACTATATGATATGATGAATCAAAACTAAGACAAAGTTAAATAAGGCCACTGAGTACAGTGTAAATATAAAACTGATGACAGACAGACAAGTTAGTGTGGGAATATTCAAAATGATCAAAATAAACATGAGAAATGTTCTTACAGCAACTAATTTCATCAAGAGACTAAAGTTATGATTCTGCAAATGTAAAGTTACCAATATTATACAGGGCTTAAAATGCTAAAATAAGGGAACTCTGTAAATTCACTTTTGTAAGTGATGTAGTTCTAAGCTGCTTACTGCTTGCTTCTATTTGAACTCACAGCGTGGCTAGTTGACTTGTATGCACAACAAACTGTACGTTTGAATCTGCAGCTGTTGGTATGTGTGATTTATCTGTGTGGAGGCTGATGGGTCTTACTGGTGAACTAAAACTGCACTTTCTGCCAACCCATACCTCTGTGGCCCTGGAGGCCATGATGTGAAGGATTCCTTGGTTTCCAGTGGGGTTCTGATAAACTGTTCACTTTGCACTGTGATGTGTTTACAATAACTAGAGGCCACATGCATGATAACACAATAAATCATAAACTCACAGTAAAAGAAGAGCTGAGAGGGAGCACCCCGCTCTGCTGCTCGCTCGCAATCATTTTAGGTTGTGGTCTCTATCCAATGTGCGTATTTATTTCTGCTGTTATCATGGAAAGAAAGAAAGCGTTTTTTAAGCTACTTATTTAGCTGTAATTCTTTCAAATGTTTGCATAATTAAGTTATACTCGATGATAATTAGAGTGAACAAGATGTATTGTGTATATTTCATGGCAGAAAAGGGGACAATTACAGATTGTCTCGCCACTGTTATCTCTCTGCTTTCTTGTTGGACTGATAATGTTTAAATGACACATTCATTCTGAAATGAATGCACCTCATTTCCTCTCCCATTCCTCTGTGTATTGTTGTCCAGCTTTTCCAGTTCATTCAATTTTATTGTAATCTCTGCAGAGACACTGGATTTTAATTAGTGCTGAGATGTTCTGCGCTATCTGTTAAATGCGGGTTTGCTCTTTAACATGTGTGTTCAGGTTGAGGTTTAAGTTCTCAGGTGATTGCCTTTGACATTCATTCATTCTGGCTTGCACTGAGATGTCAATTGAGAATAAAAAAAAGACTGCCTTGAGTTTTGGCCTTTATTCACACTTTACACACTTAGTTTATCAATCTTTCTTTCACAACTTGCTACTAAATTTGGTCTTAATTCCTTTATTCTTTTTTTTTAATCCTGTTTATTAGGTTTGCACTAAACAGGGTCATAAGGGGACTGAGTGGAAATCAGTCCACACCAGATATATCCCTAAAGGATTTTAAAATGTCTGATAAGCAGGGACAGGTTCAAAACATGGAGCAAGTCAGCAGGTGACTGTCCACAACAGTTACTTGCATTACTTGTGCCAGGAAGTACCCTCGCTAGTCCAGCATTAGTATAATGAATGCGATGTGAAATCTTACACTGTGAAAGATTGTGTCTGGCGTATATTGAGGAGGTGTGAACTCACCCCAGCAAAGTCTTTCCATCCATCAGCTCTCCCCCTCCCTCCAACCAAATCCCGCTCCCACGCCACTTTGACATTATTAGCAAGAGTTTGGGGCTTAATGGACATGGTGTCAGTGTATTTAAGTGAAATTAGGCTCTTTACATTGGAGTTTAAAAGGAAGATGGAATCTGTTTCAGTATGAGTGGGCTGGTTTGGAAACTGCTTTTGTAATTGTGTAATCTTGAATTCTTTTTAACAGGCTCTCTGTCTGCTTCCTCTGAAAGTTGAGATGAACAGCAGTGAAATACAGTCATAAACACAAAATCTCAAAATCTACTGGAACTGTTAGAAGTACAGTATTTCACTCCTGTAGCTGTGTGTCCACAGATCATGAATCAAGCCCAGTCAAAAATCTCCCCTCCCATGTATACAAAATTAAAAGTTGATTGTTACATATTTAACTGTTTATTAGTTGAGATGACTTGTCAATATAACCTTTGTTTTGTGACCCACTCTTATTTCCTCTTGATGCTGCCAAAAGGAGCAGCTGAAATAACAGCTGGGCCTGCAAAGACAGGGCTCCCATTCATGTGCGTTCATCTGGCACTCTCTTGTGGTTAAGACTAGTGGTGCAAATATGGTGCAGTCAGATACACAGATGCACATTAACAAGACATAATGATGTTTCATGGTTGAGTCTCAGGCATTGTTAATACTGTTGCCCTTATCACTGTCTTTAGTTCGCTGTGCTACATACACCCACCAGGACGATCAAGTTGCTTTCCTCATCCACATGTAATTGATCATTGTTTGCTGTGGACTGTGTGCAGTGGTGGAATAGTATGTACTAAGGCATCATGCAATTAAGTAGGGAATTAACTTAACAGGGAATTAACTTCATTACGTCATCATTTGCTGACATACTGTATTACAAATAGTTTCTAAGCACATATGCATATTCATCTAACATTGGGCACTAATTATTACCAATAGCGTTGCTACGGTCCCTTAAGGCTCCAAGCAAGAAATCCCTGGGGCCCCCACCCCACCCATGCACGCCGCAAAAATTTGGTTTTTGCACACATAAATGCACAATTGCTGGGACATTTGAGATGAATATTGAAAAAATAGATCAGTGGTTCTCAAAGTGAGGACCAACAGAGGTCCCTGAAAGCCCAGGCCTATCAGTAATTGTTGTTGTAAACAAGTGGCCTGTCTACAAGCTCCGCCCCTGATTATTACACAAACTTCCCTCCCATCACATGTGGACAGACTGAGGACAGAGCGATGTCTCCCTTAATGAAGCTCAACAATCCTGTGGGCCCCCTGCTGGAGCGCTCCGGTAACTACTACCACTCTCACAACTGCAGCTGTTAGAGTTTCAACGCAAAACATACGAAAACACAAAAGTACTGTACTCTCTACGCTGAAACTGACGGGAAACAATATAACCATACACTGTAACATGGAAATGCATCATGCAAATACATCCGAATGTGAAAATTGCAGTATATGAGACTATTAAATGTTACTCTACTGCCTGCTGTGACTTGCTGATAATGCACATTACTCCATCCATCCGTCACACATTTAATTTCCTCAATGACTGATTAAAAAAAGCACTTTCTTCTTAAACTAACTTCAGCTCCACCTGCTCGACCAGCATGAAACATGAACAGCTATCCATCAGTGATAGCAATCCAATAACAAAATGTAATAGATAACACTAGGATGGGTCACTGCATTGCATGTTGAGTACATTTGTTATTTTAAGTAGGTATACTTTTACTTAGTACCAATTCTTCCACCCCTGGTAATGTAACTGCGGTGTGTTGTAAAGTGATGAGCAAACATGGGTCGTGATACCTGTATTAACCACAAGAGAGAGCCAGGGGAACAATCCATCTTCCATGGAGATGTTACAATTCAATGTTACTATCACAGGCAGTTTGTATGCTCTTCATAAAAACCACCATCAGGTACGACCGTCACACAAAGTGGGCGTGTGTGAGGGTCAAGTCTACAAGTGTTACAAAAGCAAGTTCTAAAATAAAATGAAACACTTCAGACGGAAGCTATCCACGTCTCTTTGACAGCGACGCTTTTATTTTGTACGCGAATTCGCATTACTTCCGGTCGTAAGCTAGCCCCGTTAGCTTGACTGAGCAGCTCCGTCCGTCAGTGGCGCTGAGCAGAGCGAACAGGAGTCCAGGTGGACCCGAGGATGATTTACGTTCACACACTGTTGCGCCTTTCCGAATAGTCTGGGTGAAAATGCCAACACCAACTTCAGTTTTCACTCTTTGGTAGAAAAAAAAAAATCTTTGAGGCATTTTATTTCTCCTCACTGTGCGCAGTAATTAAAGAACTGAAGAGCGGAGAAGAAGTTGGACGTCGTTTAGTGAGGTGAGTGTGGCTTCAATTTTCACATTTTGTTCCACTTTGACATTCATTAGTAGACATGAACAGTTCGCTGCTGTGTGTGTTTGCTGTTTGAAGAACACTGAGGGGCTCGAAATGACTCCACAGCCAAAACGTGCGCTCAGCCTGCTGATTAGAGAGGTTCAATACGGAAAAAGGGAAGGATGCTGGAAAGATGTGGCATTCACTGAACACCTTGCGTGCGGGGTGAATATTAAAGGAAACAAGAACAAGTGCGTCTGCGTGTGCATGCATGAAAGAGAGTTGCTTTCCTGCTGTTCCTGGTCTGTTTCATGCTCAGTTTAAGTGGACCTCATCTCTTAATGAGTGCTGTTCACAGTCAGTCATTTCTATTGGCCAGTCGGGCTGAAATAAGGCACACAGGACATGTAATTAGACTTAAATGATTGTGCAGAGCTCCCTCTGTGCAGGGCGACACACTTGACCTGCCCTTTCTGTCAGGGTTGTTTCTGCTCTGCCCTGCTGCACAGGGGTGACTCAGGTGTGGATGTGCAGTGTGACTGCGTGTGAACATCTTCATCACGCTTAGTACAACCAGAGACCTGGACAAGGCTGCCAAGGCTTGGTTTTATGTGATCCATGCATACCTGTAATGCACTCAAATATACAGTTTGCTGCTGTTCTACTGTCCTACAGACATAGTGCAAACGGTCCTGATATAATTGCACCTTTAAGGCAGGTGATATGGTCTTAATAGCAGGTTCAGGATGTTGCAGCTGCAGAAAGGTTATGGCATCAGCTTCTTTGGGATTATCATTGGAAGACATTTAAAGGATGTTTTTCATGCCTGCAGCCTTGAAAGTTGGGTAACAGCCCTTGTTTGTGTTTCTATCTGATCAAAGTAAAGCATGATGGCAAAAAATATACTGGTCTTTGCCAGAAAAGAATAAAGAACAGACTGCTTAAGTAGTCGTAATATAGTTTCCTCTCCTGGTAGCAGCTCTGATAATCAGTCTTGGTGATTATAAGGTCATTTTACAAGATATCTTGCTATAACACCTGCCCCAGTTTATTGCACCATCACGTATGAATTGTGTAAGCAGTGTCCATTAATGGCACTCGTTAATTTTTATGAGCTCATCTTGGAAAACGTAAGCGTGATCGTTCCTCCTGTGGTCCATTCATGAGCCATGAGTGATTGAGTAAAAGTGTTTCAGCCAGTCAAAACAAGCTTTTCATCACCTATGAATGACTGAGTAAATGAATGAAAATATTACTTTGGTATTTTCAGTACATCACCACGACCAGTGTGACATCACAGGAGCAGGATGGGAGGAGCACGCTGGCTATGACACTTTAGTATCTTAGCAACAGACTGCATCCTTTTAGCTTGCCGCTCTGAGAACAAAACCACCTTTACGGACACAAGGCGCTGTGCCGCTTGTTTGTCCTGTAAGTCTCGGAAATTGTTTAAAATGTGACACAAGTTTTTGCCGAGGACATGTCAACAGCTTGAACAGACGTGTAGTTTTTATACATGATACATGTGTGTGTTTTCTCATGTCTTTTTCCACTTCTTGCTTGAGGCTTCTCCATTTTTGAGGTTCTATGGTGGCTTTGATCTGGGGTCGGGGCACTGTGTGTGTGTGTGTGTGTGTGTGTGTGTGTGTGTGTGTGTGTGTGTGGGCTTTGCAATGTCTAATACTGGATATCGGGGCTTCCAGAGGGCAGCAACGGCCTATACTAGGGACTGCTGCATTGTCAAGGCCTCACATTTTGTGTGTGTGTATTACCGTCCGTGTTCTAACCAAACAGTATCATTACTCTAATTAAACTGAACTCTTTGGGGCTGTAAAACCACAGGTGACATATTGTAGTTTTGATTCATTCATTATTTGCAAGTACTTAATCATGTACTTTTTTGTTAAACATAAATAAACATTGAAATGTTGCCTAAATTGCACAAATTTCAAACTCAACATTATTTTCTGACAGTCTACCTGTGTAAAGCCTTTGCTTCTGCAGGGAAACGCACACCCAGTGACACGGACACCCAGTGTGCCGCTATTATCTTATTTTCTCTCTGCAGTGATGTTTCCTGTAATTTATGATTTTGTCAGCTGTCAGTGTAAGACACACATAACACACTCTTGCTCCTGTAAAGTGTTGGAGTTACATAAGACCCCTAATGAGAAACTGCATGTTATCTTGGACACCAGCCATCACTGCGTGTAACAACAACCAACAGTGCAGCTCATTTCACAGAGACTGTGTTCGCTGAACCTTACAGCCGTGTATCTGTTCTTTCATTGATCATGACGTCAGCGGTTGGCAGACACTTGGGGCTGTTGTTTTCAAATAAAAATGCCAAACTTCTGATGAATCCATGTTCTCAAATGTGAGAATTTGCAGCTTTTCTTCATCTAACCTCATAGTTGAATATTTTTGGGTTCTGGACTGTTGCTCACGCAAAACAAGATGACATCATCTTGTGCTCCAGGACACTGGATCAGGCGTTTTTCACTGTTCTGATGCTTCATAGGCAACACAATTAATCAATTAGTTGAGAAAATCTGTTTTGTAATCTGTAGATTAATCAATAATGAAAATAATCGTTAATTGCGGCCCTAGTCCAATACTTTGGTTTTTGGCCAAATGCCTGCAAACTAATGACAGTGAATGCATTGAACTCAAAACAGCACTGTGCCAAGTACGTCTCACAGAGCTGCTAGTATGGCTGCAGACTCTGACTGTGGTTTTCATGCACAAGCGCCTACAAAAGCCTTGACTGGAGGACTTGCCGATGTACAGATGGATGGACAGACAACCCAAAGGCGTACTCTTGTGAATGGGATATCTCAGGAACGCCTTGAGGAATTTTGTTCACTTGGACTCAAGGATGAATTGATTAGAGTTTGGTGCTCAAAGGTCAAAGGTCAAAGGTCGCCTGGCCCCACACATTTTTTGACCATAACTTAAGAATTCATACTTTAAATATGACATAACGTCACACAAATGTCTCACAGGATAAAATGATGAAGTGATGACATTTTATCTCCAAGAGGTCAAAGGTCAGCTTCACTGTGACATAACGATGTTGTGCAAAAACCTTTTTCTGGCCTTTGTTCAACACCATAACTGAGGAACAAAAGGCAGATTGTGACCATATTTCACATCTGCAGATACTGAAGTGGTGACACTAATCTTGGGTGTCCGGATTGAAACTGCACTGATTTTAGAGATCTTCAAAGATGTGCATGAAGTGTCCACTTCATCGGTTTGTAGCTTCTTTACAGCCTCATCCATATTTGAATCACTGTAGTCACCATGAACTCATTGGTTGTGCTCATACTGAGCTTCAGGTGATTGTCGTTGCTCCATGTGATGAAGCTCTCTGTCAGTCCTCTGTGCTCCTCTGTAGAAACAGTCTGTAAGTGAAGACAGCATGTTTCTACCTGGAAATGATTCACTGGAATAAACATATCAATACAGTGATAACCTCTGTTTCACCAAAAAATACACTTAATACTTTTATTAAATTCCTTCAAAGTCTTCACTACATATATGAGTCTGGACAGACATGGATGTGAACTGCAGCTTAACTGGTTGGTGAACGCAGACAACCATGAGGTGGTTGTACCTGTATTGACAGTAATGAGCACCTGTTTGACTTAGCTTGTTGTTTTATTAGTTTAGAAAACTCTATTTCGTTGTCTATTCCACACTCTAGTTTTAGCCACGGTACTAAATGTTCAAAATGTGTCATACTGTTGTCAGGTATCAAGCGGCAGCCATGGTCACCCAAGAAACAGCCACAGTGGGATTGAGTCTACTTATTTTTTCTATGCTTTCTTTTCTCCAGGGTGATTAGTCTTGACTTCAGACCATGGCCTACACCCTAGGCTCGGCCACTGAGGGCCAGACACGCAGCGTCGCACCTCAGCACTGCGTCACTCGGGTGGAGCTGTCCGTCACCGCAGCCAGCCTGCTGGACCGAGATGTAGCCTCCAAGTCTGACCCGTTCTGTGTTCTCTTCCATGAAGTTGATGGAAACTGGGTAGAGGTAAGGAGGGACGGATGAGTGAAGAAAAAGGCATGATTTGTCATTGTAACACAGGTGGAAAAGGGAGAGAAATCAGCAGAGGATGAGAATAGCAGATTGTGGCGAAAAGGCTGAACAGAGAGATAATATACTAGTGTCCGGATCATAAGAAGTCAAACCCATTTCTGGTGTGTCGCCATGCTGTGTGTTTCAACTCCAGGGAGGCAAAGAGAAGAGGATAAAAGGGAGGCAGAAATGAAAAGATTGAAGGGAGGAGGGATGATTTGAATAAGTGTTAGAAGTGCTTTCAAGGTTACATGCACCATGCTGGCTCCTCCAGCAAACAAAAGACTAGAAGACTGTGTTTGTTGTCTATGGTACTTTGCAGACAGTGAATGTTGTGAACTAGATCCAAACTCATGATGTCTTGACCATCTGGCATGAGCCCCAGCGTGCCGAGCCCATTACAGGATGTTGTAATATTTGTTAGCATCTTCCAGCACTGGAAGTTAAGTGCCTGCCAAGTTAATAAAATAGGTTTCCACAAGTAGGCCTAGGTCCTGTTAGTGACTGAGCTGAGCGAAGGGAAGTTTGTTTGTTTCCCTCTTTGCTAAATTTATATTGAACAAAATGGTTTATAATAGTAAGAAAATAGAGAGAAGCTCCAGAGGCAATTGTGGCAAGCAATGTGTTAATAGTATAATATAAAACTGATTATATGAATGATACTTGACTATAGATTTTATACATACAAATATGTATATGCAAATAATACATAGACGTATAAATGACAGTCCTGCATCAGTCAGCGGATGAGTTGAGCTCAGGCACATTGTACTATGTGTTATGTTTCTTGTTTGCGTAACCTTCTGCCTCGCTCTAATTCTATAAACAACATCTGATGTCAGCGTGTGATGTACAGAATTTTCATGTGTAGAAAAAAAAAAAAACGTGCGCTAAGTTGAAGATGCTCGAGACGAACATGGCGATGAAGTTTTGGTGTGTGTAGGCAGCAGCAGCCGCCTCAAGGCTTTTTTGTAACGAACAGCTGGTCAACAGGGCAAGCTGGCTTTGGTGTTTGTGTGTGCATGTGTGCTTGTGTGTGTGTGTAGGCGAGTGCCTCGGGTTGTAGCTCGCTGTCGGTCAGCAGGGCATGTGGCTCTGATATGAAATTGCCAACGGTTTCTATGGCGACGGCAAGGGAAACAAAAGCTTAGTGCTCCTGGAGTGAGGGAACGATGGAGGAGGCGAAATGAGGCCCAAACCTTTTCTCGGATATTATCCACAGCTCGCTGTTTCTCTCACACCCCAGCATTCTCACTTTCTCTGATCCCCTCCTGTTCGCTTTGTTTTCTCTCTCCTCTGATTGTCTTTCTCATTTCTCTCATCAGATTTCCCCTCTCTGTCTCTCTGTCTCTCTCTCTCTGTCTCACTGTCTGTCTGTCTGCCTTCTGAGATAGAGGTGTGAGAAGCAGCTGGGTCCCTCGGGGAGAGAGGGAGAGAGGGTGTAAGAGAGGGTAAAAGTGTGAGAGCGAGGAGGTGTGTGAGAGAGAGATGAGAAAAGGGTGGAGGGAAAGAGAGGGTGAGGGGAAAATGAAAATCAGAGATCAGAGAAAGACAGAGAATGAGCGACAGATAGGAAAAGAAGTGGCGCCAAGCAAGGGGTGAATGAAGGGAGCCATGATGGGAAAATGTGATAGCAGCTAAAACTGGTGTTAGAGAGGCTTTAGAGGACATGATAGGCCTACAGAAATGTGGATCTAATATATGTAAATGATGTGGCACACAGTTAGCTGACTACTTGGGCTATTTTCTAAAGTCCTTTGATTTTTTTTTTTCTCTCCAAACTCCAAATCCTCATACTAATCTCAACACGTGTCATGGACACAGATGTTCGCCTGTAACGCAAGTGAAAGCTTACATTCAACGTGATGCCAGAATCAGTAGGGTTTAAACTCACATCTCTGCGCTGAGTGCGTTGTTAGTGCTTATGATACTGAACATTTCAATGACATTTCTGCTTTATTAAACACCGTTAAATGGAGCATCTAAAGAAAGTTAGCTGAATGACAAGGTCCTTCACCAAAGCCGTCATCAGCACACAGCAGCCTTTTTTGGGTTACTTTTTGGTTGAGTGATCAAATCAATTCAAATATGCACATTGATTATTGCAGCTGCTCTAATCAATATTGTTCACAATGGATCGAATCACTATGCACAGTGTGAAAGGTGAAGCTCACAGTGACGAGCAACAGATAATTATCACTCTATTCTGCAGCTTCCCTCAGCGCTGCCCTGCATTTTCACATCTTTCGGCCTGTTGTTTTGCTTTTATGGTCCATAACCGGTTTGGTTCTCTCTCACCCTTCTCATCAGCCTAATTTTCAGCAGCAGCAGGAAGCTGTTTTTCAGGGAAAAAGCTCAGATAAATCCATTGTACACCACCTGCCCAGCACCAAACAGCAGACAGACAAAATAAGGTTTTAGCTGGTGAACATGGTGGAGCATTTAGCAGATACAGAGACGGAGATGATGAAAACATACCAGAGCAAAAGGAGAGTATTGGACTTGATTCATTCGGTGGACGCAAACAGCACTCCCAAATAAGGTTAATGTTACTCCCTATCTGCTCAACGTGTAAACAAGAAACTGTTTGCTAGCACCATCTCACTTTTTTAAAGGTCATAACCCGTTTTTGTGTTTAAAGCTTGTTGTATTACAATGTACCCAAGTGGCCAGAAAGTTCATTCTTGTTTTTGGCTCTGCAGGTTTGTTCAAGTGATTCCTTTTTAACAGCAACTTCTCTGATATCTCTGAGTCCTGGAAACCACCTGGGCTCGTCTTATTGACTGAACCCGTAAGCATTGAGCTGTTTGGCTGTGTTTAGCTCTCTTTTCTCTTCCTGTCTATTGAACACCAGAAACAAAACAGAAACTATAAACCACCTCCTTATGTTCATATTGGTCATTAACTTTTTTTTTTCAATCCCCAAGTGCACAGTCAGGTCTAACCCATACACACATTTACCATAGAGAGTTCAGTCGCTTCAGGTAGTTTTGAGTAGTTGTAATCCAAACCCTAACAGGTCTTTGAGTAGTCACACAACCTAAAGCACCATCCACCCCCAAATAACTGCTAATCAGCAAACACCTGTAAGCAAGGGCAAACTGTGTGCTCACAAGGGAGTTTGTCTCAAGACATTTTTGTTATCATTGTCCTGTAGTCAGCTATTGTTGCATCCAGCTGTTCATATTGTTATTATTGCACCATTGGTATCGTATATGAAAATGCCTTTTCTTCTGATAGTAAACCTCTCATGCCTCAAGGGTCTGATTCATTTCCAGAGCCGGTCAGCCAGGTTCAAATCCACAGTGGCACAAATATAAGATCAGTCAGTCTGACAGTCTGTCAGGCAGCCATGATGCCCCAGTAATATCAGTCTTTAAGTCAAAAAGTGCAGCCATTCTTTTCTGCTCTTCCCATGCGTCAGACAGATGGATAAGTGCTGTAAGCAAGCTGAAGTTAACTCTTTTCTCTCCAAAATAGATCTGCAGCCTCTCAGTTCTTTGGTAATAACAGTGCTTACAATCAGAGTAAGGTAAGAGGTTTTGGATACAAGCATTGATAATGGCATGTAAAAGGTACGTTTTATAGAGGTACCTTATGTCTATGCAGTTATTTGATACTATACTCAAAGGGAAAACACTGAATCATGTCAGACAATAGGTGGAGTCTTGGTGTCTTGAGACAGATTAATCGAAGCAAAATAATATTATATTTTCGCCCTCGGACCCAGTTCAGTTTAACTGCACCATAGAAGAAAATGACAAGATAATACATGAAAAAACAAAGAAACAACTCCTGATTGGACAGTCTACTGTAACTCTAAGCTGTAATGTGTGTGAGAGAACAACCGACAAATGAACGGGCCATGAACTGGAGGATAGTGCATAGAGGAGTCAAATATTTTATATTATGCTGCTAAACCTTTCCCACGTGCCTTCATTAAAATAAGACAGAATAAAAGCAGACTAAGAGTTTGTAGCCACGCTCACATCTCTGCGAGGCTGCTCTTTGGGCTTCTAACATGCTGATGTTGAGTAGGAAAAATGCTATCAGAGGCTGCACTTAAGCACAGTGGTGCTTTCAGCTAGCTAATGCTACTGTATGACATGCTCATAGTGACAGTACTAATATATTGATGTTAAGCATCAGCATGTCATTAATATGGTATGTATACCTTATTAACAATCTTAGATTAATAGGTTAGTATACTAACATTTGCTAATTAGCTGTAAACAAAAACCTGAGGATAATGAGTATGTTGTTAGTTTTGAAGCTATTTTCTCATTAAAAAAATTTTGGACGAGGTAACCTGATGATGACACTCAATGAAACATCTGTACATCACTACAGTTACAATTCATCCTGAGTCGCCATGAATGTCTGTACCAAATGTGGCAATCAGTGGAGTAATTTTCAAGATGTTTCACTTTAAACTACTATTATCAACCTC
The DNA here is from genome assembly GCF_051107435.1 of Chaetodon auriga. Lineage (NCBI taxonomy): Eukaryota > Metazoa > Chordata > Actinopteri > Chaetodontiformes > Chaetodontidae > Chaetodon > Chaetodon auriga. The sequence goes on along the minus strand of NC_135079.1, from coordinate 22,508,403 downwards.
ATGGTGGCACTAAGCAATAGGTTTTTCCTCTTGGAACTACGAATGTCAGTACAATCAATCGTTTATGGCAGTTGATTTGGTGGTTTTTGAGAAATTTTTTGTCTGTACCAACATGGTGGACCAACCATCCAACACTGCCATCCTTTCGTGCCACACCTCATGGCATGGCTAAAAAGGATCAATAGGTGTGAGAATCAATCACCAACTCTGTGCTGCTGACAGTAGTTGCACTTTATTTTGTGTATGAACTAAAATCAACTCAAATGGCTGACTTAAATTCAGCAACACTTATGTCCAAACACCAAAACACCACATAACTTTATATTACCACTGTGATAAAATATGATAAACACAGTAAAGTGCTTTGTTTAGTGCCTGTGAATTAGCACAAGGGCAGGTGTAATTCAGTGTCAGGGTGTTGACATTTCATGACTGCCATCTGCAATGTATCAGTCCAATGAACATTCAAACTTTCCATTTCTATTCACTCTAATCCGAAACTGGCATATAGTGACCTCATCTAGTGGTGGATAAACACATCATGCAGTGCTTTCTGGGTGAGTCACACTGGAGAGTAACAAGGCTAGTGAGTATTAGTCATCCGACTACCTTGTTTCAAGGATCCACAGCAAATGAAATGACTCGTACAGTGCTCTCACAGACATCCATGCACTCTGATCTGTCTGTGTGCTGTCCAGGCTTTTTTTTTGGGACGATGAGAACTCATCACCTGTAATACCTAAAAGCTGGACCAAAGTAGTTAAGAATGAAGAAAACTAAGTTTAGGCAGCACCTTGGCTTAGTTAGCACTGTCACCTCACAGCTGGAGGGGTTTGATTTAGGATGTTTTACCTGTGCTTGAGTGGGTTTACTCCAGGTGGTCTAGTTTCCTCCAACATCAAAACATGTATCTTAGCTCAGCTCTACAGTCAGTGTCCTTGACCTGACCAAGGCACTGGCTTAGAAGTGTAGTTGGTCCCTGAGCACCACACAGTGACTGCCCACTGCTCCTCAGGGATGGATGAAAATGGAGAGAGAACAAATTTCACTACATTGTCCTAACTATGAGTGTATGTGACAACAAAGGAATCTTCAGAATGTTTACAATCTACAATAATCTTTGTTTATTCATTTGAACATTGAACCAAAAGACTCTTTTGACCCATTTTAACTCTTTGTTTTGCTTTTACGGTACATTTACCATTTGGGTCAGTCTCACAAAAGTGTACTCTTAGCTGTTTCCAGAAGCAGCAGGCTGGCAGGCTAAAAAGCTCCGATGAGGCTGCTCAACTCAACATCACCTGTTCGGCACCAATGGCAGACAGACAGAGTTAGCAATGGATGAAAGCAGCTAAAGTAATACTCACATATTTCTAGTGATATCGCTCTAGGCATGACAGTATTGGCCTGATAGTGCTAATGACTTTACTGATATCCTGTCTTTTCCCTCTTGTGACACCATTGAGATGGACTTTGTGCTTTTTAGTGTGTGTCTAAACACTTGTTGATGTCACAGTATATTCAGTTCTTTTGCCTGCTGCCATTGTCTCCTCATCTGCTCACCTGTGCCCCCAGTACTGTTCCACACTCAGCCACGCCTACCTTTCTGCTCACCTGATCACACACCTGAGACTCATAGCAATCAGTGCAGTATTTAAGCTGCTCTGCAACACTCACTCATCGCCAGACCGTCTTCATCCCTATGCAAGACTCTCCAGCATTACTATTCGGCTTGATCTCCCGGTTTCAGTCTTATGTGTCCCTGACCTCGTCTGTCCTCCGCACCCCTGGTAACCACCCACACCTTCTGTCTCTGACTACCTCTCTAGCCTCGCCCCTGTTGAACCCAAGAACTGTTAATTGTTTGGTTCACCAAACATCTCCTGGGTCTGTTCGCTCTTCACCGAGCGCATTACTAAAAACACAGCCGCTAACCTATTGCTAATGGGAGCTGAAGCTCCAGATTGTTGTTGCTACTATAGTCAGTGCGAGAGGAGCACTGAGAGTGCAGCTGAACAGCTGTGTTTGGTAATGAGGTGAGGTGTATACAAATACTGAACTAATTCTTTCATATATTGTATTGATATCCCTATGAAATTGCATTTATTTGACCTTGATCTCTTCACACTTATTTACACGGTTGTGATGTTCCACTGGATGGTGTTTCAGCACTACTGACCAGCTTTTGTATTGCATTACTCCACTGTGTTGTTTTGCAGTACAAAATAAACAGTTTCATTAAAAATTTTGTTGCTTGTTGCTCTTGCATTTCATTACTGGTGTCAAGACGGAGAAACCAAATCCAGAGTGGTAAATGTATTAGAGTACAGGCAGTCAGAGACTAGAGTGGGTTCATCATTAAGCTCAATTCAGTTGGTACAGAAATGACAGAGAGAGGCTGGATGTGGAGGAGTCAGAGACAAGCCTTCACTGACACAAAAAAGAAAACCTACCTCTTAAGAAAAATGCCTTGATATAATCAGGTTATTCTGTTTTCCGGGTAAACGCAACATCTTGGATCTGATCACATCCAGGATAAGATGTACAGATTACAAGCATGCATGTAAACTGAAGTTCAGTAGAACGTAGTGCCTTCTCAATGAAACCACACTCTTCCATCGGCAGGTTCAGCCACAGTCCAGCTGAATTGCATGTGATTAAATAATTTTTTGGTTTAAAAGTCTGTCCCTGTCTTTGTTTCTTGTGTTGTAGCTTGGCCGCACTGAAACAGCCGTGAACAACTTGAACCCAGTGTTTGGAGTTAAGTTTCAGGTGGACTACCACTTTGAGGAGATCCAGAAACTTCGCTTTGCCATGTTCGATGAAGACAAGTGTGCCACACAGCTCTACGAACATGACTTCCTGGGAGAATTCATTTGTACACTGGGAGTGGTAAGAAATGATTTCTCCTCTTTAGTCCAAAGTTGCGTCTGTAGTAAATGGGATGATGGAGTATAAGTTGCCATAAAAAGTATTGATCTCATGTGGCCATTTTTTCCATTTTGTTCCATTTCCAGTTTTATCTTTAAGCCTATGGACGCTGTTGCTGGCGATAGCAAACTCAAGCCAAAAATGTCTGATAAGTCCTGATCTGTTCATATAGCCTGTTACGCATTTCTCAATACATCAGCGACACCCTGTTCATATTTTAGAGGAGGCCATTTGACACGACATCCAGCACAGGTAGCAGACTAAAAAAAGACCATCTTTAGCACAAAGCTACCTACAGCACACTGTGTGTTGGAGAAATACATGAGTTCGATCTTTGTGTCACAGTCTGCCAGCTCCTTATCCACTGCCACTCTCTCCCTCATCTGCACACCTGCTCAGCCAGCGCACACCTGAGACTAATCACAACCGTACTTAAGCGGCTTCCTCACACTCACTCTTCGCCAGATTGTTTTTAGCCCTGATGCAAGACTCTCCAGCAATTACTCTCCGACAGATATCCCGTTACCGACCCTGCCTGCCTTTGACCTCGCCCACTCTCCAATCCCCTGATACAGACCCCTGCTTCTTGACCCCGACTACAACTTTCGCCTTGCCCTCTCTGGACTAGAGTATCTGTGAACTTACGTGCTGCTCTGTCCAGTCAGCGCTGCACTTGGATCCTGGTTTCCCCGTTACACATTGTATGGTGAAAAACACAGATGCTTAACTTGTCAGTACGATAATGCAGATTAGTGTGAGTGACTTAAATTATAAACATTATTTATGCTTTCCACAAACCTGCTGATTTTTGCTATGTTTGTTTGGAAGCTGTTATATAATAATAAATGTAATGAATAACGAATTAAACTATAACTCACCCAACTGTAACGCATACTTACTGATAATATAATTAGGAATAATTAGCTCGTTATCTGGTAATAAGCCCATGTCATAGAAACTGGACTATGTGTAATTGTAACTAACCAGACCAGTCTCTAACGTGCAGTGTTTGTCATTTGGATGAAGAAATTGGTATTGAACTCTCAGACAATTGAATAAGCACAATTGGACGACTTATATTGTAATGTCATGTTTTTATAAACACAAAATAAAACAAAAATACTGACACCTGATCTAATTAGCACTGCTGTCTAAGTAATGGTCAGTGTTGGTCAGATTGCTGTAGAGCAAAGCCTCTCATTAAGCTCCAGCTCTGTCAGGCTTTCATGCCGTAGAACTTGGTAAATATTCAGAAATATTTAGGTGATCAGAAGCAGCAAATGTCAAGCTATACAACATCACACTATCTGCTTCTGGTGTGTTCAGGAAGTTGACAGATAAAATAACAGAGTTGGAGCACTTCCTGTTTGCTGAACTGATTGAACTGATTGAAGTGATTAGGTTCAGACTATAATTTACAACAGAATAGGCCAGAGTAAAGATGTTCACTGGTTCAAACTCATATTTCTTTAGTTTTGTGTTTTGTCTCATCTATTCTTTCATGATTCCTTTCCTGTGTGTCTCTCTTAAATTGTCCATTAGATTGTGTCCAATAAGAAACTTCACAGACCGTTGATTTTAGCCAATGGGAAGCCAGCCGGCAAAGGATCCATTACGGTAAGAATCAGTCCTGTCTTTTAAAGTTACTCTGTCTTTCTTTCTGTCTCTCCTGTCGACACACATACAGGCTGCACCGTATCATCAGAGGTTCATGTAGTTGCCCCTGGCCATTGACTATAATGGCATTTTTGCTATTGTTGATGATGGTGACGATGAAGATGTTCCAGTGGATGCTGCTGTTACTGTTTTGATGACTGTTATTGCTGCTGCTCTTCCTGCTGATGTTGGTGTGAATGCTAATAGTTACCAGTGTTTTTGCTGTGTTGTGCTGTAATGTCATTTTAGATAACAGCTCAGGAGCTGTCGGACAACAGAATCATCACTTTGACCCTGAGTGGGCGTAAACTGGATAAGAAGGTATGCAGTTAGACCTACACACACACACACACACACACACACACACCCTGGATACATGCGAGCGACATGTGCTGCTTTGGGACACACAAGCAAATGCGACACAGACATTTATACATGAAAACATTCACAGTAAGTGTATTCATGCCGTTCACCTTTGTCCACCAACTAATGGGCTGTCAGGTGCACTGATAGTCAGAGATGAAAATCATGCAGGATTATTATTTATTTTTATTTGAGTTTGTTTTCAATCTTTGACCAAGGGAGTAGCTCCTGGGGTATGGTGCAGGGAAGACTGACAGTGGGTCAGAGGCAGCACAGCTTGAATTGTGATTTGAATGAATGCTGGTGTGTGCCTGCTGTGCACCCTCTGGTTAAACCTCCAGGATACATACGAAACACAGTAATTGCAGGAGCTCAGAGTATCTTTTAATAAACATGTTAATTAAACAAAATAAAGACTTTGCAGTGCAGTATGGTGTGTGTGGTCATTGCAATTTAATTTACTATAAGAATTCATCATATTGAGATACATGTGTTATGATGAGGAGAGGGAGAATTTGGATAAAACAGGATTCATCCTCAAAAAACCTTCACAACAAACTGTCAATGGTCTGCGCAGGACTTTTTTGGGAAGTCAGACCCCTACCTGGAGTTTCACAAGCAGGGAGAAGACGGCAAATGGATGCTGGTGCACAGGACAGAGGTGAGTCATCGGCGGGGATTAAAGCACCATCATCTAACTGTCATTATTGTCAACCATGAGCTGTCATTGTCAGCAACACCAGGTCTTACAGAAGGTCATGCACTGTAGCTTTAGCAGTAAGTGTAGGAGGCTGGATGAAGCAGATTATGGTCTGAAGTTTACAAAATTCTACTGTGGCTACAACTGCATTATATATCTGCTGCTGTGTCATTCAATTATTACTTGCCTGTTTCTGTGTTTGTGACCTAAGGTCATAAAGAACACCTTAGATCCAGCATGGAAACCCTTCACTGTGCCCCTCATTTCTCTCTGCAATGGCGATGTGGACAGAAACATCAAGGTTAGTGCTTAGAGTTTCATATGTTGTAAAACTGGTGTGGTGTGGAGTTTCTGCTTCATTAAATGTGAGATTGACAGTGGAAAAAGGACAGGATGTAGTGTGTTAATGCACTGGTTAGCGCTGCATCAAAGTGATTTGATCGTGTTGTTTCAGTGCTGTGTTATAATCACAAAGTCCAGACTTGCAACAGTGTGTTTGAGTCCAAGTCCAAAAAGTGTTACTGTCCATATAAAATGTAACCAAGTATGAACTCTCATAAAAGTTAGCTTTTTAGAATAGACAGTCTTCCGGATGGGCATACATGTGTGTGACAAGTAAGGAAGTGTAAAGAGGGCAAAAATACCACAAAAATAACCACTTGGGTCCCAGAAAGGAAGCTACACTAAGTAACCACGTCATGGAAACGATGATGGTATGATATGATGTGTTCTTCACAATGACAGGTTCTGTGTTATGACTATGATAATGATGGAGGCCACGACTTCATAGGAGAGTTTCAAACAACGGTTTCCAAGATGAGTGAAGCCCAGAACTCAGTGGAGGTAAAACATATTTAATGTTAGTATACTTAAGTATGTGTTTTTCACTTCAGTTTAAATGTGAAATGTTAGGTTCTGTACTAAATCTGTACTTTCATTCAGTTTGGGTTTAAGCACACTTCCAGTTACACTGTAACCCCAGTCAAATCAGTGAGGTATCTCACTATAGGAGGCCCCCTCAAGTGCGGTTTGAAATACAGCTGCTAGTAATAAAACTAGAACCCATCAGCCTCAGCATAACATGCTTTACATAAGCATGTTTTATATATATATATATATATATATACACACACACACGTCTATTTTAAGTTGCATTTTAGCTTGAGGGTAGGGTCAGTATATTAGCATGCTAACTTTTGTATTCAGCTGAGTGATGAGACATACAATGGACTGTACAGTACAGCTTATACCCAAGATGAGGCAGTGTGACAGTGTAGAGCTGACCTGAGATGGTTCAACAACATAACATAAACCATTCTGATTTTCACACCACCATCAGGCCAAATCATTAATGGTAAGTATATCAGGGTTGTCTCAATGTTATCTTCATATATCTTATTGATATTTATTTTTTTAGTATTAAATTTTTGTTAATATTATGCAATGGACATAAAAACAGGAGGAGGCAGAGAGGAAAAATGAATGGCAGTAGTGCAAAGATCATGATCTGGATTTAAACCATGATATCATGTAGTTTGTCATGCAGCACCTCAGCTGCAACTAAACCATTTATTTAAAAAAAAAAAAACGAACAGCATTTAGCTGATTTTACACAAAATAACTGATGCACTGCTGTCATCAGCTAATGTTTAACAGTTTTATTTTATCTTTTAGTTGTACTGAATTGGCTACAGCTCTGCCCCACACTGGCTAATTTGCAGTTTAAATGCATTCAGTCGCATTTATCAGTGAGGAAGCCAGAATAATCATGCACAGATTTGCATTGTGCATTTTTCGCACATTATGGTGACTTAGGACCGATTGGGTCTTCAGTCTGAGCTGCTAATGACTAAATACTACTGAGATTCATTTTCTCACTTATGCATTTCTTGCCTGCCAAAGATGTGAAGATGCAGGGATCAGAAGATCGTTCATTCATTAGTAGCTCTGTGTGTGTTTGTGTGTGCATCTGTGTGTATGTGAGCAAATGTGTGTGTTCATTTGTGGAACTGCGTGCACGCAAAGCAGCCTCATGACTTGTTCTCCCACTGAGTCTCTTCATGTGTGGTGAATGTTGTTGGGGGGAGGCGGGTGGAGAGATGGGGGATGGAAAGAGAGAGAGACAGTGTGTGAAAAGAAGGATGAGAAAATGAGAGGTGCTTTTGAGATGTAAAACAGCATTTAGCTGAGCCCCGGTAACACGACAAGGCATTTAGAGCTACCTGTCATATGAATCACCAGCTGACTTTAAGGCATGTGAGTCTGTGTAGTGTGTTTGTTTGTGTGTGTGTGTGTGTGTGTGTGTGTGTGTGTGTGTGTGTGTGTGTGTGCGTGTGCATGTCTCAAGTGTCTCTTTTGATCACACATTGCTGTCTAAACTGTGTGACTTACAGTATAAAAGACTTCAATCTTCATGTTCATCACAAAATGAATTCATAGTGTACTTAACAGTATTTTTGTGGATTCTCATATAAACTGTGTAGTACACCACTATAATACAGTTTGCCTAAAATACATCTCTAAGTTTGACTGTCAAGTTGTAGTTACTGTAGGCGGTGTGTGGAATGCGTGCAGATCCAAGTCTGTCTCTCAGTTGTCTGCTCATTTCCCCCCAGCTCACCGCTCCTCTTTCCAACCCTGCTATCATCTCTACTTTCCCCATTATTTCTTCCCTTCTTTTTAAACTTTACTCTCAGTTTCCCCTCTGATAGCAATACTTGTCATCTTTCTGTTCCCTGCAATGTCATAATGTCTCTTCAGGTGGAGTTTGACTGCATCAACCCCAAGAAACAGAAGAAGAAGAAGAACTATAAAAACTCTGGAATTATCATTGTCAAGTTATGTAAGGTGAGGATAGATGGATGGATGGATGGATGGAGCTTTGTTCTAGTCATTTTTACAGCAGCATCCATGTTTTCTTAACAATTTTAATGTTCGGTTGTGTCTAAAGTAGAGCTGAAACAAGTAATCGGTGAAATTGATTAAAATCTATGATAAAAATAGTTGCCAACAAATGTCGTCATTGATTTGTTGGGTCTATGTTATGATGCATGGCACACGCTGTGGCAGTGTCTCTGCTGCATAGTTAGGCTGTATTTGAAGTTGCGTACTACATTCGCAGTACGTACTGATTGGCCAAAATGTAGCATGTGGTATGTAGTACGCAAACAAAGGCAAAATTTGCTGTCTCCAGCAGCCGTTTACGGGTTAATTTAAAAACCAATGTAACGGACAGAAATACCTTCTGTCTGTCTTATCTCCATTTTGGCATGGATCAAGCTTTATCAAGCATTAGCTTTAAAATAGCTATATCAGGGGAGCTAGCTTTTTCAAGCATAAGCTTTAAAATAGCTGTATCAGGGAAGTTAACTTTATCAAGTGTTAGCTTTAAAATAGCTAAAGTTATATCAGGGCTTTAGCTTTATAAAACGTCAGCTTTAAAATAGCTATATCAGAAACCAAACAGATGGAAGGCATTTTGGTGCAGTATGCTTGTTTTTAAATTAACCTGTAAATGTGTGTTTGGTCATCAAAACAAAGAGAAATCTGCTTGAGACGGCAGATTAGACAGTCTAAAGTGAATCCTGTATTCCTCACAATGGAAACTTGAGTAATATCTGATCTAATATATATTAGTTACATTTCTCTTTTATTCTCAGTGCCTTGTATCACAAGACAAGGAAAAGTTTTGTTTTTTGAATGCTGGAAAGAATCAAATTAATCAATTATAAAAATAGTCAGTTGATAGCCCAGTCTAAATTATGACTACTGGTATGACCATTTTCAGCAGATAGGATAGTGTAGATAATAATGATAAGTTAGGTTCTCAACGTTCAGCTGTAATTATGTCTTTTATGTCTTTTATTTGTATACCCATTAGCACGAGCATAAGCACTGGCTATTAGCCTGGCACATAGACTTGTTGAATCCCATAAGCTTGTTTCCCACATCTTAAATTTCTGATCAATTTTTACATATCCTTATCTCTTCTTGTATCTCTTCTCGTGAGTTGTAGCATGGGCCTTAGGATAACTTAGCAAAATAAGCTTTGTAGCAAATAATGATGCAACTTTATCAAAATACACGATAAAGTAGAAATGTAACATTTTACTGTTGCAGAATCTGTCATACACCATAATACCTTCCGTTTTTGTTTTGCCTTTAATAAAATTCAAAAGCTAGCAATAGGAAAACAACTGACTTCACTTTCAGAATAAATACAAATTTTATTTTATCATGCTCTATCAAAACAAACCTCCCCTCTAATCTTAAAGATGCATTAAATGATTTTTGACCACCAGAGGCCAAAATATTTCCAAAACAATCTTTCAGAAACACAGCCCTGATATTTAGACTTTACTTTAATGATCCCAATTTGAGAAATTCTTTTGATATATCTTGATATATCTAATCAAGTTGTTTTGGCTAACAAAAAAATGCTTACTGACACGGAGTGTATGCAGTCTTTAATAGAATTGATTAAAGTTCCCTAAGCCTAAAAAAAAAAAAAGGTATTGAAAAGTAAATTCCAGGTGTCCCTCTCCCCAGTAACATTTTCGCAGGTCCTGCTGGAGGATTCCGAGATGTTCCCAGGCCAGATTACATATGTAACTCCTCCAGCAAGGGTCTACCCGGGAGCATTCTAGGCATGAGAGATGCAAGCTTGGTAGAGTCTACCACTCACTGAAAACGTGCTTGACATTGTGCCGAGAATATGGACATAGCTCTCAATTTGGTTACACAAGGAACAAATGGCTCATACCAATGGCTCCAGTACCCCATACTCCCACAGTACCCCCACAGGACTCCCAGGGGGAAACTGTTGTAAGCCTTATCCAAGTCCACAGTACATATGTAGACTGGATAGTCAAACTCCCATGAGCCCAATAAGCCTGCAAGGTATAAGAGCTGGTCCACTGTTCCATGGCCAGGATGAAATCTGCATTTCTCCTCCTTTTTGTTCATGGGATCCTCAAAGCTGCAATTGCCACTCCACAAATACTGTCCCTGACCTCCACGCAACATTTAAGAAGTGTGTTAGCCAAGACAGCCCAGAGCCTTTAGCATCTCAGGGCAAATCTCATCATATCTGGTGCCTTGCTACCAAGGACCTTCTTGACTACCTCACTGCCCTCTGCCAGAGATATGGGTGAGACTACCCTCAAGTCTTCAATGCTGGTTGCATTCAGGGGCTCCTCAAAGTGCTCTTTCCACTGTTTGACAAAAGTTCGGTCCGGATCTGCACTTCTCCTCGCCGGCTGAACACAGCCTTAGCTAAGCCCTACTTTCCCTCCCTAGTCATTGAATGATTTTTCAGATCTTCCATGATAGCCTCCCTGAACTTCTCCCACACCTGGGTTTTTGCTTTTAATGGTCAATCCTCAACTGATCTTCTGCAACTTATCAAAACTATGTCAATGAGACTTTTATATATCGCTAGGAAATACTAATGTGATGTAAATGTTAATAAATTAATGTACTTAGTAAATAATTATAGGCCTTATTTTTGTGTTTCTTTACTTCAGTTCTCTGCCATTTTGTCTTATCTACGCTTGCTTTGCGGAGCGGCCATGCTTGTTGTTGCTGTGCGTGACAACATAATGCCGTTAGGTCAACAAATACAGCATATTGGTATTATCACAATATGGATTTTTTTTTAAATCACATTAAAACAATTACCAATATTCTTGTGAATGATATGATGTGGCACATCCTTAAATACCAGGTTAAGTTGCTTAAAGAATCTTTGTTGTCTGTTCAAGGTGAAATCCAATTTCAGATTTCAATACGATTACATACGATACAGTTATATCCGACTTACTTGACTGTCAGCCAAATCATTCAGCCTGTCCTCTTGTCTTGTCACCTCATAATGACCCATCTTACTCTTGATGCAGTGAAGCATTACATTAAACCATTGTGGTTTTGATCCGCTGACACACTTCTAACTGGGTGTTAGTATCTCACTCTGAATAACTAATTAGTGCAGCAGCTTGGAGCCCAACAGAGGACACATTAAGCTGGAACACTGAGTCTTTAGATGACTACTGGAATGACATTAAAGCAGTGTGCATATGATGACAAGCTTTCATAATTGATTCTTTTCCTCCTTCTTTTCATGTGCACAATCATGAACGAACGCCTTGGTACAGACATGCGCACACACATACACATCCAGCACAAAACTGCTAATATAGTAATTATATTTGTTGGCTGCCAGCATGGATTAGACTAATGACAGTAAAATCCATACTAAATATTCATTGTAATTGGAGTGGAAATTGTGTTCAAACATGATAATAATTGGTACTCCGTTGGTGGTACCTTGAATCAGAAAATACATGGGTTGTTTTGTCATTTTAAACCAAATTTTATGGTTCTGCTTATGAAAAGAATTAAAAATTTATGTATTTTTACAGTGTGCTGTGTTTAGTTAGGTTGTTTACGACATTGACTGGTGTAAGAAAAAATGCTTTATAACAACAAACTGGATCAGACACTGCCCCTTAAATAAGAACTGATGAAGCTGAAGATGAAGTTCATTTCCTGGACCTTTTACTTACACTGTCCTTTGGTTGTTGTGTTTTTAGATTACAAGAGACTACACTTTTCTGGATTACATACTGGGAGGATGCCAGCTCATGTTTACAGTGAGTATGATATCATCGTGCCTGTCTTTCTGCCTCTGCAATGATATGATAATGTGATACATGTTTCTGCGTGCTTTTCCTCTCGAAAACAGATTGAAAACAGTCAGCTTTCCTGTTTTCATCTCCCGGGGTTTCAGTTAGATCAGGATCATTTACATACAGAGAGCAAAAGTGTGAGGAACAGGGAGAAGGTACTGAGAGATCAGAGGGAATAATGGGGTTTTCTGAATTGTTAAAATGTGGGTACTTTAATTGAATTGTGAAAATGGGAGTGCAGAGGGATAGTACAAAAATTGTTGTAATAGAAAGTGCGTGTGAGATTAAGAAAGAGAAACAGGTAAAGAAAGAAAAACTGAGATTTTACCAGAGGGAGGGAGGGAGACAGAGAATTGTTATCGTCTATTTTGGTCTCTTGTTAGGAGAAACTCTTGTGTGTCCCTGGTGATGTCACCCCATTGTGTGCAACTAAGTGAGTGCGAGAAATTCCTGTTTTATAATAGCCAATCTCTCTCTCTCTCTCACACACACACACACACACACACACACACACACACACACACACACACAAATTGCACAACAAAATCGAGTTGTTTTTATTACTATCCAGGTTGATTTTGTCCAAGAAATACATCTGCCCTGCTTGTGAATCTCAAGACCATTCAGAGTGGTTCACTGCGACTGTAAAGCACTCATGCACATACACACATACACAAATCCTGAAACCACATGCACACAAAGAAGAATGTGAAGACATACTTAAGATGCATGTACAGTGAGAGAACGAACACACATGCTGTATGCACATACACATTGTCCCCTTTTTCTCCTCTGTATCTGTCCAACAATTTCCCAGCTTCGTGAGCTAGAACCAGGCTCCAGATGTAGCGCAGTACAGATAATGTAGTTTGTTACATGCTGGGTTTTGTGGGATTTCCCTTAAAGTGTGCTCTGAGATTAGGCACCTGTGCAGCTCCTTGTATATTAAGATTTGGTAAGAGTCATTGCATCTGTGCTCTGTGTTTAGTAAAACAAGTGACTAAATGCTAAAAAGGGATCAGACCTGGAAATGGTGAAGCTGCATCTACCCTTCTTAAAATAAAATTATACTTTCTATACTATCAATGTGAAATTGTAATTTTAATGACTTTCATCATCGTATAGTGACTTATGAAAGATAAAACCTTATGGAAATCTCAAAATTATTTGGGACAGTAACTCAGGAATCTCCTTTGTTTATTTCATGATACAGTAGAATCATGTTAACAACCACTCTGTTTTCTTCTATTCCGAAATTCACTCAGCGTGTTCGGATTCATTCGTTATTTATTTCTTTTTTTTGTTAAATGCACAAGAATTATTTCAGACCAATGCGCATTGTTTGTGCTAGTGGTTTTTAAATCAATCCAAGTGGCAGAATTGTCAAACAGCTGTTTTAGCCTCCCCTGCCTTGCTGCTGTGCAGGAAAATGCAGCTCCACAGATGTGTCCTTTGTAGCATCTTGTACATAGCATCTCACCCTCTTGCTCTTGGTGACGGTAAAGCGATGATTGCGAGGAGTATATTTCTGGCTCAAGGTCTTGGTCAAGTGCAAGACAGTCGTTGTGCGGAGGTGACTTTACTCTTGTGCAGACATGCTGCCAGTGTCAGAGGATGTTCTGTATGCCTCCTGGGGACGAATAACCACTAGATCGTCTGTTAAATTGAGGGCATTGTTGAGGAGCACACATAGAACCACAGACAATGACAAGCTTCACTGTCAGCCTGTTATTTTCACCTTATCTTATTGTTAGAAATGAGGTATTAAAGCAAAGAGCATAGTGGTGTTGCCATAGTGACACTTTGTGCTGTTGATTACAATGTTTGCACTATGATGAATGAGTTGGGAGAAAAAAATGTAGCAGAGTGGGAAAAGAGCATTAAAACAGAATGGTTTAATGCATGTTTGTCTGTCTGTGTGTGTGAGTGTGTTTTTTTGTCAGTGAAGAGGATTTTATCCTCATAATGTCTTCTCAATTTAAAGTAGGTTTACTGTCAATAAGACAGTCTTTCTGCGTTGACAAAACAGTTACAGCTAATTAAAACATTTTAAATATTTATATCTTTTTATTCTTTGAATTGACTGTTTTAAAAATGAAAATTATTTTTGGTAATTTAAGTGAACAAACAACAACAAAGAACAGTTGTCCAGTTATTCCAAAGCATCTGTCAGGTCAGTAAAGCTTTGGATTTCTCTTGAAGCAGAGTACATGGTCCATCCTCAGGGCTTTTTTTTTTTCTTTTTCGTAATAACCACACACAAATTGTGAATGTGAAAACAGTGACAGTGTGAAAGGGGTCAGTGGCAATGATGAACCTACAGAGAATTATTCTAATATGGTGCTTTACAGAGCTTCGCTGCTTTGGTTCGCTCTCACTACTCTCTCTCACAGCAGACGGACAAAGTTAGCGACGAGCTGCTGAACAGAGTGGAGCGTTTAACAGGTGAAAAACAGCCAAAATAAGAGTGAACATCAGACTTACATGTCAGGTGGTCAGAAACACAAGTCCAAATGACTGATCATGATTCTGTGTAACTGCTGGATTTGTGAATATGGAAATGTTTACTAGTTCACCACATCGACTTGAAAGGTGATAATATGTCAATGCTGTTTTCACAACTGCTGCCACCAAGTGGCCAAAAAAATCAGTTATTGTAAGGTACAAAATGAAAACCGATTGTTTTAAAATATGAACATGTATGAAACTAAACAACATTTAGATTTTACATTTTTCCTCAACATGCGTATAATAGTGGGATGAGCAAGTTCTGCACTGCAACACAAGAACAATGTTGTGTCTTTACGTCTTTGTTTTGTACACTGGTGAAGATGCTGCCTTTTTTTTTCCTGAGACACGTGGCTTTGGCAGTCTTTTAAGACCCCATTTACATGTTTCTCATTTTAAAGTAAGTCACCTAGAAACTTTAAATTGTCACCCACTACCACCAAAGTCTTTGTGCTAAAGTTGGCTTAATTGGCTATTTAGCTACATCAGATAAAATCTGCTGGTGACAGATGTTTTTTTGGCTGACAAAATTGTCATTCACCGGCTAGAAATGATAAGCTGCTTTTGTGTACCTCAGTTTGAAACCATTGAACCATTGTTCCAAACATTAGTAGAATTTTGACCGGCCCTCTAAATCTTGCCCTGTTATCACTGTGAACTGTGTTAAGTGCTGTGCTACAATAGAAAGCTTGACAGGCAACATGAGTCATGTGAGGCGAAGTCTAACAAACGTTGCACTCAAATGTCAACTGAAGATGCATGTAGATAAGACATAATTACAAAAAGACTTACCCTTCATGTGCTATAATCTAGGTCCCACTTAATTGTTGACTAGCTGATGAAGCACTAGTCAGCGCTTGATCACAAGTTAAAACCAGAGTGAGGAGTCTTGACTCTCCACATCCAGCCTGCTCTGTTTTGGATGACCGAGGTGAATGAGAAATACTCCCCTCTGTCCTCAGCCAGCAGTCGAGTGCCTCAGTAAAAGGTTGGATGGTGTTGGGCCGCTCTCAGCTGTGAGTGTTTCACTGCTGAGTGTGAATCGGGATGTTGCTAAAAGGCAAACATCCGACGCACTGTATTAAAATAGAAATATCCCCATTTGTAGAATTTGCGAATAGATGCTGGTTATTGATTGACCTCTCTCACAGCCTTGCTTGCTTGCAATGAGTAGAAATTCATTCCAACGTGAACATTTGGCAGTTCTAGTGGTGGTGAGATGAGCAAATTTAAGGCGGAATGGGAAGTCTTAAATCCTCGCTGCGCCCTCCTAATCTTTTGCCTTTTGTCACAGACCTGCAGTATTGCCACTGATGCACAAACACACACACACACACACACACACACACACACACACACACACACACACGCACACCTAATACTGTCTTAACACAGATACTTCCTCTCTCCAGCTTACAAACTCATTTACATACACACACGTGAGCACAAACATATAATATCCTCGTCACACTCTCGACGATCGATTTACATGCAACCTCCCAAACACACACACACACCAACACACACAAATCCAAACACAGCGTCTTTTTCATGCAGATGTTTTATCACACATAGCTCTGCACTACGAACAAGACTTGTGTTGTAGGTTTGCACACACATACAGTATCTTCAATACCAACCCCCCCCCTGCTTACACACACTGACTGATTTAGACATAAACAAGCACACATAATCTCACGCAGGCACTCAATCACCAACAACATCCTCTCCTCACGTACACACTGCCACTTGTATGCACAGGTTTGACATACAGACACATACAGCGAGAAGCCTTCGTGTATGAAAACACACCCTCACAGAAGCACACACATGCAGAAAGAGCTCCTCTGCGGTGTTCAATCAGACTTAGTATGGCTCTAATCCTAATCTCCAGGAAGGGAAAGTCTCTCCTCGGGGCTGTGCGAGCTGGAGGCGAGAGTGGCATTTCTCTGTTACACACTCCAACACAAAGAGACAGCTCGCTAGTGCTGATGGGCTGTTTGTGAAAGACTCATTTCAACTGAATTACGCTATTATTCATATCTTATGTTTGATATCATTCTGAGCTGTGGAGAGTGTAGTACTCATGTCCCCGTGGATTCATGGAGAAAACAAACTTTTCATGAATCAGAGCACAGACAAGCATCTCCACAGCGCAAGATGTTGATACAGACAATATCTCTGAGGACACATATCTGTGGCCTACGACACTGTTTAGATTTCTCACAACAAATCTTAGGGCCTCATCATTTTATTCAGTGAAGCGAGGACATGTGACACTGGCAAAATATTAGATCTTGACGTGCACCCAAAAGCCTGATGGTATCTCATGGTGGAGTGTAACGTCTTGTGTAGTTTTGGACAACATAACATCTGTGCAGGACGAGTTGAGTTTCACTAACTGTATTAAACTGTAGTATCGACTCCAATTAATTTGTGAATGAAAAGAACGGCATTTCTGTTATGGCTAATGTTTTTGTAATGACTGAATTAGTACTGTGAAAATGTACAATATATAGCCTGTACCATACAATATTGTCAATATTTCAGAGTTAAAAAAATCTGACCAAGTTGTATCAACCATTTTATTTTATATAAACAAACAACATAAGCATTCTGCTAAGGATCTCATGATTATTATTGTGATTCACTGAGTTGCATCAACAGCGAATTAAAACAGGAGCAGGTCAACTAAACAGGGAAACTTTTTACTAAAATCAAATATACTTCAACTGCTTAAAATACTTTAACAATCAATTACATTTTAATAAAGGCCTGTCTCCAATATGATCCTCTTTCAGATAAAGGCCTGGTTCTGTCCACAGTAAGGCTTCTTTTTTATGATATATAATTGTAAAATCCAACCACATTAAAAAAATAATCATTGTTATTCCTCATATCACTGTGTATGACACATCCCTGTGAGCCACCCACCAATGTATGCGAGGAACACACTGAGATTTTTATTGTTTTAAAAACATATGGTGGCTGTTATTTGGTGGATAAAACTTGTCATGAAGGACACAATACGCAATAATACACAAGAACAACTATCGACCAAAAACAGATGTTCCCATAGTAAAGCTCTGCCAGTGGACAGCAGCTCCTGGTTATCTCAAGGAACACCTCAGAGGAAGACAGAGAATAGCTGCACAAGATGTTCACACACACTCATCCATCCAACCTCCCCTCCATCCATCTCTCTGGCTGTTTAACTGCAAATGAGTCTGAGAGGTCCTGGCGAGAGAATTGGCTGATACTCAACAAGGCACAGCTGAGAAAACTCCAGCGTGAATGTCAGTATGTCAATTATTTGACAGTAATTTGGCAGTAGTGTAATCCCTCTAATTTACTGCAGCCACAGACGTTTTCTGCTCCATCGCTGCTCAGAAATATGCAGTAATGAGATGCTGCTTTGTCGCCCCCTATTCATTCTAATTCTGTGCACTTGCTTGTTGAAATTGTGTGTTTGTCATGTCGTGTTTAGTCGTCTTGTGTGTTAGCAATTACTAATAGCTCGGGGCGAGGAATAAGTTGGAAGCAGAATGGTGTCATCTCCCACTGTCATCATATTCGCAGCCATCAAACTAAAAATATCTGTCACCGGAGAGGGCACTGGAGGGAAAATGGCGTAATAGTGTTTTTGGATGATGTTGTGCCATCGACTTGTCAGTTTGAGCATACATATTTTCAGGTTGATAGTAAGACAAAATGAATGGATACCGGGGCCGAAAAATGAACATCACTCATACATACAACAAGACAAATGAAAAATACACTCCTTTCCTCTTTATCAGTGTGCACATTCATGCGTGTCTACTAGCTCATATGCAGGCATTTGAATGAGTCACACAAGCAAGTTACACTATGTTCTCTTTAATATAGATATGCCAAGTGATTTTCAGCATCTGTGTACATCTATGAGAAAATCCTAATGCATTTTCTCAGATATCGCTACTGTAACCACTGAGGTAAAGGCAAAACATCAGTGTCATCTTCAGTGTACCAAACAGTAAACACAGATTATAATCAGAAATGCATTCTGGCTATGTTTGATACAGAAACCTCTATGGTACACCTGAATAAGAGATACCAGGTAGCAGTTCAAGACTTGCAAAAATGTCACCTGGAACAGGAATGCCAGCGTCTGCTTTCTGAATCCAGACTTGGAAGTGCTGTTCAGAGCTGAGAGTCTGTTGGCTGGATGATTAAAGTAACTCTGAAAATGCATTTTGGGCCTCATTCAACATGACCTATCTCTGGGTAAAGAAAGCCATGGTTGGTGCAAGAACGTCAGAGGGAACATAGTCACAGACGTACTGAGCACCTTGATGGGAAGAAAGAAACTGTGGCACATTGTGGCACTTAAGAATAGTGGTGGGTGATATGGCCAAAATCTTCTAATAAGGTATATGTTATTTTTTTTTAAATCATAGTAACGATATGTATGGCTGTAAAGTAACTGCTATGTAAATTCAGTTAAGAAATGGTAAAATAACTGTACCATACCGTATTTCATCACATTTTCTTATTTTCTTCTTTTATTTGAAACAAACAAATACAACTGCCTCACACTTGAGTTAAAAGAGACTCAAAACAGTAAAATCAGATTTCTGTCCAAATAGATGCTTTAAGGGTCCAAATGAGAACAATAGAGATGCAATATCGCCACCAACTGTTGCTCTCAGGTGAGAATGTGTGTAAGCTGCGACGCTGCACAGATCACCAGACCGTGTGATGCAGCTGAATTGATACATCGCACTGCCTGCCCTGAATACGTGGCACAGACACTAGCCATTTTCTCATATGAACTCCTGACAGTGTCTGCAGAATGAGGTCTCGACATTGTTCAAGTTGTCCTTTCACACATGCAGCACATTTGCTTGTGTCAAACACATTCTCACTTACTGGAAATACTCCATTTGGTTTAGTGAGGGGTGTCGCCTGGGTAGAGCGCAAGAGCAGGACACATCTGTAATGACGACTGTTTTTGCATTGAAATCAAGACTACATATCTTTGGACATCCTGCAGCACAAGGTCGCATCATTAAACGCCTTGTTTTATTGACTTACAGTGCAAAACCCCAAAATATTAAATTTACTTCAATTCAAAGTCTCACATTTGAGAACCAGGAACTACCAAATGTTTGACATTTTTCTTGAGAAACTACATAAATGTTTTAGCGATTCCAGTTAGTGATTGTAGCCACTAATTTTCTTTTGATCAATTAATTCATTAGTTAATTGATCGACTAATCATTACTGCTCTCTTTGAGTTTTTGATTTCTCCTGTAACCTAGGTTACAGGTTTATAAACTCATGAAATACTCAGCATTACTTTAAGCTATTATGATGTTTGATTTCCAGGGACCAGCTGTGACTACAGGGAAATGATTTGTTCACTTGGCACCCTGAACCAAGACCGACATTCTACATATATAGGTCTTTTTTCACACATATGTCCTTTCAGGAATAACACACATGCTCACACAGATACAAAATACACAAGAGCACCCTAATTCTGTCACCCTGAATCTCTGTGTCCGTCACTCCTGCTGCTCCTGCTGCGCTTTAATGCTCCCTCCCGTATCTCTCTCTCCTCCCATCTCTGTGGTGCTCACACATCTACCACCTTTGCTCTCTCTTCCTGCTTCTCCATTTTGTCTGTCTTGGATCATTGTCCCTTTTGAACAAGAGCATTGCAGTTTTATAGAAGTCCAGGCAGAGAGACAAAGAAAGGAGACGGTTCAGACTATCTTTAAGATGATAGGATGGAGGTGGAGTTTCTGGGTCGGGTTCTTGTCAGCACACAAACCTCTGGTCACCGCCTGAGGACAAGCTTGTCACTCTTCATCTCATATTATGTTAGGCTGTGTGTCTCCATGTCTGTGTGTGTGTGTGTGTGTGTGTGTGTGTGTGTGTGTGTGTGTGTGTGTGTGTGTGTGTGTGTGTGCCATATGTGCCTCTGTACTTTGGGTACATGTGTTCAAAGCAGCTGTGTGTTCATATTTGTATATACTGTATGTCATTGCAGTGTCACCCTGTGGTCATCTGTGTTATAAATATGCCTCTGTGTGGTTTCAGGGCCATTCTTTCATTTTTAGACACAGCTGTGCTACAGTATTTCTTTTATCTGTCCTCACATGAAAACCTCCAAGTCCAAGCATGAAGAAAGGCAGATCAATTACTTGCTTGCTTGAACTTGAAGTTTTGAAATTATAATGTTTGTAATGTATTTGATGAATTTTAGGTCAGGTTAAATGTCACATTTACTAGAGAGACATTACGAGTCATTTAGTGTCACAATCACATCAGTTGGCTGTCAAACAAGGAACGTATCTGAGTGGTGCATTTCTCTCAAAATCAGACTGTTGATGTTCTCTTAGTCTAAGATAACGAGATGCTCCAGCTCATACGCTGTTTTCAAAACATACCACCAACTCCAGTTTCTCTTTTTTCCATCAGATATCCACTTTGCATTATATGATGGCACTGAATGGCAGGAGTAAATTTGAAGATATCATGTGTGAACCCTAAACAGATCATTTGTGTTTCAGTGAGTCAGCAGGGTGCTCTTGAAAAACTGAACATAGAAACAACTGTCTGAACTAAACATGCAGAAAACCCTGTCATGTGATACCACTGAAACACTGGACACTAAGAAAATTGAAGCTATGTAGTTTCATGTTATCCTAGTTCCTGCACCTTTAACAGAGAAACAAACTTAAACCGTGAGTGGTTCCAGTTAAAGTGATTGAGGCATCAATGAGAGCAGCAGGTGCCACATTGAGAGCTCAGATTAAATTCCTCAGCCCACATTTAGATGATATACAAGTGAGCTGAACTGAATAACTTATTAAAAGTCACAGCTTGTGTAGTTGCCAGATGAATCCTGGGTACACTGTTGCACAGAAGGAAAACAATGAAACTGGGCTCCTACGCTGGCTCCTCCAGTGACGTTTTCATTTCAAAAGAGAACTCCACCGTTCCTTTTTTTTTGTTTTAGTTTGTCCCTGCTACCTTTATTCACCTGTCAGTCTGTTATTTTAGGTGATTTTGCTTTGTTGCAGTCTGTGGAGATGAAAACAATGGAAACAGTTTACAACCCACAATAGTTACAGAATCTCGAGCCCACTAAAATCAATAGTGCCGGACGTTAACAACACTGCAGCTTTCTAAGAGGAACTCTAATCTCTCTGTTTCTCCACAGGTTGGTATAGACTTCACAGCATCTAATGGGAACCCCCGAGAGCCGTCCTCCCTCCACTACATTAACCCACTGGGCAGCAACGAGTATCTTGCTGCCATTTTAGCTGTGGGCCAAATCATACAGGACTATGATACGTGAGTATCTCATGCAGCCGTCTGGTTTGTTGCAGTGTTAAATGGTGACAGTTCAAATATTTCAGCACTGGAATCGAATGTTAACAGTGACAAAAAAAAATGGTTTCTCCTCTGTCATTTCCATCCACATCACTGTGGATTGCAGTAAGAATTAAAGTGATTTATCATTTCCCTAATATCCGTCTTAATCCCATCCTCTACCCAAGAACCACCGTACGGAGCTTTGATACACACAGCCAACTCTTCTGTTACAAGTACGATTTTTAGAGTAAAGGCCTAAATTTGTGTCACTGAAAACATACTGAAGACCGAAGAAAATACATGTATTTAAATGCCATTTTTTAAGGTAATTGAAGAACTGATACTGTCAGAGTTTTTGTGTATCCCATCCCTCAGGAAAACAAAGGTTCATCTCTCAGCGATAAGCTCGCTACTTGTTTCTCTGTAAATGTCCTTGAATGCGTTTCTTTGTGAAACAGGTAACAGGATTTCCTCTGCTGTCTAAATCCAGCTTGTTGAATTTGGTTGAAGAAAAAAAAAAAAAAAAGAAAGAAAAGGTTTAACTCACGTTCCAATCTGTTGTCATGGTTTCCTCCTCAGCGACAAAATGTTTCCTGCTCTGGGATTTGGAGCCCAACTCCCACCAGACTGGAAGGTGCAGTATGTGTGTGTGCGTTTGTTATTGTTGTTATTGTTGTGTGTGTGTGTGTGTGTGTGTGTGTGTGTGTGTGTCTTCTGTGAGATCCATGGATGTGTGAGTGACAGAGAGCAGGGTGTGGGAGGGGGGAAGTGTCACATGCAAACTTCCAGTTAAAGTGAGCCTATGTTATACATGCATTTTACACACATACACACACACAGAAAACTGTAAGCATTATACATGCATATTCACTTGATTACGCAACTGTCAACCCATCTGTGTTGCCATGGCACTGAGCTGATGAAAAGGACAAAGGAGAGAGAGCGGTGAACAGAGAGAGAGTGGGTGGGTGGGAGAAAATGTGGGAGAAATGGACAATATTTTACAATGTAGTGAAGGATGGTTTCTTGTCTCCTCAGGTGTCACACGAATTTGCCATCAACTTTAACCCCACCAACCCCTTCTGTTCAGGTGAGTTACTGTGCAGTCGTCACAGGCGCCATCTGTGACCCTGCCGCAGCTAGCCATGTTCCTGACGACCAGTTTCCCTGACGTTCAAACAGAAGTCTAAATTCAGACAAGTCAACTAGTCTAAAAGTAAGAAAACACTCAAAGTCAATATTGAGCACAACTCAATATAATGTTAAACAATCTCCAATAAAATATTCTGTAAATTATGAGAGCCATTTCAATCTATCAATAACCAAATTTTATTTTAAACTCTGCTGACATGTCAGCACTCATTAATAAAGCAATAATAGCATTAACAGACTAGTACTTCTGTTGCTGACTAGGGAGGGGAACAACATTTAGGCTGCAGCTTTTGAAAAGATTGATCACATTTTCACATCATCTTTTTATTGGATTGATCTTTGTTCCTTGAGCAATACTGCATTAGGTTATTACTACTAGACTGTAAAATACAATACATTGATTTTACAGTGGCTGAAACAGAATAAGTTAAATCAAAAGATCATTAGAATATAGTCCAATTATCTCTCGAAACATACAGCCATAAGGCTGCAGTGCCATTGTTTTTTTCAGACTACAGGGAAACATCACCTCAGTAGAAACTGGAGTATTCTTCAGTTTAACAAGAATGCAGGACACCCAGTAAAAAATAGACATGCCATCTCCAGATCATGTGATAGCAGCAGGTGCTGCACTCCTCTGTGAGTGTCTTGCTGAGTCTGAGTAAATAACACCTTCACACTTCACCTACACGTTCTACTTAGGGCGCTTGTGTAAATTGGCAGTATGATCACCAGTGCACACTATGACACCAAACAGTTGCTCCTGACAATTTGGACCAGTTAATGATGCAGATAATTGATTGTGTGCAGCTCTTAAGAGGTTAAATGCCAGTCAGTCACAACCGAAGAAGCGTTTTGGATGAGCTGGAATTTCCTCAAGAGTCTACAGCAAGTTAAATTTCCTTTGACTGAGCACGTCAAGATAGCATATTATCTGGATGACTGAGTGTCTTTATAAAAATCCATTGATATTGCCCCCCTTCTCTGAGCATTTAGCACAGTTTGGTTCTTGAAGATAAAGAATTTGAGGTTTCAAGCTGCATGGTTAAATAGTGTCAGGCTGATATCAGCGTACTGCATGCTAGCAGTGCACACCTTATAAAATAATTGCCAGTTGGTAAATTTAGCTCTGGTGGCTAGCTGTGGTCAGTGATGGTCAGTCAGTCATTGATGGGTCCACCATGTTGTTCCACACTGATATATCTCAGCAACTCTTGCATGTATTACCAGAAAATTTGAGAGGCAGACTTTTGCACACATTTGTGGTTCCAAGAGGATGAATCATCATGACAGTGGCGATTTCCTGAACCTTCCTCGAGCACCACCAGTAGGTTGGCATGTGGTTTTGAGGGAAATGTGACAGCTGTTGGATGAATTGCTTTGAAATTTGTTAGACACATTCATGCCCCACTCAGATGAATTATGTAGTAATCAATTTAACGATTAGGCTAGCATGGCCGTAGACTCTTGGTCTTCTTTAAACATGAGTGCTAATCAAAAGGTTATTCAGCATAAATACATGCTGTAACTAGCATTTCCTCACCACTACATCGAAGCATTTTTTTTAATTTGATCTATGCACACACCATTAGCATTTTAAATGTTTAGTATGCAAATGTGTTTATTGACTAATGCAAATGACTTGAGTACCACCTGCTGTGAGCACAACTGTGAGACTCAGAATGCAATTGACCTTTGCATTTCTCTACTTGCAGTCGAGTGTAGTGCTTGCAGTGTGACTGAGGCTCTAAGAGGAGTGATACTCAGTATCTTAAAAGTTTGGAGGGTATTCTAGTCAAACACAAGAACAAATGATTGAGGAATGGATTAAACTTTGTCTTTATCTGCTCTGATGTAAGCTGCAAATGTCAGCATGTCTGGCTCTCTAGAGTACTACCTAAGTTACAGTAGTAACCAAGCATTACGTCCAAAGGCAACGGGCATGTTACTAGCTTTTTACATTATTTTGTGAGGTTACAGGACCTGTTCCTGAGTGACACATCCACAGTACATCCATCTGTGAGCCAACTATATCAGAATTTAGCTTAATGATTGCAGCTCAGTCCTCTTTATTTGGTTTGGGGAGGCTCACACTCCCAAACATGTGTTAGACACCACTGCCTTTGCCAGACTCATGGCTTTTTCCTCCAATCCTAATTTCTTGAAAAAGTGAAGCACACTGTTTGAAAATATTATTATTATACTCTTATATTTTAAAACAATAAAGCATATCCTAAATATAAGCACTGTATTGCATATCCAAATATGTTTTTCTGTTGTAAACATCCAAAAGAATTCAAGGGTTATGTTGAACCAATATCATTTTAATTGGCCTAGAATGTATTATTTTCACATTTTATTTTTAATACCATGAGGCAACCTAGCTCTACACTGAAGTACACAAACAAACTGCTTCCTTGTATATAATACATGGATCAACACCTGGTGAGGATGCTGAAGTTATGCTTCGAACATGTAGCTTTAGCCTCAGTCTTTTAGCATAATATCATACACAGTCATCAAGTAACACCGTTTGAGACCCTTTTACAGGGTTCTCATTCTAAAATGTGTAACATGGAAATGTTAGCTGGAGTCTCAGCTGGCTCACAGAGTTTAAGCATTAATATTAGTTTTCATTAGCTAGCTACACTTATAAAATCTACTTGTGAGTCATCATTTTAGCCCAGAAAATCCACTATCGTCAGCTAGAGATGACAGGCCTGCTTTTGTTAACTCTTGTGAGGAATCAAAAACCTTGTGTTTCAGAAATTATTGTGAATTTCGATGTTAAATCTGCCACCGTTATAACTATAAACTCATTAAGTGCAGCGAGAATGAGATGCTTGACAGGCGTAGCTACAGTAATCAAGAAGGGCGGGGCTTAGCGAACGTTCAGTGGTGTAACACATATTTTAGCCTGCCAGAAGCAGGCGATTATGCTCAGTGAGAACATTTATGCTTAGCCCTCTGCTGATGAAGGTCTGAGTAAAAACATTAAGTTCTGTGTGCTCTTCAAAATAGATCTACAGCTTAGATCTGCCTCCACAAACAGCCTTTCTTTTAAGTTCAGAAGATGAACTGCTTCTCTACAAACTACTTAAGAAAGGTTTGCGGCTCATCTTTTCTTGGAAAGGCCAATACAGCCTCCAGTGCACTCTAAAATGAAAAAAAAAAAAAAGTTTCAGGTCAAATAACAAAACCTGATTTGCAGGACTGCAGCCACAAAGTGCTGCTATGACTGCTGTATAAAACCTTTTTCTACGAAGTGCAGTATGCAGTCATCCCAACAGCGGGTTAACCTTATATCTGAGAACCAAATGCTTGTTCGCTCTGGTTTGTTGGTACACGGTCTTTTAAGATATCGACCATTTATCTGTCACAAATCTGAACGTCTATATTTTTAGCAAACTGAGATGTGACTGAACACAACTGTTATATCAAGAAATAAACATGAAAAATAAACACCTGTGTTTAAGTTGCAGCGTTGACTTTCCAGTTCGCTCAAAGGAACAGAGAGACACGCAGGCCGCAGAGACAGGAGGCTGCTGTTCAGCAAACAAACCGTCTGGGCACACATTCAGTCGTCTGGTTGTTTAAGCTGATGGGAGTCTGAAATAGCTGAGAAACAGAAATATGTTTCGTGAGCTTCTGACCCCTCTGAAAGTGTCTGATTTGAGCTGAAATGTGTAAATGGCATGTTTTTCATATGTGAACCATCGCCCGCCCCCATCACAAACTCTTTCCCTCCCCCTCTCTCTCCTGCCCTCACCATTTCTCACCCATCTTTAAATTTAAGCTGTGTCTCTCTGTCTCCCTCTGTGTGCAGGTGTGGAGGGTATCGCCCAGGCCTACTCTGCCTGTCTCCCTCACATTCGCTTCTACGGCCCGACAAACTTTGCTCCGATCATAAACCATGTAGCGCGTTTTGCTGCCCAGGCACTTCAACAAGAGAAAGCAGCGGTAGGTGACAACAGCTTACCTGTTTATCTGCCTTTCGGCGTTTTAATTGTTCTTCAGTTGAATGTATCGCAGACAGGAAAGGTGACTCCAGTTTAAACTCAGCTCTTCTTCCTTTTCCTGGCATTTCTTATTTGTCAGCTCTCAGGAGTCTGAGGTAGAATAAGTTTCTCGTGTAGGTATATATCGCCAGACACAGCTGCTGACCTGAACCATAACCACGACAAATCCACACTCTTAAACACAGCCAGCCATTTTTCACAATCTGTCAGAGCAGCCTTTTATGTTGACACATCCACCCATAATGCTCCACATGCCCACATGTTCCAGACATATGCTACAAACGTATGTATGCTCTGTGATGTTTCCCATAGGTGTCAGAAGGGGATAATTGTTGTTGATGAGAAGAATTGGAGGAAGGTCCACAGTCCGCTGGTTTCGTTGTGACATTTATTTTTAGCTGTACATTTCATGCCAGTCCTGCCAACATGTGCACACGTCATGACTGAAACACAGAGAGCCTCTGGGGAACATGTTTGTTACGTTCAAGTGGGAAATTTGGCATGATGGTGGCAACAGAGCAAAGGTCAAGGGAGGTTTATAGTCATGGGAATTCCATTTTATTTGGCTGTATATTTGACGTGGGTTTGAATATATATTTGAAGTGTTTCTCTCTATGGTGTACTCTGCTGCTGTTTGAGATTATTTATTTTATATTTGTATTTTTTGTCTATTTGATATCAATATATTTTATATTTGTTTTCTGTCTGTGACTCTCCTGTGGCCTGTGTGTTTAACTCCCACCTGCACACCACATAAAGTTGAAGCTAAAGTTGGTTTGGATTAGACGGTGTAAAGTACATTTAGGCTGAAGTTACCTGTAAAGGGCGTATTTCAGGACCAGTCAGGACCAGGCTCTCTTTCTGGTACCAGTCCTGTGCCATCTTCCACCAGCTGCTTCTCTTGGTGAAACTGCCTCTTTTGTTGCTTGAGTTGGAGAAGGCACCGTCCCTGTCATGTGTTTCAGCTGTTTCAGTTTGAATTTCAATGAAACAATAGTATGATTCTTCTCACATTTCACTGCAGTATCTCAAACTCTAAGTTCTAATGTACTTCTTGCTCTCTTTGCTCAAAGGCTGCTGCTCTTATGCTTGGTGAACAATGATTTAACAGCTCACACCCTTTATAATGCCGCACTACCCTCTTTCATTTCATCTCTTCACATGATTCTGTGCCTTTTCGCAGTGCTATCAAACACTTCTTTAAGTTCACTTGATCCCTTCCCTGATATCATCTTTCATCATCTGATTCCTCCCTCACTTTAGTCTCTGCCTTCCCTTTAACCTGCCTGGTGCCAAATCAGTATTAGAATATTCCCACTAGTGCGTTTCAGTTAGTATTATTATTACTTCTTGTTCCTGTTGTTGTATAAAGGTGTGCACACAAACATACCACTGAGTGATATCATTCACTCATTAGTAGTAGATGAGCCTTCAGAAGTGAGTTAGTGTCAGTGCAGTTTGCACTCGTAATCTATCTACTCTGTTTAGCAGCTTGATGGCTGACGAGACAAACAAGCGTGTGCATCTTTTGGCTCGAAGTCCTGGCATGTTGACCACGGTGTCAAGGAGGAGGGTGACAGACTGGAGTGACAACTTCTGTCCTCTCTTCTTGCATCTCACACCTCTTTTCAGATGACACACTGACCAGGCATTTCACACATTTTTGGGCTCAACTGCATGATAGGGAGGCATCCTACATCTCATTTTCTGCTTTTCTGTGTCACTTTAGCTTTAGTTTTCCTCCTTTGATATAGACAGCTGTGGTCCCCAGAGAATGGCTCCTAATGGCTTTTGTGATCCTCTGACTTTTCCTCCTGCTAGCACCACCATGAGGTTGACATTTGTGGTTATTAGTGAAATGTCTCAACAGCTTCTGGATGAATTGCCATAAAGTTTGGTTTCCATATTAATGTCCCCCTCAGGATGAATTGTAATCACTTTGGTGATCCTCTGACTTCTCCTCTAGTGCTATCATTTCAGCATACTGTACTTCCAGCAGGTGAAGCACTGGATTATGCATCTGAGCCAGTAACACATAAAATCCAAATTAAGAACAAGCCTAAGGCTCAGTCTCACACTCAAGACTGATTTCTATTTTGGTAGCATTTCTTGGTAGGAAGTCATGCTATATTCCTCGAGCTGCAGTACATAACATAGAAACTGCTAATAGGAATTAACAGTAAAAGTGTCAATAAACAGAAAAACTGTTATGGTTTCTTTGCTGCACATGCTGCTGATGAGAAAATAATCAGGAAACAGGGAGTCCAGTTTGAAAGCTTATCAAATGCCTATTATTTTCCTTTGAAACTGGATTTTATGCAGAAAAGTGAAAGCAAGAATTTGCTCCTCTGACTCAATGAATGAGTTAATACGATGCCACATGTCTTTTACCTAGTATCACGATATATTTAGTCTCTTACCTGCTGCCATTTTCCTTCATCTGTTCACATGCTCAGTCAGTACTTTTCCACTCTCACTGCCCCGCCAGTCACACCCACCTGCCCACTCACCTGATTACACACCTGAGATTCATTCCCAATCAGTCTAGTATTTAAGCTGCTCTCCCACACTCACTCATTGCTAGACTGTTCTTTGTCATGCTATACAAAACTCTCCCACAATTACTATTGGACTGATCTCTTAGATTATCAAACCTGCCTGCCTTTGACTTAGTCTGTTCTCCTGTTCCCCACTAAATATCTCTGCCTTTTGTCTCTGACCACGAGTCTTGCCTTGCACTTCCTGGATCTTTGTTTGCCTGTGATTGTTTGGTGTTGGTTCACCAAACTTTTCAAGAGTATCTTGTATTCCATTGAGAAACTATAGTTCTGAGCTGATCATTGAACTTCATTGTCGCTGAGCTGTCTCTGCTGAGCCTGTAATTAAAGTTGCTACTGCAATTGGGTCCTAAATCCCCCCGTTACACCTAGAATATGCACTTACATATCTGACCAGGCAATGTGACATTGGACTGCGCTGTGACAGACATTACCCCAGGATCATATTAAGCCTGATAACCTTAGTTTTTTCACCCGATCCCTCTGCACAGCACCCTCACTGTGCCAACGCAGTGGTCTCCAGTGTTTGCTCTCGGGTTGACAGCTTTGGGGTGGCGATGGATGTGTCTGGTGGGGCTAACTCAGTTTGACACTCATTCTACCACCACATCAAAGTCTATTTTTAAAATTAAATATTTATAAATTACATGAACCATGTGAACCATTCTTCACATCGGCATAAATTACATACCGCACACTCCACTTATTTAAAAAGAAAATAGGTTGTTTTTAAGCTGGTTCACCTGTTACTCCCATTATTTCCTTCTTCCAAAACAGTGATGAAAAACACTAGGAGGAAATGCCAGGAGTTGAGTTTTCATTAAAGCAAAAATATGGCTGTTGTTTTCACTGCATTCCAAATTAATCAGAGCACAAAAGGCCGTGGACATTGATTTCCGAATGAACGGATATTTGGTGTTATTTTTGGCATTTAACAAAAAGGATTTTCCTCTTCAGCTACCTGTTAAAACTCACCTGATTTGCCTGCTTGGTTGGAAACGTGTTTCTATGACAGGGCTTTCTTCCCAAGTTCTCGATACGAGTGTAAACTTGTGTTACAATTCAGGGAATTTATGCACACACAGGAGTCGTTGGGCTGCTGTGAGACTATTCAAATCACAAATAAATGTATAACCACTGCTGCTGCTCTACCACAGCTAAATCTGATGCTTGGGGACCCAAATAAGAGAACTATTAGTGCCTTTGAGGCACAGACCTGTTCACTGTGCAGCAGCAGTGGTTAGCACTGTCAAAGACCGTAGGCTGCACCTGCAGTAAGGCCTACTGAATCATATCAAGCCAGTATATCTACTTTAATTTCTGTTTCAAATTCAGAGCCAGCAAATGCAAAATACACAGAAGAAGTCATTCCATAACAAAAAGAGATTATAGTTTAATAAATAGCAGGCTGTGCAGCTGGAGGAAGCTTGTCGCCGTCCATCGGCTCAGCCTGTTTCACTTTATGCTCTCTGATGTTTTGAGTTCATGCTTCGGACTGCGTGACCACACTGCAGCTTAAACAAGACGAGTGTGGGCACAAACTGCGGTTTCACACATGTTGTTGTTGTCTGTACTGCAGCAAGACGTCAAACAGCAAAACAGGAACCATTACCTGTGAGGCTCAGCGTGATGTTCCCACTGGGATCATTCACACAAGAAAATGTCCAGAGGTGTGACACTCACAGGAGCTTTGGATCTACAAACTTTCAACAAACGGTACATGTCCCCTCTTGTACATATCCAGTGGCACATCTCCTGCCGAAATCTGGAGAGGGTGCAGTAGCTGGGTATCATTATGCTCCCACAGTGCTTTTTGTCCCTAATTGCACCCTGTCACCCTGTGGAGAACAAATACACGAGTGAAATATACAAAGGATTGTACTCGTCTGTGTGTTGTGTGCCAGAATGCTTTTGTTTCTGTAAGGAAATGATTGGGGACCCTATTCTTGTTTTATATTACAGTGAGTTCCAACAGGGGGAACATATGAAGACAGGAAGGAGTAACAGACAATGAGATGTGACAGCTGCAGCAGTCAAGTGTCTGTGGACCACATACTGGGGTAGTGGTTAGACTGGTGTGTGTGTGTTGGGGTAAGTGGGTGGGTAGGTTGTAGGCTGCACAAATCGGCTGCTGCTCTGTACTCCGTGTTCTTGTTCCTCAGATAATGAGAGAACCTGCGACTGCAGACTGTGTGACTGTGTACCAAGACACTCGTGCTCCTGACACACGCGCGCACACACAGGCTGCAGGCCAGTGCAGTTTGTGCGTGCCCCAGTGTGTGAGCGACCCTGTCTGTCTGTGCGATAATGATTCTCTAATGAGTGCTGCTGTTAGCACATTAAAGGGACAGGCTTCAGAGCCCTCCCTGCGTGTGTGTGTGTGTGTGTGTCTGTGTGTGCGTGACATGGAAGTGCGATTTTGTTCCGGGTAAAGTCAGTGTGTGTCTTCACGTTGTCTGTTCTTATCATAGGATAACAATTCACATGTTAGTGTGCAGAACTGATGCGCTTTCTTTGTGTGTGTGTGTGTGTGTGTGTGTGTGTGTGTGTGTGTGTGTGTGTGTTTCTGTATATGATCTGCCTCATATCAGATCATGACCAAGCCGTTCAGTGTCAGGCTTTATCACCAGTAGAGCCTTCTCCGCCAAGTCTAACTGTGGAACCTTTTGCTATAAATAATCTGTTTTGCGTGTCACCTACTAATTTGAAGTATTGTGTTAGTTCAGAGCACTGAAGATTACGCTTGTATTGGCTGATCAACATCTGCTCTTTGCATTTTGCTTTCCAATAATTGGCTCATTCACAGCTGTGTGGCTAGTAGTGCCCAATCATATCCACCACCCCAGCCCGCTCCTGATGAGGCATTTCCTCCTGTTGATTTAACTAAGATTCACTGTGTGTTTCTTAAGGGGGGGGGGGTAGCTCTCTCAGCTGAAGCCTCGTTGCTCCCTCAAACAGCAGGGTGTTTTCCGCCATAACTATGTAACCACTTGATATAAATGATCAATTCCTTAGTGTTAGTGAACTGTGAAACTGTGAAAGAGCCAATTTTAAGTTGTTGATTGTCAGCTCAGACCAGTCAGACCAGAAATAAGAAATAATGAAATGATAGTTGTCGGATGTTCATTACAGGCAGCAGAATTTGTTCTCTAACAACGTTAAATAATGAAATTGATGTGATGTGTCGTTGTGTGTGGGGTTCACCATGAGAAGAGGGGGCAAGCATCTCGCAGTGGTCACTGATTAAGATTTCAATGGCAAAATAAGTTTTTAAATGTATCAGTGATGCAGCCTCTGAGAGAACAGAAAACACTTCTTGGTGTAACACGGCTCTCTCTCTCTCTCTCTCTCTCTCTCTCTCTCTCTCTCTCTCTCTCGCTCTCTCTCTCTCTCGCTCTCTGTGTAGCCCTCTTATGCACCAGGTGCCAAATATCATGGCAGTATTGTAAATGTCCTGCCGTGTCTGAATGCCGTAGTTAGGAACATTAACATAAAACACACTTGTGTCTTTTAAAACAGCCAGTAATGTTATGCATTTCATGTCTGAAAAGGGCTTAACATTGACAGTTCTGGACAACTCGTGTCATGAAACTGGTTATCAAGTGGCTCATTTTCTTCATTCATTCATATAGGATAGACAGATAGTAGCTCCCTAAAATAGCATTCTCTGTCATGCTAGCGTCGAGTGTATTTGATTGACAGTACACGATGTCCTGAAAGTGCTTTATTTCTCATTTGCATGTTTGTTTTTTGTAAACAAAGATGAGAAGAGATAGGATGAGAGCCATCTGTCTGCACAATGCATCTCTAGACCACCAAAAATGTTTTTTCACTCTATACAGACACAACTTTTCCTATTCATCAGACAGTTCATCAGACAGTGCCCTTTACGCATCCATTATTGTTCTTCCTCTCATTTATTCAGGTTTGTCCTTTACCCATTTATGGGTAAATTTACAAAAAATAGCAGCAAGGAAAAAACGTCAGCATGTATCGATTATGTGATATTTCAGTTGAATGCCAAAGACTGATTCTTTGTCTCCTGACTCACTGCAAATTAACTGTTTGCTCTTCCTTTCCTTTTTCAGCTCTTTCTCTTTCATCACTGGGTTCAGTTTTTTTCCAGGGACAGATGGTCTGCTGTGTCATATGAATGGAGCCCAACTTGCTGTTATGCAGGAAAGCTTTCATTCTGCTTTCTATTTTTCTCTCCCTCGTGAAGTGTCATCCAGCTCCTGTCTCCTCTTCCCCGTCACTCTCTGAAATATCCCTTTATTGTTTTTTTTTCTTCACTTCTCCCTTGTTTCTGTTTTTGTTTCTCCGTCTCCACTTCCACAACACTATGTCACTCTGCTTACCGTCACTGACAATATAATTATGGTTGTAACAGGTTCTCCCTGTCTCTTTGTCTCTTGATGTGGATTTCTCTTCAAGTAACTTTAGAAGCTTTGAGACTTCGCAGTGACATCACATGAAAATGGGATTTCTCACTTGCCTTTGTGTCTTCTCTCCCTCCTTTCCCTCATTTATCTGCCCATCTCTTCTCATCTGCAGCAGTACTTCACTCTCCTCATAATAACAGACGGTGTCATCAGCGATATGGACGAGACGCGTCATGCCATTGTGCAGGCGTCTAAACTACCCATGTCCATCATCATCATAGGTGTGGGCAACGCAGACTTTGCTGCCATGGAGTTCTTAGATGGAGACGCCAGCGTTTTGAGGTCCAACACAGGAGAGGAGGCTGTTCGGGACATCGTGCAGTTCGTCCCTTTCAGGGATTTCCGTAATGTGAGTACTGGTCTCAGCCTGTTCATAAATGACACCAGGGGATGACAAGGAACCTGCATGCTCTCAAAAAAAAAAAAAAGAGAAAAAGTTTATCAGTGAGGCCCAGTCCCAGAGCTGGAAGATGTGCATTTCATTTTCTTCAGTAAACATCAATGCCACAATTCAGAGTACTTCAGTAAAAGTATAAAATTTATGTGACAATGTTTAGACAAAGAAAAACTCTTCAGTTCTAAAACCCCACTGTGCATTATTGAGCCAGCACCAAACAGCAGACAGACATAGTTTGCAACGAGCTGGTCAACATATGGGAGCATTTAGAAGCTGAAGAGACACAGTATCCTCTAAAGTTGGTGCTAAAAGACGGAAGATACTGGACTGGCATCATCGGGTGGCCATAATAATGCTAATGTTGCTCCATATCTGCAGGATGTGTAAATAGGCATCCACTTGCTAACGACGTCACCATATCAACTTAAAGAGTTTAAAATATGCCAATGATGCATTCACAACCTCACAACCCCAAGTGACCAAAAAGACAGTTACTGCAGGTTCATGTTCAAAGAATTTAACAGCTCTTTCATGCTCGTTGGACAGCTTCACACATAACATCTTTTTGTACCTAAAAACTAGTCAGCTAAAAAACAGATCAGATCAGATCAAAACGTTTTCATTAGTGAAATACTTGAGGTAAGTTGACTTTGTTCATTTACAGCTGTGGAGTGTAAATAAAATAGACACAGAAGAGAGTTTGTGGTGAATCATTGACAAAGTTTAACGACCGAACGGGTCTCAGTGAAGTTTGCTGTCTTTCACCCGTCATTTGCTGAGATGCCACTTTAGCCAATGTTTCAACTTGCTGATGTGATTTTCAGTGTTATTTTGACTCCATCTTAGTCCTGCAGTGGAGGCTTTACCTAATGACATGATGTCATGCTGTCTGAGTGTGAATGTGTTACCAGATGGCAGCCTGTTGCTACTCAGATTGTAGCTGCTCACACACAACACACACACACAGTCTGCGAGATGAGGAGAGCTGCCTTGGTTATCTCAGGCTCAACAGAGACGCTGTGAGTGAGTGTGTGTGTGTGTGTGTGTGTGTGTGTGTGTGTGTGTGTGAGAGTGATGTGTTGACGAGCGTGCGTACCATACATGGTAAAAGAGTTAAAGTGAGTGTCATATGTGTTGAAGGTGAACACATGCACTGATTTGTGTGTGCACATTTGTAGGCTGTGCACAGGAAGCAGTTTTGGTCATTATGTAAATTTTGTGTGTGCGCGCGCGTGTGTGCATGTGT
This sequence comes from Chaetodon auriga, assembly GCF_051107435.1. NCBI lineage: Eukaryota > Metazoa > Chordata > Actinopteri > Chaetodontiformes > Chaetodontidae > Chaetodon > Chaetodon auriga. Next base: position 22,472,380 of record NC_135079.1, on the reverse strand, counting down.
GTGTGGGCTGGTGGGCTGGTGGTGGGCGAACTGACTTCCTCTGTAGTGGGAGGAACAGACAGTGTTTGCTGGCTTCATTCCAGATTGTTGGTGGGAGGTTGAGAGACGGCAACAGACATAATAGAGCGGAAGAGGGAGAAATGAAGCTGAGACAGAGGCAAAGTAATAATGAGAGTGGCCTGAAATGATGAGCTGTGTTGGCAGGCGAACCTCCACTATAAATCATTATCTTCATGAAGCTGGTCTAGTTGGTGCTGATTAGATACTCTGAAAGTTATTGTTGTTGTAGAATTTATTAACTTTTTACAAAAATGTTGCAGAGTGAAATCACGTCACGGCCATGTCGCATCAACAACATTTTAATACAGATTGTGGGAATAAAAACATTTAAGATAAAATTTGAAACACTCAGCAGAGTTTGCTGGTCTGACTTGCAGGAGCAAAAACTCGAGTCTTGAACTTTGAGTACTTATTTGAGTACTAATTTAAGTACAAGGAAGCCAGCACTGTGTTGATATAGAAACACTGTGGAGTCCTAAAATTTTGAACCACTTGTAATTGTGCTACAGCCTATTTGCTGAAACAAGAATAATGCATCACAGTAGTCAAGATGTGAAGGGACGAAACAATGGATGATTGGTTCGAACTCTTGGAAATACGAGAAGGGATGCAGTTTCTTATTTGAACCTGACAAGACTAAACAACCGACTTCAGATGTTTGTCAAAGTTCAACTGTGAATGAGAAAAGGCAAGTTGGTTTCTGGAAACCAACTGTGGGTTACAAGCCAGTAACACCACCAGGGAAGTGCTGGTGCAAAGACCAGAACTTCTGTGATTTTTATTCCAGAAACTCAGACACATCAAGGCATTAACCTCATTAAGGCAATTTTGTACAATGACCAGTGGCCTGCTTTCACAAACACACAAAGCTGGATATCATCAGCACAGCAATAAGACAAACAGCCAAACTGATGGATAATGTGGCATCAAGCAGCTTTGTCAAGACCACATTCTGACAGAGACAGTGTTGTAGAAATTGAAATTGTTCCCCTCCTTTGATCTACACAAACCTCTGTAGGAGTCACCGTTGTTGTTTTGGAAGGTCCAGTCTCACACCTAAACCACACCCGCCCATAGCTGCCAACAGTTCCTCATGGGACGCTGATTGGCTCAAACCACTGCGGTTCTGCCACAAGCATATAACATGAAGTCAGTTGTTGTTTCACGGAAACTTTGTAGACATCATTAAGACATCAAACTCCGCTGTTGTTGGTGCTATTGCACCTTAAAAGGTAAAGAGGCAGGCGGAAATCACGGATGAGAAACACCTCAGCTGTCACAAGTCAGAGAAGAGAATGCAGGAAAGCTGAGTGCAGATGGAATAATCTCCAGATTCTGAAGGCGTCTTCAAAGAGAGGCTTCATATTTACTGTTGAGAAGCTAACTAATCCCCTGACTTCCTGTCTCTGAGGAAGTGTAATGAGTTTCATCTTTTTTTGTGGGAAAAAAAGGGAAAATATTAGACTGGCCATAAATTGCTCCATGTCAAACAGAAGAATCACACCACTGCTGCTAGATTGTTAACCTGTAATGCTATCAATGCTTCAACTCTGGAGGATTTGTGAAGCATCTTAATTCATCCACCTGCTGTTTTGACACCCTGCCAACGCGCTTCTTCAGAAATGTTTTCAGTTTGCTCATGTGGATAATGTGTATGCATTATTTTCATTTCTAGCCACACTCTGTCTGTTGTTGATTTTACAGTTGATAGGACTGTTGGAAATCCATGTCATGGCCAAAAGTGTAGAGACAGATGAACATTATATCCGCATTTGACCGTTGAACATCTCAGTCCAAACCACGGGCTGCTGACACCGCCCTCGTCCCTTTTCAGACTTTACAGCAGATTGAGATACCTGGCTGCAGGGATTTGCTCCCATCAAGCCACAACAGCATCAGTGAGGTCGACCACAGATGTTGGACACAGTTTGCATCACAGTCCATTCCAAACATATGGATGCGGTCGAGTTCAGCGCTCTGAGCAGCCAAGTCAAATTCTTCCACACCGAACTGGGAAAGCCATGTGTTTATGGAGCTGGCTTTGTGCACATGAGCATTGTTGTGTTAAAAAAAAGACAAACACAGACTTTTTCACCAAGCTGAAAGCACACTGTTGTCTACAGGTGTATACACACATTATGACTGTGCAGCCAATTAAGAATATAATTTAGACATGACGACTGATTGGACCAAGGACATACAAATACCAGGACTAGACTGGAAAAGTCTGTCAGAGCAGGATCAAAAGAGACCACAGTCACTAGTATGCTAACATTTTACAGCCTACAGCTTCTGTGTTTTTGTGGAAATGAATTCACTCTCTTGCTCTTTTTTCCTGTCAGGCACCCAAGGAGACCCTCGCTAAGTCGGTCCTGGCCGAGCTGCCTCAGCAGGTCACCCAGTACTTTAAACAGCGGAATCTACCGCCCATCAACCCGGCACCGGAGTGAGACACCCCGACGATGAGAGCCCACACGCTGTACAATAGCTCAACAAGACCTCTCTTCTCATTAACAGCAAACAATACAGAATTAAAGTGTGTATATCAGCTGTGAACAAAAATATGTTATGGACAAAAAAAATGAAACATTGAAGACATTCCTGTCATTATATTTGCAAAGTTTTTACTTGTCAAAGAATGTCTGGTCAGTATCCAGTGTGAATCCATCAGAAGTGATATTCTCTGTTTCATAAAGCTTTCCAGCACACAGAACATGATGATAATAAAGGACCTTGCATGTCTGCAGTGATGGCAGGTGTCTGCAAATGACAGTGATATATATAAATATGCAGGTAAAACACTGGCCTTTTTTTTTAGAGAACTGAAAAATATCTTGATTTAGCAGGATGTAGGGTTATTTGCTTTTTGCATGTGTGTGTCTTGTGATTGATACTATGTCATACATACAACTCCTTGGTGTAAAGTCCCTCCTAAGCTGAAATATAGCAGTGGTTGAATCCCCTCCTGTTGTCATATGGAGCCTTTTCAGGTAGCGGACTGGATGAAGGCTGTTTGCTTTTGTCCTCTGTGTGACTCACAGCCTGAACCTGAACGCAGCGTTGTTTCTTCGGCCCTGCGGCATTGTCTGGGGAGGTTTTAAATCTGAAGTTTTGAGCACCAGTTGTCTGAGAGGCAGGTTTTAATGCTCCACTATGCTGATTTGACTCAAGAGGACAGAAACGGGAGGACGAGGCCGTAGTGGCAGCTGTAGCATTAACACAGAATAGATGTGGAATACTGTGTGAACTCATTAGGCTGTTAAATATGGGGCCAATTTGGTAGCTTTTGCAAAATCTTTTCATTTCTAATGACCGGTTCATCCTGCATGTTGCCAATATCTACTCACTGTTTACAAACTGATGCTGATGATCACAAACGCATGATTTTTCCTTCTCAAATGATGTATTTATCAGATTTTGTAAATATTTTAATGAGATTCTAATGAAAGGGAAGAAAGTGCTAGATGGCACACAGTGTCAGAGAAGGCTGTTAGTGTCAGAGGTTTAATGAGGGGAATCAGGAGAGGAGTTTCTGATATGCATATATATCGAATGTATATTTATATGATGCTGTTTATGTTCTGATAAGCCAATGTTTCTGACATGTTTTTAATGTACTTTTTATGCAGTGCTGAATTGTGTACTTAAACTACTACTATGTGTATTGCTGTGCATCTTTGTACTAAATGTGTTGCTATTGATTTTCTAAAGTTGTGTGTATGTCCACACTCAGGTTAATAAACTGAAGGAAATGTCACATTTCTTCTGTTTCTGTGGATACGAGAGCAGCACACCACAAAAAGATGACTACAGACACACAAAATAATCACATACACACACACAATGCAGCAACAAAAAACATGCAAAGTGACCACAGAGAGACAAAACAGGTCTGAAAAATCACTGCAAATAGATGTACAACAGCAAACAGATGCAAAACGACAACCGAGAGACTAAAAACATCCAGAAAGAGACAAAATGACCACAAAGAGATGCAAAATGACTTCAAAGACATGCAGAATGAGAAATGGAGGAGTGGGCGGCGACAAAAAACACTCGCACCACATTTGTGTTTTACTCCACATGACTCATCTGATTTTTTGGTTTTTGCTTGGACTGGAGAGATAATGAATTACAGCCTGCTGCTGTTGAACGGACAGTGAATTCAGCTTACTCAAAATGTGGCATCAAAAAAAAAAAAAAAAAGGATTCTTACAAAAATCAGTCCGGATTTCATCCCCATCGCACCGCCATCCGTCAGCCTTTTTGGGCAGTATGTGAATGTGTTGGTGCTCTGCTGTAGTGCTGCTGCCTGTGGCACAAACATCATTGAACATACTGTCATAACTGCCAGATGGGGGGAAAAAAAACATGCACACGGGGGACTGATGTTCATCTGAAATGCTTAAATTTGCCTCAAAAACTCAGACTCTGTATTGACATATTCTTTGGGTATATTGGTTATATTATTTGTTGTCATGGTAACTCTTCACAGCTTCGCCAGTGATGTTGAGCTGCATCTGTCGGTTAAACCGAGAAACTAACGGCTGCCTTAATGATGTCAGTGAACTGCCCTCAGACAAACTGAAATGCTTGTTATTGGCCGTGAACGAAGACAGAATTATCCTCCAGTCCCATCATCACTGTGTTTACAAAGGCTTTGAGTCACTCTTACACCTTCAACAACACTGATTTTATCCACTAAAGACAAGTACAAACATTGCATGGCTTCGGTTTTTTAATGAGACTTCAGCACAGTTTGATATCATCTCACCTTCACTCTCAATCAGCTCACTGAGCTCAGCTTCAGATGCACAATTCTACTGCCAAGGTTTTAATGAGGACACAAAACACATCCCAGAATCCAGTCACCCATATTAGTTTTGATTCAGTCCAATTTCTCACATTAATTTTATGGTCCATGGCTCAAAGGTACTTCTCAGATCTTTTGACCTCCAACAAACTGACCTTCTGGGTCTTTATGAAGAGTTGAATCGTGAGCAAGTTTTTACATTGCCAAGCGTTCCTGTTCTGTCGTCATCTTCAAACCTGTTCAAACAGCTTTTAAAGAACAACTTTACTATCACTTCAGTACTTCATACATCAACACTATCAGCCAACTGGGCTGGAAGCATATTAAGACTAATCAAACACTTCAGTTCTGAGAACCTAGTCTTGTTTTCTGTTCTGTTTTTAGGATGAATTGTAAGAACTTTGGTGATTCTGACCTTTTATTTAGTGCCATCATCAGGTAACCATTTTAATTAGTCCAACACTTTGGTTTATGACTAAATAAAACCAGTGACATTCCCATCAACCTCAAAAGACATTAACTCTAATTAGCAAATTTTAGCGTGCTAACATCCTCGATGGAAAACATAGGAAACATTAAACATGCTAGCCTTCAGCATCGTCATTCCAAATGCTAGTGTTCAGCTCGAGGCACTGTCTAAGTTTTTTTTGGACTACTGCATTAAAATTGATATTCCTATCTGTTCTGTATCTGCTCCTTTTCCTGTGTGAGCTAAATAATCATTTGTCTTCAGAGGTCAGAACAACACTTGTTGCAGCCCCAGTGACATTTTCACCACACTGTCATTATGCACCATCTCTTAAAGGGGAACTCTGCCCATTTCACACATCAAAGTCTGTTTAAGTCATGGAGAGTACTACTGCATGTTACAAAGTTCTGACAAGGAAGAAGAAGAATGTGTGGACTGATGAAGACGTTTTCGCTGGTTTTGCAACTCCATTTTTCTTATGACTTTTTTAACTATCCATCATGAGTCTGACAATTAAGTTCTGTATACAGTAGTACTGTGTGCAATATGTAATGGCTCCCTGATGACATATATATATATATATATATTTTTTTTTAAATCTCTCACACAAATACACACAGTAAACACATTGTAGAAGGGAAAGGTCTTTATTTCTCTCTGCTCAGACTCGGACCAACAAACCAAAGCTTCAGCGCCTGATACAGCAGCAAACGGTCCAGCATCCTTCCAGCATGCTGTGACTTTGAGACAAACTACTGATGAGAAAACATATCACACAAATAAAAACACGATTGTTCAGACCATTCAGACTTTGCATTTAACACAAAGAGAGAGAGAAGCGTGTCCTGCCCCGGCTCTCTCCTCAGCTGCTGATAGCTAAAAGGTGTGAGTCATGTGACACAGTCTAAAGCAGTCTCTTCCTTGCTCCACAGCTGTCAATCACTGTTCCCTCAGCCAGCAGCACAGCTTGCAGTCGCTGTGGCTTGGGTTGGGAGGGGGGGTGTAGGGGGGGCAGGATGTCGTCGGGGTAGGCAGTGCGGGATTGGTTGCTCGGCTTACACTGCGTGACATGTGATTGATAGAAGGAAGGGTGGAGGTGTCATGTTTGAGTGCCACAATAGCAAAAACCACAGATAGACAGACAGATTTAGTTCAGAATAGAGTTTAAATTGGTGTTACTGATTATCAGGATGATTTTACTGGGCTGAACTTTGTCTGATGACAAAGAGCAACAGTTCAACTCACAGCTGTGAAAACAATAGGAATACTGAAAAGGTTTGCTAGGTGTGTGTGCTGCCAGTGTATAACGAACATGATATGAACTTGTGTGGCCTGCAGGTGCGCTACTGTGGGCTCTGTTGTGTGTGTGTACCCCTATATTAGTGTGCGTGTGTGTATGACCTTTACTCTGTCTCTGTGTGCATATCCTGTGTGAGGTTATCTTTTCTGACTGTTTGCAAGCCACTCTGAAGGCATGCAAACATACTCTTCAGGTTGTGTGTGTGTGTGTGTGGATGCTGGTGTGTGTCTATCTGTAGGCCCTGCTGTGCCGGGGGTACGGCAACATGATTGCGTCCACGCTACCTTCGCTGTCCGAGCTGCTGTCAGAGTCGCTGCTGCCGGAATAAACCCAGAGTCCCGGTAAAACGCCGACGCACACGGCCGCTGACGGGAGGTGCAACACGCCTTGACCGGAGCTCAGGGGAGCCGAGGGGGTCTTCGCTGTCAGGCTGGGGACTGTTTGTTGATCTTCAGCTCCCCCCGCTTCTCCCCCTGCTCCATCCTCCTGTTCTGAACAGCACAACACACTGTCAGATGAAAATTTGGAGAGCAGGAATTTCTGAATTATTCAAATAAAGGTGGAGAAAAATGAAATAACTAATAATAGTAACTGTTGCCAGGCATTTCACAATGCTTTAGTCACAGACGTTGGTGTACACTGTAAATAAGACAAACTGACTTTATTGCCAGGTTTCCTAAAACATCTTTCAAGCAGTGAAAATCAGTGGGATGAATGGAATTAACCAGATGTAAGGACAGAAAATCAGATCAAATAATTCTGTATAACATGAAAGGTGTTACCTGTAGTGACAAACACACAAACTTTTCACCTGACTCTGTAGTTCCCCCCCAGCTTTGCAGAGCACTTTCACTCCTTTCAGCTGCCCCAAAACGTTACTGTTATGGTTCATTCTCATCAGTCTTGTTTCCAGCAACAGCAGGCAGCTTTTTTCAAACAGCTTTGATAACATCACTGTGCATTACCTGCTCAGCAGCAAGCTGCTGTCGACTAGCCGCTGATCTAACGAGCGTTTGGCACCTGAGAAGCCAGATAATGTCAGGTATGCTATTACAGTGAACACTGGACAAATGAATGCTACCCTTGTGCCACTGTCCCATGTGGATCAGCTGGTCCTGGGCTTTCTGTAGATTCAGGTTTATCTTTTCCGTGAGGCAAACCTGCCTAAAATTTGAGGAAATGTGGTAAAACTGAAAACACTTTGCAAAGAGGATCAGTTGTCCACTCCACGTATACAATTTATGCATCATTCAGTCACGAGCAGCGAGCGGAATATGAGTTTCTTTCCTTCTCTGATAGGGCTATCATTTAGCAATGGCAGCTGTGCAGGAGATGCACAGCTCGGTTTCTGCTCACTTTGGACAGACAGCCCTCCTTAAAATCCTCGAGCTGTAGCCCACCTGTGTGTCGCTCTCCATTTCCTGTCGTTGCTGTTGCTGTTGTGATTTCCACCTTCTGTTTCTTACTGCTATCTGATGACTGGGACGAGCTGGGTGAGAGAACAAAGGTTTTGAAGAAGTGAAGCTGCTCTAATCAAGATTTTCATGTTAACAACGGCTGAAATGACTATTGCAAAGTGAATGACAGCAAATTGTTATCCAACCCTGCCATTCCGCTAAGCTCCACTGAGCGTTTTAGCATCTTTCATCTCATTGTTTTGGTTTTATGATCCACAGGTTGACTTGAGCATGGAGGTTTAGTCTTGACGCGTACAGACATACATTCTGATAAAAACAGTAAACTCATGATTCACTTATGTAGCCTTTCCTCAAGCTTCCACAGATGGACCTGGAGTACGGCTGATAGCTTGGAGAATACCAAGGCAAGCGAGTTTTTATCACTGTATAATTTTACTGTTTTCAATTCACTCTCATTGGTGACATGTTTGGCCACAACTAGCAAAAAATCAGTCACTGCAGGTTTAAAGCGAGTGTATGTGCGTACCTGCGTCTCTTGACTGCTCCAGCCAATAAATGGGCCTGAGAAAGGTGGCTGGTCCTTTGCTCCGCCCCTGAATGTTTGGGTGCCACCTTCTTTTCAGGCTCTTTGCGGCTTTCGGCGGACACCTGCTTCACTAGAGCGCTGTGGAAGTGCAGAGTTAAGGTGAATAGACCCCAATGGAGCCTTTGAGAGGGAGCAAAGAGTTGGGCTCAGGGGAAAGAAGACGGACGGGACCCACGCAGCAGCACCAGTCCATTCAACAAGTCACATTCTGTCCTCCCTTTAAGAGGAGCCATTACATCTTTTCACCAGTGTGCTGGAAGAAGTGACACAGATCTGAAAGGCTAAGAAAAGCACTCAGGCACAGAGAGGTGACACAGATAGAGTCTAAAAGAAGACCAGGATATGGACAGAGCTCAGGAGACGTGAAATCGGGTCGAGATGCAGAGACAGAGGAAAATAGACGCACAAAAAGACAAAGCACACAAGGCGTAAGACAAAGGGGACAAATGGACAGCGATCAGCAGACTCAAAGTGGGGCGTATGGTATATGAGAGGAACACACGAGCAGTCCTGAGTTTGCACTGCATTCATTCAGCCCTGCGTCTGTGTGTCTGCGCGTGGACTTTGTGTTCACAGCAACTGCTTTAAAGCGTCGCCGTAGTTACCAGCCTATGATACGGTTTCCACAACAACCCAGTCTCTTCTTCATCTGCAGACAAACCTGTCTGTCAGAAACCTGTCTGTCTGCAAAGACAAAGAGAGAGTGACAGAGAGACAGATGAAAAGCACAGAGAGCAACAACCAGCGAGCTACAGCCCTGGACTCGCACTCAAACGTGCACAGTGGTGGAGTATCCACACTTTGATGTAAGACACGGTACCTATGGATTACAGGTGGTGTCTCCTAAATACATGAATTCTTCCCAGCTGCTTATCATATTACTACACATTTCTATTTCTATCAAAAGACAATTCTAAAAAAAAAGTAGCTTGGGGAGAGCTGGTGAGCAGACTGACCAACAGTAAACACAAAATGCACTTTCTACTTCAACTAGTAACTAGTAATACACATGCACCTGTTTTTCTGTACTGTGCAGACTTGCTGCATGTGCTGCAATGCAGTGAAGAAACAAAGAGGTCTGGATGACCCTGATGAATAAAACTGTGTAAAACATGAAACAGAATAAGTTGCTTATTCTGAATTTGATGTAGCAACATGTTTCAAACAAGTTGGTTCAGGAACAACTACAGACTGGGAAAGAAGTGGAATGCTCCAGAAACACCTGTTTGGAACATTCCACAGGTAAACAGCTTGATTGGTAACAGGTGATAGTATCATGATTGGGTATGAAAGAGGCATCCTGGAAAGACTCAGTCGTTCACAAGTGAGGATGGAGAGAGGTTCACCTCTACTTACTACATGGACTCAGGAGCACTTTGGAAAACTGATGCTGGTGAATATGATTCTTTTGCAAATGATTGCATTCTGTTTGTATTTATATTTGCACAGCTTCCAAACTCTTGTTGGTATCGGGGTGTATTTGTCAGCTGATACGTAAAACGAAATATCCGCACAGAAATGCAAACTAGATTTGAACCAGTTTAGAAAGAGAGTGACAGTTACATAGTTCATCCAGAGAGACACCTACAGGTGGATTTTTTTAACTTTAAAATGTCCCACTGAGTGTGAATCTCTGTGACAGGTTAAGAAAAACCACACAGAGACATCGATGGGGAAAAAATTTGATTTGAATTGGAATTTTCTATGTTTATATGAAAAAAAGATTACTGATGACATACTGCTAGCAGACTTTTTTTTTTTAACAATGACATCTTAAAAATCGGTATTTGCCTCAAAAAAGCAGCAGCAAAATGACGCTGTGTGGATGAGATTGACGCAGCAGAACAAGCCGTTTAAAGTCAACGTCCAGAAATAACTCATAGACATATTTCCATCTATGAGAAAAATCTTTCATTAACTGCTCATAGCAACCGTTTGCAGACAATGGCAGGACAGACGTGTCACTTTCTACCGATTGGTTAAAGCTACATAAATAAATAATAATCCCCCTCCAACAAAACATTTGATAATATGAACACAACGTCAGACTGGACGAACATGAAGTGACAGAATGAACATTGCTTGTAGTAATTTTGTTCTTCAGATGAAGCTGAGGGATAAAATTACAGAGCAATCTGTGAACAGCACAGTGCTGGCATCACACGTGAGGAGAGACACATGTACAAGGTGCGAGTGTGAGTGTGTGTGTGTGTGTGTGTGTGTCAGTATGTGTGTGTAATGTATGCATGATGCAGTCCCAGCAAGAGCTTCACTGTGGAGGAGCCGCGCCTGCTTCTGCCAACACACGTAAAGCTGATTAGCATATATGCACCAAGAAACTCCCAGTTAGCAGCGTGCATGTCTTTCAGCTGGTAAAAACAGCGTGAGGTGCACAAAATGACCAGGGAGCAGCTACACCGCTCAGCGTAGGGGGGATACTGAAACGCTCGCTGAGAACCTCCATGCAATATACAGTACTGTACGCAGGAAACTGCCGCTCTGCTCCAACACAACAACCACACTTATCACTGTGGACATGTGGTTTAGGGGGCAGTGAGCGTGCCTGGCTCTCATCATGTAGCTTAATCCAACCAATACATTTAACAAACATTCATACTGTGATAGCTGCTGCGGCTAGTGCTAACATGAAACACTGATTCATCAATTATCTGGCTGACAGAAGATCCACCAATTAATGGTTTGTGTTATTTAGTATGGAAGGAAAATACTGAGGATTAACTTCACAGATTTCAGAGGGGTTCACGGAGTTCAGAGATTTGTATGAACTCTATCAGGAGGAAGTGGGAACTATATCAACACTAACACATCTCTGGCACGGCTGATACCTGCCACCGTAACATGTCCAGCAGCCTGTAACTGACACAAACAATAAAGTCACATTTCCACAACAGAGATGAGTGAGCCAGCCAAATACAGCAAACAGGAAAGCTGACAGAAGAGGTAAACGACCACAATATAAACACTAATGACACAAGTGCTTTGCCAGCTTGAGCATGAAAGATGCTGGATGTTTTCAGTGGGAAACGAGTATTTCTGTTTCAAAACAGTGTAAAGGCTGGAAGGTGTAGCAATCACTAACTGCATTAATATTATGGTTATTTCTTGCTACTGGACAGATGTTTTCCACCTTGTTTTAAGCTTGTTCATTCTCTCTGTGGAGTCTCTGTCAAGTTACCAAGTTTTTGTGATGTCCTCCAGACCACAAAATTCAATGGACTGCAACTTTGCTCTTAACTCTCCACTGATGGTTTGTGCAGTGTTCTGCATTATCTGTGTTCCCCCTTCACGTCAGTATGCACCTCCAACACTCACTCCAAGCTGCTTCGATAGAGTGAAATCTTCAGCATTGGAAGACAGAATGTGTGTGTTAAGCCTTGTGAAACTCTTGGAGCCAAACATCACTGGGTCAGATGTGTAGACATGAAACTTGTATCGATGAGAAAAGTGTGCTGATGACCATTATAACAGCTTCACAGTGCAGACTGTCCATTCTATCACCCAGACCCAGTTCAGCTGCTGCCTGTTAAGCAAAAATGTGTTTTGAAACAACTGCATGGTACACATTTCTGAATTTTTGTCAAGCACATGTACACGTGTACCCCTGATTGCAGTTTCTCCAAATATCAGTTCAGCATTTGCACGAATTACTCTAACTTGTAGTCATTTGTACTGGATGTATGTAGATTTGTACAGAACTGTGTTGTGTGGGCACTGTATTGGAAGTTGGAATGGGCTTCAGAATATTAAAACTGTGAGGCAATAGCTTCAATCCCAAATTTTTTTTTTTTTTTTTTTTGCCTGTGGAGCACATCAGGTTTTCCTGCTGAATTCCATGACCAGTTGCCTCCAATCCTCATTTCATCAACAACAAAATAACACTAACGAGATCCAACTGCTGTGACTTCAACTACATCTCAGTGCTCATTTTAAACCTGCAAAATATGTTATCACTTACGCAAAAGGGGGAAAAAAAAAACAGAAAAATGTTTAGGCAAACAATCACAGAGCGATGCCGGCTAATTAAAATGTGTTTTTACATCAACAAACCCGCCATAAAAGGATATTCTGTATTCCAACAGTTCCTGCTTCTCTTCATCTCTACGCTGCTTCTCCACCAGGCACTGTTGCCGGGAGACCTCGTCCAGGAAGCTGGTCTCATCCTCGTCCAATCCTCTCACCATGTTCCCTGTCACCATGGAAACAAACATGCTCTCAACACATGGCAGCAGAGTGACTGCATTTTTCAGAAAACAGACCTTACCGGTTTATTTTGAATCCACACACACAAGTGACCTTCATGTAAAAAGAAAACAGATATTTGCAGTTCAAGACGATAAGATAACATTTACTGCGGAGTTCAAACACTGCCATTCTTCACCACAATAAAAACTGTTCTATGACTGCGCGAATTGAACAAATCTGAATACTTTCCCAATTAATCTCTTTATTAAAATCTGTAAAACAATGTCCACAAAGGAAGGAGAGGATATAGCTTTGTGTACACCCAACCGAGAGAAGCAGAGCACAGACATCAGAGAACAGCTGCAACATATTCTGCTGTTCTTGCAGCAGAAGTTTGGTTACTTGAAATGATGCTTTCAGGTTCTTTTAGTGGAAATATGATGTAAAAAGAAATAAAAATAAAGGAACAATTGTGTGTGTTGGGCTACGTCCTGTCCAAAAAAGCTATTACCAGTAGGTTACATGCAACTAGTTGTTAGATTCAACAGTGGTGAAGACAAGCCTTTGCTGCAGCAAACTAAGGAGATGACATCATGCACTCTGTTGTCTCAAGCCAAAATGTCAACACTGCAAACAGACTTTCCAAATATCTTCACCCCAAAAGGACTTTTCCAAAAGTTCAGTTTTTCGTGACCTAAAACTGTGTTTGTGTGTGGACGAAAGGCCAAAAGGCATCGAAAAAAAGCTCTGTTCTGTCAGACGTTCATGTATGTGTGGACGAGGCAGAACGCTCACTGAATTTGAACTGCTCCTCATACTCCTCTTGTTTCTTGTCCTTCTGCTCCTGCAGTCGCTCATAGAGGGAACGTGGGTCATACTCCTCCTCTGGAGCCTCTGAGGAGTACACAAACAAATACATGGATTTTCACACAGCTGTGTCATTTTAAGAGGTTTGATGCATTTTTAATGTGTGTGTAAGCGTAGGTGTTCTTACCCTCTGGGTCGTCAGGTTTCCTGACTTTCTCCCATTCTTCCTGTCTCTTCTTCCTCCTCTCATCAAGCTCAGCTTCCGACACAAATTTCCTGCTGAGGTCGACACCCGCTGCCCCTCCCCCTGCCATTACAACTGACCTGCAAGCAAACACACCTTACTTCTGACTGTCACTCTAAGAAATTATATTTTGCACTCAAGATTAACAGTTTATTTCTGTTGGGCCATTATAGACTAGTAGGTGAAAAAGTCTACAGGAACAGGGATCCACGCTGAGAATTTATAGATTCAATTAATTCATTCGGTTTCCATGTAGTCAGGCAAAGAAATATATGGCTATAATCCATTAATACTCAGCTTGTACCCCTTAGCAAAACCCTTTAAAACCACTACTGCACTCACTGCACTGCCATTA